>NC_090319.1:97475215-98675215 GCF_040869045.1 Eurosta solidaginis | reverse complement strand
CACGAATCGCCTAACATGAAAAAGTTATGTGATAAAATGAAAAAATAAATTTCTCAGCGACCACGAACGTGAATTGACACCCCCCCCCCCCCCCCCCCCCCCTGTTCTCTATGAAGTGGCGTCACTTCCCTGCAAGACACAAAATCAGATTGACTATTTTTTTAGCATATTTTTTTATGGAATTTTTTATTTCTTGCGAGAAAGAAAAATTACACTGAAGATGGCACAACGCCGAAACTGATTTGTTTCCAAACCAAATTTAACAAGGGATGACGGAAATCGTTCGAATACAAATCAGTTATCCACCCTGTCGGAAAATCAACAGACCAATATTAATGTCAAATACTTATGGGAGTGACTTATACATATACATAGTTTTGCACGTGACAGCTTAATATTTTTTTCGCTATCTCAAAACTGTTACTACTCTATATACAGTTTTCCCACCACATATTTACCTATCATGATGTTGTTCATGCGCCAAATTGTATGTCACTATCATTATCGCCATTATTATTAGCAATTGTTGCTGAGACTCAGCCGTATTTGACCCCATCATTGTTGATATTGTTGTTTTTTTACTTGCATGTTTTTCTTGTAGTTATTTAGTAGCGCCGTTGCATTGCAGCATTATTGCATACGTCATACGGCGTAAGTCACGCAAGACACGCGCTATAGCGTGACCCACACAAAGTTGCGCCGATAACGTCGAGGTCGGCGACGTCATCAACGACGCGACGTTGTCTTAAACGCTATCAAAACGATATGCAGAAGCTTCTCATCCTTGACACCATACATATGTGGATTAGACACACGAAAGTTAAAAATAGAAACAGCTGACGAGCCTTTGAATGTTCGTTCAGGGGAAAGAGAAGAAATTGAAAGTGGTAAATTTGAAGATGGGAAGTGGTTAGTAGCGCGACCAACTGACATGCATATGGGCTTGCTCCGTTAGCCCTAACCTTTAAAAAAAGCTTAAATGTAAAACACAACATTCAATTCGAAAACAAAAAAACAAAAACAAATACTAAAATAACTACAAACGTCTAACTGAAAACTTAAGTTGGGAAGTGTGAGCGGTAAACAGCCAAGGGGATCTACATTCAGGCCGCGCGTCGCCTGTTGGCGGCTAATTTAACTAACGCACGAAAGCTTGCGCGGTTTCAACGAACACTTTTTCATGTTCAAAGATTTTACTGTACTACATACCACACATGTGATGTCTGTCTGGCTGCCAGGCTCTAGCAACAACAACAGTGTGGATATCAATAATGGCAAATGATTGCGCACGAAAAGTGCAAAAATACTGTGCTAAGCTACGATAATAACTGGAAGCACGCAGACGTTCGCCGAGGAGCTCGAAAACCCTTCAGTTCATCAAAAGGGACGAGTAGCTGAGAAGCAACCTTCGTAATTAGCGCTTCGTTATTTGACAGCATCTAAATTTAGGCACTATGAATCTTTGTGACCACATTTGACCTTGTAAGTGTTACAATAAAAAAAAAACAATAAATATTTGCGTTTCTTCGAATATTTCGAGCACACTTACCACCTAACACCCACAATTGCTGTCAATGAATAATTGTTGTTGTTCATGATAATTTTGCATAATATAATAAAAGTGAAATGAAATTTGAGTGACGTCATTGATTTTGCATTGCAATAAATTGCATGCTTCGCAACTGTGCTTATGTGGTGTTCACACTTACCTAGTCACCCACATGTTTTCTGCTACGCTCACGAAAGTGCGCACTGTGCTGTTAGCTGTGGGTTTAATTTTATTCTTTTCTAGAAGAATTTTTTTTTATATCCAGCTGTACTTGTACACGGGGGATTATAACTTTGTTTGGATAATGGTTGGTTGTACAGGTATAAAGGAATCGAGATAGATATACATTAGGGCGGGTCCATTTAAAAATCGCTCATTGCTCTGTGAAAATCGTATTCTAGGGATCAAAATAAGAAACTTTGCCGAAGGAACCATACCTCTAAAACGAATTCTGATGTCCCCCCCCCCCCCCCCCCCCCTTTGGGTCGAACTTTTGGGTAGGGGCAATTTCAATTCTACCTGCTGTGTCTTGTGGTGGCTTAAAAAAACAACACAAGCAAATTTACGATCTGCAATTTTGTCACAGTGATACCTTCATTTTTTAAAACAGTTGAATAAAAAACCCACACAACTATGTTTACGACATGCAAATGCATCACAGTGATGCCTTGGTTTTAAAAGGGGGTTATAAAAACGCCAATTTCTAATAATTTTTTTAAATTTCTTTTCTATTACTAAGTTAAATTCATTTTTTCATTTACATATGTTCTGACTAAATAAATTTCTAAAGAGAAAAATAAACTCCAAAAAGAAAAAACATAGGCATTTCAAAGTGGGATTTTTCAAAATTTGCCCCTACGACCCAAAGGGAGGGGGGGGGGGGGCATCAGAATTCGTTTTAGAGGTATGGTTCCTTCGGCAAAGTTTCTTATTTTGATCCCTAGAATATGATTTTCACAGAGCAATGGGCGATTTTTTTGCCTCCCCACAAATCGACCCGGCCTAATATACATATATCAAAATCATCTGTCTCGAAAAAAATTTGATTAAGCCATGTCCGTCTATCCGTTAACACGATAACTTGAGCAAATATTGATGTCACCAAACTCGGTATACGGGTTTATCTGGACCCAGAATAAATTGGTATTGAAAATGAGCGACGCCCACTTTTTCGATAGCGAAAATTTAGAAAAATGGAAAAAAAAGATAATTCAAAAACGAATACCGCTGAGGTAGAGAAATTTGGTAGGTGGATTGGTTTTATGACGTTAAAATAAATTACAAAAATGTTTGGAATATGGGCGTGACACCACCCACATTTAGAAGAAGAAAATTTGGAAGTTTAACAAGTCGTAAATCAAAAGCCGTAAAAGATATTAAATTAGCAGAGACACTATCCTTGCCAAATTATATAGACTGAGTGAAGATAATCAAAATCGGTTAATGACCACGCCCACCTTTCCTAAAGGTCTTATAACGCAGCCTTGTAACACTATTAACAACACAAAGCAAACAACAACAGGCTTTCAAGTGCACATCTGGGTATGTAATGTTCGGTTTCACCCGAACTTAGATTTTCTTACTTGTTTTTTTTTTTTATTCCTTATCGTGGGAATAAATAGAACTAGCAAAGATAATTTCTAAGTAACTGCAATATTTATTTTTACATTCATCTCTCATTAATTAACTCTCTTCCCTAACAAATCTTCGTTTTCCTTCATCAGTTTAATTACATAATTTAATGCCGTAACTGCTTGACAATACTTCTTGTAATAATTACGAAGAGTAGCAGCAATAAGGGCATTAGCTAATTACCTAAATAAAATATTTATAAAAATACACGCATACATTCATATGTGCTTTGCAAAATGAAAGCACTGATTTAAGGTATCTCATTAATCCTATTAAAAAATACTTCCGCAACGAGTTTAAGATAATTCCATACATACATAGATGCTTCATAGAAATATTATAATATTTGCTAGTTGTTAACGAGAAGGTTATAAGATTTGAAAGTATAGCTTGGTCGATGATGTAGAGCTCTTGCCTTCTTTTAACCTCGTCCAATCTGATGGGGAAGTGAACGGTACAAGCTTCGAGGGAAGTGCTATTTCTAACTAACTCGTTAAATTTTTTATTTCCTTCTGTTCCCATATGCCCGGGTGTCCAAGGTTAGGTTAAGTTGACTTGGCTGGTCAATAAAGACCTCATATAGACTGATTCTGTTTACATTGGCACATTAACTTGAAGATCAAAGGGAAAACCCGAAATTAGATGCCAGTACTTATGTTATAAAATAACTCCGCCCTCTAGGAAAATGCTAGAAGTTTTCTAGGACTTTGCTCAATAGCTGCCTCGAGTTCTGGCAACTCTGCCGCTCTAGTAGCTGGAGTCTTGACCGCGCGAGCGCACGACACGAACAAATAATGTGCTCAATCGTTTCTTCCTGATGCCCGTACTTTTATAATTTCGTAGTTAATAGTAGTGGTTTATTAAAATTGAATGTTTCGAATGAAAAAATATTAGACAGAACTGAAAAAATTCAATAGTACATTTTACTATAATATAACATAACTTCAACACGTACTTCCTACATCTTCTCTTACTACTGGGCCTGATTTATAAGCATATGACACCAGAAGTCTGTGTCCAGTTAGTATGCTCATCATGAGCCTTAATTCTTCTATCTTTAGAGATAAGAGCAACTATGTGACTCCGATATCGTATGATTTGCAAATTATTCTAGAAATTTTACAGCCGCGTGCTTCTTTCCACGCCTTTCCTGCTTGAAAGATCGTATGCAACTCCTGCCTCCTTTTGATTTGTAACAAGCGGATTGGTATATCTAGCCTCGATTCGGCCTTTTCGTTGCCTTCTATATCTTTATGACCGGAAACCCAGTATAGGTGAATTATCCGGCCTAAGTGAAGTCTTTCCAATGCTTGTTTGCATTCCAGAACACTGATTGATGAATTATTGCACGAAAATACAGCCTTAATGGTCGTAGGATCTACTAATTTCTAGACGGACACAGTAAAGAGCAGACCCGACCCGTCCAGTTAATTTCGGATCAACGGTATGCACGTGTACAGTATGTTCAACCATTTCCGCATCCTTGTGCCAACACTCCTCTTCCGCTGTTGCCCCAAGATCTCTTTCGAAGTTCACGCACGGGACCATGTAGCCCGTTCTGCGTATATTAGATTACGCTATACTGCTATGGCAATAACTCCTACACTCAAGCTGCCCCGAGGTTTTAAGCCTTGTTGCAGTTGCTTATGCTATATTTTTGGCGATTCGGTATGCAGGCGGATATGCAGAATCGTATGCTTGATCCTTCAGTGAGCTGATTGTTCACAGATATCTGCCACTTATGATGATTGAAACGTTATCTGCATACGCCATGAGTCGATCTGCCTAAGCAATTGGTCCATGACCAGTTTCCACACTATTGATATTTCGTTTGTGTTCAGGCAAGGAGCTGATTCAATTTTTAGAGCTGGATGTACCTCAATCGAATTGTTTAAAGCCCTGGCGAAGTCCAGAAAAACACCAAGGGCATATTCCTGGTATTTCAGGGCTTTCTCTTGTTCATGACCACCCTATGCAATGACTTGCCTTTGGTGTAAGCATGGTTGAAGCGAATAATCCTTCATTCATATATAACATAAGATATACACCTATTTATCTCTCAACAGGTTTGTGTAGGAAAGATGTCAAACTAATACGCCTGTTGTATTTCGGCTGCAGATGACTGGTTCTTCCTGCTTTCGGTATGAAGTGTACTCAAGCTATTCGCCAAGAATGCGAGACGTGATTCAGTTCCATGCAACACTCAAAGATTGTTCTAAGCCCTTCAACAGTTGCACCACCTGCCATGTCCAACATAGCAAAGAATATCCCATATGGACCGGGCAATTTGAACTCTGCAAACAAAATTCTTACCCGTGTAGTTTCCTTTTGGAGAGAGATTCATTAGTTTTGTTGAATAATTTTGTTTTAGTTTCTGTTGTGGATTTAGCTTCCGGCTGAGCGTGCTAATGGGAACCGGTCGTTTGTATCTCGTGATTTTCGCCGGTTCAATGAGAGCGAACTGTTTTCTGACCTAAGCAGAATTGACTGGAGCTTATGTTGGCTTCTAGAATCTACCGACGAAAAACTTGGATTTCTTGTAAGGGTCCTCAAATGTGCCTGTTGTGTAGTTTATGCTAAATGTTCGTCTTGTCCGTGGTTTAACAAAAAAGTGCTAACTGCTCTTAAGCAGAGGAACAAATTGCGATTTAAATGGAAGAGGAATCCTACAGTTGAAAACTGGAATGCCTTCAAACTTGCCAGAAATCAAGCAACTAGTATAACAAAGCAAGAAAAGCGAGCTTACTTTGGCTAGAAGTTGAATACTTCTTTGTCAACCAGTGTCTTATGGCGCAACGTTAAAAATATGCAAGTGCATTGCAAAGAGAAGATTGAGTGTCCCTTCTCCCCTGATGCTGTTAATATTGCTTTTCTTTCCAGTAGTGCGTCTCGTAATGCTATTCCTCCATTTGTCCCCCGCGAGAGCCTCTGTTTTGAAGGGGCATAGTTTGAATTTTCCACAGTGACTGAGTACGACGTGGGCAGGTGTGTTTCTAAAATTAACTATAATGCTGAAGGTGAAGATGGTTTGCCAATCAAATTCATAAAACTAGTGTTACCTTACATTGTTGGAACTCTTGCCCACATTACTAACCATGCCATTACCACCTCTTGCTTTCCTAACTTGTGGAAAGTAGCAACTGTGTTACCTATAGCTAAAAAGAAGGATCCTTGTTGTCCATCCGACTTTCGTCCGATTAGCATCCTGCCAGCTCTTTCTAAGATTTTTGAAACTATAATGCATGAACAGATCTCCCCACATGTCAATGAATATAAACTTCTTTCTCTGCTACAGTCCGGCTTTAGGAAAAATCATAGCTGCACTACTGCGATGCTTAAGATCTTAGATGATCTCCGAACTCCGTTTGATAAGAGTCACTTAACTTTATTATTCCTCCTTGATTTTTCCAAAGCATTCGACTACGTTAACCACTCATTACTATCAAATAAGCCAAAGTTTTATTTTGGGTTTGGCAAAAGTGCGCTACTCTTGATGAGTAGCTATTTATCGTGCAGATTTCAGCGGGTTCGAATTGGAGTAGATGTGTCACAACTACAAGCGCTCTCTGCTGGAGTACCACAAGGATCCATTCTCGGCCCCCTACTGTTCAGCTTATTCATTAATGACATCTTTGTATTGTGCAAGAACGCGAGACTTCATGCTTATGCGGACGACATTCAGCTCTATGTGTCAGACACCATGGAGCAAGCTGATCGCCTTTGCTATAATATCAATGAAGACCTGTCAGCCATATCTAGTTGGGTTATGGACAATGGGCTGTTACTTAACTGTAGTAAATCCTACGTTCTACCTATTTTCAAAAGAGGTCTTAATTCTATTAATATGGTACCACCAGTACATATAAATAAAGTAAACCTTAAAATTGTTCATAAGATAAAAAGTCTAGGATATATTGTTATTTCTAAGCTCTCGTGTAGCGATCATATCAACTCGGTAATAAGCAAATTATATTTAACCTTACGCAACCTGTGGCAATCTAGTCCTTACACCCCTACTGGCACTAAGCGTCAACTTGCTCCACAGCTGATACTCCCATTAATTTTTATTCTGAGCTAGTATATAGTAAGCTGGATAGTCACTCCGCGTATAAAGTCCAGGTCTTGATGAATAACGTCACTCGGTATGTGTATGGCCTACCAAGGTTTGGCCATATTTCTCCATGGAGTTATAGTCTTTTAGGTTGTGACATCTTAAACTATCTTAAGGCTAGAGACTGTATATTTTTATTTAAGCTTATGCTCTTGAGAACACCTACTTACCTATATACAAAGTTGGCTTTCACCAGATCGGCACGTTTGATTGACCTAATTGTACCCAACTACAATTCGCTTGCATCAGCAAGACTATTCTTTGTCAACACTATACGTCTATGAAACTCTATACCATCAAGTACTAGGAATCAGCTAACAGGGGCAACTATAAACAATTGCTTTACGCACATTTTGGAAATCAAATTGCAGAGATATAAAAATAATGGCCAGTTACTACTACTGCTAATACTATTACTATTCTCTTTTCTTTGTTTGCTATTTCCTGCTTTCAGTTCTAACTATAGTCTCGTATTTATTTTTATTTATCAATTTATTTTATTCTTTAATTATGCGCTCCTCAGAATTCGATTATTATATCCATTTCATACATACTCTTATGTATACCTTGCTTTTTTTCATTGTTTTTGTTTCTCTTTTAATTTAATTATTATAATTAGATTAAGTATTTCTTGACATGAAATTGATTAATTAATTATGTCTACTATCTTTGTGATAATAAAAGATCTCAACATCTTATTGTACTATTATATTCTATAACAAATAGAAATACAAAATACTCTAAAACACTGTGTGTGACATTTTAAACTTGAATACCTTCACCATTTTTACATGTAGGGTCATAGCTTGAGAAAGTCGAACATTTCGAAGTCCTATTCAGTACTCACTGTTTAAGTTTCCTCTTAAAATGAGCCAACACTTTCTTCGAGGGCGCAACACCTGCCGGTTAAGTTTTTCTATCTGAGGTTATTCCACCTTCAATCAAGATTAATGATATTCTTCATATTAACGCTATGATAATAAAATTATTTTCCATGTATGTAAATTGAGCACTGTTTTTCTATATCTCTAAGTCAAGTTGCGTTTCTGATTGTATTGAATAAAGAACAATTTTAAATTTAAAATGTAACCACAACGCCAACATTTTATCGATCGCTGACTCTCGAACTTTTGGATCATTTCACATATGGAATCAAAACTAAATATTATCAAAATTTTAATCAAAAGGACCCGATGAATCGATAATTCATGGGACCGATTTAGAAAACCAAATCCAAGTTGCCAGGCGATACTCCTGGGTGATAGAAATGTAAAATAACTTTTCTGTACCAAGGGGTTTTTATAGAAGCATTTGTAACTAACGTTAAATTTTTCGATTACCCTCGTGTAAATCTTTTTATTCGCTTCTGTAAACTTCGCAAAAAAAATCGATATGGAAAGAATTTAATTCCCCTATTTTTTATTTGAGCTGTTGTTATTTAGTTGTTGTTTAGACATGCTAAACAATTTAAAAGCAAAAGTTGTTAACCAAACATTGAAAATCAAACAATAAGTTAACATTGCAACACATTGGCCAAAGTCATTGCCCTCAGTGAATTGCGAGTAATGTGCAATAAATAAAAATACTTAGATACATACATATTTACATATACAGTACTCTAAATTTGGACATACAAACAAATACACAAGCACAATTATACTCCATGTGTCTACTTTTATTCACGAATGCAAAATTCGTCCCTTTGTCCTGTCTAATGCCAAACAGTCTCTATGGAGGTCCTTCCAAACGTCAAAACAACAGTAAAACTTAATACATATTAACATCCACCTTTACAAATTCACGTGAACGTTTACTACCTGCATATGTACATACATATATAAATACCTAGTAGTACTAACTTTTCATTCAGTCATTCTACTAACCAACCAACCCAATAGTTCGCCTAATCAAGCAGCTGGCCAACAACGTACAATCAGCTGGAATATTCCTAAACGGTAGACATCAGGGATAGAAAATCTAAACTTTAAGTTGTATCTAATTTTCGGTTTTCAGTTGGACACAAAATGCAACTTTATTTTATGCGAACTACTTATAGCGTTTTCTTTTCTGGCTATAGTGTTACGCTTTTTGTACGCCGCGCAAGGGTTGTTGTTCTATTCTAAAAAACAGGCAACGCCTTTACGGGGTATTTCGTTCTTTTGTGAAAATTGTTGCCTGCTCGCAACGCAAAAGCGTTAAGCGCCAAATACACGACACGAACATTTCCGCGAACATTCCGCAATCTTGTTCGCAGCTTTGGCCATACAACATACGAACTTTTGGCCGAACATTAGTTCTCTTTCAGACAGCGATGAATACGGACAACAATTGTGCTGCAGCAATATTGCTCGCTGTGGCAATTAAGCGTAAAAAAAGAGAGAAGATCGCAAAAAAGAATTTGGTGCAAAGAATGGTTTAAAAACGAGCAGTTCTTGGACAAAGTGAGCTTATTAAAGAACTGGAATTCACGTCACAAAATGATTTTAAAAATTACGTTCGTATGAGCAAGGCAACATTTGACCAACTTTTACAAAAAATTTTTTAATTTTTCGATTAAAGTCGCATAATCATCATTCTTTTTAATTCTATTACAATAATCTTTGCTTTTTAATTGCCACAATGATGGCAAAGATTTATACATTTCAATAAATTCACTCAGAAATTTTTTATTGTCCATTTACTTTTCACACCTTCCTTATGGAAAGCAATGTAATCGAGTTAGCGTTATGGTATGGCACCATTAATCGATTACATTGATTTCCATAAGGCAGGTTCGATCAGCTGTTTTATCTGGTTATGGCTTTATGGTTATAAGTCACCATTAATTCGCCCTTTAGGCAACAATTTATTTCAGAAAAGAAAACGCTATTAGTTTAGTAAGTGAAGTTTGATGTGTAAACAGAGAGGAATAAGGCTAAACAACTAATGTTTTAAAGTAAACAAGAGTTCGCTCCGAGTTTTATGTTAACCAAAACAGGGGTAACGTCACTAGAAACTAATAATTTTGGGCTTTTCGCGAAGAGCTTTGTCGGCTTCTTATCGTTATCTGTTTTATAACAAACCCAAGGAACGTCGATAACACGCAGATTAGAAATCGATAACGTTTTGATAACATATCGACAGATTTTCGATAAATAATCTTTCTTCGATAATAAATCAATACTTTGTGACAATAAATCGATAACATGTTGATAACAAATCAATAAGTTTTTTATAATTTATCGATAACTTTCGGATGGAAAATCTATAATTTTCATTAACTTACTGATAACTCGTCCATACAAAATCGGTTACACATTTATAACCTTTGTTATCGCTAGCAAGTTTATAACACTTCGATTGTAAATCTATAACTCGTCTATACTTCGTCCACACCTATAACAGACCGATAACTCGTCGATAGGATATGGATACACGCCCATAACCTATCGATAAAAAGCCAAAAGCGCATTGCTAACAAACTGTTAACACGTCGATAACCCGCCGTCCGGTTTCGATTACGGCCTCGATTTTGGGTTTGATATTGACTTTCAATCCGTTCTTTACCTCCATTTCTTTTGTCGGTTCCTTTCTTTGCCTTGGCTTGCCTCTCTTGGCCCCATTTAGCACTTCCAAAGACTACGCTTACGCTTATATTTACATTCGCTGAAACCGTACAAAAACATAAAAAACACAGAAATATGTACAATATAATCCGAGTTCCTTTTACCGTAATAAATGTTTTGTTTTAGAAAGTAAGAAAACGGTACGTTATTTCCCATCCCTGATGGAGATAAATAAATGTTACGATAAAAAAGGAAGTGACTACAAACATTTTTATCTACTCAACCTTTACACAGCGCCTTTGTTTCTTATTTATATTTCCAACTCGCAAATGGCTAACAGAGCTTGTAAACTGTGCAAAACTCCCCAACTTATATGAAAATGTTTGCTCTTTGCCTCTTTGTGAGGTTTCTATAGTTACGAGGCATTAGGTTAAGTGTGCATCAAAAAAAATGCTTTCCCCACTCAATATTAAATGTTGCTTCTTTCAGCAGTTTATTGGAAAAAAAGGATTCATATCTCACAGTGCGGGGGGCTTTTGCCTTGTACGTGTGCGTTAATCTGTGTAAGAGCTTTAAAAACCTTCCCCGCAGTAAAGCCGAAGATCATCTCTGAAATGAAGAACAAAGATGGGAACTCTCCTTTTCTCTCAGCCTGAGAAACATAATTTTGTGCTTCTCTTTTTGTCGAGAACGTTCTCCTTTGTCCAGAACGTTAAGAAACAGAACATACGGTATGAGAACTATGCTAGTGAAAGCGAAATGCCTCTATGAATCTGATATAGGGATTTCCAGCGTTTTTTTTTGTACATGATTTTTAGAAAAATATTAAAGTTCAAATCCTCCATATCTGGGCAACTCGTTTTTATTAAGTTTTCTCTTAATTATATAAGTAAAAATAATTGTACGAAGATTAATCGAATTTGGAGATGTAAAATATTTTGGGTCGTATAGTTGGGACACTTTAGCCCATAAAAGAATTTATAAGGCCTTCGAAACTACAACTTTGCTAAAAACAGTGCTGCAAAGCCTTATCTTAGATTTATTGAGAAGATGTGGAATGTGGTAGATTTTTTAATACGCAACATGTACTTTTACAGAATTATTATACTACTCCTACCGTTAAGTACGTAATCGCATAAAGGAATAGAGAGAGTTGATGTATATTTGAACGATTTTGCGTCATCCCTTGGTAAATTTGTTTCGAAAATAAAAGGGGCTCCGGCGTTATGAGAACGAAAAAATTACGCTGAAGAAGCACAATGCCGAAACCGGTTTGTCTCTAAACTCCAATTGTAATGGGATGATTGAAAACCATTTCAATATAAATCAATTATCCTCACTAACTTACTCAATTTGCGCTTGGCCGTTTAAAGTGTTATTGCCATTCAACAAGGCGCGCCAAAAAATATCGAAACTGAATATGTAAGTCGAATTATTAAAAAGCTAATTATTCGCTTCGTTAAACAAAATCTGTTAGACACCTACTGTGACTCCTTAGCTATTATTAGCTGTAACAAATTTAATATCATTGGCTGATTGCTATCTATTTGGGACTAAATAGTCAAGCAAAGTATCAACCTTTCGTAACGCACCTTAATGAACATTGATATCTTTTCAGAGACTTATACTGTTTTCACACAGACGGCTTATTGCATAATAAAGGCAGTTTTCTACATTAAGACGCTTATTGAGCTCAATCTTCCCTACAAAATTCGAATCTATAATTATTTCATTAGTAGCTAATCGAATGACTAATGAAGTCAAAAGCACAATGCAACTCTCTTGGGAGCGTTCAGTTTCTTAGTTTTTGGTGTGTTCAGTGCTTAAAAATGTCATTTGTCAAAGTAAATCTCATTGTCTGCATTGCGGAACGATACAAGGTGGCCGCATCGAACAGCTGATTATAACCTTTTTTATTTGATTTGATACATCAACTTCCGGCGCAGTACGATTTTGACATTTGTCCATCGAATTTACAAAAACAAAGTACATGGAATTCTTATTTTTGTATGTAGGTATGTCACCATGCTGCCACCTTGTATCGTTCCGCCATGATTGTCTGTCATATAGCATTGTCATTTTAGTCGCTTGACATTTCATCCTTCATACTAATCGAGCAGTTACTTCTGTGTGAAAGCAAAAAATTTACTATTTCATTAGAAGGTGAAATGAGATCATTAAGTTTCTGTGTGAAAACAGTATTAGGCTAGTTTAAAAAAATGCAACAGATTTATATGAGAGCTCACGTTAGGTTTCGCCCAAACTTAACCTTCCTTACTTGTTATTATATTAAATCGCATTGTGGATATATTTATTAAGTGTTTCCCATAGCATTTTCCGTAGTTTGTTTATTTAAGAACCAAGCCAGTTTTTTTTAACTTTTCAGTGATATACTTATAACTGCATATATTATTATTGGAAGCATCGGAAATATGCTATACTTGGGGAATTTAAACCCATATATTTGAGGTCATTATTCAATATATGCAAGTTAAAATTTAATAAAAGCTAAATTTTTTTATTCTTAGCTCAGAATTTCGTCTCCGAATTTTTACAAAAGCAAGATCATTAATTTAATTTGTCAAATCTTTCCATGTTACCAACAACGCTAAAAGCTATACAACTCCATACTACTTGGATAGGATATTTACTGTTCGGCACTTTTTCAGATATCTCAGTACTTGAAATAATCCTTGGGACCCAAAGGAGGTGCGCATGAGTTCTCCAAAAATTATGACAATGTCCGAAATCCCGAGCGATGTTTTCTTAAACCCTTGAGGTAACTTCGAACTCCATTTATGTTTTAGCAATTTAACGAAAGGATTATAACATCCCTGTAAAAAGTTCTCAACAGTGGATCAACAGAATCATCGCGTTGCCAACAAAAAGGATACATGCTGTTTTTCTGATTGAGAAAAAGAGATTTCTCAAGTTGTACTCAAATGTTATTCTCCAATTGGACTCAAATGTAAGATTCCACAACTGCAGTACTTCAATGAAAATAAAATAGAACATGTGTAAATTAATTCTATTACATATATAATGTTACGAATGTTAGCAACACTAGGGGGTACTGCCATCTCTATGCCGATGGTAAGCAGTGACGTGAATGCACATCAATAATTTAATCATTTTGTCTACACCTATGTACGTACACGCAGCGGAGAAGAGATGCACAAGCACATGCAGATATCTAATCTGAGATGCTCCTAAAGGTATGCAGTTGTGATTATGAAGGTGTCGCTCACACATACAAGCGCATGGGGTATGAGAGAAGCTATAAAAATTATACATCTGTAGTTGTAGCTGAGAAATTTATAACTAACTAGTAAGTTATGGAATTAGAAAAGCCTAGAAATATGCAACGAGGAGGTCGGACAGTATAAGAAGGCGACAACAGTGGAAGCGAGCACTGATGACATGATACGAAACTTTTATTCTCTCTCAATTCGTTTCCAGGAATGGCTCTTGAAGTTCATTCGATTGTAAACAAAAGTTCGTTCGTTTCCAAGAATGGGTCTTGAACATCAGATGGCTATAGAGTTGCCTAAACTACCCAAAAAAAAAAACTCCAAGAAATCCGTTCGGTTTCATTACTTTCAAAAAATCAGCAAGTAAGGTGATAAAAACTTATTAAAATTTATAAAAAAGGCAAAGTTTTGTAGAAATATTTTGTGGTAGATAAGTGAAAAAATATGAAATAATATATTTCGATTGCGTTGCTTTGCTTTGTTGCGCTTGCACCGCCATAAGATAACAATGAACGGCTAGCCCCTTTTTCACTTTGATGCGACCAAAATATTTATTTACATACATATGTATATCCACATACAATAAAAAACGCAAAAAGTTTATAAGAAATTACGAAATTAGATCACTTGGTGAAGTATCTGCGTTGTCGTCCGCAAAAGGCTGTTAATTATACATGTTGCGTTAACCTATACGTATACCTACAATTTATCTCATCTGTCAAAAGTGGAATGTTGCAACGCTCCACAAAAACCTGGCCTTTATGCATCCATTTACATCAATGCGAAGACTAAGAAGCTGACTTTTTCTCCAACCGAAAGCTGCTGTCAAAACCCGTTTCGTGTGCAGCCCTTCGATAAAAGGTGTTGTCACTGATAAATTTTCCACGGGTGAAAAATAGTTATTTTTTCTTCGGATTTGTAATCCTGACAAAAATTCGAGTTTTTTGATATCCCATTTGACAATCTTGAGTAAGTTTTCAGTGAAAATTATAAATTAAACCTTTACCATGTAAAATACCCCAAAGTTATTCTGAAATGCCCAAATTTGATTTTGAGTATGATGGTATCTATGACCAATATTATAAAAAATGCACATTTTCACGTGCTCTCAGAGAGCGAGAAGTTTCATATCATGTCATCTATGGAAGCGGGAGATCAGTTTCATTTAAGCTGTCAGTCAGTTTGGTTATTAAGCAAGTTAGTTGCAAAGTATAAGTGTTATTGTGAAGTACTTTAATAAAGGCCATTTTTCCATTATTAAATATTGGAGTTATTTATTCAACAGTTTAGCGATACGAACGTTAGCAGAAGATTGCAAATAAGGGTAAATTCGTTACAATATATATTCATTAATGCTACTAATCACTTTTGCACAATAATCAGCTGCTAGCTTTTTTGGTACCATCTTGTAGAACATTTTTATTTTCAACTAAGCCTCGACACGTTGTCTAATATGGGATATTAACTGGGAAAATATGCTGAATATAAATAAATGTAATGAGCGATAACCTCCGAAGAGATTTTAGGTCGAGCTTCTCTTCCAATTTGCGTCGTGCTTCTTTTAATTTTTCCTACAAATTGGCTAGACGGGACCTACTTGTTTCATGCCGACTCCAGAAACCATTAATTAAATTTTACTGCTGTATGATACATAAATATTAATGTTAAAAAAAAAATTTTAAAATATTGCCAAAGTGGTGATTTATTTTGTTTGTGATCAGAATTTCAACAAAAATCTGTACGAAGGTATTCGAAGAAATCCAAGCTTGAGGGAACTACAATTCTATTTCGACTCTGAGCGACATCTGTCAAGGCAGATTACTTATTGAATTTATATACTTAGCTTGGTTCGATATATCTCCAAGTTTGCAATAAAATATAGTGGGAAGGTGGTTCGATTGACATTGACAAATCGAGGTAGGAAAAGCCAAGTTAAGGTAATGAAAATACAAATTAATTAATTAATTTAAAACATCAGTTCTAACGACATCACAAATTTTATAACAACATATTATCCACCATTTTGATACTTTCACGCGAACTTTCAGTTAACTGTCAAATGACAATAATTGAATTACTACACTGTAATTAAGATTAATTACATTAGAGCAAATAAAAAGAGTAATAAGAAAATTAAATACAGAAATACCAATAAACGAGACGAATCGAGACAACAAATGAATGGCAATGACCAGTGACAGCCAGTCAAAGCGGCATTAATCGCAGGTATACATTTCAAGCTATTGTTTAACTCTTTTACCACAACAACAACAATAAAATAATAAAAACAACGGGATATTAAACAAATTCCTATTGACAACTTAATGGCTTAATACTTAGTTTAACGTCAGAGAATGGAGTGAAGACCACTCGCAAAGATTAGCATCTAGAAGGAGGGGGGACAAAGAAAAAAGTTTTCACTATGAATGGATAAACAAAATGCTTCCTTATGAATAGTACATAAATGGAGTAAATGCTTGGTTTAAGTGACTAAAGACGGCAATCCTAATAAATTACTTGATCACGTGCCGAATGGCGGCTTTGCCAAATTCAAACCAAATAAAATTATATAGAATTCTTAGTACCAAAAAAAAAATACTACAACAAATAAAAACTATGTAGCTATGTATGTACACATTCATGACACGATTTTCATTTGTATTTGCAGTTTTTGGCGTATGAAACACGGGGGTTTCTTCTTCAATGTCGTCCTCCGATTGTTGTCAAGTAAATATTGTGACAATTAGCGGTCAATCGCGTGGATATGTCAATAGATGTGGCACACTTCTCGAACAATGATTACTAAATAGAATACAACCAGCACAAACAGACAAGTAAATATGAACACCGTATCAAATGCGACTAGTAAAGGTACCACATCCTTATTATGACACATTTACTATAATTCCGAAAAGATCGCAAGCCTAATATTTATACACTACTTCATTCGCTATGTACAATTTGAAAGGCTGGAGTCAAAGTGACAGATCCCATAATGGCTTAAGTAATCGGTGAGGCAAAAATATAGGTTCAATATACACTACAACCTCTTGCTTGTGTAGCGCAACTCTTGCAATTTATATCTTCTCTAACCCCACTGTCAACCTCACCGACCCATTGCAAATCCTTTTTCTTTAGCATTCTAGGCGCTGACAACCCCAAATTTCTCACGGAACGAGGGAATAACCTCGAAGGTTGAACGTATGTAGGAATATCATTCCAGCGATAGTTGAGGTAATACCTATTGGTGCTATTTCCGGAACGTGCCGGACCAATGTTCGGCAAAGGACTATGAGCATCGATAAAACTTCCCAAAGCCTTCGGGTGTAGTCTCCTTATTACTACAAGAAGAAGAAGAAAATACTTCTCTGGTGATGATAAAACTGGAGTTTGCAGTAGATATTTGCTACGAAGAAGCTTATCATCGAGGCGTACCTTTGGCGATAGACTTGCGTTCTTTACAGTCTTTTACATCAAGGATAGTAGTTGACTGCGTTAGAGTTCATTCAATGATTTCGAAACTAAAAATAAATTGTTTGTTAGGATGAACTCTTGCGTTTGAAGGTCATGAAGGTAATGAGCAGTAGGAGCACCTTGCCAAACAGGGTGCTAAAGCAGCATTTTATGGTCCAGAGCTTTCTGTGGGCTTACCAAGCACACATAGCGGAAACCATGAGTAGCTGGGTAAGAAGAACAGTACATACATCACTGAATTTGCTGCCTAGGGTAAAGACAAATGAGATTGTTTATACTCGCATTAAAAAATTAGCAGCCAAACACATTAATTTGGACAGCGGAGACCTAGGAACTCTCATTGGGACACGGGATACTTTAGAGTACATATTGTAACAAATTTACTGCAAATCCTCTTATTTGCAACCTTCTGCTAAGTTCGAATCACTAAACTGTTGAATAAATAACTCCAATATTTAATAATGCAAAATGGCCTTTATTAAAGTACTTCACAATAAATAACTCTACTATTGCTCGACAGATAGCGTGCTTAATCAAAACTGATTCTCGCGCCTCTACTGTTGCTGATTTTATACTGTGTGATTTCCTCGTTGCATCTTCTAGGCGCTTCCAGAATTTACTTAGTCACTGGTATATAATTATAACTACAGATGCACGAGTGTAGCTCTCATATGCATGTGTATTTGTGAGCGAAACTTCCACAATTACAATTGCATACTTTTGAGAGCATCTCAGATAAGATATCTGCATGTGTTTGTGCGTTGCTTCTCCGCTGCGTGTACGTACATATGTGTAGAGATAATGATTGATTCGTTTATGGAGATACATAATGATTGATTTAAGGATGTGCATAAAATCACTGCTTAGCATCGGCTTAGAGATGGCAGTACCCCTTAGTGTTGCTAATATTCGTAACAATATGTATGTTAAGTCTACGTGACACAGGAACGTGTAACTTTTATGAACTACAAAAATCTAGTGCAACGTATTCAAATATCGGATACCATCTCATGTAAGGGTTTGACTTAATTCATTCGTTATGTGGTGTAGAAAACCTGCGAAGGTACTTAAACACATTTAAATGGAGAGCCAATTAAGGGTAAATAGTGCATAATAAGAGGATGAAAATAATGTCCTCTAACAGTAAGTAACGAGATATTTTCGGACTGGTATAATGCCATAAATATTGAAGTATACTTTCTAGGGAGGAGTCTTGTCGCAAACTGTGCTCTAAACTATATATGTCGTAGAAATAAAGCCTAAGGCAGAGGTGTAAAGCAGAAAGGCCGGGAGGGTGACCGTTAACTGCGAAGGCTGTTAGAAAGGTTTAGAAGATAGGAAAACAAAAGGACTTAAAAGGACTTAAAAAGTTACGTTAACATCCATACCCATTTGGCATATTAAGCGAGGCAATGTTTCGCTTAACCATACTAGTTTGTATTGACAGTAAGAAATCTGTATAGAGAGAACTGATCAGCATCATGATCAGAATGATGTATTAGAAAAGGCATTTACTTGCTTTGAAGCATCGAGCTCAACCTATTTCAGAATATTTCTCAAAAACGCCCTATTTCAGAATTTCTTTTCATATACGCCACATCTCAAAACGTATTGAATTTATTCTGGGATGGGGCATTTTTGAAGGAAATCCTAAGGTATGGCGTATTTCAAATGTTCTCGAAATGGCACGGCAGATAGATGATATCACACTCACCCGTCTATGTGACTTTGTAAGAGGAATTAGTTATATGTATTGTCATGCTGGATTCGATTATTTCAAGAACAAAACGAATGTCAGTCATGGAAAATACTTTAATGTAAAATAAAGAGTTACTCTTTTCAGCAAAGTTAAGAGGTTTTTGGTAAGGGCGGAAGAATTGGCTGGACTCGATTTTTTTTTTGCCTCTCACTTCCATACGCTGTGGCCTTTAGCTATTATAGTGACAGACTGGTGCAAAAATGTTCGTGAATTATTTAACAGGGATAGTTCAATTATTATTTTCGAAAAGACCGACAGGGCCATTATTTAGCCAAGTACGCGAGTAATATATATACAATTCTTCTCCAACTAGACTAAGCGGGAATCACTTTCTGAGATATTTTTGTTAACATAAATCCTTTCATGGTATTAGCAGTTACTTATTTGATTGCCTTCTCGTTGTAATTGTCGCCAAACATCCCGTCGCGCTTCTTCATGTTCGTTTGATGCTTTCCAAAGCAACCAGGAAACACGTGGCGCATGCGTGTCACTTAATTTTCAAAGTCAATAAAAATCGAAAACAAAATTTTTACTTGAACGTTTGACTATCTTTGAAACGGACATTTAAAAACCCTGCACCTCTCCTCTCCTTTAAAGTACTTCATAAGCGCTTAATGTTTTTCTAATTCACTACAAAATTAATTTACTTAAAACCGGAATTCATTGTTTGCAAGTACATCATTCTCTATCCCAAACTTATCTTTAGGAATTTGTACCCACGCTTATTCACTTGCAACCCTTACCTCGGCTTACCGCGATTGTGACATTTGTTCTTTTTTCCTTCTACTTATTTTCCTAAATGCTTGATTTTGACCGGTCTGTCGAGCGACTACAACATAAATATTTACAATTTTGATACGATTTTAATGTATTCGCCACGCGTCCGTTCGTCCTGTTGTTTTTCGCCTTCTAATAGTTTCACTGTCAGTTGCTTTGTTTGGTATGTTTATTTTTGTAGGCGTATGTTCTATGGTCGCTAAGTGTTCCTGCGTCATGTGTAAACTCAAGAGAGTCCTCTTTCCACACATTTTTCATTTGTTCTGCCATCTATTTTACCTTCTCACTTTTGTTTGTTTGTCGTTTGTTTGTTTGTTTACTTTGTGTTTAGCTGTTTTGTCCATGCCCTTTTTCGGTCTGAACTCTTTCATGATTCATATCGATTGTACGTACATATGACCCATGAGACCGGCCGATGGCGGAGGTCAAAGGTCAAATTTTTTTCAAATATTTGACCTAATCTGTAAGGTTGTCAAGTTCTAAAAATTATTAGTATGGAAACTATAAACATATATCACTTACGAAAAGGAGCTTGAGATACATATGTTCACATCGAGATTAATAGGGAGAAAAGTCGAAACCTGAAAATTTGAAGCTACCGTGTTTCCCAGTTCACAGTACAGTATCGAAACTGAGAATGAAGAGAATGAAGTCTAGGTTTTTTTTTAAGTAATCTACAAATTTTATATTACGAACTAAAGTTCAATTTCTCGCAAAACACGTTTGGAGAATAGACCGCATTGACACACATGCCTTACATGCGTGGTTCCAGCGGGGAGGGAGGGGGGGGGGGGACTTTTTTTTGTATTGACTGTAATGAAGTATATAATACTAATCTACATAGTAGTTTCTTATCACACAACGGATTTTTACTAACATTTCTTGCTTTTTTACGTTATTATTAGCCGTGTTTTTTTTACACATAAACGTCTATACGCTTAAACTTTATATGGACTGCTAAGCGTCAAACTTTAAATACACCTCTGAAATTGCTGCGCATAAAATGTGTACTACTAAATTTCAATACGAATTATACTCAGATGTGACTGAAATATATGTTTTTGTTTCACCCTCTACACTAATTCTATGGCCCCTATTATGAGCATTATACGATCTTCGATCTTCGCTGGCTATCGAACATCGAAAATCGAATTTGAAATTGGTATTATGACAACTCATCTCTGTCGAAATTTTCGTTGTGTATCAAATTTTCAAGCGAATAGAAATTTGTTGTCGATGCTGTATCGAACAGAAAAAGAATTGTTTAAAATCTAAGTTTTTTGTATTTATGTTCTACTTTTTTACTACCTACTAGTAATTTTAAACTATTTGGTTTAATTTTATATAGGTCCAAGGTCGTGAGTACAAAACAACAGCTTGAAAGACTGGTTTCAATTATGGAACAAAATCCCCATATATCAAAGGAACTTGCACATTATAGAAATGCAACTTTGCTTGATGCAGCTGAGCCTCCTCGTAATTCAATTTTATTCATCTTTCACAAATAAAATTTTCCAAGACATTCAACACCTGTCGGCTGGGCAAGTCCGAGTGCATTATCGTTTACAACGGTCAGTTGGTAGGATCCCTGAGCACAAAATCGGAGAACTGTTGCCAAAATTAAAAAATATTAGGAATAGACTCGGCTCTTGTGCATTGCTGCAGCAGTTCATCTGTACTGGACAACAAGTCCATGAACGCTTCTTTGGACAGTCTGAAATTTTGAATAAATCTATAAACAAAACTTATAATTTCAACAATTTAACAACTTATTTAGAAAGCTACACTTACGTGGTGGAATTCATTTCCAAAGGATGTGAAGCATCTCACCCGTCTTCTACTTCTGGTTAGCTACAGTAAGCTTTCCTCTTCATCTGACGAATCATCAAACCACAATTCCGTTGTAGTCATACTTTTATTTTTAATATTTGCATTTAATAACTAGTTCTGCTTTTGTTTATTTATTTATTTTATTTGACAGAGTATTGGAAATGTGCTATTGTGAACTTTTGAATTTATCCAAATTCACAATAACGCTTGCCTTCATCGAACGCGCATCGTAATACCGAATAAAAATTCGTTCGATCAGCTCGTTCGACCACAGTCGAAGATCGAATTTGTCTCATAATAGGGGCCTATGTATTCTATGTGTGACCACAATTCATCGCAACTGATTTAGCTATATGTTATACCCTATGGCCATCAGAGGGTTGTGTCTCCGCTTTTCGGTACACCTTGTGGCTGTAGCTAGTTATTTAACCACTGCCGCTAGATGGATCTCCTAAACATTATCTAAGCGAGGATAGGCGTTTTTTTTTCACGCGCAAACGTAAACGTATACGCGTGTATAAAAAACATGGCTATTATACATATTAAAAAAAGTACCCCACCCCACCCCCCCTAGAACGTAAAAAAGCAAGAAAAATTAAAAAATTGATTCAAGGTTCGATTCGAGCTCAAGGCCAGAACAATAATTTTTTTCTAATTATTGTTATTTTTTAATTTTTCTAAATTTGAAAAATTGTATTTTGTTTTTGGAATAGTAAGTAGAAAATTTTTCAGACAACCTGCCATAGCTGCGCAGATAGATCCATTTCGAAGGGTGCTAAGCCTTCATCATCAGTACGTTTTAGGCATGCTGCGCTAACCATTTAGCTATACAGGCAGGTTGTCTGAAAAATTTTCTACTTACTATTCCAAAAACAAAATACAATTTTTCAAATTTAGAAAAATTAAAAATTACAATAATTAGAAAAAAATTATTGTTCTGGCCTTGAGCTCGAATCGAACCTTGAATCTTTTATCAATAGGCCGATAAAAACAAAAACAAATTAAAAAATTAGTAAAAATCCGTTTTGTGATAAGAAACTACTATGTAGATTAGTATTATATACTTCATTACAGTCAATACAAAAAAGTTCCCCCCCCCCCCCCCCCCCCCCTGGAACCACGCATGTGCCATGGCTTCGGAATGTACTGGACTGATGAGTTTTAGCTCAAAAATTAAACTGAGGTTGCTCCTTACAAGAACATGTTAAATGTTAACTTAATTAGCTCATTATTTTCTCAGCAGTACAGGCGCTGGCTTCTAGAACTTTAATTTCTAGTCTGTTGAGTACATCTTAGAAAATTAATCAAGAAGCAACAACAAGATTTCAACTATTCGTAAAACTTTACAGCTAACCATTCGGATAGCGCTGATCTAAATACCGATAAACTTAAAATTCCAATGACAACCAGGGTACCCGGCGTTGTTTGGGTTGAGCAGGTACTAATCTAAATAATAAGGTGGTACATTCCTTTCCGTTTCCCAAAGTCAAGCAATCAGTTTTAAGCTTTCTGTTGACCTTCTAACTTACTTAATTGGCGTTTAACCGTTTACACGGTTATGGCCGCCTAACAAGCAGCGCCAGTCGCTTCATCGCTGTGCAAACTGGCGACAATTGGTAACACCAAGGAAATTTAAATCGTTTTCCACCCGGTCCTTCCAGCGGAGTGGGGCGGCTATCTTCCTCTGCGTTAGTAGGCGAGTTCCGATAAAAATACTTTCTTAGCCGGAACATCATCTGTGCTGTGTTTTAATTCGCTCCACTATGCTGATTTCTTCGTTAAGCTCGTACAGCTCGTACAGCTCATTATTATATCTTCTTTGATACTGGCCGTCAAAGCGTAGAGCTCCGTAAGTCTTTCAAAGAACATTTCTCTAGAACACTCCCAGAGCCGCCTTATCTGATGTTGCGTTGGTCTATATTTCTGTGCCATATAGCAGTAGGACGATTACGATAAATGACTTGTAGAGCATGATTTTCGTTTTTCGTGATAGGACTTTACTTTTCAATTGCCTTCCCTATCCAAAGAAGCATTTATTGGAGTGATTATTCGATGGATTGAAAGCTGATGTTGTTATCTATGTTAAGCTGGTTTCCAAATAAACGAAATCGAAATTATGGCTGCGCGCAGTGGCGTGGTTGCCAAGGCGCAGATACGCTGACTCTTTGTTTGATAACAACAGGTATTTCGTTTTGTCCTCATTCACCAATGAACCCATCCTTGCCGCTTTTTTTTCCAATTTGTAGTAAGCAGAATGTACTGCGCGGGTACTCAGGCCGATGATGTCAATGTTTAAAGCATACGCCAGTAATTGCACGCTTTTATGGAATATTGCTCCAGATCGGTTAAGTTCTGCAGCTTCTATAGTTTTCTCCAATATCAAATTTAAGAAATCGCGCGATCTTTTGATCTTCACCAATGTTTATTCTCCCACTTTTTCCTCCCTTATCATTCTTCCCCTCTATAATTTCCTTTAGAGATATACGCCGCCGATTTTGATCGTTTTTCGCACGCCGCCTCCGAATATCAAAAATATCGGCGCGGCGGCGGCGGCGGCGGCGTCCGGCGCGTTTAACACTATCGAAAATTGGTCGGATATGGTCGAAAGTGGTATCAACGGATGCGCATCACTGCCAGTTATAAGAAACTAATTGCGAAATTTAACTCTTCCTAACTGTTCAAAAGTTATTTAAAAAAACGCTTTCGATGTCAGCTTAACACGGACTTTGCATCACCCAATTTATCAAGTTATTAAACAAAACACTGAAAGAAAAGTTACATAATAAATTTATATGCTTACTTTGCATATTTTTTTTTTTCAAAAAATTCAAAATATAAATAAATGAATGAATGAGTGAATGAATAATAATGAAAAAGGAATTCAAATAAAACGACCCAAGGCGACCATGTTTTCAAATT
This sequence comes from Eurosta solidaginis, assembly GCF_040869045.1. NCBI lineage: Eukaryota > Metazoa > Arthropoda > Insecta > Diptera > Tephritidae > Eurosta > Eurosta solidaginis. The sequence continues at coordinate 98,650,368 of NC_090319.1, read as the reverse complement.
GTCCTCAAGTTGTTGAAAAAAGCATTATACCCAAAAAAGGTGCGAATTTAAAAAAAAAATGTATATTGCGATTGGCTGAAAGAATAAGCGAAATCAGTGATGCAAAATCCTTTAGTAGGTTCTAGGGGTACAAAACCTCCTTTGAAATGATTCTTACCTCATACTTGAGGATATATGTACTCATGAGAAGGGTTTAAAAATCAATTGGGCTTACATTCAAACATCTGTTGTTTATTTGCGAAACTTTATAATAGCGTTTGAAATGTTAATTTTGATTTTCACACTTCATGATTCAATACCCAAGTCTCTTGGTTTGACACTTCTTAAAGTTGGCGGCCATATCCCCAACTAGCCCAGTCGTGTGAATCACATTGATTATAGCCTACCAATCAAGTTTAAATATAACCTACACGTTACGGATCCTGTAACAAATGTGAATACTTAGGCACATATATTTACCAGGTGAGACTTTGTCCTTCGGAAGAACACTCAAAGTGGTGAAGCAAAAGCTTTCCCAAGACAGTCGAGCTAATGATAGTGTGTGCTACTACCCTAGCCTTGTCGACAGTCGAACTAGCCTGCAAACTGAAGCTACGCGGTCATCCATAATGAGATCTTATATCATAAGGCTGGAAAACAGCAGTTAACACCTTTCAACTTGAAATCGGTCGACTTTCATTCTAAAATATCGTTTTGATTTAGCGAAGACTATTGAAATCAATGGTGTGAACACAAACGTCTGCAAACTGCGGTCTACATTTTAAAAATTTGATCCAGGGTCCTTGTAAAATTTTAATTATGTAGATGCGTAGAGGATTATATGATTTTCACTCATGATTTACGCAATGACATCCACTTAGACTGCTTATGATTTCGAGGACGGCATCCTTGAGAGAATAGTCACTCCCTAACGTTTCAAGGTGTTTCCCTCGTGTAGCTTGGCAGCATAGCGCGTAAAAACATCCGTTAAAAGGTCTTCGGAGCTACACCTAGAGCTTCTAGGAAGGTGACGTCAACGAAGGTATGAGTTCGAAGTCGCAGTCCTATAGCTTCTGTGCTGGCATATGGTGTGCGGGTCAGGAGGCGTGGTAGCGATTGGTGGTCGGGATTGCTACTGTTCGCACATCGGGAATTGTAGCTCTTAAAAACACTCGAAAAAAACTGGAGGCGCCCTGTGCCACGAGAGTCATCAGTATTAATAGACCATTAATAGCAAGTGTAAGTCACCTTTGTGCGTGACTTGGCGGGCCACAAATGATTTAAAGAAATTGTGCTCGCGACGATTATTAGGAGTTTCCCCTAGGTGAAACTACGCTTTGCACGAGATATGCAGACAAAAGTGTGACGATTTTATGTATCTCTATTTCTTTTCAGCAGACGCAGCAGTACCAATTCCAAAGACCGGGGTTAGGTTCGAAGCCTCTCTGGAGTAAGTGAACGAGGGACAATCCTTCCGCAAGGAGCTACTCCTGAACATTTTTGAAAGGTCTTCGAGATCTTGAGACACAAACCCCGGATCTTTCCGAAATGGCCAACTCGTTGATTTCCTTAAATACATACAAACAAAACCTTTCCTAAATATTATTTTTTTAATTAGAAAAACCAAGCTTTTTAAAGTAGGAACACCGGCGTAAGACGGCGCGCCGCCCACGCCGCCGCCGCCGGTATATAATAGAGCCTACGCCGCCGCCGCCGATAAAGAGATCGGCGTAAACCTCTAATTTCCTTACCTCATCTAAATTTTCATCTCTATCTCCCTCTCTATTCCCATCACACTCTCCATGCGTGTCTTTATCTTCACCTGCATCGCAATCTCAATCCACATCTCTGTCTTGGTCTCCTTATTTCTGTCACATTATGTCATATTCCATCACTGTCCCCTTCTTCATTTATTTCCACATGGTCTGTTACTTGGTTGCCGTTCACATCACTTTCCTAATTGTCTTTACCTTTACTTCCATCTCAAATACACTTCTGCCGTTAGATTTTTGCCTTTTAGAGAGATGCCTTAAAGACTACTATTTGTAGAGAAACTCTACATTTTAGCACATTATAACGATCATTTGTGCGATAGGTATGGCTTCGAGAAGACGGGGATAAGGCTTCTGTAACTGACTGGAGCAATTTATGGTTTGCTTCTTTAATATTTGCCTACAAATAGTAAAACCTACAGTTTTATGCCAGCTTCCACCAAAATCTGTTGAAGCAGATGCCTTTTTGCTGAGAAACTTTTTTAGGTAAAAATATACTCGAAGGGCTTGCCAAACTACCTGTTGAGGAGGCATTTTCATGTTTCGTATGAATCTTCGACCTTTAGTATGTTTAGCATGTATTCGAATTTTTTCGGAGATTGATGTCTACATATTACCAGACAAACAATTCTAGACAGTTCAGATGTATTCTACTACACTCTCTGAATCTACTTCTTTAAACCATAAAATTCGGGAACTGTAACGTTTTCGGCAACGAATGGTTTGATGTATTTTTGCGCATATATCCAGCAAAAGACCATCATCATCGATAACACTCCCCAAAACCAGCGGGGAGTGTCTCTATCGCTACAACAACACCAACATGTCGCTTTGCAACAAGCACTCCAATTTAATACATAAAATGATTTTTTGGTTGGCTTAAAATCGTGACACTTTTTACTTAAAATTTTATAGATTATTTATAGTAATAAACCATTGTTAAAATTTTCAAAGGCAAATGTTTAAAGTGTTTTAACTTACCTTGAAAGTAACTTTTTGTTCTTAAATAACTAACAGACAGCCTTAAAATGCTCAGTCGATCCAATTTGCTAAGAATATTTTGTTCAAATGGCAGCAACGAAGCCAACAAATCCAATTCGGCGTTCAAACGTTCACGATGACGTTTCGACGGATTACTTTTCGTAACGCCATCTTTGGGCGGTGGCTTTAAACTGAAAACAAAAAATATAGTAAATATAGATACATATTTTTAGAGCGTTAAAATTATGGGAAATATATAGCTCTTAAAATAACGAATTATTAGTTTGATTGAAGCATGCCCTTCTAGGAGCATACAATTTTCTTCTGGAGATGACCCCATCCCTGTGAAGATCTTACGGAGGCTTAATATGGCCGATGTACGTACGCCTTGTATGGATACCGTGGGGCCATTTTCAAATGCTTGTGACTCTCCAGGCAATCCACTGGATTTATGATAAAGTGGTCAAGCCGATGCTCTTATATGGAGTTTTGGAAACTGTGTCACAAACTGGCTTGGGGTAAGAAATTCATTTGGGAAGAGTGTTTGGTAAACTTGTTACGGGTGGACTCAAGATTGACTTGAAGCCTAACTGGGCCTGGGAATATCACGCGCAGTGAGCAGCGCACTTCAGGAGGGGTTAAACGTAATTTTTTACTTAATGCTCTAAAGGTTTCCTTGGAAACAAGCAAATACGGACACGCGGCGTAATTGGATGGCATGAAAGGCGATACCAACCATATCACGGCGGTTGCTAAATAGAAGATGCAGAACATACCCTATCCGTGAAGAGAGGAATTGTGAGGAAGGCCTAGACCATGAGAACATGATTGTGCTATGGAATGCAGGACCCTAACCTAGACAAAGACAGGGGCATTACAGAGTCCACACATATGGCTCGAAAAAGAAAAAGGTAACTGGAGCTGGACTATACTCCAAGAATCTCCAGGTAAATCAGTTGTACCGCCTTCCTGACTCATGTAGTTTCTTTCAGGCGGGAGGTTTATGCCATAGAGAGAACAGCGAAACTGCTCCAGGGCAGTACGGACTCAGACACCAATGTAAGCGTTCTTTGTCGACATTCAGGCCGTCTTAAAGGCATTAAAATCCAAGATGATAAAGTCAGACATAGTGCGGAGGTATCCAGCCTCGCTGGCGTCCATAGCGCATCTCAGGATTTCCCTTTGCTAGATCCCTGGGCACACCGATATTAAAGAGAATGAATTTGCAGGCGAGATGGCTAGAAAAGGTTCCGAAATGAATGGACATAAACTAGGCGTAGGATAATCAAAGAATATAATATTAAAGAATATAATATTAGGGCAACGGACTATTGACCAACCGGGATGATTCCGAAGGCTCAAGCTCCTTATGGCCAAGTTTGGATAGGAAAGGAACTAGCTTCCTACTCAAGCCAAACAAAGTGGAAGTGTGGGAATTCATCATACACGCCCCTCAACCAAACCTAATTTACATAGCATACTCTAAGATTTTAGCCCAAATGATCTTAAGTGCTGCTTGAGCTCTACCTCTCCCACCTAAATCGTCTTGGGCTCATTACTTCAATTGCAAATACTAAATGAAAGAACTCCATATTTAGAAAGATAGAAAAATTGGCGCACAACCACGGTGCCACAGAGCTTAATTTTGTCTTCCCTTATTCAGTTAAGCACATTTTTTAACAAATCATCTAATGACTAACTTCACTGAAGATTTAAGAGGCACTTTGTAGGGCCGCTATGGGTGACGCGACGTACTACTCGATGGGTGATCTATGGATATTACAACTTTCACTTCTCACTATCAATCTCCTGCTTTCCTTTGTATTGGCACTAAAATATGACATTAGACCACCCTAAGGCTTGGTGGTTAAACAGATCCTTTCCGCTATAGTCGGGCTTAAGACAATTTTGATCATCATTTGAAGCATTTCGAATTTTAAATATGAAGAAATGACTGCACTTCTTCAGAACGGCAAAGAAGAAGAGGTTGAAACACAGTAATTTGATCCGAAATTTTTAGCGCACTCACACTACGTAAACCTACTTGTAGTATTTCTGAATTGATTTTTTCTTTGGATCACAGGGACATCTAGGAAACTGTTTCACAGATAAATTCGCTAGACAGAGTTCGACCATGCAGATTCTTCCTTACCAAGATGGCTTAGATATGCCCATTGCACAACCACCGTCAAGCCGAAGTAATATCACGTTACGTTTACACCCTAAGTAGGTATAAAATTTACACACTTGTAGGACTAACTGAACACTGCCTTAGAAGTACACATGCAGAAAAGTTGCTAGAGGAGATTTAAAGAGAATGAAATGGGGAAACGGTGGTGGTTCACCTCATTTGCAACTTTCTAGGAACTCCCTTTCTGGATAATCGGCACTGGGTCGCGGGGTATGACATCAAGGACTTGGTAGCCTCTATCAGGTCCTCAAAATGGTTCGAAGAGAGCAGCCAATTCAACCTTACCTAAGAATTAGATTTGCTTAAACTTTAATAAATTAAAATAAAATTTAGATTGAGAGCAAAATTATACAAATCGAACCTAATTCGAAACTTCAACGGCATACACACACATAAGGATTGATTCCTTACGGAAAATCCCACATGTGCTTGATTCCATTTTTCTTGCGTCATTGCGCTCGATTTACTATTGAAATAGTATTTAAGAAAAAGCAGACGAACCTTAAGCAGATGACGCGTTTAATATGGTCCTACGAATACTCGGAAGATGTTGAACAGAAAGACGCACCCCGCAGAGGGGGTTGATGGCAGACAGCAAGAGTAGCGTACATAATTAATAATTACATTTATTACCGTCATCGATTAACCGCAAGACAAGAACAAAAAAGGTCAGTCAGCTTGGCGGCCAAAAGAGTCAGCGCTTGTTGTTGTTATTGTTACTTTCATGTTTTGTTGGCTGATTGGTTTGTTACTTACCAGACACGTAAGAGGATAAGAGGATTTTAATTTCTGTAAATCGCACATTTCGACTGAGCAACCCCCTCGGCATGGCATAGCGTCAAAGCAAAACTACAACTGCACAACCAGCAAAATCCTAATTGACAGAGCAAAATGTATGCATTGTGGTATAACCCACAGCCAGGGGTTAAAATCGATTAGCCATGCCCACTTGATCCCATAATTACAAATGTCAGGGGGAAAATGTTGCGTCAGAAGGAGATAAAAATGAAATGGAAAAAAAAAAATATGGAAAAGCATATTGTACACACACACATGTACATATATAGTACATTTGGGGTAGAGAAACAACACCGGAGTTCATATAAAAGTTTGTGAAAATGAAGTAAAAGAAAGGAATAGTTAAAGGATAAGACTAAGAGAGTGGGAGTGAATTGCGGATGACACATGCAGAAAAGATTCCTTAAGGTAGATATACAAAACGATACATCGTAAAATATTCAAAGAGGAGAACGACAATGAACTCTCCTAAATAGAATGGGAATTTCTTTTGGGACGGTTTTAGAATAATTTTGTTATATAGTCGATATTGTCACCAACGAAGCGAATGAAAATTGTGTCGAATTTTCAACTTGTCGAGTTAAGAGCGGTAAATAATCAATTAATTTTCCAGTGTATATATAAGGTTCCAAATAGGATTAGGACTAAGCTAAGAGGGGTGACCCACTAGGAGTAACCTTGTACAAAACGTCGGATAGGAATCAGAGAGTAAGTTGTAGTGGAAGCTCAACGTGGAAGCGAGTGAAGATGACACCTCTGACAGTTTATGCATGTAAAATAATGCTGAGATGTAGTTTGGACCTATCGTTTTCCCTTTCTAATTGAGGTTTTACAGTGATTGAGAAGCCTATCCCATATTATGGAGTCCTTGCTTGGTGGACGACCACACAAAAAAAAACCTGCCCCTAAAAAGTAGAGTGGGTATACAGACTTTCAATGCATAGCATCAAAGGAATCCTGTAAGCCGAGTTGATACGGTCAACCATGGCTCGTTACTGCAAGACCTGGAAGGGTTTACCCTTCCCCCATGTCTTAAAAGGTGGACCGCAACTTATCTGGGTGGTCGGCAGGCATCGGTGTAATTTAGAAACGAAACATCAAAACCAAGGAGAATTAAACAAGGGGTGGCACAGGGTGGTGTCCTATCCCCACTTTTGTTAAATTTCTACATATCTAAGCTACCTTCACCACCGGAAGGAGTCACAATCGTTTCCTACGCCGATGACTGCACAATAATGGCCACAGGCCCAGGCCCAAAGATCGATGCGCTATGCAATAAATTAAACGGCTACCTCCCTGGTCTCTCCAGTTTTTTCGCCTCGCGAAGCCTGGAATTATCACCGACTAAATCTTCCGCGACCTTATTTACAACATGGACGTCCCAAATGTCGACCATTTTGAAAATCCACGTCGATGGCACTACGCTACCGACTGTCCTACACCCCAAAATCTTGGGTGTGACGCTTGATCAGGATCTACATTTTGGTGAGCACGCAGCCGCAATTGTTCCGAGAAATCAGAGCCGTAACAAAATCCTCAAATCCCTCGCTGACAGTACTTGGGGAAAAGATAAAGGAACGCTCATGACTACATACAAAGCAATTAGCCAGCCGATTACGTGCTACGCGTCACCCATATGGTCGCCAAGCCTAAAAATTACCCACTGGAAGAAACTACAGGCCTGCCAAAATACTGCTCTCAGAATCGCCACGGGCTGTCTTCTTATGTCCCCAGAACACCATCTGCATAATGAGGCGAGAATACTCCCCATCAGGGAGAGAAATGAGATGCTGACCAAACAGTTCCTGTTGAATACCCAGAAACCTGGGCTCTCGCGGAAGAGGAACGAGGAACTCCCCAGGGAAACGCGAGTCACTCTGGCTCAACTTCGTTCTGGATACTGTAACAGGGTAAACTCTTACCTATACAGAATCAACCCCGACATAAAAAATGTATGCCCCACTTGCAATGTGTCCCCAAATGACACCAACCATCTCTTTAATTGTAATGTGGAACCAACGCCTCTAACACCCCTTTCCTTATGGTCCACCCCTGTTGAAACTGCAAGTTTCCTTGGACTCCCGTTAGAGGATATTGATGACAATTTGTGATCGGTCGCGGCTATTAGGTGGGGCGAGCATTGCTACAACAACAACAACAACAATCCTGTAAGCCACCTCGACGTCTGTATGCCATTCTATACATCGCATATGTAGACCTGGTAGGGAAGAACATCGCTTATTATGTGAAATATAGAATAACTGAAAGGACGTGACGGAATGTTTGTCAAATTAAGAATTTTCAAAGTTCCAATACATTCTTTCTCTTAGATGTATATATGTAGGTATATTCATATTTTGAGAAAGTAGCAAATCATAGCAATTTATTTAATTAAATGAAAAAACGTGATCGAATCAAAAATAATGGCATTGAATCAAAATTGAATCATAAATTAGTTGTATTATTCTATTGAAAGATTTTCGCAGAATAACGAAAAACTTTGCCTAAGTATTGAAGGCAAAACAAATTGCACTAAATTGAGGTAAAACACAATAATTGGCTAATAAATGGGCACAAAGAGAGATTAGATAATTAGATTGAATGAATGAGTTGAGCGAGTGTTTTCATATGTGGTCATTTATATGGGCATAATTCTTAAGTCGAAATCTTAGAGCAGCGCAACGGGAATTAGAGTAATCGTTGCTTGTGAACTTGTGATGAAGGAAATATTTTAACCGTTAGCAACATAACTAAGAGGGGAAAAAAACAAGTAATACAAAAGAGCCGGAAGATTTTTGATTTGCGGTGGTAAAAAGGAATGGAATGCAACGTTATTGATAATAAAAATGTGGGTTAGGGAGTTCCCCGAACAATCACAAAATGTCCTATTCTTTCATGCATTTAAAAAAGTTTTGGGGGAATATTGAACTTGGCAATTCCCGGTACAACTGACCTGACACTACCTTCTGTATTTCACTGTCGATAATTTGTTTACTATATTTTGATTGGGTCTATAATGCGCTGCCATATGACTAAGGCGCAAATTATGTATAACGCAGTGCGCCATTTCTTCTCGTGTGAACCAAAATATCTATCATATAAGAGCATTCATTCACTTCAGTGAGTGACAGTACACCTCAATGCCTTTATGAAACTTTTGGTATTATATTGTGTTGGCTGTGAATGTGAGTGGCTGGCGAAATTGTCACGGCGTCATACATAATCTGGCACTAAATATTCTAATGATATCACACTACTCGATGAAGACAGCGATCAACTCAAAAACAGAGTAAGAAGATTAGCACGTGCATAACAAGGAAAGCCGGTAGTACCCATCAAAGTTTCAGATTTCTGACTTAGCTGCCCATTGATCAAGGTGTGCGATATATAGGTCGTTACTTCATCAGCCCCAACGTTGCATTGACCATCGAAGTGCTACAGCACCGACATAAGTTTAAGTTCATTTTATTTCACAATGACGTTAAGCCCCAAGTAACATTTCAGTGCATACTGCAAAGAGGTAACTTAGTGAAGACCCTGTTGTATAAAAACTGTGTAATTCGACCCAAAAAATTCAGCCCAGATACCATCGTCTTTCTATTATTTTCAATCCAACTGTATTTACATTTCCCTGCAAATGAATAATGGAGCTTTTAATTGTACCATTGTAAAGAGTCTGATGGTATGCATTCCACAAAAAAATACTGGAGTTGGATCTTGTAATTTGAAGCTAGAAACAAAATAGTACTGTTCTCAAATATCGTTGTATAGTTATTCGTCCCAGAGCTGCGGTCGACGGCTACAATTGAATATAGCAAACAAATCAGACATAATTTTAAATCTAGAAGGTATAAATCTAGATATTCACAGTGCACACTTTACGCCGAAACACATGCTTCTCGGCATACCTTTCAGCAGAAAAAACTGCAGGTACTACGCCACAAGACATTACTATTTGACCGCGATAGAATCACCAGGTGAACTAAATAAAAAAAGACAGAAGATGTACGCTATCTGAAACGGCAGGGATGTATTTTCAACGGCGAAAAGGGGTAACATTTTTACCCGCTTAAAAAAAATTGTAGGAGAAAAATAAATAACTTGCTACGAAAGCCCTTACAGAAATTGCTTTTTTTTTCAGCATATCAACGCCACCTAATATCAATGTAAAAGGGGATACAAAGAACATTACTTTCAGCATCGAAAAAACTAAAAAATTCAATTTGGCCACTTAAACTGTGATGAGCAGTACAACTCAATGGATGCGGCCAAAGTAAACTGACCTCAACTTCTACAGTTGAAACTTTCATTGAAAAACCGGATGTAAAAGAGAGAGGTGCTATCCATATATATTACTTTTTTATATCGAAGCCCCCTTTCCTTCCACACGGAGTTACCATTGTGTCCTACGCCGATGACTGCACATAAATGGCAACAAGTCCCGGTCCACCTATCGATGAGCTATGATATAAAATCAACGACTATCTCCCTAGTCTTTTTAGTTTTTCACATCACGAAATCTGACAATTTCGACGACAAAATCTTCGGCGAGATTTACAACATACATAAAGCAAATGTCGACCATATTAAACATCCAAGTCGATGGCATTACGCTACCAACTGCCTTACGACCAAAAATACCGGATAAGGATCTACATTTTGGCGAGCATGCAGCTGCAACTGCACCAAAAGTCCAGAGCACCAATAAAATTCTCAAAAGTCTCTTGCCGGCATCACTGGGGGCAAAGATATAGAGACCCTCATAACCACATATAAAGCAATTGGCCTGCCGCTAGTATTCTATGCAACCGCAATATGGTCGCCGAGCTCAAAAGAAACACACTGAAGGAAACTGCAGGCTTTTCAAAATACTGCGCGTGCCCATAACTGCTACTTGATGTCTTCTTATGACATTAAAACAAGTTTCAAGTTTCCTCGGACTCACGTAAGAGGATATTGATGACAATTTTTGAGTAGTCGCACCTATTGTATGAGGCGAAGCACTGCTACAACAACAACATACCGTTACCCGATTAAGGGCTGTTTTCTCAAGGTTTATACATATTTTTAATAAAAATATTTTTTAAAAATTCTTTTTGCTTTATCGGCCTATTGATAAAGGATTCAAGGTTCGATTCGAGCTCAAGGCCAGAAAAATAGTTTGTGTTTATGGGGCAAATAAATTTTAAAATTCACATAAGAAAATTTTAGTGTTGTTTATAATGCCATGTGTTATTTAAAACTAGGTATACAACGCCCAGTGCGGTCAAAGGTTAGGTTAGGTTAGGGGCTATCTGATCTGGTAAGGGAAGCTCACTTGGACATCATGAAGGTCCTTTGCTGTGGCTATAGTGGCTATAACTACTTAGAGAATCATTGCATAGCAACGATATAGTTTCTAAGGAGACAAATCTCAACCTTGGATAAATCCTCTGGAGGATCAAGTGAATCTCGACCAAAATACTTTCGCCTAGTTCTGGCAAAAGCTGAGCAATCAAGCATAAAGTGACTCGATGATTACACCTCATCATCCTTCATACAGCTGCAGTATGGTGGTATTACTAGTATATTGAGACGCAGCGCATGGGTTCCCATCGGAACTACCTTGTCAAACCATCAAGGACCATCGATAGATGAGCCTTAGTGAACCCAATCATTTCGGCAGACCTCCTGCCATCCACTTCCGGCCAGAATGATCTTGCTACCCTGCAAGAGGTGGTATTCATCTATGGAGGAACGGACCACAGGTGGCCAGTGGTATGTGGAAATCTCTACATCATCTTCATCCGGTTAAATTGTGCCGATGCGGACTAAGGGATCTGCTTGACAGTTGCCCGAGGTATCACTGCCCGGGACACAGATAATCTTAGTCATAAAAAATAGTCTGATTCGGTCGTAAGCAAGGTCAGGCACACCCACACCCGGACTTGGCATGGCGTAGCCCAGGGTTATTTTTTATAAGCGCGGCCTAAGTCCGCCAACGCAGAAAGGTGTTCTGCGCAAAAATACTATGGATTTCACCCCCGGTTTCGGAGGGACCCGCAGGTCTTTTTTCGGTTTTTCGTTAATATCTTTTGAACGAGTTAAAATTTTTATTTTCCGGTTTCGGATTATTAATACTGTTACGAATATTAGCAACACTAAGGGGTACTGCCATCTCTAAGCCGACGCTAAGCATTGACTGTATGCACATCAATAGCCGTGTTTTTTTTTTAGACGTAAACGTCTATACGCTTAAACTTTATATGGAGTGCTAAGCGGCAAACTTTAAATACACCTCTGAAATTGCTGCGCATAAAATTTGTCCTACTAAATTTCAATACGCATTATACACAGATGTAACTGAAATATGTATCTTTGTTTCGCCCTCTACACTAATTATATGTATCCTATGTGTGTCCACAATTCATCGCAACTGATTTAGCTATATGTTATACCCTATGGCCATCAGAGGATTGTGTCTCCGCTTTTCGGTACATCCTGTTGCTGTAGCTAGTTGTTTAACCACTGCCGCTATATGGGTCTCCTAAGCATTATCTAAGCGAGGAGGCGTTTTTTTTCACGCGCAAACGTAAACGTATACGCGTGTATAAAAAAACACGGCTATTATGTCTACACATATGTACGTACACGCAGCGGAGAAGCAACGCACAAATACATGCAGATATCTTATCTGAGATATGCAATTATAATTGGGGAAGTGTCGCTCACAAATACACGCGCATATGAGAGCTATACACGTACATCTGTAGTTATAATTATAGCAAAGAACCAACTAGTAGATTCTAGAACAGAACCGCCTAGAAATGTCAACGAGGAAACCTATAACAGGCAGCAACAGTAGAGGAGCGAGATTCAGTTGGATTTAAGACGCTATCTAGCGAGCAATAGCAGTATTATTTTGAAAATCAGTTTCGTTTAAGCAAGCTATCAGTTGCGAATTATAAGTGTTATTTTCAAGTAGTATAATAAAGACCATTATTGCATTATTCAATATTGGACTTATTTATTCAACAGTTTAGTGATTCGAACTTAACAGAAGGTTGCAAATAAGAGGATTATTTGCAGTAAATTCGTTACAATACTGATGTCAAGGCGCGTCGTTTGACACCTCTCTCGATATTTTTGGACACGTATTAGCAGTGTCATGCCGTCGTATAGAATGCCATTTGATTTTCACTAAAATTATTCTTTGAAAAACTATTTTTATTCCTATTTAATTTCGCTTAAATTCGACTGTTTCGTTTCTTTTAATTCATGAATATGTGCAGATACCTATATAAGTATGTAAGTAGGTGTATATGTATGTATATGCTTACTATATTGCCACTCCTAATTTACAGTTCGACGCTAATATTTCTTACGTATAATTCGGGCAAAACACTCCTCAACAACAAAGCGGCTATCGTCCTTATTTCTCCTCACTCTTGCTATTTTCTGCTCACTTTCTGTGCTGAACACCACCGTTGCTGCAGTCTGCGGCATAAATAATTTACTACTAAATTAAGGTTTGCTTCACAAAAACAACAACAACATAAACATGCCTACGTTCATACATAAAACAAAAATAAATTGTGGGCATTGCGGTTCAGTTCGGGGGTTGAATAAAATGTATAATTTTCTTATTATCTATAAAACCTCGACGCTAACGGCAACAACAACACCAAAGCACAATACTCAGCAACAACAAAGAAAGGACATTAAAAATCCCAAAACTCTACTAAATGTAAGCAAAATAAAAAAAGTTCAAAACTTTAATGTAGCTTTATTTGCATCAACCGAACAATGGAATTGTATAAGAAAGTAGAGAAATTGAAGGACATGAAAAGGTGATTTTTTTGGTGAAAAGATGTTAAGGTAAAAACATGTATTTATAGGTAGATATGTAACTGCGTATACAGATATTTGAAAAATGTTGATACCCATCTACATATTCCGTTGTTACAACGGCTAAATATTTGAGTTATATAAGTTTCGAATCCTTCCAATGGATAACTTTTTTAAGTAGAGCAAATCCTATTTAAATGATGCTCACAGTCTATGTTCTTGGAAAATGCACCTTGAATATCGACTACTGAGTGGACAGAGGGTGACATCGTAACTCGGCAGGCAGTTCGATATGTAGTCGGTATGTGCTGTCTTAATGAGCCTCTCTTTTCTAGATTACTTAATTGTTTATATAAGAAAAAAGATGACATTAATGCCACCAAAAGACGGATGACTTTCTACTAGAGTCAACCCTGGGGTATCTTTGCCAGCTACTTTAAAATCTTTCTTATCTACGCTAACTTGCATAAGCAACTCTTCTTTGAGCGCCCTCATTAGGGTTATAGCCAAAATACTGTAGTCATGATGAGTTAAGTGCTGTGTGTGCGGGATGGCCTATAAGGTTTAATGTGGTAATATTTATCGTTCCTGGGATGGCCGGGCTAGTACTTTGTTGTTATTGTAGCAGTGTAGCAATTGTAGCAGTCTACCTTAATAGTCCTTTCTACCGGGACGTAACGGATCTATATCCGGCAAAGGACCATCACCATCGATAACACTCTCCAAAACCTTCGAGGAATGCTTTTATCGTTAATACAACAACAGGTCAATAATTCCCAGACCACCTTCGATCGCCTCACACCTGAACTAAGGGCTTTATTAGCCGGCTGGCTATCGGAGTAGATGTTTAATTCTCTAACCATAGTAGTATTTATCGGGAAACTTCGAGCTTCCCGCTTAAACTAGGATGAGCAGTAACATTTTATGGAAACAGGCAAAGTAGAAACTTTAGTCAACTTTAATTGCATTTTTACCTTGCACTGAAAAAATTAGAGAACATTTGAATAAAATAAAAGTTGGAATACATTACCACATAAACTTATCAGAACACGGCAGTCCACATTCCATCCAGCTTGGGTAACCGAACTAAGCTATTTACAATAATCAAGGAGGTAAAGAAGAAGCTAATGATAAGACTGTATCGGACGATCTACTTTGGAAAGCCAATGATGCCAAACTAGTTGGTAAGAGGTTACTTAGGGAGAGCTTTTGAAATCACTTTCACACAGGCACCCTGATTAAATTGAAAGGAGGGTCGCATCAATATTTCAACGTACTCTAATGCCCTATAAGGCGTAACATAAAAGGTAGCTACTGCATTTTGATAAACCCGAATAACGTGCAGACCATGTGCACTTCACAACGTTTTTATTCATGTACTTGTAATTTTGTCATAGCGACAGAAATGTCACAGGCAAGAGCTTCGAAGAAATCGCCGCAACTGACTGACTGTGACGGCATCTGCGTTAATATTGATTCATATTGTCACTGCGATTGCGATTATTGGCACACCTGTTTGCGAACTGTCATATAGATCATAATTCTCTGTTCAGTCGAAAACACGCATTAAAATCGCTGCGACCGAGAAGACACAGTTACTGATCACATTTTTTCTCAAAAACGCAAATTGCATGTATTTTACTCTAAAACAGAATCATTGTCCAAAGAAACGTGAGTAAAGCAGAGAAATTCATGTGTGCGATCAATAACAGTGACTGAGATCTCCAGCGGGTTAAATGAGCGCAGAACATTTCAGCGGTAGGCATGCTTGTCGTATGATTCAATTTAATTTCACAGACATAATTATTTACCTCAAGATAGTCGGGCTCCACGCAGCTAATTTCCATAACGTGCACTATCAATATCCAGTCAAACCGGCGTATACTGTCTTAGACGAAAAAGAAGACTGAAAAGCAGCATAAAAAACCACAGCTTTTTCGTCACTAATAGCAATAAGGAAAACCCTGGGTACACACAAATTGCTAAGTAATGAGTACTCAGCTGAACCCGTTGCCGTTGTTGCTTTTGCAAAATTACTTAGCCTTTGTTAATAGGCATGATAATAATAAAACTTAGTCAGATAAAACCCGAGTCGTTCAGTACGTACGTAGAAAGCGCCGAATACGTATTTACCCCTGAGTGGGGCGGCTCTGCTCTCTGAAGTTCGCAACGATGATACTTAATGAGCCAACCAAACACAGATACCATTAACATAGCCAGACCCTCTGTATTAAAAAACTTTGTCTATTCAAAATAATATTTTCTTTTATTGTAGTAAATGATATGAAAAACCTCGACAAAACCCCTGGCATGTACGTACATAGGTATCTACAAATTTTTTGCAGAAGTTGAGAAGAGAAAAACAACCAAAAAAATAGCAAATTTTGGTGAATAAGTACGAAATGTCGTTGCCTGACAATGAAGGACTCGTTGTTGAATGAATTTCATAAAGAATGTCAGTCAGCATGTAAGCGTCTTGTGAGGCGGGACAGAGGGCAGTTGGTAAAAGTTGCAACCACAAAACAATTTAAAGAAACAGCTGTGGAAACAAAAAAAAAACTTTGTACAAACTTTTTACAAAATATTTATATGAAAGGTAAGTAGTAGAGAACGTAAAGCAATATAAAAATACAAAGTAAGAGCGAATAGTAAGAAAAGTACAAAAGTATGAGAGAAGCGCTTGCAAGGATAACACTACATAGTGCTGTACTACCCTACTCCCTAAGCTAATGTCATATGCTTACAAAGACTTTGAGTATCCGTAAAGCAATCTGTTAAACCTTGCTAAGCTTAACGGTTGTAAATGGCGGATAAATGAAAGCTTCCAACCAGCCACACAAATGGCGAACGAATCAACGAACCTCACAATCCATTTACTATTTGGAGCGCGTCGGCATGGTGGCGCTGTGTGTGATGTGTTAGCAGGAGGGGGCTGGTGGGTGGGCATCAAAAACATTATTCTTTTTCCTAGTTATTTAGCGAACTTTTTTCTGACTTTTCCTACATTTGCGCTACAAGCTAACGAATTTTTAGAATTCTTTGTTTCCATTGATGTACATGATTGTGTTGTGTTTGTTTTTATTTTTCTATTTTGTTGTATACATCTACATATGTATATGTGCGACAGTCTTAGCTTGAATTTTTGTTGTCATTTTGTTTCATTCGCTTATTTATTTACTTTATTTTCTTTCGTCTTCGTTTTTCATTCGATTTTTTGCTGACCATAATGAAATGATTTGCTTTTACAGAAATTAAATGGAAGAACGACTAAAAATAGACGAATGATAGGACAAAATATTTTGTGTATAAATGTAGCCACAGAAATCGTTGGACCATATGGTTAAGTTCCTTCCTATTTGAGTACTGCAAAAGTTCTGTCATGCAGTAGACTAACTGAATCATATTTCTACACCAGCTTGTTGATACTTTTGCAACGGGCCTAGAAATTCACAGTTCCATCTGAAAATCATATTCCAACAAACATTTGCATGACAATTTATCATAGGCTTTGTTGTTCATGAAAGCTTAGGGGAGTAGTACGGATGTGGGGAGTACGTTGCCGGTTATGAATCCGATATGTTCTAGTACTAGCACCTTCTGGTACTAACCCAACTGCCTCGACATCATGCTTCGAAGGTGATTACATATACACCCGCATTCCTGGCAGAAAGGTTTAATTGATCCTGATAATTTCGTTAAATTTGTTTTTATTTCGATATTTTCCTCTTTCAGAATGCTATGGCTTATGGCTCAATCCTGACTTGTACATCCTTGTTCGTGAGACTCTGGGCAAAGTGTGCAATTAAGGTGCAAGATTTGATTACCAACAGGTGTTATACTTACCGTAGATGCAGAAGTAGAGAAAGCTTCGGTGTAGCCGCTCACACTTCGCTTAAGGGATCCTCGTGGTGTGCAGAGTCTATTCACCAAGACGTATGGCTGCAAACAGACCTTTCTCATGGGAATCGATTTTAAAACCCCTTTCAAATAAAATTATAAGAACAAAGCCACTGAAAAGATTTTTTACTAATGATAAACATGGCAGACGTTTGAAGGGAAAGGACTTGGGCCCGGATCGGACTTGCGATATATACTACAGTGCCTAGAAAAAGATGAAAAGTACTGAGGTTGAATTTATGGTAGGAAAGAGAGCAATTACGTGACAGTGAAAAATACATTCCACCAGCCGACTAAAATGGGTGAGGATGGTAATAAAACGGCTTAAAAGCAATAACCGCCGTGAAACGACGCAATATTCCACCGAGCTGTTCAGACAAAGAGAAGAAGAGTTATTAAAAATCAACTCTTATACAAAATATGACCGAAACGTCTAGCATTCCTTCTAATAGATTAGTTTTTTTCACAATACATACGAAGGGCGATACCACAAACTGTGAGAATTATCTCGGAGCCAGTCTAGTTAATATCGCTTATAATATTGTGATGAATATGAGTGACACTAAGTGATACTCATATCCCTAGTCTGATGATGAAGTAAATGAAGTCACAACAACATTAAAGCAGACAGTCACTTGTATCTACATAAACGAATCAATCATTATGTCTACACATATGTACGTACACGCAGCAGAGAAGAGATGCACAAACGCATGCAGATATCTTATCTGAGATGCTCCCAAAAGTATGCAATTGTAATTGTGGAAGTGTCGCTCACAAATACGCGCATATGAGAAGCTATATACGTGCATCTGTAGTTATAATTATATGGCGGTAACTAAGTAAATTCTGGAAGCGCCTAGAAGATGCCACGAGGAAATCACAGAGTATAAAAGCACCGGCGGTAGAGGCGCTAGAATAAGTTTCAGTTAAGCACGCTATCTGTCGGGCAATAGATCAGTTTCATTTAAGCTATCAGCCAGTTTGGTTATTAAGCAAGCTAGTTGCAAAGTATAAGTGTTATTGTGAAGTACTTTAAAAAGGCCATTTTTCCATTATTCAATATTGGAGTTATTTATTCAACAGTTTAGCGATACGAACGTTAGCAGAAGATTGCAAATTAGGGGAATTGCAGTAAATTCGTTACAATATAAAAGTTTATCTCTTCTGCAAAGCTTGTACGTCTATTTCCAATAAGTCGAGCTCCATCAGCTTTATTATGAACCTAGCCGAGCCATTGGAAACCAAACTATACCACCGTGTGATTTCTTTATTCTGAAGGTATAGAAGATATGATATGATGATATTAACATCAGTGGAATGAACAACCTCTAACAAACAAAAATCGTTCGTAAGGCAGTTGACTATTCAAAGACAGTTTGTAAGGTATGTTACCGAGATGGTCTTCTTACCTATGCAATGTTCTCTTTTTCAATTGAATATATATATATGTATATAAAAAACGAACGGGTAATACAATAAATACAATAAAAAGGCATACGAAGTAAAAAATGGACAAAAAATATATTTAAAAATCTGTTTGAATAGAAACTGAATAAATTAATTAAAAAAATGAGAATTAATAGAAAAAAAACATTGGGCCATCGCAGCCTTAGCTGCTATTCTGTGAGCAAAACACCTAAGCCGCAAATTCAAAACAACAACAACAAATAACTCTTGACAACAAGTGCCACTTTTGGTCTGAGAAGGCAATTGAAAAGTAAATTCCTCTCTCGACGAACAAAAATCACGCTCTACAAGTCGCTCATCATTCCTGTCCTAATGTATCGCTCGCAGTGCACGGACTTTACCACTTTGTTGGTAGATCTACCAACTTTTTGACCCATTTTCATTTTCTACCACTTCTACCACCAAAGCGCAAAAATTTACCAACATTTCAATATGTTCGCATTGAAACCAAATACTGCGACCATTAGGTAAACGTATTTATTTACCGAGCACACCCAAATAACATTAAGAGAGACACTAACCAAACTAACCAATTTTGAAAAATTTGCGCACAAATTCAGACAAGAAATAAATTTGTTTATTAAATTAATGTAGTAACTGAGCACGCAAATATTTTCCTGCGCTCTTTTCATCAGTTTTTTGTGAACGAAATGTTTTTGAAAGAAAATAAAAAAAATTTTAAGTAAACGATAACATACCGAAGTCGGTTATTTTGTGGTAGTATTTTTGGTACATTGGAAAATTGTTGTGGTAATTAGACGTAAATTGTCGTCAGTATTTCAAGCTCGGAATACTGGAAAAAAGCAAGTATCATATAGGCATAAGCTATATATATATATATATATTTACATGTATTTTTTTGTTTTGTTTACATGTTTTTTTAAAAGTGTCATTTCCGTGAAATGTGCTTTATTTGTTTTACAATAAATTATGAATTGTTATGTACAAATATAAACTGTAGCTATTGTTTTCTGGGGGAAAAAAATTTACCAACTTCTTACCACTATTTTCATTTTTCGTCTACCAACATTCTCTTTTTAAAAGTCCGCGCACTGATCGCTCGGCATCATAGATGGTGTCGAGAGAAGATGGGATGACTGTTGGTGTGCTCGAGAGAAAAGCTCTCCTAAAGATTTATGGACCTGTCCGTGCTAATGCTCAATAAGTAAACTAAAAGGTTGAGATTGATGGCACAATAAAAATGTATGGATCCTAAGCGACAAATGAGTGATATATCCAAATTTTACTTAAATGAAAGGGTTTTAAGGAACTGCTAAAATCTTTAGATTGTGTTTAACCACATCATAGGGGTGGAAAAAAAAATCAAAAGCATTACATTAAATTAGAACATTTTAATAAATGCGCATTTGAGCTGTTTCAAATTTCCGCTCCATAATTTTGGCAAATACTAAATTTGTTTTCCTTCATGAAATGCGAAATGGCTTAAAATTTGACTAGAATTTTATTTTCTGTGCAATTTTCTTGTACGCAAATACAAAAAAAAAAACAAAAAAAAAAAACAAAAAAAAAAAAAAAAACATGCCGAAAACCTAATACAAACCTTTCATGAAGGGGGCTGAACAATAATGTGTGAAATTTCAAAACTTCATAAAATCTGAACAATCAGTTGTATGGCATATATATTTATGTTATATATACGACCGATCTTAACGATTTGTTCAGACATAAATATATGCCTTATATGTTAACATCCTTTGAAATTTAAAGCTTCTAACTATTAAAATGAAGAAGGAATTACGTTTAACCTTTTATTTGAAAAAATCGGTTGCATGGGATATATATATTATAAATATGACCAATCTTGATAATTTTTTCAGACAAAAATGGGTGCCTTATACGTAATCATCCTGTGCGGTTTCAATCTTCTAGCTGTAAAATCGAAGAATAAATGACAAACCCCCTCTTTTTCGAAAAATGGGTTGTATGGGGTATATGTGCTATAGTAATCCGATCCGTTCCAACACATGATTAATCGGACACCGAAATATACCAGCTTTCATCAAGATAACTCGAAACTCGAGGCACAAGTTTGCGTTCGAACAGACAGACGCACAGACAGATAGCCTGATATGGCGAAATCAACTCAGCTCGTCATCCTGATCATTTCGATGTACTTACGGGTGGGTCTATCTCTTCTCCTTCAAGGACTTACAATTTTAACAAAAGTATTATGTGACCCGGCCTACAAAAAGGTGGCTTATGACTAAAAAAACAGCTGTTAACAGCTGTTTCTCGCAATTTCTTTTTTGAGTCATAAGCCACCTTTTCATAGGCCGGGTCACATATACCATTTCATTTTCATGAAAGGCCATACAAAAAAAAAAACTAAATAAAAATTTGGCAAACCTAATTATCCCTTTTTTATTATTTAGTACACAATTTTCTGCATAAATTATACTTCATGAAATCGTTAAATATATTAAACGTTTAAAATTTTTCTCCGAAACTCTTTCAAACGTCGATTGCAGATTTTATTGTGCGTACAATAAAAGTTAACAAAAAACAAAAATTCATATTGCAATTTGAGCACTAATACTCGCGTATTCGAACGGTATAATAATACCTGCATACAGAGTCCATTTGATTATAACTGTTAACGTCTTTTGTTACCATCAAGCAAAGCATTTTTGCCTCAATTATAAGCCATAAACACTATAATAACGTTTGTCTGCGTTAGGCTTAAATGGTTTAACTCATATTTGGTTTAAAACATTAATTTTATATGATGGTATGATATTTACATACATACACATACATATACACATACACATAACAGCGGTAATATAATAAAAGGACTTAACTCGAGTTGGCAAAAAGTGAGAAATTGGTTTATTTTTCAACGTCCATTACAGCTTATTCAATGTTATCCATTAAATTATACGGTTTTAGCAAAATTTTGTTAGTTACAGTGATGAATTAGAAATAGATTTGGAATAATAAGCCAAACATAAAGTTCTTCTAAACCTTACAAAGTTTTTTTTAATATATTGTCTCAGCTAAATCTGACGGCCCAACGTTCTTAGATTTTACTTTTACAAAATGTTCATAGCTGCCTGCTTTTATTTAGTATCATTGCTCCTTGGCGCCACCCGATCGTCAGTCTAAAGATACTTTTATAGCCAGTCTACCAAAAAATTGGTTTTTAATTGTCCCTAAAGTCATTAAGAAGTTAACAAATCATCAAATTCTTTGATTTTTCTGCACTGACCTTTAGTTAACCCCAAAGTCATGAAGGAACCAAGTAATTGGTAACCAAAATCATTGCTTTTCTTCGGGGTTTCCTCTGCTCAAAATTTAGAGGGATGTTTATATAAAATCAAACGTGAATGAAGGATGATGCTCTTCTCTTCTCATTCTTACACCAAAGGTAAGTCAGTCGATACTACATTAGGGTGACCATAAAAAAAGGAATAAAATCCATATTAAATTTGTATTCCGAAGAGTAGAACCATGTATGCTGAAGGTGTTCTTAAAACTAGAATGACTTATTAAACAGATGACAGAGATGATTTTGCTGTTTTGTTAAAATTCCAAATAGTTTCACTTTTCCTTTGATTACCCGGAGCATAGCAGAGGATCTTTTAGGATCTTAGCACCAGCTGATCAGCTGACCTTCTCTGAAACAACTTGATATGTCGACGTCAAATCATCATTGACCACACATTATTTATATTTGTTAAGGGATTCGCCTCAAGGGTGTGAGGGTCAATATTGGGTTAAGGAAGTCCTGAAGCAATAAAGCTTTGTTTTGCCTAAATAGTCCTTTTAAGGGTTTGTTAAATAGGTTCAGTTATTAAATATTAAGCTTATAGATTGATGCCATCCCGACCAGTTCCCACCTCGACTCCGCTATTCGACTAGCAAGAGAATGCGAACTGGCGAGAATTAGGAATTTCAATTTGAATATTATGCGTCTGGTAAGTGAACACAAACGTGCCGAATGGAAAGAGCATCGAAAAAACTCTAACAAACGACCATCACGCAAACAAAGATCAAGGCAGCCGTTAAAAATAAGCCCTCTAAATCAATAGGCCCAGACGGTATAGCCATGTCAATGCTAAAACAACTAAACAATGAGAAACTAAGCTATCTGACGCATGTGTTCAACTTGCCGTTGAAGTCCTTTGATAATTACACTACTAAAGCCAAGAAAACCAACCAACGAAGGTGAGTCACATCGGCCGATACTACTTCTTTCGCAAGTGGCGAAGAACCTGGAAACCTATTCCATGCCATAGAAGGTGCACTCATTCTCCCTTGCTTAAAAAGATGGACCACAAATTATCTGAATGGTCGGCAAGCTTCGATTAAATTTAGGAACGAAGCCTGAAGAACTAAACAGGTAGAGCCTAAGGGTGGTGTCCTATCCCCACTCTTTTCTTTGATCTCCATATATCAAAACTTACTTTCCCACCAGAATTAGTTACAGCCACTGCTTATGCCGACGACTGCGCGATAATGGCAGCAGGACCTGGCGAATCAATAAACGAATTTAATAGATGTTTCTAAAATAACTATGTAGGTATCACCCCAGTTTTTCTGGTTTCTTCACCTCGCGCGACCTGGTACTATAACCGACGAAGTCCACGATCCCTCTGTTTACGACATGGAAGGAACAGATGATGCAAATATTGGGCGTTAATGTCGATGACATTACGCTACTGAGAGTCTACCCAAAGATCTTAGGAGTAGCGTTCGATAACACTCTTACCTTCAAGGCGCATGCGGTGACACTCGGGAGAAGATAAAGGAATGCTGATATCTACTTACAAAGCAATTGACACAGCCGCTCATGTGCTAAGCGTCGCCAGTCTGGTTATCGTGCTATGAAACATACACTAGAAAGTGCTGCAGGCCGCATTTAGGACTGCCGCGGGATGTCTACTTATGACCGCTGAACATCATCTAGATAGTGGAGGAAAATAGCTCAACATTAAAGAGCATAGTGAAATGCTGGACAGACAATCTTTGTTTAATTTGCACAAACCTGTACACCTTAGCATACAACTGCTTGATCTAACCCCGCCGTTAAGAGGAATAGGGAAACATCTCCGTAAGCACTATGAAGAGTTACGGCACTTTCCTAATCCACACAGAATTGAAATACAACTTTACTAGGTCGGGCCCGTTATCAATGTTCACAATACAACCATTGCAGAGGAACGAAACAGACTACCAAGGGAGACATGGTCCAACCTTGTTCTGGATACTGTAACAGGTTAAACTTTTACTTATCCAGAATCAGCCCCTACATACGTAATGTATGTCCTACATGCGATAGGTCCTCACATGACACCAATCATCGTTTCAATTCTAATGGAACCTGCGCCTATAACAGAAACTTCCCTATGGTCCAACCCTGTTCCTTAAATTATGAACAGAAAAAGTTTTAAACTACATTTTGAAAAAAAAAAAAATAAAAATTTGCAAATCAAACGAGCAAAAGCAAAAAACACGACTGGTTTCTTTAAATTTTCATTTCGTTTACGCTAATTTCGCATAATCGCTCTGATGACTTTGTACAATAAACCTGACCTACTGAACCAAAAATATGTAGTAAGGATCGACCGGCTATCGACAAAAAAACAACAACAACATAATAGCGAAACACATGTAGTTACATACATACTTACATATTTATAATGTTTACGAGTAGCATATGGTGTGACATAAACGCCAATGGTAGGTTAATGGCAGCACGCACGCGCGCCCACACAATCAAACGCCGGCAAACATGCAAGCACAACAACAACAACTCACATCACCATTAAAACAATCAAAGCAACGCCATCATCAATGCTAATCAATGTGATGTGCATTTAGGCACGCACTTACAGGTGAGCCAAACAGATTTGGTTGTTTGTATGTGAAGTTGTGTCTAAATTTAAGTCAATGGAGTACAATACCAAAATACCGCTACTGCATGCACGCACACAACTGAGACACGCAAATTAGATAGAATAATAGCAACAGAAAAAACAAACCGTAGAATTTTGGCACGAACAAGTGTTTTGAATTACAATAACAACACAAATACACAACATGCAAATTCGCATGGACATTGCACTTGAAAATTGTTTGCTCACAAATACCATTGCATGCTAACAAAATACAAAAGCATAGGTGGTACTCATGCTTGGACAGACAGTGGCTCCTCGATAATCCTGATAATATTTGATAGTGCAGCAAGCGCGAAGCTTTCTCGTTACATTACTTTCCCTTTATTCCTTAATTAACGTATGAGATGGGTTTTGTCGAAGGCTGAGGTAGCACTCAGTCAATTGAGAGTGGAGTAGAGGTCCCACAAGCCCTCTCTTAATAAGAACACAACATTTATGTGCTAAAGACGAATGCACACATGCACACGGCTTGAGGGATAAGGAGGGCAGCAGCTTTCCATACCAAGACAGTAGTTGAAATGAGCAAGATGGTCTGGCCAGCAGTATGCGAACGAAGGAGAAGTTGAGGATAAACGGTGTCGGAGGGAGATGATTGGCATTCGGCCAACCGTCGTAGCAGCGGAGGATCAGCACAGCAACAGCCGAACTGCGATGTGATATTACCCTCCGCTGTGTTTGCTACCGGAACGTACCGGATATGCACGCGGCAAAGGACCATCTGCATCGATAACACTCCCCAAGGCCTTCGGGGAGTGTCTTTATCGCTACAACAACAACAAGGAAGGCGACAGTAGGGCGAACAACAGCAATCGTAAGGGGACGGAGCGCATACCAATGGCGTAGCCAGTGAAAGGGCGCATGTGATAGGAGTAAGGCTTGATTACCTTCAGGCAGTGGCAGTTTTTCACCGGCAAGATGTGGAGTCGCGCCTTATGATAGCTTGTCTGCGAAGAATACTGTCAGCAGTGGTGGATTCTCACAGAGCGGATGCGGAGTCGTAACATACAATGAGACTGTGAGGAATCGAAATAGTGCTGGCTCACTTGCTGGACACCACCGCCTCCTTGACTTCACGGTGGCAAAGTTTAATGCGGATTAGTATCAGCGGGAGTTCCGTAAGCCGATCCGCTAACTGAGGGAGAGTGCATATTAAAGGCACAGCAGTAGCCCCTTTCACTTTGCTTGGGCATGGACGTGATAGCCTCGTCGCTGCCGCAAGCGGAGGGGGACCAGTACCATGATGACCCCCCGTCCACTCTGGTAGTAGGATGGGCTCGATTGCTAGACATCACCCTTCCCGTGCTCGCAGACTACAGTAAGGTGCCGGGGCAGTGCCCCAGCTCTGATCTGGCCGGTTCACAGGTGCACAGGCAGCACCCTTTCCGCTCAGCCATTCAGGATGAGAGATCGGGCTGTCTTTAATAAAGCAATCACCATCTCCGACTAACCAAGGAATGAAATGACAAAAGCAAATTCATGTGTTTTATTCTGCTTCTGTTATGATGAGATTAAGAAATGACATTTACTGTGGGTCGACATGTAATATTTGCCATATTCTTGTCTTCAAATGCCACTGCACTGCATTGCTATGTGATATTTGTTGTTGGCTGCCTGCTGATGTACTATACTATACATATGTAGTATAATTTCAGGCGCAGATGAAAAAGGATTATAGTTGGGGTCATACTTATTGTAACGGGTGGATTCAACAAAGCTCACCAGTCATTATATCTAGGTGAAACCACCAAAGGTGTTTAAGTCCTTCTTCAACTGAACTTCCCTATTCGGTATCCCTTTCCTCTGCAGTCAGTGTCTCCATTTCTCGGCCTCCGAAATGCTTTGCTATAAACCGTGTCTGCACTAAGCTGTTATAGTTCATTATCACGGTTATCCAAACTGCCGGAGAGCTGCAAGAATCATCTTATCTGTTGGTGTCATTGCATGCCATCATTACTTAAATAGCAATCCGGCCAATATAATAGTTTGCGTCATGTATCATAGTTTATCAGCTGGAAAAAATCAAAAAAGAACTAGCAAAGTTTCCACTTTGGGCAGTTCAAGCAAATATTTTAGCTTAGTTGGCAAAATAATACAAAACTTATTCCAGCTTTTATTTCTAAAATTGGTTAGTACAATTTTGAGGTTATTTTCGAGACGTTTTTTGGAAAATGAAAAGATCATCAATATTTATGGGTGTTCTTCGGTACTCTTTGAAGATGTCTTCAGACTCGGGACCCTGAAGGGAACAGCTGGGAATAATTTTGGAGTAGTTTTGTACTGTTATAATAGATGAATACTAGTTTTCCAAAGTCCTAACTAGTTCGAGTTCCGACTTTTTTCCATATCAACAATCGATTTTTTTTTTCAACAATGCGTAGGACATAAATATCAACTTGCTAGTCTGCATCAGCATCATATCTGTTGACAATCTAGCCATTATCTACACCAAGGTCGTGCCAGGTGCCACACTAGTCAGTATTTGCACTAGGGTCATACCAATTAAAGCACTCACCCCTATTCTGCATTTCGACTTGGATTGGAATTTTTTAGATTTGACAAATTTGGTATTCTGTGTTTCAATCTCTTTTGATCCAACTTCGAATCGTTCGATTTTGTGTATTCTGCATTTCGATCGTAGTTCCGCTT
The DNA here is from genome assembly GCF_040869045.1 of Eurosta solidaginis. NCBI lineage: Eukaryota > Metazoa > Arthropoda > Insecta > Diptera > Tephritidae > Eurosta > Eurosta solidaginis. The sequence goes on along the minus strand of NC_090319.1, from coordinate 98,622,886 downwards.
TTCTAAGTTGCAAATTTGTTGGCGGAAAAATATTTTCTTTTTATCTTTTTATTAATTTATAACAGAATTTTAACAAAAATGTAAATAAAAGTTGTTGAGAAACGTAAAAGGCTTGAGATGGTGATTGTTTTTTATATGTTTCCAACACAAGTGATGTATGAGACGTTAGCTAATTTAATGGCAACAAAGCGGGAAATGATGACTCTTGGGAAGCCAGTCTTCGCATAATATTCTTGCTTCGCTTGTATTTTCTTCTCTTCACTTTGTTCAAATGTTATCCACTGAGGGCATAATTTCGGTTGCATTACATCTAGAAACGTAGACAGTGACTTTGACACTGTTGACTCTCCCATTCCTAAATTTTAATCCGCCCCTATTCCATGCTGGCAACTGCCTTCTGCAAAAGATCTCAAAGCATCTACTACAATATTAGGGGCCAGATGTCGATGCCGAAGTCCTTGGACGAATTTGCCCCGCAAAAGTATCTAACACATACACGAAAGCATCCTTATTAAGCCGAAAGTTTTTTTAAACCTAAAGAAGAAAATAAGTCATTAAACTTTACCACTTTTAAGTCCAATTTCTTACAATTCGTCACTCATCTCAAATGTATTACACAAATCTCGCAATATTTGCCTTTCCATTCTCGCCTGGCCATTTTCGTATGCGTTGCTTTCCAACTCCACAAATAATGCCGCGGCTATTGATTCCATTATAATAGATAGCTATAATTTGTGTCTGTTCGTTGGGTCCAGTTATATGCCAAAGCAAGCTGCCGGAGTAGAGGAAGGTGAAGCGAAAACGTAAACAATCCTTGCGGAAAGAATAAATAAACCTTTATAAAGTATTTTAGGCCACTGCAATGAAATTAGCATCCATAAAATTCAGAAAATGTCAGCTAAAATCGTGCAGGAATCCGTTTTAACAAAACTTGTCGGCCACGGCAGGGAATTGGCCAAAAGAATGACAAAAACAGACTTACAATTATGAAAGCACTTCACTCAAAAAAATATAACACTGCGGCAGTATATTCTATTGCTTTTTTTTGTACAAAATGGCATGGATAATAAAATATAAACGTTTTGTTATAAACGCAGTGTTTTTTACAAATTTTCTTTAGGGGGACTCATGAAAGCATATAAATTTATAAGGTGTAAAATTATATCCATTTACACACGCTGTTATATGAACGCACCTAGTAATACTCTTGATAAACTTGATTGTTTATTCACCTGTATTATTGCCAAACAAAATTTTTTTGATTGTTATACAAAATAAAAAATGCCAAGATTAACTGAAAAATCAAAACTAAAACGCCTTTACTTGCTGATGTTGGAGATTTCTGATGAAAATGCCTGCTGTAATGTCTGCAAGGTTGCATTCCTGTGAGTTTAGCGCGTTTACACAATGAAATGTGCGCGTAAATTTATACAAATTGTGTAAATGATTTTTCATACAAAATTTGACAGCTCGTTTACGCACTGGATAAATTTATACGTTTACACACTTTATATGGCATTTATAAGGTTACATGAGTCCCCCTTTTAATTTATTTTGTTCCAATGTTCACACATTACGTACAAACAGCTGATTTCGAAAAATCAATTGCTCTTCCTCTTCTCGTTACGATTCCGTCGTAATGCAGAATACCCAACTTCGATTAAAGCGGAGCGTAGAACGGGAATGTAATCGAAATGCAGAATAGGGGTGACTAGTTCGCCTCTGCGCCAGCATTATACCAGATGGCAAACTAGTTACTTTAACCTATTGCAGTATCCAGAGTTAAGTTGGGCCAGAGATCCTCCTGTCTGCCAGGGCAGTATGCTTTCCTCTGCTGCAAGAGTTGGATAACGTATATTTATAACGAGGTTTACCAAGCGCCGTAAAAAATATCTACCCACTCATTATATTAGGCTTAGGGTTTCCTGCTTATCTCGATCAAGCGGCTGAAGTGGTGAGTGCTCGGTCTCGTCAAAAAATTTGGGGAAATGTCACCTTATCCTCCTTGAAGTCGGCTGGTGAAACTGTCTGTTCAGCATTTCCTTCGCTTCTTTGGGAGCTCAACATGGCAGTTCTGAGTGTAAAAAAATTTTTAAATGTGCATTTTCTTAGTCAGGCCACCAAAATGGTGACTCGTGAGCTTTGTAGGTTGTTAGCAGCGCATCTTTATCCGCCCCCCATGGAGCTGCCGGCAACATACTTGAGAATTTTGTTGCGGCTTTATACTTTAGATACAAATTCGAAGGCATACGCCTGGAAGGTAGGATTGTTGTTGAACGTTCCACCTAAGACTGACAGTCGATAATGTAACGCCAACGAAGTTAACGTTCATCATGCGTCATATGATCCTTTCACATCGTGAACAGAGTGGCCGTGAACTTGGTCGGTAACATTTTTCAGATTAGGCGAAAAAACCAGAAAGACTGGGAAGCTAGTTTATCTACTGAGAGACAAGGTATTTTGCCTTTATTTGCCATAGGAAATAATAGTAACCCCCTCTGGTGGCACCCTCTGTTTAATTCTTCTAGATTTTGAAGTTTTGTTCCTAATTGTACCGACTCCTGCAGGCCACTCAGATAATCTGCGGTCCAACTATTTAGACAAAGGGGAGAGGCAAGCCTTCTATGTCCTGGAGTCCTGTGGAGCATTATTGATGTTGATGATCCTTTGCCTGGTATAGATCCGGCACGTTCCGGTAGCAAGCACCATTATGGTAAAAACCCGACCATCTCGAGAACGATTTACCATGACCACATTGAAGCTTCTCGGCTATACCGCCTAGTTCCATTAGGAGTCGCCAAAAGAAGAAGATTTGAAAACCATATTAATCAGAAACGCGTATCAAAGGAAGGTATTTTATGCCGCGTATCCATAGGAATATTCGTAAGTAGGGCTTTAACCATGTACATTAGCAATACGCTACGTTCTAGGCTAGGTCTTCTATTAATATGTTCTTATAAATTTGCATTTTTATATACCCGCGGCAAGTAGCGCAAAATATAGCTTCTCCAACCCAATTGTCAACCTCACCTAGCCACGGCGAATCCTGCTACTTGGCCACCACAAGTTCCTTACGGATCTAGGGGGTGGGGTTGCGGTATGGCCTTGTAGGTTTCATGGGATCATACTAAATCGTTTCCGATATGGTCGGGCTGGTACCTTAATGGTACTTCTTACCTGAACGTACCGGATCTGCATCCGGTAAAGGACCATCAACATCGATAACACTCCCCAAGGCCTTCGGGGAGTGTCCTTATCGCTTCAACAACAACAACAACAAGGCGGAGCAAAGCTCGGTCGCCAGGTACTAGTAATATTACGCATTTTCAAAATCCCAAAAAAAAAAAAAAAAAATCCCAGCATGTTTTCGTATTTTCTTCACACGTCGTCGCATAATATTTGAAATCTTAATTGTTATACTTTGTTTTTGTAACATTGACACATCAAATTTTATTACTTTCCAGAGCAAAAACTGTGGCTGTTTTTATAGCCCATTAACAAAATGCAAATGTGACATTGACAACTCAATTTGCGACCAAGCATCACCTGCGTCCGCAGCCGCCACGCGAAACATCCTGGCTCTGTGCGACGAACGACCAACCGATTTGGCCTGACATTGTCGCATGCATTCAAAAATCAAAAGATATGTACATTCATACAAACATATTTATAAAATTTAAGTATGTACATACATATGTAGATTATCAATGCGCTAGTATGCGTGCATTTAGCTTGCCGCACCTCAATCACGCCGCCATCGTCTCCAGACCTTGTGGCCCGTTCTATCCCAATCGGTATGCCCAATCGAGAAAAACAAAAAACCTTCAGTTGCGGTGAGGCGATGACTCCTATCAGCAGACGTTTTGTTATCTTTGACACTTTTGGCACGAAGGTGACTTTTTTAAATCGCGCGCGCACTAACAATAACATGCAACAGTAAAACAAATAAAAGCAATCACATCAACAGCAATGAATTAAACTACGAAAACAACAACAACAAAACTCACCAAGATGTCGTACAATAAATGGTCTTTTGCAGTTTAATCGAAAAGGTCGCTACTGTTTGTGATAGTGACGCATATTTTGTTGTCGCTTTAATGCATACAACAACAATTGATGCAAGAAAACAACAAAACAGTATCTTACAACAACAACAACAATACGACTTTTGAATACCTTTTAAGTTACGTAAAGCGCCTGCGCAAAGATCAGATGCATTCATTGGCTATTCGCTTGCCTCACCTACGACTGATATTACCACGGTTGCCATCCCAAACAAATTTGCTTGCCCAACAGTTTTCAGAAAATGTACTAAAATTATGACTAAAAAATTACTTGTGTGCTCCTTTTTTTCGTCAAGAGATTACTATAATTTTCGTTTCTTCATTCTATAGAACGCCTGTCGGTAAGAGTGATTCTTCGTTGGATTTAATTACATACATAAGGGCATTAAGTCAAAGAACGGTGAAACACTTAACGCCATATATTACTTTATAGAGATCAAAATATTACTCTTTTTTTTTTAAATTATAATAACAAATTATTTGATAAAACACAAAATATTTTCCAACTAAATTAATACAAACAGTTAATAATAGAAATAAACTCATACAATCAAAAATTAGTTAATTTAAATGAAGAATCAGTTAATAGAAGAACAAATAGTTTTTTAAAATTTTGTGGAAAAACAAATTAATTTATTCTGAAGTATGTTCTTGATGTTTTTGCTTTTTATTTTAAAGCTTAGTGTGCACATCAAAAAGAAAGTGAAAAGTCCATATAAAAAATGCTGGAGGAATACTCTAGAAGAATTTCGTTTTTCAAGTAATATCCACTCCTAAAGGAAACCCACACGCTTTCTGCTACCTTTTTTAGAATGCACAAGGGAGCCCTGGTTTCGCCAAATAATATGCCCCCCGTTCCAATTCACAGTGATCTAGATCCATACGAATAACAATGTTGTTGCATTTGTATGTCTAATATCTATCGGGACCTGTATCACTGTCCATTGGAACGCGGAATATGTGTGCCTTATTTTTCCTTGAGGAACGACCCCGTAAGAACACAGTCGGGTAAATAACAGGGCTAACAGCATCCGAGTTTATGAATTTTTTGAATGCAATTATGTATATCTAATTTAATATAATATTACCTGTGCTTTTTTTTTACATCTATATACGTTTACGTTTAAACTTTATATGGACTGCTAAGCGTTAAACTTGGTCTACTCTTTTGAAATTATGCGCAGAAAATTAGTACTACTAAATTTCAATACGCATTACACTCAGATACAACTGGATGATGCTGCTAGATGGGTCTCCTGAGTATTATCTAAGTGAGGATAAGCGTTTTTTTTAAGCACAAACGTAGATGTATATACGTGTAAAAAACACGGTTATTGTTGAGTGTACTATTATTTTCAATTCTTTGATTTTCGACAACGTCGCTTTGAGTGAAAAGTGGAATTAGCAGCTTTTACAGCGGCGTCTACAATACAGGAATTGGAAATGCGGGGGGACGATTTCGGCACATGATTGTAATGTTCATTTCCAATACATTTTGAATTATCTATTAGGTTTTTCGTTCTATTGTAATATTTTGGTGGATGGAGTTAGCAGCCTTTACTACGGCGTAATCGATTTGTTGATTTTGACAAATGTTTCTCTGATGCATTGCTTAGTCGGATTTTTGTGCCCTGCAGAGAACTGACTCCGATTCATAGAGAACTAAGAGATAAGGGCCACTATTTACTGTTTAACTCACAAGAAAGAACACTCGATTTTTTCTTGAGCCTTTTCTTCAGAAGTGGATATTAAGAATAACCCAAATTGCTATAACAGTGATACCAGAGTGTGAACAAAAACCTGTTTTGAAGTGTATTTTACTAAAATTTAGCAAAAAGGGAAAAGGACATTTTTTAGTCTTTTATGTAAAAAAATAGGAATTTTGTGTAGCAAAATATTTAATTGATCAAAATATAACTAAAAATTATCGAGTTTTATACGAAGATTTTTGTCACAATCCTAAGCATTTAGAAAAATCAGTTAGAATCAGTAAGTCTATGCCAATATTTTAAAATCAATGTGAATGCAAACCTATCTATATTTCGATACATAAAAAATTGAGTTTGGGACACTCCCAGAAATAAAAGCTTATTTGACGACGAAACCAAATTTGATTTTAAAATAACGAGATTTATTTATTTTAATTTTTCTTTATTTATGAAAATTTGTATGCTTGATTAAATTTGAATTCGAATCTTTGTAAGTTGAAGTTGAAATCAAAGTAGTTTACAAATTTTAAAGCAAAAAGTTTTGAACTAATACCTGGTTCTATTAAAAAATAGTCCAAGTGTGGTCTAAATAATTTCCTAGGATTACTTCTTTCTTCTCGGAAGCTTGACAATTGAAATTATCAGTTTTTAATATATGAACATTGATGGTCTATGAAATATAGGCAGCACAATCTAAACCGTATACATAAAGGTATAAATCTCAGGCACCGGTTGATACAATTTTTAATTTTTAGGTAAGCAAGGTATGGGTTGAGGCGGGAGCAGCTTATAAAGTTTAGCTCCATTTTGTCATGTTAACTTTGAGGTTTATCTATCCAATAAAAACAGTTTTTGTGAACAAAGTTTGTGTTTATGAGGGAGATATATTTTGAAGCTTACATCAGCAAACGGCCTTTTGTCGTATCCTACAACATGATTCTTTGAAATTTCATGAATATGTCAAGAGAAATCGATAAAATGCAAAAAAAAAATATATATATCAGTGGACCAAACCCAAAAAAGAACCAAATTTTATTTAAAATTGACCAACATGGAAGTCATGGAAGCAACTTCCCATTATTATTTTATTCTTACATTTTTAGCTCTAAATGCGTATATTTCTATATACACATGTAGGTAGATATGTTAAATTTTTTGAATATTTTTTTTAATCTAAGCCGCTAAAGTAGCTCAACTTTGCATTGCAGAATGCCTGACTGTTTTTGTTTTTTTTTTTTTTTTTGCTACTCCTGCGATAGTGTGACAATTTTAATGCATTTACAATTAAAGAGTTTATGTTTTACTAACATGTTGCACAGTGTTTTAAAATGGTTAAAATGTGTCTGAAATTTATTTTATAAAATCGTAGATTGGTCCAGCATTAATTTATAAATAACTAACTAATATATTTTATCGTAATTTCGTTCGTTGAATTTCTTGTACATACCCTGAAGCGAGTCGCACAAGTTCCGAACTAGCCCAGAGCTATTGCATTAAGAGATGATATTTGTTCTGATTCTCTCCCATCGCAGTGATTCAATTTTACCAATTTTTTGTACTACTAAACGACAACAGCCCGCCTTTGCTGACTCTGGGATATTAGAGCCCAAGAAACCACGATACTGCAAAGCTTGGAATGGTCTGCCTTTCCTCCTAGTTCAAAAAGGTGGACCACAAATTATCTATTTGGTTGGCGGTTATTGGTCCAGTTCATGAATGTGGTGTCCTAACCCCACATTTGTTTAATTTTTATATAACGAAGCTCACTTCCCCACCATAAGGAATTACCATTGTGTCTTACGGCGACGTTTGTACGATAATGGTAGTGACCTTTCCATTGACGAGCTTTGCTATAAAATAAACGACTATCTCCCTAGTCTTTATAGATTTTTCATCTCGCGAAATTCGGAACTGTCACCACCCAAATCATCGGCGACCTTATTTACAACGTGGGCGCGGCAAATGTCCGCAACGTTGGATAAACACTTATATGGCATTACACCACCGACTACCCAACCCACAAAAACCTGGAAGCGACACTCGATCAGGACCCACATTTTGGCAAGCACGCAGCTGCAATTGTACCTAAAGTTCAGAGCCGTGACAAAATCAAGAAGTCGCTTCCTCACAGTACTCAAGGCAAAGACAAAAAAACGCCGCTAGCTACCTATAAAGCAATTAGATAGCCGCTTGTATGCTACTTGTCTCGGATATGGTCAGCGAGCTTGAAATATACACACTGGAGGAAACTGCAGATCTGTCAAAACACCGTGCCCAGAACTGCCACGGAGTATCTTATGCCACCAGAATACCATTTACACATCCAAACTATACTACCCATAAAAAAAAAGAGAAACGAAGTGCTGAACAAATAGGTTCTGTTGAATATCCAGACTACCTTGGCATCCAAACAGATATCTGATTGAAGAGGCCACGCCTCCCGTGGAATTGGGGAGTCATCTCCACAATCACTATGAAGAAATTCGAGGCATACAAGATCAGCTATTTGAGCCTGATGATCATAAATAGGTCCTCAGTAGCATCCATGATAAGTCTGCACAGGTTTATATCGATAAATGCCCAGCGAACTCCGTTCTAAATGGCAACTACCCGAAACCCGCAGTTGAGAAAAGTAATCTCCCAGGGAGAAGCGCGTCATTTTGGCAAATTCAATCTGAATACTATAACAGGTTGAACTCTTATTTATGTGACCTTCCCCACTATACCCAACGTATGACCTAGATGAAATGTATACCCACATAATACCAAATATAAAGAAAATGCGCGATAACTTCGGAAGAGATTTTAGGCCGAGCTTATCTACCAATTATCGTCATATTCCTTTAAATTTTTCTTACGAATTGACGGGACGGGACCTACATGTTTTACGCCGAATCCGAACGGCATCTAAAGAAGATAAGTTTTCTCTGAGAAGCTTTTCATGACAGTAATACACTCTGAGTGTTTTCCAAATCACTTCCGAGGGGCGACCCCGCTTATAAAAACTTGTTTCTAATTGCAAGAACTTTTTTCTAATTTTTTGTTGTTACTTAACCAGGGACTCCAACTCAGGATCTTTGGTGTGGTAGGCGGATTATGCTTGCATCCCAATACGGAGGCCGCCTGCCATCTTTTTAATGGCAATGTGGAACCAACGCTTCTAACATGCGTATCACTTTGGTCCCACACGTGTAAACTGCAAGTTTCCTTGGACTCCTCTTTTAGAGGATATTGGAGACAATTTGTGAGTGACCGCACCGATTGGATGAGATGGAGTACCGCTACAATAACAACATAAATTTTCGAAAAAGAAAAAAAAAACAGAAATGGCACATCACAAACTGGATGAGTTGCTTCTCCTAAGACTCACCGCCTTTATATTTGCCCCCAGAATATTTTATTATTATTTTAGGTGAGTATGACCGCAGTAACCGCATCGTGCAGCGCGTATCACTCAGAAGGTCCTGGGCTCAAGCCCCGGATAAAGCAACATGAAACTAAGTTTTTCAATTGGAGAAAAGTTTTTTAAGCGGGTCCCCCTCGGCAATGATTTGGCAAACACTCCGAGTGAAAACTGATCTGCCTTGCAGATGACATTCGGAGTCGGCATGTAATATGTATGTAGGTCCCGTCCCGCCAATTTATAGGAGAAACTAAAAGGAGCACGGCGTAAATTGAAAGGCAAGCTCGGCCTGAATCTCTTCGGAGGTAAATCGCGCGAAATATTGATTTTTTTCATAACCTTTTCATTTTTCAATAATTTGATTAAGAAAACTCTTTCCGATTTTGTATACAAAATGAAACACTGTCAATTCATCAACTTTTGCTTTTCTCTGATTCGAATACCAACACTTTTCCCATTGCTATGGTGTGAGTACGTATGCGAACTGATTACTGCCATCGAAGTCGTTAATTTTAACAGCTTGGCGCTTTACTTAAATGCCCTCTTGTAGAAATGTCACTTCTTTACGATTCGCATATTTAAAGACTTACTTTAAACAGATCGATTTTTGTTTTTTTTTTTTTGTTGTTGTTTTTGTACCACGAAATTTATGCGTGAACGCATTAACATGTCAACAGAATCTACCAAATTTACCAGGCAATAAATCAGAGCAATGACGATTCGTAAATACAACAAAAAAAAAAAAAATTACTCAAAGAATGGCAGCAAAGAATGTGAGACACAAAGTTAATGCCGAAAAGCCAAAACGGACAGACTACTTACGGACTTAGTTCATATAGTTCAACGGTAGCCGTTAATTGTTTGTAGGACGCTGACAGCCGCTTAAATGGCGCTTAGCTTTTAACTTTAATTCATTTAAAATGCTTTGAATCGAAAGAGTGAATCGTAGCGTCAGCGTAAGGCGTAAGTCGTTTGCGTTTGGTTGGTTTTTGTTGTAGTTCTTTTAGCTTGTAGGTAACGAGTTCGGACTTCCTCTTTGTGATCTGTTGTGGACGAGCATTTTTCTTTTTGAGGCAAACAAACAAAGCCGACTTCTGACTAATGATGTGTTGGGTCTGCATATTTGTTGGATATTTTGTTTTTCTGTTGTTCGTTTCTTAAGGTTTTTGCTCGAGTTGAGCTACTGATGTTTGAAATTTAGCAGAATAATAGATTATAAGAGAAATATCTGTGTGAAGATACTTTTTTGTTTTCGTTAGGAGGTAGGGCATAGTAGGAAGAGAAATGACATAACTTAGTCTCAAGCTAAAGTTGTAAAGCTAACTTATTTTTATGATTTTATTATTTCACTACGTACATTGGTCGTCGTCCTAAGGCAGAGAGCTTCGCAGTGCATCGGGAAACTATTCGGTGTTCACTTTCATGTCATGTGAACGCAGCGACACAGATTCAGTACTCCATCATGCGTGAATTCAAACACTGCATGTATTTACATACCACTACAAATAAATATAGTTTAAAAAAACTCAAAACCACACTATGTGCCATATTTTTCTTATATCGAGCGCCCGACGCTTTCTTCACAATAATACTAATATTTTGCGTTCATTATTGTTTTAAACTTATTTCGAAAATTATTTTTAACTTTTTAGTTCGATATTATTTAAACCCGTGTTTTTAGTTTTTCTCAACAATATTTATTTTTAATTCTTTGGTTTCATATACTATAAAAGCATGTTTTTGTTAGTTTTTTTAACTATATTTATTTGGTTTGATATCCACATCAAGCACCTTAATTCTAGTTTTTTGAATTTTTGAAATATTTAAGTAACAGAGTATTTTAGGTGAACAATTTACGATAGCATTTTCATTGTTGAAATCCATATTTTTTGGTTTATTTTGAAACTAGGAGACCCGGCAGACATTGTTTTGCCCTAATGCCCTTCTGCACTATTTCTTAATCCTTTTAATCACTCCTACCTCCGTCTTTCTCGCTTCATCTATCTCTATCTTCGTCTCACTCTATCTCTTTCTCCATCTCCTTCCCTCTTTTATCTTCTCTCAAGTTCTTCTCATTCTTCTTCATCCCTTATTGCCAGTCCCAGAGGGTGGTATGTATTTTGTTCCAGTCCCATTCCGGGTTCCAGTCCCAACTCGAGTCTCAGTCCCGTCCTGGCCCTAATCCCAGTCCCAGTCCGTTTCTGGTCTACTTCCCGGAAAAAAATTATCGTAAATACTAATATATGCAAATTTATATGCCAAATTTCAGGCAAATCGAATAGGACGTATGTAAATAGGTATGTGGGTATCATTAATTCATGTCTTTATTTCGGCTTCGGATGCATATTTATCAGTTTTGCGAAGTTGATGCGACTACATCGAATATCAAAATGAAAATTTCTTTAAAACTCTCAGCAACATATTTCCTTTGATATCCATATTACACACACATTCTAGGGGTATCCGGCTAACGTTTTGGCATATATCTCGAGACCCTAGTCACCAAAAGGTATGTAAACTACCCTGCACTAAAGCAACCATCAACAGCTTTCATTTGTTATCCATATTGTATACACACATTCTAGGGGTACCCAGGTGCACGTTTTTCCATACCTCAAAAGTTGTGCTGAATTTCTTTAGAAACATTTAACTCACTTATTTAATGCGTCGCTAAAACAAGAGATATTTTCTGAAATCTGGAAGGAGTTGTTTATCACACCTTTCTGTCTTACCTCTGATTCTAGTAAACCAACTATAGAGGCATTGCAAAGCTTAGTGTCCTACCTAAATTGTTCTAATTTATTATCATAAATTAATTGCTTTCCATATTTCACACCCCATCTCAACATGGTTTTTGTAGTGGGAGATCCACAATGTCGAGCTTGTTACCATTCACTATACATGTCTCTAGAGGATTCAAAAATAACCTACCTATTGACGTGGTCCACACAGATTTTTCTAAGGCATTTGATAAAGTTTCCCACTCGATTCTATTGTCTCAACTTGATCGCATAGGCTATCCACTTGTTTTTCTGCGTTGGATACCCTTGTAGTGATAAATCCCCCATTTTAATACATAACGACACATCTGATAACGCCATTGCGGACAATGCAAGATTTGACATTGTGAATGGTGCACTTTGTAAGAAAGAGTAGGAAACATGTTCACAGCATATTCTAATAAGTAGTCAGCTATTGTAATACGAGGTGTAAGACAGTATGGTGTATATAATGAAATATAAAAATGACGAATGGCCATAGTGCCATCGGCATTTTTATGTTTCGCCGGCATTCATTATAATTTCATACAACCAAGTGATTAGAAGCAACTTTTATAGTAGCGGTGATTGTTGAATTTAAATAATTAAATAAAGTTAATTATCAAACCCAACAAGGGGGATCATTTTTATTATTGAAAGAATCGGCACCATAAGAACGATAACATGGGATTTAATCCCAAGTAACCACGGGTGAGTTAATTTTGCTCGGCTGGCGAATCCGGGCGCAATATGGCGACCGTGAGAATGGGCACCAGTGCAACAATATGAAGGCGGCGCCCTCCCAGACAGCAAAAGGACAACCGAAGTTGTTCACCGTGAGGCTGGAGCCTCGTTCATTTTATTTTGGCAGCGGAACGAACCGGACGTCTAGTAAGTGGTGAGTGAGAAAATTTTCTCCAAGTGGTCGAAAAGGCAAAAGTGAGTGTGGTGCGAAAAAGTGCAAAATTAAAAATACAATTTTCTAATAAATTTCAATACTTAAATTGCTAATTAAAATTCTAACCTACGGCTTAATTTTCTAAATAAATTCAACTAAATTTCTTCTAAATAAATTTTCAATAAACTACAACACAATTTTCTAATTAAAATTCAACCTAAAATTTTCTAAAATAAAATTTCACTAATCTACGATATATTTTTCTAAATGGAATTCAACTAATTTTTAACACATAATTTTCTAAATACATTTTTAATAAACTACCGTGCAATTTCCTAATTAAAACTCAATAAAACCTTAATATGCAATTTTCTAAAATAAAATTCTACTAAAGTACGATATGATTTCCTACATAATTTTCTATCTAAATTCTACTAAACTACGATATAATTTCTTAAAATAAAATTTAACAAACCTAAAATATACTCTTCTAATACAAATTCAAACAATTCTACGATTCAATTTTACATATTAAATTTACAAACGACAATACAAATTCCCTACATTGAGTCCAATAAACCACAAGGACAATTCTAATAATCAAATTCAACAAAACTAAAATACAATTTAATAAATAAAATCTAACGAAAATTTTATAAAATTCCATAAATTCTCATAACGGCACTCGCACCACGCCACGCATAACGGCAAAGGTAACGGCACCCAACAACATACAAAATTCTCCACCACCACCAACTTTAACACACGAATTCACACACCAGTAGCAACAACAACACCAGCAGCAACAACACCAGCAGCGATTCAGGTCGGCCAGCGCAGCAGCCGCAGTGACAAAAATAAGTATACATATATGTATTAAACATTCTTTTGCCTACGGGTACTTTTCTTTAAAATTATATATGTATGTATATTAAAAATTAAAATTTCATATTAAATATCTCCGTATTCCAACTAAATTAACTTCTCATTCAATATAAATTTTGGATTTTTTTTGACAATACATAAGTGGTTTTCGGAAAAACCATTCAATTTTTTCGGTGCATGCGGTGGTTGCGTTAAAAACCAAATTTTTTTTTATTACATGCGGTGGTTCCGTGAAAAACCAATTCAATTTTTATTACATGCGGTGGTTCCGAGAAAAACCAAATTGAGATTTTTTTGAATAAAGCGGTGCGTCCGTGAGTAAATTTTAAGATTTTTACCTATTCATATACATAATTTTGAGCCATTTTAAAATCAATTACTTTCATAGATCTTTCATAAAAACTCACTGCAGTTTCAATTAATTCCTCTACTAAATTGTTAAATATTTCCTTAATTTTTTTTTTCTTCGCTCTTTTTCCTCAACAATTTAACTTCGAATATAAACTCAACATTCAAGCAAGTGCTTTAGTAATTTCATATGTACAACCTTAGAAGTCGTAGACAAGTGAAAAAAACTTCAGATTCAGAATCCGACTCAGACAAATCAGGCTCAAGCTACGAAAGTTTAGCCTCATCTTCGACCGAAAAAGTCTCAAACCAGGAAAATAGATTTTTTTTATCAACAGATTTTCCAGGCTTCGAAAATTCTTCCATTAAAAATTCAACTTCTAATTTAGCTCCAAATCTTAACGATTCAAATAGTGAAATTTTAACTTCTACTTTAAAACAAAATCCTAACGACCCAAATAGTGCAAACTTGGTTAATCCTTCTTCTAACGAAAACCCAGATCTTAACGATCCAATTAGTACAAACGTGGCCTCATCTTCTGCTAATTCAGCTCCAGATCTTAACGATCAAATCATGGCAACTCCAGAGGAAAAGAGAATTTTTATTAACACATGTGCTAATTCTATTAGAGAAAACTACAGTGGTGATCCACTAGCACTTGATTCATTTATAGACAAAATTGAATTACTCGAACAATTCGCTACTGCAGATTTAACCAATACTTTTATAGCGTTCTTGAAATCAAAATTAGAGGGTAAAGCTCGTGAAGCAATACCAACACAAGTAGCTTCAGTCAACGAAATTAAAACAGCTCTACGTAATAGGATCAAACCAGACAACTCGAAAGTTGTAGCAGGGAGAATTGCAGCGTTGCACGTTAGCGGTAACAATTATACAGATTTTGCCAAAAAAGTTGAAGATTTAGCTGACTCACTTGAGCGGTCTCTTATTATTGAAGGGATCACTCAAACGAAAGCTCATGAAATGGCAGTCGAACAAACTGTTAACGTGTGTCGTCTAAATGCAAAATCCAATTTAGTAAAAACCATTTTAGCCTCAACGGCATTTACTGATCCGAAAGACGTAGTAGCAAAATTAATTGTAGAACAAAACAACGAAGTAACTGAGCGTCAGGTTTTAGCTTTTCGATCACGTGGTAACAGTACATTTAGAAATTCACGTGGTAGTTATCGAGGTTTTTACCCAAACCGCGGCTGTACTGGTTATAGAAATAATAACAGTTCATTTTCACACAACAGTAGTTATAACGGTAATAATAATCAAAGATACAGGAATTATCACGGAAATAGATATCAAAATAATCACAATAATAATGCGCGTCCAAATACCAACTCTAATCCAAACAATAGTAACAATAGAAACAACAATTCGAGATCAGCCAATGGTAGAGGTCGAAACGCAAACGTTCGCGCTTTAAACGCCAGTGCCCCTCAGGAGCGAACACTGAGGGAGGACGAATTAAGCGAGTAAGCGAACTTCCCTCACCAATAGCCATCTATTGTTTAAATTTAAATTACTCTGATTTTATAGAATTACAACTGAACGAGTCACAAAAATTTTGTTCTTTCCTAGTAGACACTCAAGCCGACATTTCCTTAATAAAAATATCATGTCTAGACAGAAATATTCCCTTAAATACGAACGACATTATTAACATTACCGGAGTCACTTCTAATTTAGTTTCTACTTTAGGTAAAATTACCGCAAATTTAAATTTTTCAAACTTTTCTATTAAACATACTTTACACGTAGTAAATGAAGACTTTAATATTCCATCCGATGGCATACTGGGTAAAGATTTTCTGAAAATTAACAAATGCATTATTAATTATGAAAGAAATAGTATTTCCTTTTGGGTAGTTAATGAAAAAGTCGCGATACCAATCCTACACGGAACAGAAAGCGACAGTTGTATCATTCCACCAAGATGCGAAATATTCAGACTTTTTGATTTAGGAAATTCACCCGAGCCACTTTTCGTGGACTCGCAGGAAATCGAAAAAGGTGTTTTCACAGCTAGGTGCATTGTTAATTCCAGTAACCCAATTATTAAAGTTATAAATACCACGGATGATATAAAGTGTGTCAAAAGAAAAAGTATTCAGACAGAAAAACTTTCAAACTATAATATTTATACAATTAACAAGACAGAAACAGAAGACAAACGTACGAAAAAACTAACTTCGATTTTAAAAAATCAAATACCTCAACATGCTCATAGTAAATTAATTAACCTTTGCATAGATTATGCCGACATTTTCGCTCTTGACACGGACAAAATGACTTTAAATAACTTTTACGAGCAAAAACTAAGATTGACAGACAACGATCCGGTATATGTTAAAAACTATAGATTGCCATATTCTCAACGCGAAGAAATAAATCGCCAAGTAAATAAATTGTTAGACAACGATTTGATTGAACCTAGTTATTCGAATTACAATAGTCCTTTGATTGTAGTCCCAAAGAAGGATACTATGATCAAAAAGCATATCGTATGTGCGTAGATTTTCGCGCAGTAAACAAAAAACTCATTGCTGATAAATTTCCACTAGCTAGAGTTGACGATATTTTAGACAATCTCGGTAGAGCAAAATATTTTTCCACATTAGATCTTTTTTCAGGATTTCATCAAATCCCCTTGCATCCTGACTCTCGTGACATTACGTCATTCAGCACTGATCGTGGCGCATTTAGATGGAAAGTGCTTCCATTCGGCTTAAATATAGCACCTAACTCATTCTCACGAATGATGACCATAGCTTTTTCGGGTATACCACCAAATGTCGCATTTTTGTACGTCGACGATATTATCGTCATAGGGTGTAGCGAAGCACACCACATTAAAAATCTTTCAAGTCTTCGATACTTGTAGATCTTTTAACCTCAAACTTAACCCAAATAAATGCAACTTTTTACGACCAGAAGTTACATTTTTAGGTCATAAATGTTCAGCCAAAGGTTTGTTGCCAGACGACTCTAAGATAAACGCAATTAAAAAATATACAAAACCGACTGACAAAGACGCGGTACGACGATTCGTCGCGTTTGCAAACTATTACAGACGGTTTATACCTAATTTTGCGTCTCTGGCAGCGCCTTTAAATCGATTAAGCAGAAAAAGAGTTGAATTTGTATGGGATGTTGAGTGCGAAAGAGCATTTTTATCTTTGAAAGCAGCGTTACTTTCACCAAAATTACTTCAATATCCAGATTTTACTAAACAATTCATTATTACAGTTGATGCTTCCACAACTGGATGTGGCGCTATTTTGAGTCAAGAACAGCAAGGTAGTGATTTACCAATTTGTTTCGCTTCTAAAGCATTTAATAAAGCCGAACAGAAAAAACCTATTATAGAATTAGAGCTTTTAGCTATTTACTTTGCAATCAAGCAATTTCGACCATATGTGTATGGTACCCATTTCATTGTAAAATCAGACCATAGACCTCTAGTATACTTATTCAAAATGAAAGACCCATCTTCAAAACTTTCAAGAATAAGACTGGAACTATCTGAATATAACTTTACTATTGTATATATAAAAGGTAAATCAAACGTTTGTGCTGATGCACTATCGCGTGTAACAATTGATGAGATTAAAGAAGCTAATAAACAAATTTTGGCCGTACAGACAAGAGCCATGACAAAAAAGGCAAACGACAAACATTTACACAGAAAAACAGACAAAACCAACCAAAAACAACTTACTTTACATGTCTACGACAAATTTTCATTCAATTTTTCGAAAAAAGTCCCACGAATAAGATCTGCAATTACGTACGATAAAAATAATAAAACAACAAATTTAAGAATTTTTGCGCATATTAAACATAAGAAACTCGAGTTACTTAGTTTTGAGCTTGTTAACGAAATAATGACTTTAGAGAAATTATTTTCGAGGCTTGAATCAGAAGCCGGCAAACGCAAAATTAAGCAGATTGAATGGCCTAGAAACGATATTATGTTCGAACATTACACTATTACAAATTTCAAAAATATTGGAAATAAAATTTTAAAATCATTAGAAATTATATTAACAGATCCAGTGGAGACAGTAACAGACGAAGATACAAAACTAAACTTATGAAAATTTACCATAATGATCCCATTTCCGGTGGACATTGCGGAATGAAAAGACTTTACGCAAAATTGCGAACAAAATTTTATTGGAAGAACATGACTCGCGATATATCGAAATATATCAAAAGTTGTAAGGATTGTCTCTTAAACAAGGTTAAACCTAAAACAAAAGAAAAACTTGTTTTAACACCAACGCCTTGTAAACCATTTGATATACTAGTAATTGACACAATAGGACCCCTACCTGAGTCCAACTATGGTAACAAGTTCGCACTTACCATGATTTGCGACATGACTAAATATCTGGTAACAGTCGCTGTACCAGACAAATCGGCAAAAACAATCGCTTCAGCTATTTTTGAAGGATTCATTCTAACTTACGGCACAATGAATGCCATAAAATCAAATTTAGGTACTGAATTTAAAAACGAATTATTTGAAGAATTAACTAAACTTTTAAATATCCAACATAATTTTTCAACTGCATACCATCATGAAACTGTTGGCACGATTGAACGTAATCATAGAGTTTTTAATGAATACTTACGTGCGTATTTAAAGGATACTTTTTCTGATTGGGATGTTTATTTAAAATATTTTACCTTCCTACACAACACTACGAGTAGCACAGTTTTCGACAATCAATTTTCGCCTTACGAGTTAGTTTTTGGAAAAAGGCAACTTTGCCTAATGAATTGACAAAAGAAAAAATTGACCCGATCTATAACGTCGAAAACTATGCCAAAGAAGTTAAGTTTAGGATGCAGAAAACGCACAAAATGGCACAAAATCTAATTAATAAAAATAAATTACAAAGTAAAAATCTGTACGATAAAACGGCACGACCTTTAATTATAAAAATCGGAGATAGAGTGCTTTTACAAAAAGAACCGCATCATAAGCACGAAAATATTTATCAAGGTCCGTTTACAATAACCAAAATTAACGAACCCAATGTAACTATTTTCGATGAAGTCAAAAACAAAGAAAAAGTGGTACATAAAAATCGCCTAAGTAAAGTAAACTAACATTACTTCAATATTTTTACTTAAATTTAAAAAAAAAAACAAATCCAAAATTTTCTTACTAGAATTTAAGCAGCCACGAAGGCAAAAAAAATTCTTAAACAAAAAAAAAAAACAAAAACACAAAATTTTGTATATTCAAAATACATATTTAATATGGAATACAAAATGTAAAACTTTAAATTGAATATGTAAAACACAAACATTTACAAAAAAAAAAAGAGAAACATTCAACATATTTTGTCATAAATTAAAAAAAAAAAATTATTAATATTTATACCTTTCATTTAAGTTACAATGAACTATAAAAATTTGACTAAAATCTAACTACTCGATGTATAAAATCTTTTTTCAATTATTAATAAAAATGGTTCCGAACCAACGAATTAAAAAGGGGAGGTACACCCTAATATAAATATATATATTCGTTTGTTCGCAACAATTTTTATAAGTTTTTGGCCACAGAAGAATGTGACAAAATTGATCACTTTGTCAATTCTTCTTTTCCCCAAAAAGGGTGATGTAGTGATAAATCCCCCATTTTAATACATAACGACACATCTGGTAACGCCATTGCGGACAATGCAAGATTTGACATTGTGAATGGTGCACTTTCTAAGAAAGAGTAGGAAACATGTTCACAGCATATTCTAATAAGTAGTCAGCTATTGTAATACGAGGTGTAAGACAGTATGGTGTATATAATGAAATATAAAAATGACGAATGGTCATAGTGGCATCGGCATTTTTATGTTTCGCCGGCATTCATTATAATTTCATACAACCAAGTGATTAGAAGCAACTTTTATAGTAGCGGTGATTGTTGAATTTAAATAATTAAATAAAGTTAATTATCAAACCCAACAAGGGGGATCATTTTTATTATTGAAAGAATCGGCACCATAAGAACGATAACATGGGATTTAATCCCAAGTAACCACGGGTGAGTTAATTTTGCTCGGCTGGCGAATCCGGGCGCAATACCCTCCTACCTGAAAGGTAAAACAGAAAAGGTGGTCTCTCAGAATTCTTTATTGCCCCTGATTGCTGCTCCAATCTGATTTCAATAACTTTGTTATGCGGTGCGATGTGAAGAACATGGAACTTACAACCTCATTACCGTTGACGCGATCTTGTCCAATAAGGTCGTCGTTCGTCTGTTCGTAGCACGATTAGTAATACGATAATCAAAACGGCCACCGTGGTGTGATGGTAGCGTGCTCCGCCTATCACACCGTATGCCCTGGGTTCAACTCCCGGGCAAAGCAACATCAACATTTTAGAAATAAGGTTTTTCAATTAGAAGAAAATTTTTCTAAGCGGGGTCGCCCCTCGGCAGTGTTTGGCAAGCGCTCCGGGTGTATTTCTGCTATGAAAAGCTCTCAGTGAAAACTCATCTGCCTTGCAGATGCCGTTCGGAATCGGCATAAAACATGTAGGTCCCCTCCGGCCAATTTGTAGGGAAAATCAAGAGGAGCACGACGCAAATTGGAAGAGAAGCTTGGCCTTAGATCTCTTCGGAGGTTATCGCGCCTTACATTTTTTTTTTTTTTTTTTTTTTAATCAAAACGATAACAACCGACTCCTGCGTTATATCGGCATTCTCTTTCACGAACAGCTGCTGTGAAGGCGAAAAGAAAAAAATTTGAGTTTTCCAGTACATAGCTACACCACTAATAACAACAATTTGAACGGACTTCAAGCTTCAATGATTTAGGTTTTACAATAGACGCTAAGATAAACTTTAAGTCTTATATTAAAAGTTGTGCGACCGAGCTGAAGCGGGAGTCATTGGTGCCGTTTGTCGTATCGCTGTAGTCGTATCTCTAACGTAATCAGCTGTTTATCGTTACGATGGTAAACCAAAAACGAATTGGTTGGCTACGATACGGTTACGACCTTAGCGGCACCAATAAACGATTGCATTGATTCCCATAAGGTTGGTCGAATCAGCTGTTATAAGGTGACCGATACGGTTACCGATAAAGCACCAATGTCTGCAGCTTAAAGTGCTTTTAGCATTCGTTAAACGTTATTCAAAAGTGCTAAATGACTTTTACATTACCAAAATGCTTTTCACCTCATTAAAAAGACCAATCCCAGAATATGCGTGGAATCCGCGTTATCAGACTAAGTCGGTTCAAAAACAATTTTTGCTTTACGAGTTGAGAGACCTGTCATTGGATCCGCTAACGAATCTTCCTTCCTACTACAGCCGCTTAAAACGTATACACTCCATCCGAAATCCCGTCCATTCCGACAACATATTCAATAATCTCTTAATATATAGAAGTATATTATAAATATGTTTTCTGTTTGGGTTAAGCTAATATGTCGAAGCTTAATCGAACTTATAAATTTTGTAAATTCGTTTTTAATACATATCTACATGAGCATCTTCACTTTGCCCAACGTTATTGTACAACTAGTCTGTAAGATTTTATTGAACTCTGGATTAAATAAATAATATTCGATATATATGAAAAGATTTATTTTTATTAAAGCCATAAAAATATGACATGCAACTGCACGAAAAAATCATTTAAACCTATTATAAGATAACTACCTCTATATTTCTTGCTGGGTATTTCATAATCCTCACTATATTTGTCATATTTTTCGATTTATAACCGAGATATAAATATAAAAAATAGTTCAGTTTATATGTCGTTAACGCCCCGCTTGTTTATTCGCGCCACTCATTGTCAAATAGACTTGGTATATAATATGTACAACACACATACATGCTAGAGGTTTACGCCGATCACTTTATCGGCGGCGGCGGCGTAGGCTCTATTATATAACGGCAGTGGCGGCGTGCGCGGCGCGCCGGCGTACGCCGGTGTTCTTACTTTAAAAAGCTTGATTTTTCTATTTAAAAAAATAATATTTAGGAAAGGTTTTGTTTGTATGTATTTAAGGAAATCAACGTTTTGGCCATTTCGGAAAGATCCGGCGTTTCTGCCCCAAGATCTCGCAGACCGTTCAAAAAGTCTCAGGAGTAGCTCCTTGCTGAGGGGTTGTCCCTCTTTCGCTAACTCTAGAGAGGCTTCGAACCTAACCCCGGTCTTTGGAATTAGTACTGCTGCGTCTGCTGAAAAGAAATAGAGATACATAAAATAGTCACACTTTTGTCTGTATATCTCGTGCAAAGCGTAGTTTGACCTGGGGTTAACTCCTAATAATCGTCGCGAACACAATTCCTTTAAATCATTTGTGGCTCCTTGGCGGCCACGCGCAAAGGCGACTTACGGTTGCTATTAATGGTCTTTTAATACTCATGACTCTCGTGGCACAGGGCGCCTCCAGTTGTTTCGGCTGTTTTTAAGAGCTATTCCCAGTCTCTACCACGCCTCCTGACCCTCACAACATATGCCAGCACAGAAGCTATAGGACTGCGACTTCGAACTCGTACCTTCGTTGAGTCACTTTCCTAGAAGCTCTAGGTGTAGCTCCGAAGACTTTCCAACGGATGCTTTTGTCGCGCTATGCTTCCAAGCTACACCAGAGAAACACCTTGAAACGTTAGGGAGTGACTATTCGGCCAAAGATGCCGCCCTCGAAATCATAAGCAGTCTAAGTGGATGTCATTGCGTAATGGGTGAAAATCGTATAATCTTCGGCGTATCTACATAATTAAAATTTTACAAGGACCCTGGATATAATTTTTAAAATGTAGACCAAAGTTTGCAGAGTTTCCTTCATCACTCTGAGTGTTCTTGCGAAGGACAAAGCCTCACCTGGTAAATATATGTGCCTACGTATTCACATTTGTAAAAGAAGCCGTAACGTGTAGGTGATATTTAAGCTTGGTTGATAGGCAATAATCAATGTGATTCACTCCAAGGGACTAGTTTAGGATGGGGCCGCCAACTTTAGGAAATCTCAAACCGGGAGACTTGGGTGTTGAAGGATTAAGTGTGAAAATCAAAATTAACATTTCAGACCCTATTGTATAGTTTCGCAAATAAACAACAGATGTTTGAATGTAAGCCCAAGTGATTTTTCAAACCCTTATACGTACATATATTCTCAACTTAGGTATGAGGTCAGAATCATTTCAAGGAAGTTTGTATGCCACTAGAACTTACTAAAGGATTTTGCATCACTGATTTCGCTTATTCTTTCAGCCAATCGCAATATAAATTTTTTTTTTTTAAGTCGGCACCTTTTTTGGTTAATTTGTTTTTTTTTAACAACTTGAGGACAATTTGAAAACATGTTCGCCTTGGGTCATTTTATTTGAATTCATTGTTAATTATTAATTTTTTGAAAAAAATATGCAAAGTGAGCATATAAATTTATTATATAACTTTTCTTTTAGTGTTTTGTTTAATAACTTGGTGAATTGGGTGATGCAAAGTCTGTGTTAAGCTTACATCGAAAGCGCCTGTTTTTTTAAATAACTTTTGAACAGTTAGGAATAGTTAAATTTCGCAATTAGTTTCTTATAACTGGCAGTGATGCACATCCGTTGATGCCACTTTCGACCATATCCGACCAATTTTCGACATGAACAATAAATGGCCTAAACAGTCTTAAACGAGTAGAAAATATAGCCGCGCCGATATTTTTGACATTCGGCGGCGGCGTGCGAAAAACGGCCCTAATCGGCGGCGGCGTATATCTCTAATACATACATATGTACATATTGTAACGAATTTGCTTGCAAATCCTCTTATTTGCAATCCTCTGCTAAGTTCGAATCACTAAACTGTTGAATAAATAACTCCAATTTGTAATAATGCAAAATGGCCTTTATTAAAGTACTTCACAATACACTCAAACTGTGCAACGAATAGCTTGCTTAATAACCACACTGACTGATAGCTCAATTAAACTCTACTATTCAAAATAGTACAACTCAAATCAAACTGAATTACTTCTTACTCGCCTGCCCCGCTTTTATAGTTTACGCTGCATAATTCTAGGCTCTTCGATTTCCAGAAGTTACTAGTTAGTTCGGCTACAAAATTGCCAGCCACAACTACGTGCACAAATTATTGCTCTCTCTTGTGACAACTCGAATAAGATATATGCATGTGTTTGTGCATTGCCGCTCCGCTGCTCGTATACGTACATATGTGTAGACGCAATTATTTATTCGTTTATGTAGATACATAAAGATTGAATTATTGATGTGAATGTTTGTAGTTTACAGTCTCTCGCGCGCACATAGGCATATAAGTAAATGCATCTGTGTGTGACTTCTCTCTGGCTTGCCTTATATATGTGTATACTTGATTTAACTATTAACGTAAATACTGCTTGGTATGGCCTTATCATCGCCTTAGTGATGGGATAATTTAGTGATGCTAATATCCGTGACACTGCCCTCCACCTAAGTCTGATCGTCCCGATCAGACAAATTTCTCGATCTAAACTTTGCTAGCCTTTCCAAATGGACCACTTTCATTTTGGTTTGTGGTTTACCGATGGTTTGTATGCGGTACACTACATCGTTGATCCGTTTTACAACTTTGTATGGGCCTTCCCAATTACATTGCAATTTCGGGGACAAACCTTTTTTTCGTTGCGGGTTGTATAACAGCACCAAATCTCCTTCCTGAAAACCTTCTGAATTAATTGCTTTATCATATCTGGCTTTCATCTTGTCACTCATAATCTTTGTTCGTTGCCTTATCAGATCATGTATTTCTCTTAGCTCTTCTTCCAAATCACTAGTGGATTTCCTGACATTTCTCTCCGCATTGGCATCTATCCCAAACTTCAAATCAGCTGGCAGTCTAAGGTCATTGCCAAAAATTACTTTTGCAGGGGTTTGGCCCGTTGTCTCATGCACTGCTGATCGGTAAGCCATCAAGAATAATGGTATGCGGGTATCCCATTCTTTATGGTACTTGTCCACTACTTTCCTTAAGTGCTCCTCCAATGTTCTATTGAATCGTTCTACCATACCATCGGATTGAGGATGCAATGCAGTTGTCCGTGTTTTTCGAATGCCCAATGACTTACACATTTCCTGGAACACAGCCGATTCGAAATTCCTGCCTTGGTCAGAATGTAACTCCATTGGTACACCATACCTTGCAACCCAATTGTTTATAAACACTTCTGCTACCGTTTCCGCTTCTTGATTTGGGATTGGGTATACCTCTGGCCATTTGCTGAAATAATCCATAACTACCAGTACATATTTGTTTCCGCCGTTGCTAGTAGGAAATGGACCGGCGACATCCATAGCGATCCTTTCAAATGGCGCACCTGGGTTATATTGCTTCATCTGGCCATGACTTCGTGTTCTGGGCCCTTTCGCTCTGCTGCAAACCTCGCAGTTCGCAATCCACTCAGTGACCGACTGACGGCAACCAACCCAATAGAATCTCTGTTTAATCTTCTCGAGCGTCTTCGTGATTCCAAGATGACCTCCGCTTGGACCATTATGCAGCTCGCTGAGCACATCAGGAATCCTCTTTCTGGGAACAACTATCAGTTTATTCTTGTATTTACCACCCTCACTCTCCCATGCTCGATGAAGGCAACCGGATATCAATTCTAAACTGTTCCACTGTGCCCAATATGACTTCGCAATGGGACTCTCTGCTGACATCTCTTCTCTGGTTGGTCTTTCATTTCGTTCGAGCCCTTGCATAACACGTGACAGATCTGCATCTTCTAGCTGGCACTTTCTTAGCTGTTCCTTGTCCCATTCATCTGTACATGTTATAGTCATTAGCCGGACATCTATAATGTCTTCTTTAGCCTCGGCTTTTGAACAGTGCTTGCATTCCAAACTACATGGTCTTCGTGACATTGCATCGGCATTTCCATGGGTACTACCTTTTCGATGCTCAATGGAATAGTCATAGCTTTGTAGTCGCTCGATCCACCGTGCCAATTGTCCTTCCGGATTACGGAACTGCAGTAGCCATTTTAAAGCTGCGTGATCTGTCCTGACACGGAATCGCTGGCCGTAGAGGTATTTGTGAAAATGTTTAACGCACTCTACCAATGCCAACAGCTCTCTCCGCGTAACGCAGTAGTTCCTCTCTGGTTTTCCAATCGAACGGCTGTAATATGCAACTACCTTCTCCTGTCCATCGACCAGTTGTGATAAAACGCCTCCTATAGCATATCCACTCGCATCTGTATCTAGAATAAATGTTGCTCCTGGAATCGGATATGCTAACATTGGGGCAGTGCACAAACGCTCCTTCAATGTTTGGAAAGCCACTTCTTGCTCCTTCTTCCATTCAAAAGCTTTATTTTTTCTTGTAAGCTCATGGAGGCTATGGGCTACGCTGGAAAAATGTTGTACAAATCGGCGGTAATATGTGCACAGCCCAAGGAAACTTCTTAATTCATGTAGGTTCTGCGGTCTTGGCCAATCCTTTACAGCCTCTATCTTTTCTTTCGCAGTGCAGATGCCCTCTGTCGTTACCTTGTGACCCAAATAATATACTTCCTTTTTAAACAGCGAACACTTTTTGGGACTTAACTTCAGACCAGCGCCAGCTATTCTTTGGAAAACTTCCTCCAAGTTCTTAAGATGTTCATCGAAATTCTTGCCCAATACGATGATGTCGTCCAGGTACACCAAGCATGTTTTCCAATGTAGACCTTTCAATACCTGATCCATGAGTCTCTCGAAAGTAGCTGGTGCATTACATAGTCCAAAGGGCATTACTGTAAATTACCAAAGACCATCTCCGACGCTGAAGGCTGTTTTCTCTTTGTCTTCCTCCTTTACCTCCACTTGCCAGTAGCCGCTTTTCAAGTCCAGTGTGGAAAACCATTTCATACCAGAGAGCGAGTCCAGAGTGTCGTCAATTCTTGGCAATGGGTAGCTATCCTTTTTCGTAACGTCATTCATCTTCCGGTAGTCCACGCAAAACCTCATTTTTCCATCCTTCTTCTTTACAAGTACTACCGGTGAGCTCCAAGGACTAGCTGATGGTTCGATGACGCCGCTGTCGCTCATTTCTTGTATAATTTGACTCACAACTTCCCGCTTCGCCAGTGGAACACTACGTGGAGCTTGACGGATCGGCCTCGCATCTCCAGTGTCAATTTGATGTTTCACAACGTTGGTGCGGCCTGGTTTAGAACCATCCTGGTCAAATATGTTCGCGTACTTTAGGAGCAGTTGTTTTGCCTTACTCTGATATGCTTCCTCTAGCCCCTGCGTCCATGCCGTGATGTCATTTGAAAGATTAGTATTACTAGCTGAAACGTGTTCCTGGAGCTGTTCACAGTTAATAACTACTTCAGCCTCTTGGCATCTTCCCAAAATAGCTCCTTTAGTCAGTTTGAGTGGTGAATTGAACTCATTGAGTACTCTTACCGGAATACGTCCATCTTGTTTTGTCATAGCCAGGGTTTTTCCTACAAGTATGTTCACTGCTGATTTGTTTGCTGCTTCGACAACCCACAATTTGTTTGTCCCACAATCTCCATCAACCTTTGCCCAGATGACTGCTTCGGATTTTGGTGGTATTCGCTGACTCTCTTCCACCAGCACTCGTTTACTGCTGTAGCCTCTCTCGTAGCCGAAATTAAGTGGTACATCCATGTTCTTATATCGCATCGTCTTGTTTTGCATGTCGATCTTGATGCCCTGGTCGATTAAGAAGTCCACTCCAATTATGATTTCATCAACAATCTCTGCCACTATAAAATTGTGTACTACCGTGACGTTCCCAATTGCGACTTCACATGATACTTCTCCTAGAACCGTGCTGTCTTCTCCAGTGGCTGTACGCAATCTTGCTCCATGCAATGGTCTTATCTTCTTGTTGACTAAATCCGCTCGAATGATGGAATGAGATGCACCCGTATCTACAGTCAGTAAACGTTCCTTTCCATCCACATGTCCTCCGACAGTAAGATTGCTCGACCTTCTTCCAATTTGTGAGATAGAGATTATGGGGCATTCAATTGAGGGAGTCAGCTGTCGCCCCTTGCTGCTGACTCGCTTTAGTTTAACGATTGATTTGTCTTGGAGATTTGCTCATCTCCTTCTGCTCTGCGTTTACGACCACCCACATTGTTGGAACTGTTAGGGTTGGTGTTGCAATAACGCGCAATATGCCCTGGCTTTCCACACTTAAAGCATTTGACTGCATCATTATTCTTCTGCTGCGTACCCTTCAATGCTTCCAAAATTGCGTCTACCCAGTCTGGCTTTTCCACTTCCACGCGATGAGCTTTGTACGCTGGCTTACTCAAAAGTGAGGCTGTTTCCTGAGTCAGTGCATGCGATACCGTTTCAGCAAACGTTAGTTTTGGATTCGCATATGTAGCCCGCTTCGTTTCCACATCTCGTATGCCATTTATGAAGCTCTGGATTTTTACCCTTTCAGTGTATTCCACGGGTGCGTCTGCATTTGCAAGATGAGCCAATCTTTCAATATCTGAAGCAAACTCCTGTAATGTCTCATTTGCTTTTTGGTAGCGGTTTTGCAACTCAATTTGGAATATCTGTTTCCTATGCTCGCTTCCGTAACGTCTCTCTAAAGCGCTCATCAATGTTTCGTAGTGGTTCCGCTCGTACTCTGGGATGGTCTGTAAGATTTCCGCGGCAGGCCCTTTCAGTGCCACGAACAGAGCTGCAACTTTATCTTCAGCATTCCATTGGTTCACTGCTGCGGTCTTCTCAAACTGTAGCTTAAAGACCTGAAAAGGAACAGAACCGTCAAAGGATGGTGTCTTTACCTTTGGATTACTCGCTGAAACAGCTGGGCGGTTTAGTTGTAACTGCTCCATACGACCTTTTAACGCTTCTATTTCGGCATCAATTTTGTCCTCGAGTTGTAAAATTTTTGCATCCTGCTCTTCCAGTTTCACAAAGAGCTGCGCTGATACCTGTTCCGAAATTTGTGCCGACATTTCAGATATACGTGCCTCTTGCGCTTCCAGTTGAGATGCCAAATATGTCTTCTGTTCTTCCAATTGTGTCTCCATCTTTGATGTAATCTGTGTCGACATTTCTGCCATACGCGTTTCTTGTGCTTCAATTTTCGATGTTATTCGTGTCTCTTGGGATTCCATCTGTGATGACATTGTCGATGTTTGAGCAGATATTGCAGCCAAAATCATGTTCAAGTCTGTGCTCGTAACTACCTGCGATGTTTCGTTTTTCTCTTCAACTTTTGTTACTTCCTCGCCATCAAGATGAAAGTTATACTTTTCCACATCAATTCCTTCCGCTTCCATTGCCTCTCGTAGCCGTGCCTGAAGTTCAAGTTTAACGCCGCTTGTATTCAATCCACGGCTCTCCAACTCCTTCTTTAGTTGCTGGATCTTCAATTCACTGAACTTTGCCATGTCGTTGTTGTCCTCTGGAATTTATTCAACAATTCCTCTTCTGACACCAATTGTAACGAATTTGCTTTCAAATCCTCTTATTTGCAATCCTCTGCTAAGTTCGAATCACTAAACTGTTGAATAAATAACTCCAATTTGTAATAATGCAAAATGGCCTTTATTAAAGTACTTCACAATACACTCAAACTGTGCAACGAATAGCTTGCTTAATAACCACACTGACTGATAGCTCAATGAAACTCTACTATTCAAAATAGTACTGCTATTGCTCGCTAGATATCGTCTTAATCGCAACTGCTTGACAACTCAAATCAAACTGAATTACTTCTCACTCGCCTACCCCGCTGTTATAGTTTACGCTGCATAATTCTAGGCTCTTCGATTTCCAGAAGTTACTAGTTAGTTCGGCTACAAAATTGCCAGCCACAACTACGTGCACAAATTATTGCTCTCTCTTGTGACAACTCGAATAAGATATATGCATGTGTTTGTGCATTGCCGCTCCGCTGCTCGTATACGTACATATGTGTAGACGCAATTATTTATTCGTTTATGTAGATACATAAAGATTGAATTATTGATGTGAATGTTTGTAGTTTACAGTCTCTCGCGCGCACATAGGCATATAAGTAAATGCATCTGTGTGTGACTTCTCTCTGGCTTGCCTTATATATGTGTATACTTGATTTAATTATTAACGTAAATACTGCTTGGTATGGCCTTAGCATCGCCTTAGTGATGGGATAATTTAGTGATGCTAATATCCGTGACAATATGTAATATGCTTCCGGAGGAGCGTTGGGTGGTAGGTTGGCAGTAATGGCGACGAATACAACGCAAAATCCGCGAATGTTTAATCGATAAAATTAATGAATCGCTTTGGTATTTGCCAGGTTTTTTCCTCTAGAATCACTTTGTTTTTGTTGCAGTTTTTTAATACGGCGTTGTTGACAATATATCTACACGTGGTTATAAGTTTTTTAACATTATAAATATATTCATCAGCATGCACGGTTCCAGGGGGGGGAGGCATTTTTTTGTATTGACTGTAATGAAGTATATAATACTAATCTACACAGTAATTTCTTATCACACAACCCCCCCCCCCCCCCCCCCCCCCCCTGGAACCGCGCATGTTTATCGGTGTATTGGGAAATAGTCGATAAAGAATTTCATGAAATTTCTAGTGGATTCATTTTATGTTCGATAGGAGGTAGAAGAATTCAATAATAACTCAAAATTTTAACATTATGGACTTTCTTGTTTGGTAATGAAAAACGAAGCAAGACCCAGAAGGTTCAATGTGGTCATATTATTCGTTCCCGAGATGATCGGGCTAGTACTTTAATTATGCTTGTTACCGAAACGTACCGGTATATCCGTCTACATCAATGTCTTTATCGCTACAAGAAGAAGAAGAAGAAAAGGGAAATTGTATGTCGAGTGCACTGTTCCTACAGGGCATATTTTTAGTTTCTGTGCAATGTATGGGCATTAGCCAGCCTATTTGCTCTTTAGTTCTATAAACTCTGCCCCGAAGTCTCATTCAATAATATTTTTTTTATTTTAATTCATTTCATTTTGATTCATCCTATTCTATTGTATTTTATTTTTATTTATTATATTTCTTATTTTATTTAGTTTTATTTTATTTTATTACATTTTTTAGTACTTTATTATATTTTTTTTTTCTATTTTTTTTTTTTTTGCTCGGCTTCCTTTATTTTTGTGATAAATTACTTTTAATCATTTTATTTTATTTTATTGTTCTTTATTTTATTTTAATTTACTTTATTTTTGTTATTTTATTTTACCTAACTTAAATTTATTTTATTTTATTTCATTTCATTTTATTTTATTTTATTTATTTTATTGTATTTTATTTTATTTAATATATTATTTTTATATTTGTTATTTTATTACATTTTATTTTTATTTGCTTATTTTTTTTATTTTTTATTTCATTTTACCTTATTTAAATTGATTTTGCTTAATTTTTTATTATTATTTTAAATTTTATTTCGTTATTTTTTAATCATTTATTTAATTTTATTTATTTTACTTTATATATTGTTTTATTTTTTTTTCCTGAAATAACGCCCGTCTACAAAATTAATTAACGCCCAAGGAACGTTTTTTAATCAAGTTGCCAAAAATTTTAAAAACTCTATTTAGTGGATCGGTCTAATGTGTATATAATAAGTTTTCATAACTTTTACTACCGACTTTGAGGTATGTATTTGTTGATGTATGTCTGCGTTCACTTTTTCACAAAGTTTTGCCAGACAATGACAAATAAAGCAACAACAACAATAACAAATCAAACAACAACAATGATTTTGCAACTAAACCCAATGCCATCAACAGCAGAAAGCTATTTAAAAGAAACAGCAAATAGCGACAATAAAATCATAACGCCACAAATACAACAACAAATTCATAAAACTTATAGCCAATCATAACAAAATTATCAACAACAACAACGGCAGCACTAAAACAAATTGCAGGCAAGTTATGCCAACAATGTTATAAAGCTAACTATGCGACAAACTCATAGTCGTTGAATCGCCCAACAACAACAAAAACAACAAAATTTAAAATTATGAACTCCTCATCAGCGTCAACGTCAAAATTCCAATAAAAATTCTGCCGACATACATATATACACATGATATGCAAACATGTATGTAGATATATGTACAATATACATACATATATGTACAGATGTACTACCTGCAAGTGGGAGTTGCTGAGGAAAGGCTTTTATACTAAAATTCTTGTATTTGACATTTAAGTATTTTACTTCAGTCTGATTCCAAAGTGAGTGTCTGAATTAAAATTTTGCTTATATTAGCCGTGTTTTTTTTTACACGCGTATACGTTTCGTTTGCGCGTGAAAAAAAAACGCCTATCCTCGCTTAGATAATGCTTAGGAGCGGCTGTGGTTAAACAACTAGCTACAGCAACAGGGTGTACCGAAAAGCGGAGACACAACCCTCTGTTGTATTTCTGTGTATAACATATAGCTGAATTAGTTGTGATAAATAGTGGACGCGCATAGAATACCTAGATAGAATTAGTGCAGAGGGTGAAACATAGACACACAGTCCAGTTACATATGAGTATATATAATGCGTATTGAAATTTAGTAGTACTAATTTTATGCGTAGCAATTTCAGAGGTGTATTTAATGTTTGTCGCTTAGCAGTCCATATAAAGTTTAAGCGTAAACGTATATAGATGAAAAAAAACACAGCTATTGGTTCGAATGAAACAAATAGTTTTTATTTGTTAATATTTTATGATAAGTACAGACTTCAATAACGTTTATTTCGAAATATTTTTAAACACGTAAAAGACCCGAACTCAAAGTTTGGATATCGAATCAAAGATCAAAAATGTACTTAGTCGATCTAACCTGAAAATAAATAAAAACTTGTTTAAAAAATGTCTTTTATATTTACAGTCATACATCATATATTTTAGCTTCTTTTCTTGATTTTGCTGTCTTCATGTCTAGTTTCGTGCCCTTGTATCCCTTATTCTGCCTCCTAAGCGGTTCAGAAATACTGTGGCGAATCTTCATATCACTAAATAAATGCACAACAACAAAAACATTACAGCAAGCTACATAAACACATTAATCATCATTTACCAAAAACATACGAAGAGATAACTCAGATGTAATCATCAGCCGAAGTAGTACTCACACATACACACGCATATGGCTATGCGAGAGGCTATAAACTACAAATACACATGCATATAGCTGGTAACCAAGTAGGAGATTCCAGAAGAGGAAACGTCTAGATATTTGGAGAAATATGCGGACAAGGCAACAGAGAGTATAAAAGCAGCACAATGTGAGTAGTCTGTAATCAGTTTGATTTAAACACGATATCAGTTGCGAAGTGAAGTTTAATTGTGAAGTATAATTGTAGTACTTACTCCCAACGTAGTCTAATAAACACCATTTCGCAATACAGAATATTGGATTGATTTATTCAACAGTTTAGCGATTCGAACGTTAGCAGAAGGTTGCAAATAAGCAGAATTTCACTAAATTCGTTACAATTGGTGTCAGAAGAGGAATTGTTGAATAAATTCCGAAGATTTCGTATACAACTTGGACATGGCAAAGTTAAGTGAATTAAGGATCCAGCAACTGAAAAAGGAGTTGGAAAACCGTGGATTAAATACAACCGGCAATAAGATCGAACTTCAGGCACGGCTACGAGAGGTAATGGAGTCGGAAGGATTTAATGCGGACGATGATGTCTTTTATCCAGATGGGGATGAGACAACAACAAAAATTGAAGAGAAAAACGAAACATCGCAGACAGTTATGAGCACAGACTTGAACATGATTTTGGCTGCAATATCTGCTCAAACATCGACAGTGTCATCATCTTCAACTGAAAGAACAAAAAACACGCATAACAGAAATGTCATCACAAATATCCAAAAATATGTCATCACAACTGGAAGAGCAAAAGACATATATGGCATCCCAATTGGAGTCACAGGGGACACGTATAAAAACTCAATTGGAATCGCAGGAGACTCGTATAACATCCAAGATGGAAGAACAAGAGGAGCGCTTATCACTGCAGGTGGTATAAATGTCTTCGCAGTCAGAAACACAGGAAGCAAAGGTAACATCAAAGCTGGAAGCGCAGGATGCAAAAATCGCTCAATTTCAGGCAGAAGTCGAGGAGTTTGAAGGTCGTATGGAGCAGTTGCAACTAAATCGCCCAGCAGTTTCAGCGAGTAATCCAAAGCTAAAAACACCATCCTTTAACGGTTCTGTTCCTTTCCAAGTCTTTACGCTACAGTTTGAGAAGACCGCAACAGTGAACAACTGGAATGCTGCAGATAAAGTTGCTGCATTGTTCGTGGCTTTAAAAGGACCAGCTGCTGAGATCTTACAGACCATCCCAGAGTACGAACGGAACAGTTATGAAGCATTGATGGTTGCGGCAGAACGACGGTACGGAAGCAAACACAGGAAACAGATCTACTAAATTGAATTCCAAAACCGCTACCAAAAAGCTAACGAGACTTTGCAGGATTTTGCCTCGGATGTTGAAAGATTGGCTCATCTAGCAAATGCGGACGCACCCGTGGAATACACCGAGAGGGTAAAAATCCAGAGTTTTATAAATGGCATATGGGATGTGGAAACGAAGCGAGCTATATACGCAAACCCAAAGCCGACATTTGCTGAAACGGTATCCCATGCACTGACTCAGGCAACAGCGTCACTTTTGAGTAAGCCCGCATACAAAGCTCATCGCGTGGAAGTGGAAAGGCCAGATTAGGTAGACACAATTTTGGAGGCACTGAAGGGATCACAACAAAGAAAAATTCCGAAGTTATGAAATGTTTCAAGTGCGGCAACCCAGGTCACATTGCAAGTCATTGCAGCTCCGGTCCCAATAGTTCCAACAATGTGGGTGGTCGTAAACGCAGAGCTGAAGGAGATGAGAAAATATCCAAGTCCACTCAATCGTTAAACTAAAGTGAGTCAGCCGCAAGTGGCGACAGCTGGCTCCCTCAATTGAATGCCCCATAATCTCTATCTCTCAAATTGGAAGAAGGTCAAACAGTCTTACTGTCGGAGGACATGTGGATGGAAAGGAACGTTTACTGACTGTAGATACGGGTGCATCTCATTCCATCATTTGAGCGAACTTAGTCAACAAGAAGATAAGACCATTGCATGGAGCAAGATTGTGTACAGCCACTGGAGAAGACACCACGGTTCTAGGAGAATTAGCATGTGAAGTCGCAATTGGGAACATCACGGTAGTACACAATTTTATAGTAGCAGAGATTGTTGATGAAATCATAATTGGAGTGGACTTTTTAATCGACCAAGTCATCACGATCGACATGCAAAGCAAGACGATGCAATATAAGAACATGGATGTGCCACTTAATTTCGGCTACGAGAGAGGCTACAGCAGTAAACGAGTACTGGTGGAAGAGAGTCAGCAAATACCACCAAAATCAGAAGCAGTCATCTGGGCAAAGGTTGACGGAGATTGTGGGATAAACAAATTGTGGGTTCTCGAAGCAGCAAACAAATCAAAACCGAACGAACTCATAGGAAAAGAGCTGGCTATGACAAAACAAGGTGGACGTATTCCGGTAAGAGTACTCAATGAGTTCAAGTCACCACTCAAACTGACCAAAGGAGCTATATTAGGAAGATGCCAAGAGGCTGAATTAGTTATTAACTGTGAACAGCTCCAGGAACACGTTTCAACTAGTAATACTGATCACCGGTAGTACTTGTAAAAAAGAAGGATGGAAAAATGAGGTTTGCTTGGACTACCGCAAGTTGAATGACGTTACGAAAAAAGATAGCTACCCATTGCCAAGAATTGACGACACTCTGGACTCGCTATCTGGTACAAAATGGTTTTCCACACTGGACTTAAAAAGTGGCTACTGGCAAGTTGAGGTGAAGGAGGAAGACAAGGAGAAAACAGCCTTCAGTGTCGGTGATGGTCTTTGGCAATTTACAGTGTTGCCTCTTGGACGTTGTTATGCACCAGCTACTTTCGAGAGGCTCATAGATCAGCTATTGAAAGGACTACATGGAAAAACATGCTTGGTGTACCTGGACGACATCATCGTATTAGGCAAGAACTTTGATGAACATCTTAAACACTTAGAAGAAGTTTTCCATAGAATAGCTGGCGCTGGTCTGAAACTAAGTCCCAAAAAGTGTTCGATATTTAAAAATGAAGTAAATTATTTGGGTCACAAGGTAAGGACAGAGGGCATCTGTACTGCGAATGAAAAGATAGAAGCAGTGAAGGATTGGCCAAGACCCCAGAATCTTCATGAGTTAAGAAATTTCCTTGGGCTGTGCACATATTATCGCCGATTTGTACCAAATTTTGCCAGCGTAGCCCATAGCCTCCACGAGCTAACAGGAAAAAATAAAGCTTTTGAATGGAGGAAGGAGCAAGAAGTGGCTTTCCAAACAATGAAAGAGCGTTTGTACACTGCCCCAATGTTGGCATATCCGATTCCAGGAGCAACGTTAATCTAGATACAGATGCGAGCGGACATGCTATAGGAGGCGTTTTGCCACAACTGGTTGATGGACAGGAGAAGGTAGTTGCCCATAACAGCCGTTCAAGCTGTTGGCATTGGTAGAGTGCATTAAACATTTTCAAGTACCTCTATTGGCAGCGATTCCGCGTCAGGACAGATCACGCAGCGTTGAAATGGCTCCTGCAGTTCCGTACTCCGGAAGGTCAATTGGCACGGTGGATCGAGCGACTCCAAAGCTATGACTTTTCCATTGAGCATCGAAAAGGTAGTACCCATGGAAATGCTGATGCAATGTCACGAAGA
Source organism: Eurosta solidaginis (assembly GCF_040869045.1). Lineage (NCBI taxonomy): Eukaryota > Metazoa > Arthropoda > Insecta > Diptera > Tephritidae > Eurosta > Eurosta solidaginis. Next base: position 98,586,028 of record NC_090319.1, on the reverse strand, counting down.
CCATGTAGTTTGGAATGCAAACACTGTTCAAAAGCTGAGGCTAAAGAAGACATGATAGATTTCCGGCTAATGACTATAACGTGTACGGATGAATGGGATAAGGAACAACTAAGGAAGTGTCAGATAGAAGATACAGATCTGTCACATGTTATGCAAGGGCTCGAACGAAACGAAAGACCAAATAGGGACGATATGTAAGCAGAGAGTCCTATTGCGAAGTCATATTGGGCACAGTGCAACAGTTTAGAATTGATATCCGGTTGCTTGTATCCAGTATGGGAGGGTGAAGATGGTTAATGTAAGAGGAAACTATGAGGTGGGTTTTGTCTAAGGTTGGGGTAACGCTCAGTCAATCCAGAGTCGAATAAAGGTCCCACAAACCCCTACTGAATAAATACACAATATTTATGTGTTACGAACACACGCACACACGGCGGAGATATTAGGTGGGCAGCAGCTTTTCGTCGCAAGATGGCGAGGGGGCGGAGCGTCGGTTAACGGTCGTTGGAGTAGAGGAGGTTCGGTAGGGCGGCTGGACGGTCGGGTGACGGACGGATTGGTACGGCGGTACGTAAGCAGCGGTGGGATAGAAGCAGCGGCTTAACGGTGGTAGGATGGCGGACGGCCAACGGTCGTCGTAGCAGCGGCGGGACGGATGCATCGGCTTAACGGCGGTAGGATAGCGGACGGCCAACGGTCATCGTAGCAGCGGCGGGACGGATGCAGCGGCTTAACGGCGGTAGGATGACAGACGGCCAACGGTCGTCGTAGCAGCGGCGGGACGGATGCAGCGGCTTAACGGCGGTAGGATAGCGGACGGCCAACGGTCGTCGTAGCAGCGGCGGGACGGAAGCAGCAGCTGAATGGCGATAGGACGGCGAACGGCCAACGGTCGTCGTAGCAGCGGTGGCTGAATGGCGATAGGACGGCGAACGGCCAGTAGTTGGTGTGGCATCGGCGGCACCAGCAATGCGGGATGAGCACGGCGGTAGTATGGCGGACGGCCAAAGGTCGGCGTAACACCGGCAGGATGGAAACAGCGGCGGCACCAGAGGGGCGACGATGCGGCACCAGAGGGGCGACGATGCGGCGGCGGTGGGATACGGAGCGTGTACCAGGGCCGTGGTGAGAGGGTAAGTAGGCTGGCGATGGTGTTTACCTGGACAGCGGCGGCTCGTTACAAAACTGATAGTTGTTCCCAGGAAAAGGATTCCTGACGTTCTCAACGAGTTACATAATGGTCCAAGTGAAGGTCATCTGGGAATCACGAAGACGCTCGAGAAAATTAAGCAGAGATTCTATTGGGTTGGTTGCCGTCAGTCGGTCACTGAGTGGATTGCCAACTGCGAGGTTTGCAGCAGAGCGAAAGGGCCCAAAACCCGAAGTCATGGCCAGATGAAGCAATATATGTAAAACAGGTGCGCCATTTGAAAGGATCGCTAGGTCCATTTCCTACTAACAACTGCGGCAACAAATATGTACTGGTGATTATGTATTATTTTAGCAAATGTCCAGAGGTATACCCAATCCCAAATCAAGAAGCAGAAACAGTAGCAGAAGTGTTTACACACGAGTGGGTTGCAAGGTATGGTGTACCAATGGAGTTACATTCTGACCAAGGCAGGAATTTTGAATCAGCGGTGTTTCAGGAAATGTGTAAGAAAGTGGGCATTCGAAAAACACGGGCAACTGCCTTACGTCCTCAGGTCGATGGTATTGTGGAACGATTCAACAGAACCTTGGAGGAGCACTTAAGAAAAGTAGTAGACAAGTTCCATAAGGAGTGGGATACACGCATACCATTATTCTTGATGGCTTACCGATCGGCAGTGCATGAGACAACCGGCCAAACGACCGCAAAGGTAATTTTTGGCAATGACCTTCGACTGCCAGCTGATTTGAAGTTTGGGATAGATGCCGATGCGGAGAGAAATACCAAGAAATCCACTGGTATCTTGGAAGAAGAGATGAGAGAAATACACGATCTTGTAAGGCAACGAACAAAAATTATGAGTGACAAGATGAAAGCCAGGTACGATAAAGCAATTAATTCGGAAGGTTTTCAGGGTGGAGATTTGGTGCTGTTATACAACCCACAACGAAAAAATGGTTTGTCCCCGAAATTGCAGTGTAACTGGGAAGGCCCATACAAAGTTTTAAACGGATCACGGATTGTAAATCTCTTCAAAGCCTTTTCTCCCGGGAGTGGGAGTCGAACTCGCACTCTTACGATAGTTGAAGCAACAAAACCAAAGTTTCTTTGAAAACCGCCGTACCAAGCATAGCTTTGGCACATAGTTGCATACGAAGTATGCAATGTGTAAAAGATTAAACTATGAAAGTGGTTCATTTGGAAAAGCTGGCAGCGTTTAGATCAGGAAATTTGTCCGATCCGACTTAGGTGGAGGGCAGTGTCGCGAATCTTTACATCACTAAAGAAAGACACAACAACAAAAACTTAAAAGCAAGCTGCATAAAGACCTTAATTATCATTTACCAAATACATACAAGGCAACGAAAATATAACTCACACACAGATGTAATCATCAGCCGAAGTAGTACTCACATATACACATGCATATGGTTATGCGAGAGGCTATAAACTACAAATACACACGCATATAGCTGGTAACCAAGTAGGAGATTCCAGAAGAAGAAACGTCTATACATTTTTAGAAATATGCGGACAAGGCAACAGAGAGTATAAAAACAGCACAAGCTGAGTAGTCAGTAATCAATATAATTTAAATACGCTATCAGTTGCGAAGTGAAGTTTAATAGTAAGTATAATTGTACTACTCCCAACGTACTCTAATAAAGAACATTTTGCAATACCGAATATTGGAGTGATTTATTCAACAGTTTAGCGATTCGAACGTTAACAGAAGGTTGCAAAAGTCGTTAGAATACGAATTCTTTAAATAGCTCCACCTAGTGCCAACTTTTATACGAGTTTTACCCAAATCAATCCATATATACCTAGAAATTTGTGTTGGACATTTTATTTTATTGTCACAGGGTCCAAAGCTATGTCTGAAGTATGAAGTGGCTAGCTTACCGGGAATTAAACCTAAATATTAAGTTGAATAAAATCTTGGAAGAACAAAACGTGATTGCTAAGATTAGGGTGCCGGACCACACAAAAGTCGCTGGGAATGAGATGGCTTAATATTTGGCCAGGGTAGGCATTGAGCAAGCACAAAATCGAGACAAGGAAGCATTGAGAGATGGTCTAAGTCTGTTCTTATTGAGAATACCAAGCTGAGGATTACGGCGCGACATTTCTCTTACTAACTTTCCTGAGGTTTTTTATGCCCCCGGCAGCGTTTCAGAGTTAGTGAGATATGTGATGTAAATGCCAATTAGGTAAGTAAGTAAGTGATGCTTTTGTTGTAACTAAAAAGATATTTCCGGAAGGTTTTTTGGGGTGTTTTCAATGTAGATAGTCACTTAAACACCAATTGAAATTTTCTACGCCGCCTAAACTTAAATAGCTATAACTCAAAAATTCAAATGTTTTAGAACCCATACTCCACACGTGTACACATACAAATAAAACAAAAAATAATTAGTCTCACTTAGCAAACATAAATAATTTACCTAATCAATTCATCAAAATATATGTGGCGGGAATATTTTCGAAAAGTAATAGACACTACAACAACAAACACTCAAACTAATGACAAGACAGGATCAGCGACCGGTAAACCGCAAACTACATAAAGAAAAAACAACATATGTGTACCTTTTCTAAGTCAGGCCAAAAAGAAACAATGAAAGGAGAATAAAAATAATAAAATTAGGTGCAACGGATAGCCAACGCTGTGTGTTAGGGGTGTATTGGGGTGTGTGACCGAATGGATACAGTCGAGTGGCCAGATGTCATATTGCACCCAAAGTGTGTAATAAATTTTCTCAATTGCAAATACGTAGAATACGCTATGTATGGGAAAGAGTAAAATAAAAAGCTAAAAATGCCACAATGAGTAATAAATACGCCAGCTATGTTGTAACTTTTATACCCAGTAGTGCTGCAAGCAAATGGCTATAAATGTATTTTAACAAAGAAGATTCTCCTCATTGCTAGATAGCGAAGGAGAAGACAAACCCAATATCCCAATCGCTGCTGACGAACATATGGGAAATAGCATGCATCAACTCCTATGCAAAACATGGTCGGAAGAGCAGATGCCTCCAGACCCGAATTTAGGTGTACCTAACCCACAAGAAAAGCGAAAGCTTAGCAGCGAAAATAATATAAGCTTAAAAATCCAACTTGCATAACTCCTTCCAACAAACCCGACCTTAAAATGAGTATGCAACTGAAAAGCAGTTCTCTTCCGACGAACAAAGTCACGTTCTAAAAGTCGCTCATCATTCCTATCGTGATGTACGGCTAGGAATTATGGATGGATGAAGTGTTCGAGAGAAAAATTCTACGGTAGATTTATAGTCCTGTACAAGATGCCAACACCGAGAACCAAGGAGGTATGGTATTGAGCTGTTGATATGAAGATAGTGCACCAAATTAATGCCGAAGCGCTTCGCTAGCTAGGTCATGTTATGCGAATGGACGAATATGCTCCAGCCATAAAGTATTCCCATCGGCCTGGCTCGAAAGCATAGATCTCCAAATACTTCACGTGATTATGCTTTCGCATATGCAATGAGAGCACAATTGTGCTATGGAATGCAGACCCTGATTTAGAGACTGTTTTGGGATCGTTTCCAGACAATTTCTGGCCTATCTATGGATCATTTCGGTATTGTTTTCGGAATCATTTCGGGGCTATTTCCGAGCATTTCGGGAGGATTTGGTATGCCGGAATGTTTGCGTTAGCGACGTGCGGCTATTTCAAACTAATTCGAGATTATTTCAGCGTTGTTTTCTAGACTTTTTGGGATTGTTTTCTCGGTGTCACTATATCGAAATAAAATTAAGTCCATAATTTAGCAACCGTGCTTCTGACGGTCCAGTTAACTCCGAATGTTGTGGTGTGAGAGGCAGCTTAATATTAGAATAGAAACATGTACTAGTGTGTGGCTTCCTAAAAAAATGGAATTTGACGGACAGGTGGATAACATGATGACCTGTTAAATACTTGGAGAAAGCTTCTTTGGGTGGCTTTCGTTGTGGTAAATCCAGAAATTCTTTGACCTCAATAAGTTACATTGCATCATCTTAGAACGTGGGCAGGCCTAGGCTGGTCTTATTGTATCTGGTCACTCTACAGTATTGAAGCCTGAGATGCAGTTCTGTTGTCAGAACTTGGCCATTGCGATGCCAAAATTGTGCCTAAACAAGTAGAAAGATGTGCTCCGCTTACTTTCCTATTTACTTTTTTGTCGGCGTACATCGGTCGGTTACCGGATCTGAGTTCAACATGTTAGAAAACCTATTTTTGAGACTATTTAACTGAGGATAGCAAATAAAACTTTGTTATGGGAAAACCACGGGAAGTTGTTGATTGAATCAACTACAGGTTAGAGGGTTAGATTCAAAGCTGGAGGGTTCTGGTAGAAAATATGCTGATGAGCTTCTCTCTTACTTGGTTTACACGTAATATGAAAACAAGTCCATGCTGACCATATTCTAGGGACTAGTTCCAACCTAGAAGTTTTAGAGGAGGTACCAAAGTTCTATTCACTCCGATCATCGATGAGACTATAATTTGCTGAAAGATTGGTTTACATAAAGCTTACAAGAGGGAGCGTGTATCTTAACCGAAGTCCTAATCGTAAAGTTACTAGAAAATCTAAAAGTGAAATGGAGGTAAACTTTTAACCATACAATACAAATAAGCTCAGTAGTGGACTGGGATATTGTTATTGGTGTTCTTTTTCATTCTCTTATACTGCAAGGTAAATTAACTTATAATCGTCGATATATTCTAAAAGAAGTTCTAGGAAAATTTTAGGTGAATGGCCGTTTATCTTTTATATAAAGAGTTTAACGGTATTAGCTTTTTGTTATGTAATAACTGAGCACAATATATAATCGCTACTGGGTATATAACATCCATATCATTCGAACTGAGTTTACCTTTTATTGATTCGGTAACGTTTTGTTTTGCTTTTTTTTGTGGGTTAAAATTAAAAATGACCAACAAAAATAAAAAGAAAAAAACAACGTAAGAGCAACGCACCTAAAAGAGCACATTGAGCTAATAACGCCTTGATCTAACTGGCTGGTGGTGGAATTTTCTAAAATCCTTTGCTGCAACTTAGGGCTATCGCAAGTGAAGTCGAGCGCGAGCGTACACAAATTTTACTTCATTAGTTGCGCTAAAATTTATTTTTCAACAATTCACTACGCAGGACACTCCAAATTACTTCATAGGATACTTCATGCCACATATTCACCCGTCAGCCTGTCACTCCAGCAATTTCGTTCACTTTTTAATTCCTTTCCTTCACTCTTTTCTGAAAAATTGTTTGAGAGGGGGTTAAAAATGTTGCACTGAACATTTCTGCTGAAAATAGCAATGACCTAGCGTATTGCAAGGAATATATGGAATTTTAGTTAATTATAGTGTGTTGTGAGATATTTAACTGCAGATACGAATCATTTAGCTATAGATACATTTTTTATAGTCGTACATGTATTTGAATATATTTTACTTGCTGCACGTCAGTTGTGCACAATTTTCCTTACTCACTTTCACTTATAGGGAACACAATAAGTGATGCCAACAATTTTTTTTAATCCTTGTTTCTCCCTAAAATTTTTTCAGGCATGGTATTGAAAGACTCTAAAGTTTTTCGAAAAAATTGCATAAAATCCCTTTTTCTTAGTATCCTAAGAAGTTGACTAATGAAAGAAAAAACAAGTAAGGACGGGACTGTCTTCGGCTGTGCCGAAGACTTCATACCTTTCATGAATGGGGCTGAACAATAATCTTATCCCGTTCGTAATCTCCAAAAAATCGGATGTATAAGATAAGGAATATATAGTGAACAAATGTACATACCTAAACGATTTTTAAGATAAATATAAAATAAAAAATGGCAAAAACCCCCCTTATCTGAACGATCTGTTGTATGGGATATATATTATATATAACTCCCATCGAAATGATTTTTACAGAAAATCTTTTATGATATATTAGAATATACATCACCAAGTTTCACGTTTTTATATTGGAAACTAAGGGAGAAATGGCCAAAAATCTTTCTATCTGAACGATCGGTTGTATGGGATAGGTATATACTATATACATATAGCTCCGATCAAAGTGTTTTTTTCAGGAAATCTTCTATGATATATTAGAATAAATATCACCAAGTTTAACGTTTTTATATTGGAAATTAAGGGAGAAATGGCCAAAAATCTTTCTATCTGAACGATCGGTTGTATGAGATATATATTATATATGTAGGATCTTGGTATTTATTTAATAATTCATAACGCGTCAGCACGACGCAATAGTCAAAATCCAACTGGTTTTTGACATTGCAGTAAATTCTAATTAGACTTTGCTGTAAATTCTTGTTGGAGTAAATAAGGAACATCAGGTGATGTCTTGTACATTATTGAGAACAATAATATAATAGCTTAATTCATATGAGTGAAAGAGATAGCATTATTATGCTATATTAAAATGTAGTTGGAATAATAATGTAAAGTAAAATATAAGATAACTTAACCTTTAGTTATACCCATTAGGTATTAATTCTAAAATGAACACTAAGAAACTATTATAGCTATTTGTGTAAATTCGTAATATGTGGTTGCCGCCACATATCTCCCCTGCGGGAAAAAAAATTTTACATACAGAAAAAAATGATTTTACATACAGGAAAAAATAATTATTTTGATGAAATTTGGAAACGAACTCTTTTTGGGCTTCTTTGCTCGGTGTTGTTATTGTGATGTTGATTATCCCCTGATGGACTGATATTTACATGTTCGCTTCCATCATTACAAAGGAAAGCTGGTTTGAGTCGATCGATGGATATTGTAGTAGGTTTCCCATGAAGCATCACTTTGTAGAATTTGTTAGATCGCTCTACCACGAGAAATGGTCCATCGTATGGTGATGAAAATGACTGCTTAACTTTGTCGTTACGGATGAATACGTGCGATGAGTTAGCAAGTTCCTTTGAAATACATATTTTCTCTTTGTTGTGCCGAGATGCAGGCGTAGGTGTTAGGTTTTGGAATGCTTTTCTGAGCGTTTTGACGAGTTCGGGTGCATCAATGATTGTACGTAATGGTGCGAAAAACTCACCTGGTAGTCGAATCGGTTCACCGAAAGCGACTTCTGCTGGAGTAGTTTTGATGTCTTCTTTGAAAGCAGCACGCAACCCGAGGAGAACTGCGGGAAGTGCAACGTACCAACATTCGCCATGACACAGAAGGGATAATTTAAATTGCCGGTGAAAGCGTTCGATAAGTCCGTTTGATTGAGGATGGTAACTGCTTGTGCGTTGATGTTTGAAACCGAGGAGGTCAGAGAGTTTTTTGAAAAGATCTGACTCAAATTGTCCTCCCAGGTCGGTAGTTATGCGAATTGGGACGCCAAAATATGAAATCCACGTTAACATAAGTGCATGTGCAACCAGATCCGCTGTGCCATCTATGAGTGGTGCGGCGGCTGGATATCGAGTAAACCGATCAATTATCGTAAGACACTTGGTGTGTCCCTTTGACAGTGGGAGAGTCACCAAATCTATGTGGATGTGTTCAAAACGACTTGATGGTGGTTCAAAGGTTGCGATGGGTGAGACTGTATGGCGGGCGATTTTATTGCGCTGGCATGCAATGCACGATTTTGCCCATCTAATGCAATCTTTGTTAATCGATGGCCAAAGGAACTTACTTGTTATAAGGCGCCTGGATGCTCGACGACCTGGATGTGAAACTGAATGGAGTGTGTCGAATATCCGTCGCCTCAGTGGTTGTGGAACGAAAGGCCGTGCGGTGCCTGTCGATATGTCACAGTAGAGAGCAACGTCTGTGAAATTGCTGCTTATTTTTCGTAGTTCTAGTGAAGTATTGGAGTCGGTGATTAGCTGTTGAAGCTCTGTATCATTGGCCTGAACATGTACGAGCTCTTCAGACGTAACTGCCTTATGGATTGCGTCGACTCGAGAGAGCGCATCGGCAACTATGTTGTTTGAGCCAGCGATGTGTCTAATTTCAGTCGTGAATTGGCTTATGAAATCTAATCTTCGGAATTGCCACGGTGACGCACGTTCAGGTTTTTGTTTGAAGGCATGCATCAACGGTTTGTGGTCCGTGTATATGACAATGTGTCGCCCTTCGAAAATGTGGCGAAAATATTGAACTGCTTCGTAAATCGCATTAAGTTCGCGATCGTATGTTGATCGCTTTTGCACGGAAGCTGAAAGCTTGCGACTGAAGAAAGCAAGCGGTTGCTAGTGATCGCCATTGCGTTGCTGGAGGGCGGCACCTATTCCACTTTCAGATGCGTCTGAAAATATTGCCCATTCCGTGTTGTGATTTGGATGTGCCAATAGTATTGTATTTGCAAGGGCCTTTTTGCATTCTGCGAATGTATTTTCCAGTGATAAAGTCCAAGTTATGGGAGTTTTTCCCGAAATTTTTGGACCTTCATGTAGCCTATTTAGTGGTGCTAATAACGTTGATGCGTGTCTGATAAATTTGCGGTAAAAATTGATTGTTCCAATAAAGTTACGAAGCTTAGTGATGGTTGACGGTCGAGGGTAGTCGATTATTGCCTGCACTCTAGCTGCAAGTGGTTTTGTGCCGTGTGCAGAAATAGTGTGGCCGAGGAATTCGACTTCGTTTAAACCCAAATGCATTTTTGTTGCATTTATAACCAGACCATACCGTTGAAGACGCTCAAACACAATACGCAAGTGTTGTAGGTGCTCGGTTTCATTTGCAGATGCCACTAATAAATCGTCGATGTATGCAAAAACGAATGGCAAATCCCGAGTAACCTCGTCTATGAAACGCTGGAATGTTTGGGCCGCGTTTCGAAGACCGAATGTCATAAATGGGAACTCAAAGAGCCCAAACGGTGTGATTATGGCGGTTTTCTGTACGTCCTCCTCTGCTACAGGAATTTGATTGAAAGCTCGAATTAAGTCGATGGTTGAGTAGCATGACGTACCATGTAAATTGGCGGTAAAATCTTCGAGATATCGGACTGGATACCGGTCTGGTATAGTTCGCTCATTAAGGCGGCGATATTCGCCACATGGGCGCCATTCGCCAGACTTTTTGGGTGCGAGGTGAAGTGGAGATGACCATGGACTGTCTGATGGCCTTGCAATTCCTAGCTTGATCATTTTCTCGAATTCATGTTTCGCAATTTTTAGACGGTCAGGAGCCAATCGACGAGCGCGACTACTTACTGGAGCACCGAGTGTTGTTTTAATGTGGTGCTTCGTTGTGTGTGAAACTTGCACAGGAATACCGTCTGGGCGTGTAACCATGGGAAATTCACCGAGTAGATTCCAAAACGCAGATGATTGGTGCGGTTGTTGCAGTTTGTTTGACTGCACATCTACGCTCCTGGTGGTGCCTTTGGTAAGTAGCCAAGTGGTTCCGTCGATAAGGCGTTGCTTTCTGAGGTCAACGAGAAGGCCGTAGTAGGATAGCAAATCAGCGCCTATTATTGGACGTGATACGTCTGCCAATATAAAACTCCATGTTAATGGTCTTCGAAGACCGATGCTTAAACTGATAGTTGTGACGCCAAATGTATTGATCGGCGTTCCGTTAGCTGCAATGAGTTGGAAACCAGTCGCCATCTTCGCAGTGGCAGTACCTCTGTATGGGTATACTGAAACTTCGGAGCCAGTGTCCACTAAAAATTGGGTGCAGGTGGCTCGGTCGATGATGAAGAGGCGGTATGATGGTGGAAGAGAGGCGCTTTCCGCCTCTAACGTCTCTCTGACTCGTTTCCCACGTGTTTGCAACCAGGTGTACATTTTTGAGCTAGGGTGCCAAATTTTTGTGGTACCAGCACATGGTTCCGGCTGTACTAGCGGGAGAAACTGACCTGCTTCTAATGGTGTTTTGTGAGCGAGAGCGTTTATGTCCAGTTGTTTGTTGGTTATCCAACAATTTCTGCAGACATTTCGTAATGTGAGCTAACTGTTGCTCGAAGTCTGAGTGCAAAACACCTTGGGCGCTTGAAAACGATGTTGCGGCGACATGTGTGCCAGGGGCTGGTTTGAGTACATCATGCAAACGGTCGGCTGCTTCGGCCAACTCTTGAAGTTCGGCTGTGCGTTGTGCAACCAAACATGCGCGCATTTGATCGGGAAGGTGTGAGAGCCACCTGGTTTTTAAAACCTCTTCGCTAATATCAGAAACCAATCCGCGTAGATGTCGAAGATGTTGAGAGGGCGTTCTACCGCCAAGACGCTCCCCGTCCAGAAGCTGAAGAAGTTTTGCTTCTCTAGATTTCGAATAGCAAGCGATTAATGATGTCTTCAATTTTTGATATGGCTTGTCTGCCGGTGGTTTCAATACAATATCTTCAGCATCTGCAGCAATGCGCGTTTATAGATCGTGGGATCGTGTGGTGAAATTTGTCGATCTCGCTTGTCACGTTGTGGTTTCTGAACTGCGATTCTAATTGTGCAAACCATAGTGCCGGTTTGTCTTGATTAAAACTGGGCACACGGATTGTTGCGGTGTTTGCGTTGTTGCCGGAAAACAATGCTGGTTTTGATGTGCGCGGTGTCTCCTCATCGGATGGCATTTTTGTAAATTGGTATTGCGCAAAAAAAAAATGTTTGCAAATTAAAACCAATAAATGCCAATGAGTGTTTAAAATACTCACAGGCTGCTCTTGTACAAGGCGAAGTAGAAAGATATATGCCCAATGTGATACAAAAGTTAAGCAGTTGATTCCTGTACTGTACTTTTTGTAGGGCTCACGTTCGGTGTTGTAGTCTTCGTTGGGGTCACCAATGTAGGATCTTGGTATTTATTTAATAATTCATAACGCGTCAGCACGACGCAATAGTAAAAATCCAACTGGTTTTTGACATTGCAGTAAATTCTAATTAGACATTGCTGTAAATTCTTGTTGGAGTAAATAAGGAACATCAGGTGATGTCTTGTACATTATTGAGAACAATAATATAATAGCTTAATTCATATGAGTGAAAGAGATAGCATTATTATGCTATATTAAAATGTAGTTGGAATAATAATTTAAAGTAAAATATAAGATAACCTTTAGTTATACCCATTAGGTATTAATTCTAAAATGAACACTAAGAAACTATTATAGCTATTTATGTAAATTCGTAATATGTGGTTGCCGCCACATATATAGCTCCGATCGAAATGATTTTTTCATGAAATCTTCTATGATATATTAGAATAAATATCACCAAGTTTAACGTTTTTATATTGGAAATTAATGGAGAAATTGCCAAAAATCTTTCGATCTGAACGCTCGGTTGTATGGGATATATACTATATATAGCTCCGATCAAAGTGATTTTTTCAGAAAATCTTCTATGATATATTAGAATATATATATCACCGAGTTTCACGTTTATACTTTCTAAATTGCAACAGGAATGACCAAAATCGTTTTATGTGAACCATCGGTTGTATGGGAGATATATGTTATAGGTGTCCGATCCTACCGGATCCGACAAATGTCTAATATAATACAAAAATACATCCTTGTGCCAAATTTCATTGAGATATCTCAAAATTTGAGGGACTAGTTTGCGTTCAAACAGACAGACGGACGGACAGACGAACATGGCTATATCAACTCAGTTCGTCGCCCTGATCGATTCGGTATACTTAATGGTGAGTCTATCTTCTATATTTCTCAACGTTACAAACATCGGACCAAAGTTAATATACCATTTCATGTTCATGAAAGGTATAATTACAGTCATCAAGTCTATGATGGGATCAGAATAAGTGCTCCAACTTCAGTTCGTGTTCTTTTGCATTAGGCGTATAACAATTTTCTATTATTCGCTGATTTTACGAAAATCTTGCGTTTTGAAATTTATAAAGTATTTAAATAAACATTCCTATAACATCAAATTGAAGCACACTTCAAACTTATCTTGAGCAACTTCATGCATAATGAGTACATAAAAAATATTTCGTTGTTTTATAGCTTTTAAACGTTTAAACGGTTAAGCGCCTATTAAGTAGGTAAGTAAGTAGTAGTGAACAGCGGAGGCATTGTTAAATAAAGCGCTGCTAAAAATCCAATAAAACTAGGCTCTGTTGATGCGCGCTTGTAAATGTACCACACAATTTGAATCAAAAAACATACTTTGTGGATTGCATTCCAAAAGCAATTGATATTTAGCATTGCATTCTCCAAAAAATTATATACGGCCTTGCATTTGCTACGTCATGGCAAATACGCAACCTCAAAACCCGTAGTTTTATTTTTGTTGATGCGTTGCAAACATGTGATATAAGTTATATATATGACCCATCTCTACAATTTTTTTAGACATTTTTTGTAATATAGGTATGTAGATGAGCATTGTTTGAAATTCGAAGCTTATATCTGTTAAAATAGGGCAGAAATTATGAAAAGTACCAAAAAGTACCCTTATACTCCACATTGGGGCAGTTCACGATTAGGATTTTGGTCTTGCATCGTTGCAAAAGAAATTTTTATTGCATACCATTCGCAATGCAACAACAAAATACATACGCAACTGTTATAAACTTTGCAGAATGCAATGCTAAAAATCCATTGCTTTTGAAATGCAATGCACAAAGCAACGCTTCGAACAGCTTATATTCCCCACAAGAACTCTTTCGGTCAGAATGAAATTTCTTTTGAGTATATAAAATAAAATTGATAAATATATGTATGCATGTGATCTTTTCTCATTTTCAAACCTTGAGAACTCATTTGTTCAAGTCAATTCGCAATACACAATTTTTTCATAAACATCTACATAAGTAGTAAACGCTTTAGTCATGCCTTTTACGGCTGTTTTTGTTTATTGATTGCTATTTGCGAAGGTGATTTACTAAGGTCGTTTACCATTCGGTGCATTTTGATGCAATTGCGTTAGTTTGTCACCTCATATGCGATTGTTAGTTGCCTTCTTGAATATTTTCCTCTAATAATTTAAATCTAGGTTCCCTACATTGTGCCCCTTTTCCCGCCAGTTGGCATCACTGCCCAGCATTTAATTCCTCCCTCGCTAAACTAATTTTCTGTCATTATACCATTGCTCCTTTTTCCATTCTCACTACATACCATCGTTCATTTGTTTTCTTTACCGTTAATTAAGTGACATTTAAATGTCAAACGTCAGCTGTTAGATGTGCTAAATAGGAATATTTTTTTATCACTACCTTTTATTGTGTAGTGCTATATTTTATTCTTAGTTGATTTTTAATTGTTTTTCCAATGAAACTTTGTATTTTTAATGGTTATTCAAATGTATTAGATTGTCCAATTCACAAGAGTTTCGTATTCATGTAAAATTTAATGAATTGAGTTGTTTCCATGGTTTCCAATATAAAATGTGTTTGAAACATAGCACATGCGGCGAATAGAATACCCTATGAATTGCCTAGATCTCCAATTTCTATTGAAGTAGAGTGTCCCTTGATGTGCTACAAAAAGGAAAAGACGATGTGGACTACTTAAAAATATGTAGATGGATGAAAAATGGAGATGGAGTAAAAACTAAAAACATCTTTAAAGTCAAGCATGTAGAAGTATGTTAGGGCAGCGCGGCGTTTGCAGGGTCAGTATAGTTTGGAATAAAAATACCATCAATCTCCCTTTATGAGTGTGGGATGTAAAAAGAAGTGTAAACGCACAAGGTATGGGCCATTTAAATTTGTCAGAAGAGACAGGAGCTTATTCATATACCTTCATTCCTCACAGTTCAAACAACAAGGCAGATGTGTCGTTAAACCAGAGGCAATTTTAAGATAGAGATGTTGCAGGGACGAAAAATAGTGTGAAGCAAGCTTCACAAAATTCTAGTAGGTCACATTCACCACTCACCACAGCAGAGTATGTTAAACTACCACTGTGTGTATTTGTTATTAAACAATTATTTGTACACTTTTTATTCAGCTAATCTGTTCAGAATTTAAATTTTTACTCTCTTAAACTCCAATCAGTGTGTTTTGTGTGCTTAAATTATGTTAAATATTGTGTTACAGTTTGTGATGTGGTGGAAGTGACCTACTAGAATTTTGTGAAGCTCCGCTGCTTTCCACCGAAGTTCGCGCCTGCAATATCTCTATTTTAAAATTGTCTCTGAACAAACTACCTTCAATCTTAGCTATCAAGCGTTTTCTGTTTACCTCCTGAATTGATAAGTGTTCCTCAGCTAATGAAGCCATTTGTTCCACAAGTGGAAAGCAGTCCTTCTAGGAAGCGAATGCTTTAAAACGTTCATATTGTAACGAATTTACTTGCAAATCCTCTTATTTGCCCTTTTGCTAGGTTCGTATCGCTAAACTGTTGAATAAATAACTCCAATATTGAATAATGGAAAAACGGCCTTTATTGAAGTACTTCACAATAACACTCAAGCTGTGCAACGAATAGCTCAATAACCAAACTGATAACTTAAATGAAACTGACTTTCAAAATAACACTGCTATTGTCGCTAGATATCGTCTTAATCGAAACTGCTTGACAACTCCAATCAAACTGAATTCCAGCGCCTCTACAATTGTCGCCTTTTATATTCTTTGATTTCAACCTTCGCATCTTCTAGGCGCTTCCAGAATCTACTAGTCCAGCAGCTCTCAAACTTCTCAGCTGTAACTACAATTGCACAATTTTATAGTTTTTCTCATTGCATACTTATAGGAGTATCTCAGATATATGCATGTATTTGGGCATTGACTCTCCGCTGCTCGTATACGTACATGGTACATATATGTAGACGCAGTTATTGTTTAGTTTATGTAGATAGATAATGATTGAATAATTGATGTGCATTCACGTCACTGCTTAGCATCGGCTTAGAGCTGGAAGCACTCCTTAGTTTTGCTAATATTCGTAACACTGCCCTCCACCTAAGTCTGATCGTCCCGATCACACAAATCTCTCGATCTAAACGCTGAAAGCATCGCCAAATGTACCACTCTTCTATTCCGTGGTTTCTCAATGCTTTGTATGCGGTAGATGTTATCACTGATCTTCTTCACATCCTTGTACGGGCCTTCCCAACTGCACCGAAATTTGGATGGAACACCTTTCCGCCGGTGAGGGTTGTATAACAGTACCAAATCTCCCGCCAAGAAACCTTTCGAATTATTGTTCTCATGGTACTACTCTATACCCTGGTTCGTTCCTTCACATTCTGTTGTTTGGCCGATGAACTACTTCGTAGAGCTTGCGCTCGACGGATTTGCTTTGCATAATCAGTATCGTTCCCACGTTTCCCCACATTAGTGCGCTCTGGCTTGAAACTACCCTCGCATTCTTTCTTGGAAATTCGTTGCTTCGTTTTCCTGCGTCTTTTAGGTTTTGTCAATGCCAGTGTTTCTCTCACAGGTACTTTTGATTTTGATTTATTTGGCCCATTCGATCTATCAACCTTTGCCTTTGACTTTCGTGGTCTTTGTCGAGTCTTTTCCACCAGTACCCGATTACTGCTGAACCCTTTTTCCAAACTAAAGTTAAGTGGTATGTCCTGGTTCTTATAGCGCATAATTTTTCTCCGCATATCGATCCTGATGTCATGGTCAACCAAGAAGTCCACTCCCAATATGACTTCATCAACGATCTCCGCCACAACGAATTTGTGTAGAACCATGACTTTTCCAATTAATACCTCACATACCACTTCGCCTTGGACTTGGTTATACTCACCTGTGACCGTACGCAACCTTGCTCCAGGTAATGACTTTACTCTCCTGTAGACCAAATCAGATCGAATCAAGGAACGGGATGCGCCCGTATCTACAGTCAGTACACGTTCTTTACCATCCACATTCCCTCTGACGGCAAGACTGCTCGATTTTCTACCAATTTGCAACACAGATATCACAGGGCATTCAATAGGTGGATCTAGCTCTCGATCTCTACCCCTTACTCGCTCTTGCTCATCTCCTCCAGCTTTGCGTTTACGTCCACCCACATTGTTGGAACTATTAGGACCAAGATCGCAATGACGTGCAATGTGACCGGACTTCCCGCATTTGAAGCATTTGATAACTTTTTCACTCCGCTTTTGCGAACCTTTCAGCGCCTCCAATATTGCGTCTACGCACCTTTCTACTTCCACGCGATGAGCTTTGTATGCGGGCTTACTCAAAAGCGACGCTGTTTCTTGAGTCAGTGCATAGGATACCGTTTCAGAAAATGTTAGTTTTGGATTTGCATATGTAGCCCGCTTCGTTTCCACATCTCGTATGCCATTTATGAAGCTCTGGATTTTTACCCTTTCAGTTTATTCCACGGGTGCGTCCGCATTTGCAAGATGAGCCAATCTTTCAATATCTGAAGCAAACTCCTGCAATGTCTCATTTGCTTTTTGGTAGCGGTTTTGCAACTCAATTTGGAATATCTGCTTTCTATGCTCGCTTCCATAACGTCTCTCGACAGCAGCAATCAATGCTTCATAGTTGTTCCGCTCTCCTTCGGGAATCGTCTGTAGGATTTCGGCTGCTGGCCCTTTCAATGCCACGAACAGAGCTGCAACTTTATCTTCAGCATTCCAGTTGTTCGCTGCCGACGTCTTCTCAAACTGGAGCTTAAATACCTGGAATGGAACAGAACCATCAAACGTTGGGGATTTTACCTTCAGAGTAGACGTTGAAGTGATTGGACGGTTCAATTGTAACTCCTGAATCCGATCTTTCAAAGCATCTATCTCGGCCTCCATTTTATCTTGTCGACCACTGAACCCTTCCTGAAACTGTGTTAGTTTCTCTTCCATACGCGATTCTAGTTGTGCAGAGCTCTGCGATGATACCTGTGCTGAAATTTGCGTCGACATTTCTGATATACGTGCCTCTTGTGATTCAATCTTCGCTGTTATACGGTTCTCCAGCGATTCCAATTGTGATGACATGTTGGTAGATATTTGTGATGACATTTCGGACATTTGTGCCGATATTGCAGCCAATATCATGTTCAGGTCTGTGGTCGCCATTGTCTGCGGTGTTTCTTCCATTTTTGTTATTTCCTCGCCATCAAGATGAAAGGCATACTCTTCCACATCAATTCCTTCTGCTTCCATTGCCTCTCGTAGCCGTGCCTGAAGTTCAAGTTTAACGCCGCTTGTATTCAATCCACGGCTCTCCAACTCCTTCTTTAGTTGCTGGATCTTCAATTCACTGAACTTTGCCATGTCCTTGTTGTCCTCTGGAATTTATTCAACAATTCCTCTTCTGACACCAATTGTAACGAATTTACTTGCAAATCCTCTTATTTGCCCTTTTGCTAGGTTCGTATCGCTAAACTGTTGAATAAATAACTCCAATATTGAATAATGGAAAAACGGCCTTTATTGAAGTACTTCACAATAACACTCAAACTGTGCAACGAATAGCTCAATAACCAAACTGATAGCTTAAATGAAAATGACTTTCAAAATAATACTGCTATTGCTCGCTAGATGTCGTCTTAGTCGTAACTGCTTGACAACTCAAATCAAACTGAATTCCAGCGCCTCTACACTTGTTGCCTTATATACTGTCTGATTTCAACGTTCGCATCTTCTAGGCGCTTCTAGAATCTACTAGTCCAGTAGCTCTCAAACTTCTCAGCTATAACTACAATTGCACAATTTTATAGTTTTTCTCATTGCATACTTATAGGAGTATCTCAGATGTATGCATGTAAATTGTGCAGCCTTTAAACTGAATATCACCTCATCGCCGATCCGTTTTTTCTCTTCTCAGTTTTTGTTACATAACCACTTTACAACATCGCAAAGCCATGCACAGGCTTCAGTGTAGCCAGCACTTCGGGATAGATAAACGAAATTGAGCTGCCAGCAGAGCTCTATTTCCCCTTGTGTCTCATCGCATCATAAACAAGGATTTTCTAGGCATGAATCTATACACCTTCGAGAGCAGCACTTGCATATGGTCGAACTTCCGCCAAAAAATAAATTGAATACACTCTTGTCTGGGGGTACTTATTTTCTGCTGGACTGGGGCCGATAAGCTTGTACTTCTAACAGAGTATGGTCCCATCGGCAGGCCGTTGTGGGCAACCCTGATTTACTGCACCTTCTCAGAGACAGACAGGGTATCAGCTAACACATAAGTCTCTTCTGCCATTGAGTGGGTCGCTAGGTAGGAATGGTATTTGAGGATTTCACCTACGACCATGCTGCCAAAGTGAGTGGGTTTCTACAGGGATACGTACCACGAGTAAGTTGTGCCCGTCATACTTACATATATATTAATGGGCAACATATATGTACCTCGAAAAATGGTAGGAGCATTGTATGCCTTGAATCAGGCATGCTTAACCAACGAAACGATATCATTTCGTTACGATAATCAACGTTAATAAACGAAACGAAGTCATTTCGTTTCGTTTATTAACGTTAAGATCGTCAAATTAACGTTATTTTGACGTTCTTAACGTTAATAAACGAAACGAAATGACTTCGTTTCGTTTATTAACGTTGATTATCGTAACGAAATGATTTCGTTTCGTTGGTTAAGCATGCCTGCCTTGAATAAACTTTTTTCATATAAATCTTTTAACATTATTACATATTTTCTCATGAAAATTTTCTTTCCTTAATCGGCTTTCTCATTTTCATTGACTTCTTTATTACACATCGTAATTTATTTAAACTTTGATTAACTACCTCACCCTTAAACGCCAGTATCCCCACTTTTTATGATATATCCTTTCACTTTCGTCCCACACGTTGATCGTCACAAAAAGTAGAATACATTACACGTCATCATACCACACCTGGCGCTCTAATCCCTAGCAAACAAAATGGTTCATTAATCCAAAGTCACTCCACAAACGAACAAAATGCTTTGAAGCAAACCAAGGTTTAACAGTTTGATGGCTGTTTTGCTTTCATAACAAATACAATACAATAAACAAAACAGAGGTGAAAGACGGGGAAAACACACCCACGCTAAACAGGTGTTAAATGCATAGAAAATGTAACAAAAGTTGAGGGTTCATATGACGTAGGTACAGTGTTGGTCACATAACTAGGGAAATCAGAGATCGAATTTCTGTTAATGTTTTTAACTTAAATTATCGAGATCCTTCTTAGGAAGTTTGGCAGTAAAAGTTTTGCATTTTGAATATTTCCTAAGTCGACTTAGGCTTTTATCGCTTGTGGCAGATATATTGGTGAAAAAATTATATTTTGCTACTGAAATTAGTGAAAGAGAATATGTTTAGAAAAACAATAATACTTTTTATTCGTATTTTTTATATGTTTTTTATTTATTTTAAATTGTAGCTGATACGCTACTTTTCGATTTTTTTCTAATTATTTTCAAAATAAAAATTACAATGAATCGCGGTTACCATGAGCTGGAAAAGATAAAAGAAGATAGTGATAATGGTCCTAATTTCGCTGATGACGACGATATTCTTGAAGCAACATATGATACGCATTGAGCCAACATGATAGGACCTAAACCTTCCACTTGAATTGGAAAATGATGTTTCATATTCCACCGCTCTAGCACCAACGTCCACTGCGATCATTGATCTGATAAGTTACCGCCGGAGATACTTTGCTGGGATACTCAATTTGGCTGTTTACTTAGGACATCATCAATCATATCAGGGAACATATACTCAGATGCGTGTAAGCCCGTAACTATAACTGGCCAAAAAATACGTCAATTTATTAGTATCGTATTAGGGTGAATATAAGCATTTTTGATACATCACTATGCCGCTAGTAGATAAATGCTAGGCAATAACGCCACCAATGTCAGCACATGAAATTAAAACAGCCAAATATTTTTGAAGAATAAAGATGTTGCATGGCCGAAAAATAGTGTGAAGCAACCTTCACAAAACTCTAGTAGGTCACATTCACCACTCACCACAGCAGAATGTCTTAAATTACCACTTTATTACTCAACAATTATTTGTACACTTTTTATTCAGCTATGTTCAGAATTTTAACTTTTACTCTTTAAAACTCCAATCAGTGTATTTTGTGTGCTTAAATTATGTTAAAGTTTGTGGTGTGGTGGAAGTGACCTACTAGAATTTTGTGAAGCTCCGCTGCTTTCCACTGAAGTTCGTGCATGCAACATCTTTATGCCTCAAAAATATTTGAAACAGATGCATATATGTATATGTAAACAGCAGAGTAAGAGGCCACCAAAAAATTGGAACCTTATATAAGGCTTATTTCACATGGCCAAAAGGCTGATTTCAGTCCTTAATTCTATAAGGAATATTAGTTTTATGTCGTATTCCTTATAGTAATCCTTATATTTCTGCATTTATGTCATCAGGCATAAGGTTTATCTGCTTATCAGCAACGCAAAATGGACGGAGGCCTGTGAAGTCATCGCAGATATATGAGGTGATTAATTCCAAGTTCAAGTTAAATCTTTAAACAGCCTGTGATTAGATATTTTAAAATATATTGAGCATACCTTATTTGCAGTAATTAAGAGAAAATGTTTGCTTGTATTCAAATCTTTAGTTATTTTTTCTAAATTTATGTGTAATATTGATACAAAGATTGAAAGTTTATTAATACAATGCAACTCTGCATTTCTTCATTCCACTCCATTCGACTGCCTTCTTTTACTGCCTTCCACTCAATTCGCTATATAACCTCAATTTAAGCTGCCAAACTATATAGTAAACAATGGTTCAAATAATGCAGAGGCGCGATACACACTTGGTCTATGGGTTGGAAAGAACCAGCAAGCACAATAAGTAAACAAACATATATACTAATATTTCGCTTACTACACCATAGATTACTATATGTTTAGTAAGGTAACACACAAACGTAGTTAGAGCGGGATGGCATAAACTGGCATATACATACGCATGTGGGTTTTAGCCTCGGCTTACCAAATGCCGTGCGACTTTCACAGAATTGCAACGTAACCACAACAGACGTAGAGCGTAGTGCTCAACCCACTCCCGGTAGTACCGGCAGAAATGGTAATTAGGGGTAGAAGGTTTAGTGCGGTTAAAGTCCCACACTCACTTTGACGCTTTCGATGCTTCCTCCTCTAAAAAAAAACACATATACACAGCAGCTAAGAACTTAGGCGACATTAGACACACACATACCTCGAATACAACAGTGAACATTATACCAGGTACAAACACACACCAAATTGGCAATTTATACCATTTGGGCAATTTATTACGCAATTTATCATATAATAAATTGTAATAACAAATTGCCAATTTAAAAAAAATACGTAATAAATTGTTTCAAACTGCAAATACAACCTTGTAAAGTGTGTTTATTGAGTAGATTTAAAAGTCAGTTGCGCATGCCTCAACTACATGGTTGGCTCATCTCATCAGCTGATATTATTTTTTTAATTTCACTGGAGTAGGAATTGTCAAAAGAGGATGGCAAACTCAAAATGAAACCAAAACGTTGAACACATTTTCTTACAACACACAAAAATTTCAAAGTTTTATGTTTTCATTCCATTCCATTCCATTCACCTAATACCAACACGCATATTTTGACAGTCTCAACAAAGGTATGTTGTTGCTGTAGAGATGAGCCAACCGACTATCAAATTACTATTGTGTAAGCTAAATTGAGTTGTATGAACACCACTCAATTTAAATTGAAATTGCCTCAATTTATTTTTCTGTTTGAACATAGTATTAGATGTGAGAAATAAATTAACGACTTAACGAGAAGGCTGTTCGAGAAAAGTCCTTGGGAGAAATAGGCGAACTAAGCAACTGCGATTAAAAATGCGGCGCAGTACAGAACATTTGAATGCATTTATTCGTCAATTCAGTGATTCAAATTATAACAGTCGTAGATTTATCTAGATTGAAATTCGCAAATGCATTCACCCAGAGAAAATAGCGTGAAATTCTAAATATTTTTACTTAGATTTATGGTTTTGCATTAAATTGTAATTTCGTCAGTTTAACTACGTTTGCACTTAAAATATCTCTTGATCATCAACATTGTGTTTTCAAGGATGAAAATACTTGAACCAAATTAGACAACATATTTGACTTAAATGGTTCTCATATTTAACCCAAGTATAATTCTGCCATTAATAAATATTTACGTATTAGTGTTAGGTATTTTCATACTATTTTAGCAGAATAAATGTGTATTTTTTTTAATTTAAGGTGTTTGGTATTCAAACTTGCAGCTTGTCACATTTAAATTAAGCAAACTTAAAATAAATAGGAACGTATTTAATTTTCCAAGACGGGTTTTCTCTGGGTGCGTCAATAAGTATAAGTATGGCAAATATTAAAATGTATTGGTCTGAAAACATTTGTTTTGCGCCAATAGGAGAGGCAATGACATCGAACTTGAACTTCGAACCTGATTTAGGAACGTCATCAAATGTATTGGTCCGCCTTGCCTGTGAGTTACTTATCAATAAGAACTAAAGTCCGTATTTCACCAATTATTACAGCTCGATCCCGCTAAAAAAATGCTATCGCAACTGCAAGCTGCCTGATGAGAAGTTTAAAAGAACAACGCGGAAAGACAATAGGATAAGTTGGACACTGCAATTGACGTGGCTGCTGTGGTTTGTAGGGTTTAAAAATCATCACCTCAGCATAAAATTTTGCCGGAGAGCAATGAATGTCTGTATTGAGAGGGCGGGACAAGTCGATAAAACAATATGTATCCATTGAACGTCCTTTTGTCGTAGCAGAATAAAATCAACTTATGGGAGGGGTTGACCTTTTAGACTCTGTTATTAATCACTGCAATAAAAATATGAAATTGACATTGGTATGTACGAGTGTTTTGTAATTTCCCGGAAATTGTTATACGTGAGTCTTGGTTTTCCTACAGGAGAATCAAAATGGGGAGGGCAAATTTCCAATAGTCAAAAATACTGAGATGCCCGTAGAGTTCCTACATAGTTAAAAGTTTGAGCCTAAACTTGCTCCACCTTTTTTTAACTAAATTGGACACTTCTGAACTTACTACTTTGTTTTTTTTTTTTTAATTTTATTCGATTTAACTTTCAAAACTTATTGATGCTTCGGTTTCAAAACAAAACCAAAAAGTTAAAAAAACTCCTAAAATAGAAATTGGCTTTAAAAAGGATTTAAACTCTGATCCAGAGCACTTTAACTCGAAACATGGACAGGACAAATTTTCTTTTTTGAATACAAGTGTAGAATTCTCTGGTTTAAAATTGATTTTCAAAAAAACCGGGATAATGTAAATTTTAAATCAAATTTGGTTTGGTCAGTTATGTAGTACAAACAAATTCATATAAAATTTGTTGTATTTTATTGTAATCTCGAATAAAATAACGCTATAGCGCTAACTGAATACTCTGCGTGGTGATATCCCTAATAATATATCCACCGCTGTACAACATAGGTAGAAGTATAGGTACTTCTAAGTTTATTTCATTCTGGCCTAATAGTAGATTTGTATGTTTGTTTGTAACAAAAATCCGCTAACGTTCAATTGCAGCTGTCGCTTTTGTTGCCTTCAACTGATACTTATGCCTGTTTTAACATATTTTCTGACTTTTTTCTTCATTCATTTTATTTTTAATTTTCTCTTCGCTTACACTTTAAGCGCTGGCTAAATATTTTAACTTTGCAGCGATTGTTAGTTGGGTTAGTAATTAACACCGTTGCGTAATGCGGCGTATCGAAGCCTGTCTAGTGTGCGTACCATTACTGCCTTTGAATACCCCTAACCCTGTCTCTCTCCTTTGTATCTCGGGGTTTTACAGACTTCCATTACCGTTAAGGCGCCACTTCCTTAACATTAGTAGCAGTTTGTTTCAATGTTGCAATGTGAGTGCCTACATTTTAAAACTGCATTGGCGCTCTAGTGGGTGGGTAAAATATTCTAACGGTTTTGTTGTTATTTTGTGAAAGTTGCTTTCCTGCCACCCCTTTTTAACGTCATTTTTCTATATTTATCTCTGTTTTGTGTTAATGCTACTTTGTGATTTCTTTTTTTCTAGAGAAAAGTAACGATTTACGGTTTAGTTAGCTTAGTTACATAAATACATACAAATTTATACTTGAGCTGACAGGGTGACCTCGCTTAATGTGTCGGATTTGTGTCCCTTGTGAGTACCCATCTTATGCGCCTAACCTCTTCAACCCTGCAAATGATAACTAAGCAATGTAAATGATATCCACCAGCTGTATTTCCATGCTCTGAGTAGAACATAAAAAACTATACTCTGTTGAAATATTAAAATTCTTATCGTACCAAGCTGAAATAATTCAGTCTATTTGTCCTTCATTAAAGTGCCTAATTATTATTTTTATATCTCTTTCTATAAATTCAAAGGTTCTGTGGATTTCACCATATCGCACACCTAGATCAATAAGGAGCTAACTCAAAAGTCTGACATTTTGAAGCTATGAATATTTCCGGACTTCCCAATTCAATACATTGTGTACTGTATGCTCGATTTTTTAATACCTCCACTATTCAACGAGAAAAGGCTTTATTAAAAATTTAATATTTCATTGGCGCATATTGAAGTGTCAGTCAGTATTTTGCGTTTTCTGAACATGGCGCCTTTTTGAATTGATCGCTGCTGTCACTTAGATGTGCGATATACTTTTCAACCCGCGAACCTAGCGAATGTTCAGTGAAAAATCAAATATATAAAGTTATATGAGTTTACTATTAAGAGCACATGTGGCCTCAAATGCCAATACTTTTGTTACATTACGGTAAACTCATACACATGACCTTTTTATTTATTTATTTATTTTTTTCATTTTCAGACAATAAATCAAAATTTATTTATGTTGTTATACCCAAATTAATAAATCTTTGAATTCTAACAGAAAACTTTGAGCTTTGAGCCAAAAAAAGTTTGAAATTCGAACTCATAAAATAAAATATACGTATCATTTGTTTTATATACTGGGGTACCCGGCAGACCTTTTTCTTCCCGAAAGTTGGTTTGCCTAAATTTCAAAAGTGAGTGGGAAGTACTCCTTCTTCACTCTCTATCAATCTTCTTCTATTTTATTTTCCATTTTTATAGCCAGCTGTAATTATACACAGGGTATTATAACTTTGATTAGATAACGGTTGGTTGTACAGGTGTTAAGGAATCGAGATATATACAGACGTTCCATACATATATCCAAATCATCAATTACGAAAGAAAAATTGATTAAGACGTGTCTGTCTGCCCGTCCGTTAACACGACAACTTTTATATTGAGATATCTTCACTAAATTTGGTATACGGGCTTATCTGGACCCAGAAAAGATTGGTATTGAAAATGAGCAAAATCGGACGATAACCACGCCCATTTTTTCGATATCGAAAATTTTGAAAAGTGGAGAATATGAGATAATTCAAAAACGCATACCGATAGGGTAATAAAATTTGATAAGTGGATTGGTGCTATGACGCAAAATATAAATCCAAAAAAAATTTTGGAATATGGGGCTGGCAACATCCACATTTAGCAGAAGAAAATTTGGAGGTTTAACATGTCGTAAAGCAGAAGCCCTTAAAGATATTGCATTTAAATTTGGGAGAAACAATGTTCTTGCCAAATAGTATTGACTGTGTGAAGATAATTAAAATCGGTTAAAGACCACGCCTACTTCTCTTTAAGGTCTAACCTTAACAAAGTTTGCAGTAACTCTATGGTTTTTAACTACATATGACTGAAATTCTACCTCAGTAGTGGTATGGTTGAGCTAGGAACAAAACTGAAACAAATTTTGATAATGGACCCCTTTTTGGTAAGTCAAACAACAACAGCGCTTCAAGCGCACAGCTGGGTATGCAATGTTCGATGTCACGCGAATTTAGACTTTCTTACTTGTTTAATATAAAAAAAAGTTGATGTAACCATTTTTTTATCAATGCAAAGATCTTGATCGACACCCAAGCCGCTTTAAACACATACATTAGAATCCAACGTGATAAAGTCGAATATCGGTCAGGGGTGTCGAGCCTCGCTGGCGTCCATGATACACCTAAATGTCTTCCTTTGTTGTATTGGTTGCAGATGAGATGGCCTGGAATGGATTCGAAAAATATGAGATTGGGGCAGCGAACCAGGCGGGATGATTTCGAGGTCCTTATGGCCATATTTGAATAGGAACTAGTTTCCTTCTCAAGAAAAACAATTATACAGCGAGAGAACTTACATGTGTCATCACAGATCATCGTGTTATTGCACCAATGCTCCGACGATGTCAGCAAGCTCCCTCTGCAGAAGCTGTTAGGATGAGAAGGAAGAGGAGTCGATTCATCACTTTCTCTGTCGATGTCCAGGACAGCAAACAAGACAACTCAAACCTCTGCGCGCACGGTTTGTTGACAGTCTGACAGAGTTTAATTTCATCAGAGAAAGCAAGTGGTTCTTTGAGGACCACAAGGAAGTAATCTATTTGGATGGATGAGCCAACACCCGGCACTCACTGAAGGCACTGACAATAGACATAAATGCGTCCAAGTGGAAGTGTGCGCAATTTCACATACACTTTCTTAACCTAATCCAACCAACTTTTCGATAGACTCTACAGCTGAACTTTGAAGGAGTTCGAAACATACCGAAAATTGCTTTAACAAAAACTTTTCTGGAAAAACATCATTAAAAAAGACAATTTGTGCGTTTGTTTGTTGTGAAACAAACGATCAAATTCGCGTTCAGCGAGAACATTCCACCACCTCATTTGGTTGAATTAATTGAATTGGTAAAAACACCAGGCTCGCTACCATATCTACCTTTATATTTAAGTTTATATGTATTTTCGTTAATTTCGTTTAGATTTCATTTGCTTTTTTTTTTTGAAAGGTTGCGACCGAGGAAGGGCTGAATGCTTCAAGATTTTAGTACACACCCCCCCCCCCCCCCCCCAGCGGGTTAGGGGGTTAAAATATACTCGCGGTAGGTATGCTTGTCGTAAGAGGCGACTAAAATACCGGATTCAAGGGGTTTGTGTAGCGCAGCCCTTTCAGGTTGCCACCGCAATACATAGCTTCTCCAAACCCAATTGTCAACCTCACCTAACCGTGGCGAATCCTGCTTCATTAACAGCCGACGCTCTGATGACCCCGAACTCCTCATTGATGTAGGGGCTGGGAGGGAGGGAAGGCCTAGAAGGTCGCATGTGGTCATAACAAATCGTTCCCGAGATGGCCGAGCTTGGTACCAGAACGTACCGGATCTGCATCCGGCAAAGGACCATCAACTCGATAACACTCCCCAAGACCTTCGGGAAGTGTCCTTATCGCTGCAACAACAACAACAACAAGATTTATTAATATCAAACTTGATCTATGTACTCCACTAAGCCGATTTTGTTAAAATTTCCAAGATAGATGCAATGATCCATCAAGCAGGAAAGGCGTGGACAGAGGCGGGGGGCTGCAAAATATCTAAGATCATGAGGAAACGGTAAGCTCGTTTTGTGTTGGTGCCCCGCGCTCGCGAGGTTAATGCTACAGTTGCAAGGGGCAGCAGCGTTGCAAGATCTCGAGGCAGCAATTAAGTCAGGTCCCAGAAAATTTTTGCCAAGAGGTCGCAGTTATTCTATATTTTAAGTCCTGGTGCTTGATTGGTTATTTTCGTTTGGTCGTCATATATTTTGGTAACACTATGGACACATTCAGTCTAAGGTCTTACCTAAGCTAAAACTTCGACATTCGAAATCCTCGACATTCAATATAGTGTCTGCATTGGCAGTATTGCATTGTATTTCGAGAATCTCGCCAAAGCCGATATTCGCGGGAAATTTCTTCTCGTACAAATCCGAAATATCGTAAACTCTAACAAAGTAATAACAAGTAATGAAGGCTAAGTTCGGGTGTAACCGAACATTACATATTCAGCTGAGAGCTTTATAGACGAAATAAGGGAAAATCACCATGTAGGAAAATGGACCTAGGGTAACCCTGGAACGTGTTTGTATGACATGGGATAGAAGATATTAAAGAGTATTTTAAAAGGGAGTGGGCCTTAGTTCTATAGGTGGACACCTTTTAGAGATATCGCCATAAAGGTGGACCAGGGGTGACTCTATAATGTGTTTTTACGATATGGGTATCAAATTAAAGGTATTAATGCGGGTTTTAAAAGGGAGTGGCCCTTAGTTGTATATGTGAAGGCGTTTTCGATATATCGACCAAAATGTGGACCAGGGTGACCCAGAACATCAACTGTCGGGTACCGCTAATTTATTTATATGTGACCCGGTCTATGAAAAGGTGTCTTATGACTAAAAAATTGCGAGAAACAGCTGTTAAAGATAAACAATGCATTTCTTCAGTTTCTTAGTAGTCTTTCTTTTGCATTATGAACAGTCATGCCCAAAACGCAAAGCACAAACCAGTTTCTGACCGATATTTTGGCTCCATTGCCATCGAAAAAAATGCTATCAAAAAAAACTGAGAATGCCTCACCAGCCACCAAAGTGGCATTGAAGGAAACAAAGGCTTCATCGTCTTTCATTTGTGCTCTTCTTTCTCTACATTTTTAGTACACTTCTAAGCTAATTAGGACTTTCTAGTTTTCATCACGTGATAGATCATCTCAAAAACTATCGAAACCAGACAAAAAGTGGAAAAATTTTTTTTGAGTCAAAAGCCACCTTTTCATAGACCGGGTCACATGTATGTAATACCACGAACAGTATTTCTGCCATGATTTCAAGGGTTTTTGATTTCGCCCTGGAGAACTTTTTCATTTTCTTCTACTTAATATGGTAGGTGTCACACCCATTTTACAAAGTTTTTTCCAAAGTTATATTTTGCGTCAAAAAAGCAATCCTATCACCATGTTTCATCCATTTTTCGTATTTGGTATAGAATTATGGCATTTTTTTCAATTTCGAAATTTTCGATATCGAAAAAGTGGGCGTGGTTATAGTCGGATTTCGCCCATTTTTAATACCAAGATAAAGTGAGTTCAGGTAAGTACGTGAACTAAGTTTAGTAAAGGTATATCGATTTTTGCTCAAGTTATCGTGTTAACGGCCAAGAGGCGGTCAACTGTGTATAAAAACTGGGCGTGGCTTCAACCGATTTCGTCCATTTTCACAGAAAACAGTTACGGCATAGGAGCTATGCCCTTACCGAATTTCGCAAGGATTGGTACATTTTTTTTGGACTTATGGCATTAAAAGTATTCTAGACAAATTAAATGAAAAAGGGCGGAGCCACGCCCATTTTGAAAATTTCTTTTATTTTTGTATTTTGTTGCACCATATTATTACTGGAATTGAATGCTAACATAATTTACTTATATACTGTAAAGATATTTAATTTTTTGTTAAAATTTGACTTTAAAATTTTTTTTTTTAAAGTGGGCGTGTTTGTTATCCGATTTTGCAAATTTTCATTTGGCACACATATGGTAATAGGAGTCACGTTCCTGCCAAATTTCATCGTGATATCTTCAACGACTGCCAAATTACAGCTTGTAAAACCTTTAAATTACCTTCGTTTAAAAGTGGTCGGTGCCACGCCCATTGTCCACAATTTTACTAATTTTCTAGTCTGCGTCATAGGGTCAACCCACCTACCAAGTTTCATCGCTTTATCCGTCTTTGGTAATGAATTATCGCACTTTTTGGGTTTTTCGAAATTTTCGATATCGAAAAAGTGGGCGTGGTTATAGTCCGATTTGAGATTAGTGCCCAGGAACTCACATACCAAATTTCATTAAGATATCTCAAAATTTACTCAAGTTATCGTGTTTACGGACGGACGGACGGACATGGCTAAATGAATTTCTTTTTTCGCCCAGATCATTTTGATTTATAGAAGTCTATATCTATCACGATTAGTTTATGCCGTTACGGATTACCGTTTGCGGAAAAAAGTTAATATACTCTGTGAGCTCTGCTCAGCGGAGTATAAAAATCCTTTCACACACCTAACAATTCACAAAAGTATGAAGACTCATATTAAAACTTAGGAAAAATTTAACAGTAGCGGTTACACACATTCGAAATTATTTAATCTCACTGACAGTGTTGCCAGGTTAGCCTTTTCGAGGCTAGATTTAGCTTTTTGTTTTTGCCTTTAGCCTCGAAATTTTGGATTTAGCTTCGTGACTTTTTTCTATCCTTTTTTACTCCGAATGTATTTTTAATAATTTCGAAAATAAAATAATTTCAATAGTTCCTGTGAACACCTAATACCTAATAATATGAGTTCTCTACAAAATATTAATTCTTTTTCTGCTGAAAATTCGTTGAAAGTTTCAAAGCCAGATGTATTTTCTTACTCTGAAAAAGAGAAGTGTAGTTATTCTTCAAGTCAAATAGCATTAATAGAGCTGCAGTGGCGAAAACTTATAACTATACAATGGAAAAATGACCCTCCACCATGGAATTTTGGTCGGAAGTCCGAGAACATAAAAATGCATTAAACGAACCTCCTTTTTTAGAACTTGTCGAATTCATATTTAGATTTTTAGTATTACCACTCAGTAACGCGGAGGTTGAAAGAGTTTTTAGTGGCATGAAAATTCTGAAAACTAAATTAAGGAACAAACTAAAAATTAAAATGCTTAATGCGCTGCTTAATATTAGATGCTCGTTAAAACGCTTATCTAAATGTTGTAATGACTTTGAAATTACTGATGATCTCATATCTATGGTAAATAGCCAAACTTTATACCCCGACTTAAGCTCTTCTGATTCTTCAGACGGGGAATATTTTATATAAATAATTAGTTTGTAATATTTTTTTTGCGTATATACACATATGCAAACATTTAAAGTAATTCCATGTGCTAGTCAAAGATAATGTGCCTGATATGTTTTGAAACAGGACGTTATGCTTAAGTTATGTTTATGTTTTTATTTACAAATGTGTAAACTAAAATATAAAAAAAAAATTATGAATTAACCAAAAAAATTTCTGGCCTTTTTTAGCTGCTTTTTTTCTAAATTTAGCTTTTTCTAACCTTTTTTTTTTGCCAATCTAGCTTCTTTTTTTTCATCACCTGGCAACACTGCTCACTGAGAGTGTGCGCTTCTAAATTGAAATTTCAACAACTTCAAAAAATTTTCAAGTTCTAATAAAATATTTGCACGCAAGTTTTTCGCGGCAGTTGGAGGGAAGAAAGTAGAGATTGGATGTCGGCAGTAGGTAGCATTTAAAATAGTTTGTTGCAATAAAATTGAACGCAGTTTAGCTAACATGCATTGCAATAAAAAATTAAAAGGACAGCAACAACAAGTAAGATTAAGCCTCTAGGAGGTACAACAATTTAGTTACTATCAATTTACAACAGCAACAAAACTTTGGTTTGTCTTGCCTTGGCCGTAAAGGTTACTCGGAACCAACTTCCACAACTTCTACATCCCAAGCGCAGGCATCTTAAGGTGAATTCCAACACCCACAAAATCCACTTGAAAGTGTGCGTGTTTTGGCAACGAAAAAAACGTGCAGTTCAATTGTCTAAATATTAAAGTTTAAGAATGCATGTAAGTTGTATTGCATGGTTGCATGTGCGTGCACCTACGGTTACACATAATGTGCAACACTTGCTTGCAACAATTTCTTTTCTAAATATTAAATACTTTCTTTCGGCGATACACAGGTTAAGGGAAGGATAAAAGAGACTCGTGGTAGAAGTATTTTTGGTTTTAGTGGCAAGACTTGCAGTTGTTAGTTCTATACTGGCATATTCCAACGTACAACATTGCATATATCTATGTATGTCTTTAAGGTATTGATATTTGTATTTAAACAGTAATATCTACATATATTCGTAAGCAGTCGGATGCCAAAGCAAAAATGCTTCGATACAAGGATGCAACCCTTGTTCGATTAAGAGATAATTTAAAAAAAAAGTTTTATATTTTGAAAAAATTTTAAGAAATTCTCGACAATTCTCTTAAATATTCGGTACATAAAATATTCTTTATTAAAAGCCCTTCTAGCATACCCCACTTACATCGTTTTAATATTAAACTGATTGACTATTCCTCAGCTTGTGTTGCTTTTATATTCTCAGTTATCTCGTTCGTCTATTTCTCCCAGGGTATAGAAATTTCACGAACAGCCTTCTTGAATAATTGCTTATTTATTGCTCGTTGCTATATCTCATATTGAATGTTGCCTTCTATGTATAAGTGTGTTTGTGTCTGAGCAATATGCGTTGTTCATCTCTGCATCTCATATTCTCTGCTGCCTCCTATGGATATGTGTGTTGTTCTTGTCCAGTATTTATTTTTTTTGACATAGTGATGCTAATATTCGCCGCAATACATTTTGTCATATTTTTGTGTAAAAATTGTTTTTACTTTACCACTTCGTGGCACCTACATATTTTAAACTTTCTCAAGCCATACATCAAAAGCAGTGTTCCATCGTCATATTGATAAATATTGATAAAATCAAACGAAGATTTTAAACGATAAATCTAAATCTCGTCGTTTTTTTCCATAAGAAGAAGACATATGTAGCTGATCATATAATAAAAAGTGTGTATTACCGCTTTCAGTAGCATCAGCCATCACGGGCGAATGAGCACGAATAGACAAAATGCAAATAATCTGCATTTCATTTGCAGACACAGTTGTGTCCACCATCTCCGTACCTATGGGGCCAGGCCATCATATAAAGAACTAGGGTATGTATCCACCGATTCGTCAGGCGCAGGTCATCGATTTCACCAATCACCGTTTGCTTAGAAATCGATCAACCGATTCGTCATCTTCGCATTGGCAATTCACCAATCCTATCTACTGACATCCACCGATTCGTCATCAACCAACCGTTGCTTGGAAATCGATCGACCGATTCGACATCTGCGCATCGCCGAGTTACCAATCCTATCCACCGATTCGTCAACTCCGACACGTCGAGCATCGATTTCATCAAACACCGGTTGCTAAGAAATCGATCGACCGATACGTCGTCTGCGAATCGCCAATTCCACAATCCTATCCACCGACATCAAACCAATCACCGATCAGTCATCTGCGATTCGCATGGTATCGACTTCTTTTTGCCGCGAAATGATCTTGAAAATCCCGAAGTCGTCTCGAAATTATACCTAAAATAATCCGGAAGGTTCAAGAATATACGATACATTTCCAGCCCCTTCAAAATTTTATCGAAGTTCGAGAATCCTTTACGCCTGGACAAAAGTGGAGCTAGGTAATAATTGATATGTACATATAAAAATGCATCTCCCCCTACCCCTTCATTGAATGGGATGATATGTATATCTATAATTGAATGATCTGAAAAAAAGAAAAAAAATGATAAGTCCCTGTTTTATTGTTTAAATCGATGCCTCCTTGTTTTAAAGGAAAAAACTTAAGTCACATTTTTGATGCCGCGTTTTTTACCGAGCTTTTACGGATATGTTTATAAGTTTCGCTTTAAATCACTGATCAAATAAATACATTTTCATCGCTGGCGAACATAAGCAGTTTCGATACGTCACTATGCCACTAGTAATAAATGCTAGACAACAATAACAACAGCAAGCAAGCAGATGAAACAGAAAACAGCCACACATACATGTGCACAGACACAAAGAGCGCATGTTACAGTGAATATGAGATTCAGATGTATGCCAACTAATCTAGAAGGCTGTTCGCGTAAAGTCTAGACCCTGGGAGAAAAAGGCGAACGAGGCAACTGAGAGTATAAAAGCAGCGCAGTTCGATGGATGGTGATTCAATCAGTTTAACTTTAACTAGCTATTAGTGAGAAGTGAACTACGCTAATACACTAAATTGTAAAATTCTACTACCATAGTAGTGCATAAATTATAAGAGAATTTTATTTACAGAACGTTTCTTACTTACTTAATTGGCACTTAGCCGTTTACAGAACATTTGCGTTTATTTATTCTATAGTTCTGTGATTCGAACGATAACAGAAGGGCAGAGTTATCGAGAATTTTTTTAAATTCGCTAGGTTAATTATAACAAAATCTTAATTTAGAACAGGGAAGGTAAAACCCCGTCGTTCTACCATCCCAACAACGAAAAGAACAATACCAAATTTGACAAGTGGCCAAACCCGTAAAAATAACTTCACATTGCTCACGTGATCATTAAAGCGTAGCCTCTGCCAAAGGCATGTGAAAATGCAATGTCACAATTATTTTTATTAAAAAATACAATACGAATAAATATCAAAGACAATTCTAATAATGGTTAGCAAATGAATAATTATTTATTTCTAAATGATGTCAAGTCGTCAAAAGGTTTCTGGCTTAGCGACAATAACATAACAAATTTAATCCACTCATATATGTACATACATGTTGTTGTTGTTATACATATGAATGTAACAATCGCTATATAACATTAATGCCACAAGCAGACCACTTACAACAACAACACGCATTAGCCACCTTCGACAACATTTCAACAATCGATGTTATCAAATTGCCGCACTTCAAAGGTAAATTGCCCACGATTTTTATTTTTTTTTTTCCTTTTGCAATTTAATTCTTATTTTCATTCATTATTATTATGGCTATTTGTCCTGCTACTCGTATCAAATTTTTTTTAATAGAATTGTCAAAGAGTGCTGAACATATGAACGTCGACAGCAGTGGTGTTAGCGAAAAAATTAAAAAATGGAAGCGAATTTTAAACAAAAAACAAAACAATTTTAAAAAGCAGTGGCGGGGTATGTAGAGGCGTTATTGATATGTTGAGTGATACCCAACAGCTGGAGTTTATAGTGGAAAACAAAATAAGGGAGATTGCATTTCATATAAATTGAAGATTGTACTTTAAGTGTTGTGAATGAAGCTAAACAAGGGGTGAGGGGTGTTGCCTATCCGATAGAATGCAACATTTATGTAATTACTGATTGGTGTTGGTGTTGGTAGCGACCGTTGTTCGTATGGTGACACTGCGAATTTCCCGTTTATTTTTAATTTTTGTTTATGTTCTCCGCCGTTATTTGCTTACATATTAACTAACAGCTTTGTATGCGTCAAGCATTGCATTAAGTAATCCAATGATTCCATCTAGTGAACCACGAAGCAGTTGCCACAGAGAGGAGATACCAGTCTCGCGGGCTTTACATTGGCTTTGTCCTTTTACAACATTAATCTTCGACTAAAAACTTAGTTCCTTTCAAAGCATATGGCTAGGTGATGGAGGTTATGATCTGAGGGAAGAACACTTTTACTCTACACCGATGGCTTCAAAACTAGCTGCTGTATCGGAGAAGGGGTTTCCCGGAACTTTATAAAGTAAACCTTTCCTTCCGTCCCCCAAAATTAACTTATCGAGTTCGCTTTGGATAATAGACATAGGGAGGTATGTACATTAGAGTGGTTTTACAAATTTATTTTCAGCAAAATGACTGTACCGCCCCCACACATTATTACTTTGTATGTATTACACCTACGCACACCCTATGTATTACACGAGCTTAAGGCGTGGCACATTCCTATTGAAAATGCCCATACCGGTTTTTTTTTTTTAATTTTCAAGAACAATGCCCGACAAAATCTTATAAAAAGTTGTAAATATGCTACTTATATATGCAATGACGTAGGATAAGCATAGCCGTGTATTTGGTTAGTGTATTTAAAAGGGATTTTGTGCAAATGATCTAGCATCCTTGTATTTGCAAACTGGGGTAGTATTTTTACACAAAACGCCAAAAAATGACAAGGTTGTGCATTTGCTACGTCTTGGCAAATACTCAACGTCAAAAACCGCAGTTTATTTTTTCAATTTTGAATAGCAAATTAACAACTGTAAAAAGAAAACAAAATATCGTCGCTGCGCTCACAAAAACAGTTATGTGTTTCTTAGTAACTTTTCAGGTGTCCATTTGCAAAATTTTGCAAATGTCGCATTTTTGAAATATTTTATGGAAAGTACGTTATTGATGTATGAAGGAAAAAATCATGTTTTTTGACCCATTACGACGTGATAAATATTTGCGCCGTTTTATAGCACATAGCTGCTTTCAAACATGATTCAAGCCCCTAGGAGGTGTAGCTGCATAAATCAGATGTCTGTTCGGATGCCCAGGTTTCTGGGTATTCAACAGAAACTGTTTGTTTAGCATTTCATTTCTCTCCCTAATGGGGAGTACTTTCGTCTCATTGTGTACGTGGTATTCTGGGGACATAAGAACACAACCCGCTCATAGTTCGCCCACGATTCTGAGGGCAGTATTTTGGCCAGCCTGTATTTTCTTCCTTTAGGCTTGGCGACTATATTGGAGACCCGTAGCATGCAATCATCCGGCCTTTACCCCAAGTGCTGCCGGAAAGAGATTTGAGGATTTTATTACGGCTCGGGATTTTCGGTAGAATCCAAAATGTAGATCCTGATCGAACGTCACACCCAAGATTTTAAGGTGTAAGATAGTCGGTAGCGTAATGCCGATGTCGGGATCAAATAGATTATATTGCACTGTGTGGTGGGTGATAAACGCGAGACCGCCTGCATTTCCGCTCTAGGGATCTTTTCTGTGGACGTTATGCCCAGAGCTTGTCTGCAGAACAGATCTTGCTGGGCCTATGGCCCAGGGCATTTTTTAAGTAATACGAACGTGGCCAAATGGCCACGTAGTAGTCCGCCGTGGCCACGTAGTAATCATAATCTGGCCACAACTAAATTTCGAAAATGCGTGAACAACACCTAACTGAAATAATGTCAGAAATTTTCTGAACATACAAGATTTCCCCAAAATGTCAAAAAATATATAACTTGCTAATTCTAATGAAGTTTTTTGGTGCTAATCGAAGAAATTTATCAACGAATGAATGATAGTTCATCAAATATACTGTCAATGAGGATTTATATGGAAAAGAACATAGGTACTCACGACTTCCGTGACATATATAAATTCTGCACGTGCTCGAGGATTTTTTTCAGCATATAATACAAAATTTTTGGGCAAGTATATAATAAGTTGGGTATGCAAAATAACTATTCCTGGGATTAGTTGTTTTATTGCAAATGTTTTGGTATGAATGAGTCACAACCACGGTTGCCACAGCATTACGATACAATACCCTGCTAGACACCTGCTGCTATTTCCATCATGATTTACCACCATGTTCTTAATGGCAATATTCAAAAGCTGACCGGTATGGTCAGTCATGTCTAGCAGGGTACAGTAGTTGGCAGCACATGTCATATGTTGAAAAGGCGCGTTGATTCAGATATCAAATAAAAAAATTCTTTTCCATTAAATGCATAAAATTGCTACACTAACACTACATGTAGAATAAGTGCTTTAATTTGCTCCAAACCAATCTTCCTCGTTCACGTGTATAAATTTCATAAAATCTCCTATAAAAAAGACTCGGAAGACTTTCTCTTTTCGTCCTTCTTCCTTTCAACTGGTTCCCGTTCTACGCGTTTCTCTTACACTACAGTAGGTTCCGAGTCAACATATAATGTTTTCAGACTCGCGCATGTATGTCGTTAGAGTAGCGGGTGTTCGAGGAGATATTTTTCTTTTGGCCACCTAGTGAAAAATCCTTAAAAAATGCCCTGCTATGGCCTCTTGGATCGCTGCAATGCGGATGAAATGCCGCTTCATGAAATCAACTATCTCCGTGATCTTCCCAGTTAACCCAGAACAGTTTAACTGCATAATTCTGAAGTGCAACGGGAGAGACGTAGTCACCCTGGGGGTAAGTGATAGGTGACTACGTCTAAGTTGAGGGAGGCCAGGACGCAATTGCTGTTGTTGCCCTGGGACTGGGCGTCCCTGGTGAAGCATTTGGGTACCCGGTGTAGTTGGGTTTACGGCCTGGCAGTATGGCGCGATGAAACCCGTCGGGGGGTTGCCGTCGCTGAGCCCAGAACATCTAGGAAAGTGGCATCGTCCAAGGCAAGAGCTGCATTAGGCAGATGTTGCAAGCATATATATTCTGTGCTGGAAAACGGTGCAAAAGGTGGTAGGAACCGAAGAATCTAAGTCGCTAAGGCGCAGACTACGGGACGCCCTTGGGCGTAAACAGCAAGTAGCCACAAAAAATGTATAAAAGTTACATCCTGTCCGATGCAACCATCCCTTGCACGTGACACACTGACAAGGGTGTGGCCGTGGTAGAAATATTCTTTTCCCGCAAACGCAGCAAAACCATTTCTATGGAACGGGGTCAGGTACACATCCTGGATTGGGTTCGATACGCTGCAAGGATGAAAATATGTGGGAGGGACGTAATAAATTAAATGGGGTTACACTGAAATAACAGTGCTTGGTCGGGAAAAATCCTACGTAGTTCCGGTTCGTAGAAACGTCTGCCTTGGGAAGCAAGATGGTTTGTAATTATTTTTTACATTGAAATTAAAGCACTTTCGCCAGCGATTAAAAAAAAAAAATCAAGCAAGTAAGTACATAACCGTTTTTCAGAGTACTTCTAGGACTGTGAGCACATAGCTATTTTCGGTCACTTCTAAACCAAAAGAGATATAAAAAACGGCATATGCAGAAATGTGGGCTCTACATAGTGATAATAAAATATGCAATAAAAAAAAATTTGAAGAAAAACACATAACTGTTTTCGTTAGCGCAGCGACGATATGCATAGAAAAAATTTAAAACGAACAAGTAAGGAAGGTTAAGTTCGGGTGTATCCGAACATTACATACTCAGTTGAGAGCTATGGTGACAACATAAGGGAAAATAACCATGTAGGAAAATGAACCGAGGGAAACCCTGGAATGTGTTTGTATGACATGTGTATCAAATGAAAGGCATTAAAGAGTATATTATGAGGGAGTGGGCCATAGTTCTATAGGTGGACGCCATTTAGGGATATCGCCATAAAGGTGGATCAGGGTTGACTCTAGAATATGTTTGTACGATATGGGTATCAAATGAAAGTGTCAATGAGTATATTAAAAGGGCGTGGGGCTTAGTTCTATAGGTGGACGCCGTTTCGAGATATCTCCATCAAGGTGGACCAGGGGTGACCCTAGAATGCGTTTGTACAATATGGGTATCACACGAAAGGTGTTAATGAGTATTTTAAAAGGGAGTGGGCATTAGTTCTATAGGTGGACGCCTTTTCGAGGTATCGCAATAAATGTGCACCAGGGGTGACTCTAGAATATGTTTGTACGATATTGGTATCAAATTAAAGGTATTAATGAGAGTTTTAAAAGGGAGTAGTTGTATATGTGAAGGCGTTTTCCAAATATCGACCAAAATGTGGACCAAGGTGACCCAGAACATCATCTGTTGGATACGGCTAATTTGTTTATATATGTAATACCTGCAAAAATTTCAAGGGTTTTTTATTTCGCCCTGCAGAACTTTTTCATTCTCTTCTACTTAATATGGTAGGTGTCACAACCATTTTACAAAGTTTTTTCCAAAGTTATATTTCGCGTCAATAAACCAATCCAATTAGCATGTTTCATCCCTTTTTTCGTATTTGGTATAGAATTATGGCATTTTTTTCATTTTTCGTAATTTTCGATATCGAAAAAGTGGGCGTAGTCATAGTCGGATTTCGTTCATTTTTTATACCGAGATAAAGTGCGTTCAGATAAGTACGTGAACTAAGTTCAGTAAAGATATGTCGATTTTTGCTTTAGTTATCGTGTTAACGGCCATGCGGAAGGACAGACGGACGACCGTGTATAAAAACTGGGCGTGGCTTCAACCGATTTCGCCCATTTTCACAGAAAACAGTTAACGTCATAAAATCTATGCCCCTACCAAATTTCAAAAGGATTGGTAAATTTTTGTTCGACTTATGGCATTAAAAGTATCCTAGACAAATTAAATGAAAAAAGGCGGAGCCACGCCCATTTTGAGATTTTCTTTTATTTTTGTATTTTGTTGCACCATATCATTACTGGAGTTGAATGCTGACATAATTTAATTTAATTTAATATATACTGTAAAGATATAAAATTTTTTTGCTAAAATTTTACTTAAAAAAAATTTTTTTTAAAAGTGGGCGTGATCCTTCTCCGATTTTGCTAATTTTTATTAAGCATATATATAGTAATAGGAGTAACGTTCCTGCCAAATTTCATCATGATATCTTCAACGACTGCCAAATTACAGCTTGCAAAATTTGTAATTACCTTCTTTTAAAAGTGGGCGGTGCCACGCCCATTGTCCAAAATTTTACTAATTTTTAATTCTGCGTCATAAGTTAAACTCACCTACCAAATTTCATCGCTTTATCTGTCTTTGGTAATGAATTATTGCACTTTTTCGGTTTTTCGAAATTTTCGATATCGAAAAAGTGGGCGTGGTTATAGTCCGATATCGTTCATTTTAAATTGCGATCTGAGATGAGTGCTCAGGAACCTACAGACCAAATTTCATCAAGATACCTCAAAATTTACTCAAGTTATCGTATTAAGGGACGGACGGACGGACGGACATGGCTCAATCAAATTTTTTTTCGATCCTGATGATTTTGATATATGGAAGTCTATACCTATCTCGATTCCCTTATACCTGTACAACCAACCGTTATGCAAACTTAATATACTCTGTGAGCTCTGCTCAACTGAGTATAAAAAAAGTTGTTCACGATCCGTAGCTTTCATTTGCTATAGCAACGTTTCCAACACCAAAAACAAAAAATTCTGAACTCGCTACGCAATTTTGCAATGCAATGATGCTAGCCCATTTTTTCCGAAAACAATTGAAATAAGCATTGGCCATTAAAATATGCATCTAATTAATTGATTACTAATGCTAATTCAAATTTAACAGGTCTGCTTTCAAAATACCATTATAACAAAAAATTTAAGATACTAAAATATTGGAAATGGGTGTTTCAACCCTCCTTTTCGACCATTCATTATTCTGTGTTTTGATAGCCATTACTGGAAGAACAATTGAACTATTGTGAAGAAAGTCTATGTATATCCCTATTTTTTTTAAATATGAATATTACTAATAAAATCGGCCAAAATACATTTAATAAACACCCCTGCTTTGACAATACTTAGTGTCAAAAAACTGAAACTAAATGAACTGTACGACAGCCCCCTACTTCTACTTAATTGGCGGTTAAGGCGCGCCAATCTCTTTTTCGCTCGGACAATTGGTCACACCAAAGGAGCTTAAATCATTTTCCATCTGGTCTTTTCAGCGGAGTGGGGCCACCTTTTTCCTCTGCTTCTTCGGCGGATTCCGATAAAAATAATTTCTTGGCCGGAGCGTCATATTTCATTCGCATAACATGGCCTATCCAGCGTAGCCGCTGCGTTTTAATTCTCTAGACTATATGCTTCTGCACCTTATAGCAAAATGGGTACGATAAGTGACTTGTAGAGCATAATTTTTTCTTTTGCGGAGAGAGCACTTTAATTTTCAATTGCCTACCTAGTGCAAAGTGCAGGTAGTCATTAAGCCTGAAGTGCGAATTTGGTGCTTTGCGTGCGTGCATCCCATGTTTTCTGCACGAAGCCTCGGTACTCAAATCAAGGAAACGCTATGTAAACTGGCTAGATTCATTACTTCACCAGACTTGATGTTGTCGTCGCTGACCTGAGGAGGACTATTTGTATACAGCTTAAAATGCCTCCTGGATAGGGAATATATAGGATTGAAACACTCCGAAAGACGCGAAGCTATGAACGTGGCCGGAAGTGTTGCAAAGACTCTCGCTCTCACTCCGCAAGCCATATTAGATGCCTTCCGTGAACGGTGAGATATCGAATCTCTGAGTGAGCGACCCATATTACCAAATCATCCTTGGAAACAGGTACGCATAGTTTGTATCGAAGACTGCCATGGCACACATGTAGTAAGTTTTATTGGGATATAGGAGTCATTTACATTGCGCAAGATACGGCCCTTTCTGTACGCCCGCTCCTTATAGAGGCCCAACTCTAGAAAGCTAAAGGCTCCTTAAGATGCCGATTTTTTGATAAAGAGATGGATCGACGGGACATTGCATATCACGTTTAAATCTTCCGAAGGGCATGATCTAATCGGACGACTATTTTTGTAGTTGGGGCGTTTACATTAAGTCCTGCGGTCTAGGCTCAGCTACTTGGCTTTTAAGCCCCGATTTAATCAACGGGAGTATGGGGATCAGCTAGGAAGCTTAGTATCTAGGCGGAGACTACCTTCTATCACTTTATAACTGGCAACCCAGTATATATTTATGGTTCGTCCTGAACGAAGTCTCTGTTTGGAAATATTTTAAAACTAGTTGGTTAACTGCAGGGTCGCTTTACGCTAATAAATGCCAAGAATTAATCGGCGCCCATTACATGTTTAATATATTCATTGTTTTCGCTTATTTAATCACAATAACCATCAGTGAAGCCAAGGTGAAAAATTGTCCATAAAAATTATGCAGAAGCAAATTTTTCTCATGCAGCCAGCAAAAGCGCGTACAACATCACAATAACTGGAATTTTCGCGAAAATGCGCGCGAGAGCTCGCTCAGCCGTTAAGCGAGTATGAGTATAGCGAACCCCCTCAGCGTCGTCCCCCGGCCACTCAAACTTCAACTGCAAATACATACATATGCAATTACAAATGCATCACCCTTGAAGCAAAAAAAAAAAAACTCCAGCAGCGCGACGTTCTGAAGCTCCCCAATACAAACGCGCAGCGGTACTAAAACAAAAAGATACATCCACGCTTGTCGAAGGCGTTGTATGGAACTTAGTTAAGGCAAACAGCGACGGCGGGGGTAAAATGTATTCATTTGTTTTTTGCACTACAATTCACTCGCTCTATTATTTATGTAGATCACTCTGAAATGATTATTGACATAATTGCAAATTCCTAGGTGAGGAGTGGCAGGTGCAGCGACGTTCATTTGAAAGGGGCAACGTTAGTACATAATTTTATACTGAAATTTGTACGACGTGTGTTTGCTCTTATGAATTTTTCATCGTACACCTGCTCGAAGCTTTGAAGTTGTCGCGCAGTCGCTATGCACCAACATTTCTGGTAATTAAATATGTAAGTATATAGTCGTAATTTTGCTGTGTTGCTATATACCAGGTATTTGTAAAATGTTTTTGCTTATTTTTTTTTTTTTTTGCTACAGCGCAATTACGCGCTTAAATTACACTATCAATATTTTTAAGTGCAAGTTTGTTGCATATTTAAAGGCGCTGTAGCGTTAATATCGTATTTTAAATATATACTTCTTAATTATTTTATTAAAAGGGAAGACATGGCTACCATAGCCCGGAAAAACAAGTAGTACGAATAATGCTACCCTGCTTTAGGGAGGAGACCATTGTCTGCCGAAGAATGAGGAAGGATGCTTTGTTTCGTAGTATTGCCTCCAAGTTTTGCGAGAAGACCTCATGCTCTGCACCAGTTTTAAGCATGAAAGTATACATCAAGCTACATGGCTGACCCTCCATCGAGATACATGCAAACAGATCGACCACGTTGGGATAAACAGACGGCATGACATTACATCGACTAGGATCATGATCACTGTGACAACTAAAATATGCGCCCGACACTGCGCTGCTAAAAGCAAAAATTAAAAAGCGCAAGGACAGCTAGACGTAGAAAGGTAGCAATTGCAAAAGACTACCAATGACTTCGAAACTCAACTGTCACACCTGCTCTCTGAGACCGCAAGTCAGGCCGACGGAGCGTACAACTACCGGGGGGAAAAATTGGTTTCCGGCGGCCACGAAAACACAACTTGTACGATAAAGAATGCCGGGTTGCAATTGAGAGAAAGGATACAGCCTATTGGGAAACTTTACCCCGACAGGAAGAGTG
Organism: Eurosta solidaginis; assembly: GCF_040869045.1. NCBI lineage: Eukaryota > Metazoa > Arthropoda > Insecta > Diptera > Tephritidae > Eurosta > Eurosta solidaginis. The sequence continues at coordinate 98,541,274 of NC_090319.1, read as the reverse complement.
TGCCAACGCTACCTCGAGGGAAGTGAAAACTCTTTTAAGAATGGAAAAAGTGGTGACAGAAAAGCGGTGTGAGTGGGTGGGAAGAGCTTGACCTGCTAGCCACCAGGAATAACGCCCCCAAATTTTGCCAATAAATCGGCGACAGACGGAAGGTTTTAGCGCCGGGCAAACCTTTGTGAGGACAAAGAACAGGGATCTGGCAACTGGAATTCCAGACAGTGCTTAGGTTAAGAAGGGAACACTTCTCTGTGCTCCTAAATGGAGACAGCAATGAAACGCTCAGGGTAGATGATTAACCCGAGCCCGCAATCAATGATGAATGAGATGAGAATGAGAATAAATATTCACCCAACTGGTTATGACGAAGTCAGATTAGCAAAACTCATATTAGAAAACTACAAGACCGCGGATGCTGATGGATTGCCCGCGAAGCTATTCAAATAGCGAGGAGTTGGTAAGGCGCTTGCATCAGCTTCTTGGCAAAATACGGTCGGACAAGTGGTCGCCCGACGATTGGAATCTAATTGTTCTTTGCTCAGTCCACAAGAAATGGAATCACACAAACTGCGGCAACTATAGCGGATAAGGTACTGTCAAGCGCATTGTACGAAAGATTGAAGCCCATCGTGAATCAGCTTATTAGATTCTATTAGTGCGGCTTCAGACCTAGTAAATCTGTCATTGATCACATTTTCCCAATGCTATTGGAAAAACCCCGAAAAAAAATTTTGGAAAAAGGCGGGCCAAAAAAAAATTTACACATCACCTATTCGTCGATTTTAAAGCCGCCTTCGACAATATCTACCTAACTTCTTATATTGGAAAAAAATTTTTTTTCACTGCATGTCTTTTGGCCATGCTATATATGTCAGATTTTCACTACAGTCGAAGCACATCATTCTCAAAATTTCGTACATTTTCTATTGCTACAACAACAACAACAATCAGACTGTTTCGAAACTTAAACTCGATTGTTTTGAGAGCATTGTTGGGTAGCGCAGCAACGTTCCAATGTGGTCACTTATAACCGCTCCCGAAATGGTCGAAATACTACCTTAATTGAAGTCTCGTTATTCCTACAAGAAGAAAAAGAAGAACGCCACTGCCACACTCCAAAGATTTATTTTTTAAAACATACAAAGCGATTTGAGACGATTTTGAAGCGCAAGGAAGGTGCGACACCAACATCCCTCAACAGAACGTTTGGAAAGTATTTTTGTTGTTATAATAAGGAAAATTCTACCAGCTGGTTAGGTATGTACGGTATGCCTTTCGTAAGATGTGAGTAAAATCCACAGCATCGAAGGTTTGAGAGGTCTAAAAATCGTTTCCATGGTAGAATGAGTTTATATCAACAGGGACCAGTAACAAAATAAAACCATTATCGTTGATACCCAGACCTACTGGATTCATAACCTGCGTAACCTTGGAGTAATAATTTTTACTGCTAAAACAACAACGGGCTTTGTCAGGAATTATGATTAGGTTGATACTTCTTTATTAATATTGTAACGATTCTTAAGAAACTCTTGACAGCTGCTGAACGCTGCCTGTATACTATCAGTTGTCTCGTTCGTCTATTTTCGAGGGTCTAGAGTTTTCACGAACAGCCTTCTCCAGTAGTTGCTTATATATAGCTTGTTTCTGTATCTCATATTGAATGTTTGCTTTCTATGCATATGCGGTGGACATCTCTCACTGCATCTCATATTCACTGTTGCCTTCAATGTATGCATATGTATTAGGCCGGGTCGATTTGTGGGGAGGCAAAAAAATCGCCCATTGCTCTGTGAAAATCATATTCTAGGGATTACAATAAGAAACTTTGCCGAAGGAACCATACCTCTAAAACGAATTCTGATGTCCCCCCTTTGGGTCGTAGGGGCAAGTTTTGAAAAATCCCACTTTGAAATGCCTATGTTTTTTCTTTTTGGAGTTTATTTTTCTCTTTAGTAATTTATTTAGTCAGAACATATATAAATGAAAAAATGAATTTAACTTAGTAATAGAAAAGTAATTTAAAAAAATTATTAGAAATTAGCGTTTTTACAACCCCCTTTTAAAACCAAGGCATCACTGTGACACAATTGCAGATCGTAAAATTGCTTGTGTTGTTTTTTTTAAGCCACCACAAGACACAGCATGTAGAATTGAAATTGCCCCTACCCAAAAGTTCGACGCAAAGCGGGGGACATCAGATTTCGTTTATCGTTCCTTCGGCAAAGTTTCTTATTTTGATCCCTAGAATACGATTTTCACAGAGCAATGAGCGATTTTTAAATCGACCCGCCCTAATGTATATGTAGCTGTTTTATAATTTATCTGCTTGCTTGCTGTTGTTGTTGCCCAGCATTTATAACTAACGGCATAGTGACGTATCGAAACTACTAATATTCGCCAAAATATTATAGACCCTAATTAAGAGATATGTTTCTATAGGACAAAATTTGGCGTAAATTGAGCATTTTGCCACCAGCTAAGTTTAGTCAAAACAAAGTTCAAAACAAAAAGAATAATCAATTACGACCAAACTTGTTGGGCATTTTTGTATGTGGAACCCACGGGGAGATAAAAATCTCATAAAGTGCGGACTGGCAGCAAATAAAATCTCCCATTGGGCATATTTAAAAAACATTGATCTCAGAAGCTACAAATAGCCACAAAACCTTCTGATTTCTCCCCCAATATGGCACAGTCGGTTATCAAATCAAACTAATGAACGCTGTCACAAAAACAATGACATATCATTAAGCTTATGCGTGAAACAACAACAAGACGAAAGATATAGTACAAAGGCGACAAAACAAAAGGATAATAATATGTAAAACAAAAGGGAAATCACCTATCCAAGTTAGCGGTATTGTTGTTGTTGTTGTAATAACACCAATCGTTTAGCCAATAATCATATTTATATTATATGCAATTAAGCGGCGGGGGTGTAAATGCGCTCCGAGCAGGTGGCGGCTAAGATTAAGGTTGATTAAGTTGTTGACTCTGTATGTAATTCCAAGGCGTTAAGACACCTCCTGAGAACGGGCGAGCCCCACAACAGATTGGTTGGCAGCAATGAAAATCAATGACCATTTATTAAGCTCTCATTACGCACAAATAATGACAGAGCCCCAGTATCAGACAAGAAAAACAAAAAAAGTCATACAAGAACAAACAACATATGCAACAATAAATACAGCAATCAGTCAAACTCCATGCAATGTGAGAATTTGTTAGCAGCAACTGCTGTGCAAAATACTGAATTGGAGTACTGGAATTGGAGTTGTGGTTGCTGCTTTTTGCATTGAATTACACAAACATCAACAAACATTTTTTCCAATATCTTGCAGATGTAGAGGCGTTGTAGATTGATTGTTGATGTTGCAAACGGCGGGTGGCATGCCTCTAAGCGCCAGGAGCATTTGCAACCAACAACAATGGCAAAAGCGTATAATTGAAAAATCTTTAAAGTGTTACAACAATGGAAAATAATCGTTTAGCAAGTTAAGAGGAAGATGCGCAAAATAAATATGCACGCATGCGCTCACCACCGGCAACGTAATCAATTTACAGATTGACGTTAAGTATTGTAACATAAGAGCCATATTAAAAACATCGGGACCCACCGCAAGAAAATAAATTGTTTTGAATTGATTTTCAATTTCTGGATTTTCTGAAAAGGAGACAAAAAGATTTGTAAAATTTTGACCAAATAATAACATTTGAAAATAGGAGTGAGGGTGGATGTGAAAATAAGAATAAAAATCCGAGTAGAAGTTAAACAAAAATTTAAATTCAATATGCAGTAATTGGTAGATTACATAAACAGGTTCTATATAATACGTAATTTCGTGGAAGTGGAAGCAGAAGTGAAAATGTGAATGAAACCAAAATTTTATTGTCAATGCCCCTGTAATTTGTTGAAAGTGTATCCAATATTTGGTATATACATAGATTCCATATATGAAGTAATTAAGATGGGTGATATAAATAGTGGAAGGGAGATTTAGAGGTTTACTCTGAATGAGAGTGGGAGTGTAAATGATAATGGGAGTGGGAGTAGAAGTGGTATTACGAGTGAGAGGGAGAATAACAATGAGAATGGAGTGGAGATAAAGGCGACAAGGAAAGGACAGGAACAAGAAGGAGAAAAGGAAGAAAAAGTAGTAAAGTTGTAGTTTATTCGATGATATAGAGAATGCTAAAGGGAAGAAAAGTCTACTTTTCAAATTTAGGGTAGGACAACGTCTGCCTGGTACGCTAGTACTTAAATAATAAAAATATAAAAGCAAAGGAAATGTTGTTTTGAGTAGCTTTTTACTAGTTTTGGAGTTCATGAAAAAGTGAAAAAAGTGCGGCAAAATTATGCGAAATATTAACATTTTTCCCAAGGTCGAAAAATTTAAGAAAATTTTTTAAAACTTAAATAAAAATGTTTTTCTGAGTAGCTGTTTAATAGTTCTGGAGTTTAATGAAAAATTTAACAAAACGTTTGAAATAAATAAATACTCTGGGGAGATTTAACAAAAAATTTAGGAAAATTAAAAAAATGGTTCAATTGTTCTAGAGCAAATGAAAAGGCAAACCAAAAGCTCTACAAAGCTCAAAATATTTCAAAAGTCCCAAAAGAAAACAAAAAAATTTTACACCCGTTTAAAAATTAAAAAACAAAATTTTGTTCTGTTAAGGAAAAAAAGCGCTTTCCAATGAAAACCGAAAAAATTTAACAATAAATTTAGAGAAGCTAAAAACAATTGGTTACGTTAACCACTTGTTCTTAGTAAAAATTTAATAGTTGTGAAAGTTGAAAAATTTGAAAAATTTTATTAAAAAAAAAATGTTGTTCTGAGTAATCAATTTATTCCACCGATAGATTTTACATCCTCGATTTCACTGAAATTGTAATACATTTTTTTTTCGAATACGGTTCATATAATTTTTTTTTCAGAACTCCTTGTCCCGGTCAATCCAAAAAAAATAAATTTTTGAAAATTTCGTGCCTACATACCACAAGTTACAACATATTAGACACTCATGGACAACATATTATACAACCAGGCATAATAGTATAGTAAAAGATACTTTTAACGCTTCCCTTTATCTGAGCGCAGTACTAACAATGTTGCGGTGGTCCTAGTGAAATCACGAAGCGGTTAAAACTCACCGATCACCTCGGCGTAACGCGAACACTAGGCATGTGTTGTGGAGCAGCAGCGAGATGAATGAATATGTGAGTCTCTCTTTTGACTTTACATTCTCAAAAAATCTTTTTGTCCAATAAGTGCAGTTTTCCAAGGCAGGTTGGAAGAAGACCATTTATATTACAAGAGCAACTGATTCCTCGAATATTTTCAGTAAAAACTGGAAGGAAAATAAAGGTTGTTTTCATACGAAAGTCGGACAGAAGGGGAAATAAGATGGCCAAGGATTTCAGGCGATTTTTTCATATATATAATTGGCCCTAATAACGAGCCGTGAGTTCTGCCTTATTTGGATTAGATTAACAGGGAAGAGAAGTGAGACTTGCGGTAAATAAGGACAAGACGAAGTACCTGCTGCCATCCAAGAAAGAATCTGCGCACTCGCGCCTTGGCTGTCACGTGCCTGTTAACGCATATACATTCGATGCTGTGATGGACTTCGTCTATCTGGGAGCCAGCATTAACAGCGAAAAAATGTCAGCTTAGAACGCAGATTAACTATTGCCAACAAGTAATGTCCTCTCTCGACGAACAAAAATCACGCTCATTATACCATACGGTGTCGAAAGATGATGATATGGATGGTTCTTGTAGTGTAAGGTATTCGGTGGCTTGATCATGATATGCGAGTGAACGACGACAATTCGGCCATTCCACACATTAGAGATATACGCCGCCGCCGCCGCCGCCGCCGATTTTGGTCGTTTTTTGCACGCCGCCGCCGAATGTCAAAAATATCGGCGCGTTGCTATATTTTCTACTCGTTTAAGACTGTCGAAGATTGGTCGGATATGGTCGAAAGTGGTATCAACTGATGCGCATCACTGCTAGTTATAAGAAACTAATTGCGAAATTTAACTCTTTCTAACTGTTCAAAAGTTTTTTAAAAAAACAGGCGCTTTCGATATCAGCTTAACAGGGACTTTGCATCACCAAGTCATTAAAACAAAACACTAAAAGAAAAGTTTACACCTATTAGAGTGGATCCGCCCCTTTGCGCTATCAAGGTGGAAGTCCCCCAGTTAGCTCAGGGCGAGATGTCGGCCCTTAACCCTTTTCCACCTTGATGCGGGCGGATGTTACAACCATCATTACACTTACTTCCATGCACGCCCCTCGCAGGAAGCCCCCCCAACCTAAGGTCATCCTCTCCCTCTTATTCGATCGGAGAGTCCAATAAAAGTTGCGTCATGGATACTGTTTTGCTTGTGGCTTTCCATTTTTGAAAATTTTTACTTTTTTCTCCTCAAGTTGTTAAAAAAAGCAAATTACCCAAAAAGGTGCCGAATTGAAAAAAAAAATTACATTGTGATTGGCTGAAAAAATAAGCAAAATCAGTGATGCAAAATCCTTTAGTAGGTTCTAGCGGCATAAGCACTCCTGTGAAAAATCACATGGGCTTACATTCAAACATCTGTTGTTTATTTGCGAAACTATACAAAGCGTATGAAACGTTAATTTTGATTTTCACACTTCATCCTTCAACACCCAAGTCTCCCGGTTTGACATTTCCTAAAGTTGGCGGCCCTATCCAAAACTAGTCCCTTGGAGTGAATCACATTGATTATAGCCTATCAACCAAGTTTAATATCACCAACACGTTACGGCTCCTTTTACAAATGTGAATACGTAGGCACATATATTTACCAGGTGAGGCTTTGTCCTTCGCAAGTACACTAAAAGTGGTGAAGCAAAAGCTTTCCCAAGGCAGTCGAACTAATGACCTTGTGTGCTACTACCCTAACGTAGTGGACAGTCGAACTAGTCTGAAAACTGAAGCTACGCGGTCATCCATAATGAGCTCTTATATTATAAGGCCGGAAAACAGCAGTTACCATATTTCAACTTAAAGTCGGTCGACTTTCATCCTAAAATATCGTTTTGATTTAACGAAGACTATTGAAATCAATGTTTTGAACACAAACGTCTGCAAACTTTGGTCTACATTTTAAAAATTTTATTCAGGGTCCTTGTAAAATTTTAATTATGTAGATGCGCCGAGGATTACACGATTTTCACCCATGAGTTACGCAAATGATATCCACTTAGACTGCTTATGATTTCGAGGGCGGCATCCTATAGCTTCTGTGCTGGCATGGTGAGGGTCAGGAGGCGTGGTAGCGACTGGTGGTCGGGATTACTACTGTTCGCACATCGGGAATTGTAGCTTCCAATCATCGGGAATTGTATCTCGATAAAACTGACCATTAATAGCAACCCTTAAGTCACCTTTGTGCGTGGCCGCCAAGGAGCCACAAATGATTTAGAGAAATTGTGTTCGGGACGATTATTTGGAATTCACCCCAGGTGAAACTACGCTTTGCACGAGATATACAGACAAAAGTGTGACCATTTTATATATCTCTATTTGTTTTCAGCAGACGCAGCAGTACCAACTCTGGAGTAAGTGAACGAGGGACAATCCCTCCGCAAGAGCTACTCTTGAAACTTTTTGAACGATCTGCGAGATTTTGAGGCAAAACGCCCGGATCTTTCCGAAATGGCCAAAACGTTGATTTTCTTAAATACATACACACAAAACGATTCTTAAATATTTTTTTTTTAAATAGAAAAAATCAAGCTTTTTAAAGTAAGAACACCGGCGTACGCCGGAGCGCCGCCGATAAAGTGATCGGCGTAAACATCTACCACACATGACCTCCCTTGTTGCTCCCGATTGGCGTCAGTTTTCGCCATGGCTAGCTTTTTCGAAATGGCAGAGACATTTTGATATTCCACTCAGCAGTCGATATACATAAAGTTCTAAACAAATGCTTTCCATGATTACATACGAAGTATGTACAGTGCATAAAGAAGAAAATATGCAAAGAAGGCAATTGGGATAAGGTTTACAACAACTAAGGCATGACGTGGCTGAATGCGTTTATAACACTTCAACCATCGTAGGAGTTCGGGTTCAAATCCCACTCCCGGGAGAAAACGCTTTGAAGAGATTTACAAGGTATAATCGAAACAGCTGTCGCCTTTTCCGTCCTGATGCCACGTTGTTTAAATATTTCTCACCTTTTAAAAAATGCTTTCCGTCAACCTTTATATACAGCTTGAAACGAAATCGAAAAAAAATCCCATACAAATTTACCCACACTAATGTAGGTATCTAAATTACTTAAGTATACCCATTGTTAAAGATGACAACAGACATTTGATTTTTACCACAATCATATATCGCGCAAAATTTCTGCATACACAAATATATTACAAAACTGACAAATGACAATCCCAGAAAATCTAGACATTTTTGCTCATTAAGCCAATAGCTTTTCATACACTACTTAATTAAATATGCGTTTTTGGGTTGTCAAATTTTTTTGCGCCTTTTTCAATTATATTTCATTTTTAATACATATTTATTCGTATTAATTATTATCTTTGTTTGACTTACCTTTTGCCGTTTCGTCGCCTACGCTTTGTCGCGTAGACGGTGCCCAGTTGGCTCATCGCTAACGCCGCGGAATTCGTTATGGTCGCCGTTTTGACTACGTTTTTGTTGTGATGCTGTTAATCCAAAGCGCCCCTCTTGGTTAGGGCGCGCCTACACCTGGATGCTGCTTTGCCCGTAAAAAGACGAGGTGCAAATAACAAAAACTAACACTACACTCAGATTTTGCTTCTACACTTCACTTTGACAATTGGCAACGGTGCCTGGTGTGTTTGAGCAGATTTATTTATTTATTTGTTTGATTGTTTGTTTCAAAGGTAGCCTCAACTCCTTGCACTTTGGTGCTTCTCAGGCTACCTTTTTTCAGTTCGCTGCTGTGTCGTATTGATTATTTGGATTTTTGTTATTTAATGCTTTTTAGATTTTTTTCTTTTGATATCGACGTTTGCAATCTTTCTCAAACAAACTCCGTAAAGGGCATTTTTTACTTGTTTTTATTAAGCATTTTTTTTTTTTTTTTTTGTTTGATTCACACAATTACTTATTGGCTGCGATTTATTGATTTTATTTTTTGGATTTCAGTATTTAATTACAGATTTCGAATTTTTTTTTCTGTTTATGTTAAGTTTTGCAAAAAGACTGTTTTTCGCATTGTTGTTATCAGTATTTAAATATTGTCCGATTCAAATTAATTTTGTATGCTTAAACTATTTTATGAAAAAAAAATCGAATCGTCTTATTCAAAGTTTTATTAATGCTGCTATGTTAGACCGTTCGTTAGTATCTATATGAACTTTTTTTAGGACATTTGGGTAAAATATGTAAATAAATTATAGAGAACGAAATACACTCCTTGAATTATTGTCGCATTGACATTTTAATGCACCACTGTCAAGAGGTTTCCATATAATTTGGATATCACGGCTACATATATAAAGGTTTGGCGGATTGGTGTGCAGCGCAGTTGCGAAATGCAAAATACAGCAAAAGCATTTACTAAATTAATTTTTTAAGCCTCATATAATGCAATTAAAATAGATTCAATATCACTTCAAAACAAAGACTGACAGCACTCATGAAAAAAGGTGGCGTGTATTTTCAAACCGCCCCACCTTACCATAAGTACTTCCGCTCTATGAACCCGAATATGAGATCCTTAAAGCTCCACAACCTCCAAAAATTCAAGTACATCGTTAAAAACAACATACGAATCGAAATTCAATCTAAATTTTGTACAGCTTCGATCGAGATTACAAATTTTTTATTTTTAAACGGTTATATTTAGGTTGACTTGACAGAGGCTGGCTCCTTGGATGGCTGGCACGAATTTTGTAATTGAAATGTAACTAACTTCCCGATAAGCTACAAGCTTGAAACTTGGAATATAGTTCAGAACCCGATGACAATGCAATAATAAGAAAAAATTGCCGCTAGGTGGCGCAAGGGTCGAGATATTCACAAAAATCGTATTTTTGGTCCGATTTGGCTCATATTTGGAACAGATAATACATACAAGAATAGAAAGCGACCTATGGAAAAAATCGCCGCTAGGTGGCGCGAAGATCGAGATATTTAAAAAAGTCGTATTTGTGGTCCGATTTGGTCCATATTTGGAACACATAATACATACATGAAAAGAAAGCGACCTATGGTGTCCGATTTGGCTCATATTTAGAAAAAATATTACATACAGTCCGGTAGAAATGGCATCAAAATATCTTGGAGTTGGAGGAGGGACAAGCATACGTGGCGCAGAGTCGAGTAAAGTCTTTGGAAGGATTATGTATTGAGGAATTAGATTGTAACAAATTGTCAGGACAGTCCTTGCAGTAATGAGTCACTAAATGAACAATAGATACCGTTTACCCAAAAAAATTTTTTAAATTATTTTATTTAAATTAATGTAAAAAAGATTTTTGCATAACATTAGCAAAGTTTAATTTAATTTTTAGAAAAAGTTCAGGACATTACAAATTTGCAAAAAATACTGCTCAGCGCTATAAATAAAAGCTCATTCAAAAAATTTAAAAGCTTTTGATTGAAGCGTATAGTTTTCGTTTTAAATTCGCAATTAGTATGAAATTTTGTTAATGACAAAGTTTAGAGAAAACACTAATATTTGACCTTGATAGAGGGTAAATATTTTATTTACCCAAGGAAATGTAGTTTTAGTGAGACCACTTTTAAAATTTTGTCCTTTCTTTATTTCATTTATTGCAAACATTTTCGTACAGCAAGATCTAAGATCTTTTATTTTCCCCAAATTGCGAAAGAATTTGGCCGACAAGCGAAGTTTTGAGCCAAATCTCCCGAACTATTCGCTCTTTCCTCATGATTCGTGTTTCTAAAATAAGGAAATTTTTTCACTAATATGCATTATTTTCACATTTTTTGTTATCTACTTGTTGCTCAACCGAGCAAAGATATTTACAAAAGGACCCGAAAATAAAGGAAGCTGGAAAAATAATAGCCATGATCCAATGAGTTTTCTAGCTCCGAATTATGATCAATTCTCACAGGAATGCTCTGGATCATTGGGTGAGTTGAGAAGCAGAGGTCGTGGTTTTTTTGTAAATATGACTTGTGATAGAAAGATGTCGCCGTTGTGTTTCATTTAATTGTAATTGCTAAAGGCCATGCAGCGACATCTATTTTTGAAAAAGTAGATTTATTAAAGGTAGCGTTGCCAAACTAAAGAGAACAAATTAACAAATTACCATCTCAGCTTAAGCGGCAGAAGTGACAGGGTTAAACTCTAGTCAATTTTGACAAACATTACTTAATGCCCATATTACGAAAATCTTTTAGAAAATTCAACTTAAATATTGTACAGACATAAACTTTGTTACTTTGGGAAATATAGCATTTAGGACACCTTATTTGCAGTAATTAAAAGAAAATGTTTGCTTATATTCAAATATTTAGTAATTTTTTTACATTTATCCGTAATATGGATACAAAAATTGACGGTATAGTTAATTAGTTATTTTATTTATTATATTACAACAAAGTATTACAAAAGTAGACTTGTAAGACTATACTTTAAAATAGTAAATAATGGATCTTAGACAATAACATTAATTGTTGTGTGTCTAGATAGCACATATAGTTAAAAACAATAGTTTAAGCGAATTCTGTTACAATAAGTTCCCTATATTTAACGCAACTACTTATATAAGAGCGTAGCGAGTGATAGTTACCACCACTAAGAATAGTTAAAACCTTTTGCAGTTCCAAAACTTTCTCACCAAAACATTGAAACCGGATATCTTTGTAAATAGGGCATATCCCAATAAAATTAAAGGTGTCTTCAGCAGTACATAAGTTGCAAACCGAGCAGTTTACAGAAGTGACATTTTTAAAAGCTCTTTCATTAAGGTTTAACAAGCCACCCCTAGCGCGAAAGATCAGACTTATGGCGTCTGGCCGAAAACTCATCGGAGAAGAAAGTAGCGTCCATAGGAATCAAGTACGGGTAAAGATCTTGTGACCTAGATTGCAGTGCACTCTCGGTGTAGCTAGCAAACTCTTTTTGCAGCAGCCTCTATAGTACTACAGAAATTCGCAGTTTTAGCGCTGCAGACGAGAAATCACGCTGAGGATCCATATCAACATTTATATAAACATTTTTCCAGTTTTTCACCCAGTACAGCGTCAGCAACTTTTACACCACAGGGGAGAATGTCACTTAAGTCATTAATATATAAAGAGAACAGAGCTGGACTTAGCATGCACCCTTGCCGTACACCCTGTTTAACAGAAAATGGTTCCAAAAGCACTCCATCCATCCAAACCTGACTAGTTGTATCTTCATAAATTAAGCGAAGTACCTCAATAATGTGACTAGATAGACCGAGCTGGGCAAGCTTGTAGAAAAGCAAATTCCGTGGAACTGTGTCAAAAGCACATGAAAAATCGACAAAGAAAGCTAAAGTTTTCTTTTTCGCACTAAAGTTCAAGTGCACAATACTGGTCAGGTTGAACATATTATCAATTGTTGAATAATTTTTGCGGAAGCCCGCCTGAAACTCGGTAATAACATTATTGCAATCGAGCCAAGCGTTAATGCGACTCAGAAGCAAAGCAGCGAAAATCTTATATGTATATGGTGTCAAGCAGTGATAGTTCCCTTTAGTTGGAAGGGAGGTCAGGGTCGCTTTTTTTGAAGAGGGCGATAACAATTGCGCTGCGGAAACATTGCGGAATCTGTTTCTTAAGAAATATTGCATTGAACAAAGCCAGCAATTCTGTTAAGAGACACTGCGGAGCGTACTTGTAAAATTCATAAGAAATTCGATCTTGACCCGGAGCTTTGTAGTCTTTAAGACTTTTCAATACAAGATGTAACTCGCGGAGCTCAAGGTATTGAAGATATATGGCAATGCAACTCGGCTCTTCCTGCTGTTCTTCATTTACTGCTTTCCACTCAATTCGCTAGATAACCTCAATTTAAGCTGCCAAACTATACAGTAAATATTGGATATCGCCCTAATACATTCTTATATAAAATATGATTAATAATTTTAAAATTTGTGATTTTATATTATACATTAATTTTATTTCATTATTTTCTATATTTTATTTTACATTAATTTATATTTACTTTATATTTATATTTATTTGAATTTGTGGCACCTTACCTTGTTTTTGTTATCATAAATTAATTTATTCGGCTTGAAATTGTTTTTTTACGACAGAGGAAAGCAAGGAATTTCATTTCAAACAAAAATAAGAATTCTTATATTACCATAGAGGCACTTGAGGAGAACTTTGATGATTTCAAAGTTTCAGAAACTTACTATCCATCACGAAAATTATTAAGTCAAAAATATACTAAAAATATCTAGAAACAAGTTCATATCATTGGCTTATATTCAATACCCTCCATCAGCTATTTTAAAGAAAATGAGTTTAAGATGGTAAAATGATCTTCAACTCGCCTTTCGTATATGAAACTAATGCCAGCTTTAAAACTTAGCTTAACTGGTATTAATTCTCATTTTGAAAATTTCACTATCAAGAAAAAAATTTTATTTTTTTTTCGAAAGCAAAACCCCCCATCAGCATACATTTTCATACTCTGCTATATTTAAGCTTATAAAATTATAGCTTTAATCGCATAACGTTGAGATGCAATGGTATAATACGGTCGAGATAGACATAAACTTCCGTATATCAATATTATCAGTGTTCAAAAATATTTTGATTGCATCAGGTCCGTCTGTCCGTCCGTTGTGGCAGGCACTGCCCTCAAGTTGCCTGATGAAACCAGGCTATACCTGTTTTTGTTTTTTTGTTTTTTTTTAATTCATACATACTTTTTTTTTTGTCCTAATTCTTATTTATGTGTTATTTATAATTTTTTTGTTACCGTGTCTTTGAGAGGCAGTGGCTTCTTAAGCGCCGAGATCTAAAACCGCTCAACTACAGAGAAACTCATCAGCTGAGAAATATAGATTCACAAAATACAATAGATTAAAAGTATAAATATCATTTTTTAATTATTAAGAGAAGATAGAACCGTCTCTTGTATGGCAAAGAGCGAGTCCGAAACATCAATTATTCTCGAGTGAGAGTTATAATCTTCACACAAACATAGAAATAAAGTTTTCGTTTGCTTTCTGGTGTTGGGCAGAGGGATCTCCATTTGGGCGCTCGCCACTGTTATCTTGAGATCTTGTTGAAAGTAAGTTTAGATATTTTACTGAACATAGTGAAAATAGTGCAGTAAAAGCGCTAGGAATTTCTCTCCCTGGCTTCCAAGCAATACTTTGATCTTCTATGAGCTTTGTTGGACTATTAGGTGATTGACCAGGATATCTCTGAGAGAGCTCGCAGGAAATTCTCACATCCGAAGGTTACTTACGATACCGAAGGACATTAAAGTGCTTTAGAAAGCGTTTTTTCTAGGCTAGATTGCCCCTCGGAAGTGGTTTAATAAACACTTCGAGAGTGTTTCTGCAATGTAAGCTTTCTCATAAAAAATTAACCTTCCTTGCAGGTGCAAGAGTTGTACAAATTTAGAGTCAGTTCGGTTTAAATCAACGATTGCCCTGCCCTGCCTATTCGATTGTAGTAAAATTTTATTGCTAATTTTGTAATTGTAAAATTATAACCTACAATCAATTCACCTTCCAATATTGCAACCAATTTTCATTGCTTTTTTGTGATTTCAAAAATTACAATCTGCAATCAACTTGTTTGTAAACATTTGAATTGCAGCCAACCTGATTGCAATGAATTTAGAGACGCCATAAAATGCTATCATTGCAATCATCAAATATGCAATCATTTGTTGTTTTGTATGAATATGCATAGTTCCGATTAAGACAGTTTGAAATACACTTTCTAAGCGTTTCCTTGTTCATATTGCAAAACTTTTACTACTGAAGGCCAATGGCTGTTTAAAACAAAGTGTGTGCAATCAATAATTGTAGCTGAGACATGCTTGCAATTAGTGATTGCAGGAGAAAAAGTGATTACAATCATACATACGTACAAATGATTCCAGGTTGTAATTTTTTATACAGTCAATGATTGTACAATCAACGACTGTAAGCAAAATTTGATTGCAATCAAATAGTCAGACGTGATTGTAGATTTAAATTGTTTAAATTATAAAAATAAAATCACGCATGAAATCGAATGTGATTGCAAAATATCATAGATTTTGTGATTGCTATCAAATTCAATTGCAATGATTTACAACTCTGGGAGATGGCATTCGAAGTCGGCATAGAACTTTTGAGAATTCGTTCCAAATTCTGATTATGCTACTTTTGAAAATCACAACAAATTTGATTTAATCACAACTGCTGCCTAAATCGCGGAATGTCAATTTTCACTAACACTCAGTGTTCTATGATAATTGCTTACAAATTATTTATTGCCCTTTAATATTTTTGTTTTTATTGTTAGCATTAGGTTCATTTTGCACCTACACACACATTTACATAATTCGGGCAACACATGCACAAATTCAAATTTGTAAAACAATACAATAACAGACGACTGATGATTGCGTTTAGAGTGCACATTTGGACACAAATTTATTGTGAATGTTGTTGTTGCTGTTGTTTTCATTTGTGTTATCGTTGTTGTTGCCACAGTTGCAACATATGGCGTGGCGCCTAGGCGCTTAAATGCGTGTTCGCACTTTTTTGCAAAAATTTTTACTTCACGATTTGTTTTTATCTCGAACTTTATATTGCTCTAGTTGCTTTCATTATTTTATTGTTGTGGTTGTAGCCATTGAACCACAATTTTTTATTTATATTTTTTATAATTAAGTCATGACTAATTTTTGTTGTTGCTTTTGTATCTATATATAGACAGATAGATATATTTCGTAGTCTGTATTCTTTGATTTTTCTTGCGTGTGGCAGCCGCGACACGCAGCACTTGCGGCCTGTCTGACGCGTGTGAAACGAATACAGAAGCGGTCGATCTGGCTGGGCAGCAAGCGACTTAGCAGCTGACGGTTAGTGGTTGGCGGTTGTAGGATGCCAGTTTGGCACAAGCACCTACATACGTACTAGGCAATCATTGTTGAATCGTATTGAAATCGTTCCACAGCTTTGGCGTGCAAAAAGAACAACAAACACATTAGCAATAGAATTGAGAAAGAAAAGCGAAAAATGCACGGTTGCCACACCATGTTTTCATTCATCGAAAAAAAGGACAAAATCTCAGAAAAAAGGACCAAATTTTTGTTTTATTTGATTGTGATGCAAGCAATTCACAAAAGTGTCGTAGTCGTTTCAGGTTTCCTATACAAAATTTGAATAAACTTAGCGAATAGGAGACTTAATTCAAACTGCACAAACAAAAACACTACTTTTAGGTATTATATTTTCAAATTTCTAGGATCTATGCCTTCACTAACTATACGTTTTAAATGTAATTTTGCTGATAAAGCTCTTAGTTCCAGCATTATGTTATTAATTGGAAAGAAATAAAATGTATAGCGCAGTTAGGTTTTAGTAAGGAAAGGCTCAAAAATTTGCGTTTTGGTGTAGCCGAACCATGAGCAAACTCAGTAAATCATAAATGATGCTTACTTTTGCCCCTGAGCGTTGACATTTCATACCAAAGGCTAGATTTAGTAAGTGTGATTTTTGAAAAACTCACATTTACTTAATCTATCCCCAGGCTTCAGATTAAAAATCAAACGTCTTAAAAGTTTCAACTTTGCAATAACGGAACTTGATTACATTTAAGTAGGTACTAGAAATTAGTTAACAGCGTTGTTATTGAAGTTTACTGGGTTCTGTAGCTACGAGAATAAAACACAAAACACTCCTTTCGCAATCAAAGCTTTTTTACATTTGCTTCAAAATCTGAATAAAAAAGTAAATTTGTTCAATCGCGATTCGTTATTAAGTTATAAAGTTACCGCTTTCAAGAAGTATTCCTGCCTTAACTACGGTTAAAATATTTCTTATGCCAAGCTACTTAGTTTTCAAGTATTCGGCGTGCCTTAACACCACAATACTCCTGGAACACCACAATACTCCTGCAATTTTTACATAGGATTTCTTTGTAAAAAAATTTTGAAAGTCTTACTAATCATAGAACCAATTAGTTTCATTATTTTACTTAGTTTTCAATTCAAATCTTAACTCAACGGCCATCGCAATGGCTCCATCAGTAGAAAGCCCTGCCAAATTTCTGCATTTGAGAAAAATTGTCTTAGCTCAACCAGCGATAAGTGTTTGATAACCGAACGAAATATCTGGATACTAAAACAAGAATTTTTTCTGATAAGTCCGTGTAATGTGTTTGCCATTAGATCCCTCACTTTTCTTATTAATGCCTCGCCTAAAATATCCCCTATGAAATGTCATTGGTCTGCTAAATTTTATTGACTGAGCAATTTTTGTGGTAAGATTTCTATATACATACATATGTAAGTAAATTGAAAATTATATGTGTAATGAAAGTGTGCCAAATGTTGTGGGCAGAGTTGTGAATTTTAACCTCAGTGAAAAAGGAAGAAAAGTACCAAAATCGTGGCTACTGCCTAAAAAGGACCAAATTTGAAAAAAAGGGACCAGCGGACCATATGCGGTTGGAAGGGACCATTTTTGGTCCAAATGGACCAAAACTGGCAACCGTGGAAAAATGTGCGATTTACCTGACCGCTTCATATGTGGGTGAGTATGAGTGGTATTGAGGCTGTGTGTGTTCATGAATGTATGCCTGTCGAACCGTTAACTGGTAGGGGCATGCGCACCACCAATAAACACAAAGAAATTTAACAAAAAAAAAAAACATTGAGTGACTCAGCGACGTTTTGAGTGAATGATTCGAGTGAAGTTCGCTCGCCATTGGAATAATTTCATTGTCTGTATGTTTCGCTACGGTATATTCTCGAATGCTGCCACTGCATAAGTTTTAGTTGGATGATTAGCAAAAATAGTAAATACATACATACACATAACTATATATGATTGTATATTAATACATGCATTGGTACCTCTGCACTAATTTTCACAAAAAAAAATTATGAATGTGTGCCGACGGAAAAAACGTATCCTAACGCTACTCCAGTTCTTTAAGTGCATTTCAAACGGCATAACAAGTTTTAGCAATTTTTTTAATTTTATATGTAGATATGTAATACATGGGTATATATGTATATGCCACAATGTTTTTTTTTTTTAAATTGTGACTAGTCTACCAGCGATTGGGGTGAAACTGTTTCGGACCATTACATATTTCTTATATTTTCGATGTAAAACTATGTTTAAGAAAGTTTCGAACTTTTTATTTAGAAAGAAAAAAACAAAAATTCTCAAAAATCAATGCAATTTTCGGGAGCAATAAAATCAGCAATTCACTTATCGTACCCGTCCTGCTATATGGTGCAGATGAGTGGACCATGGCAACATCCGATGAGGTAGCTCTGGAAGTATTCGAGAGAAAAGTTATTCGAAAGATTTACGGACCTCTACCTGTTGGTGACGGCTAGTAACGAAGGAGATTCAACGATGAGTTTTAAAAGCTTTACGCAGACGTCAACATAGTCGAGCGAATTAAAAAACAGCAGCTGATGCTCCGCCTAAGAAAGCATTTTTATCGGAAGCAGCTTTTGGAAGCAGGGGAAGAGGGCGGCCTCCACTTCGCTGGATGGACCAGGTGGAAAACGCTTTTAATTCCTTTGTCTTGACCAAAAGGTGCCAGTGAACCGAATGGAAAAGCTACAGCCGCGTGTTGTTGCACGGCCATAACCGTTTAAACGCTTATGCGCAAGTTAAGTGGATTTATAACTTGTACCTACTTTGTTAGAATAAAATTGGTTGGACTACATAACTGTATACTCAGAAAAATCTAAATAAAAAGTTTGAAATTTTCGTAAAATTTTCTCGAGTTTTCATAATACATACATTTTATAAGGTGTCAAGAAACAAACTTCTTTGAAGCTAATTTTTTTTGCAATTTTCGCTATAAACTTAAGTCCCTATAGATGTTTGTTCTAGCGTTTTTTGGTAAAGGCGATTTATCCATTGTAACTGGGCGGAAAATTGGAAGTGAAGGTGTCAAAATGCTGCACATTGGTTTATGTCATTTTGGTTCGCCGATTACGAATTTGAAACCAATTTTTAAGAATGCAAAATGGCCGATTTTTTAATAAAAATTCTCAAAAACGCTTTACCCGGAATTACATATTCAAGCCAAGTCTCGCTGTTTGAAATTCTCAACAGAAAATCTCAGCATCTTCCTTGTGTACTTTATCGATTTCTCTGTTTAAGTGGGCAAAGAAGTGTTCCCTTCCAAAATTTAAGTACGTTTTCGTGCCTCCAGGAATTCGCCCCGGGGTTGAAACACTCCGTGTTTCGGCGAATAATTGGTAAAATCGGTCGGTTTTCTTTAAAATTAGTCCTTACAGTACAAATATTTGCCTAAAGAAATAGCCAATGTGAAATATCTCCGCTGAATGTCAAAGAAAACCCCAAACAGGCACAAAAAATCCAAATAAGCCAATACTTTTCCGTAATTTCAATTGTTAATTGTGTTTTTAAAGCAATTTTTAAATTTTGGAGCAATTTTTCATGAGAATTTCAAGATTAATCTGCCCTATAAAATGAAATTATTAACTTTAATAGAAAACGGCCCTGAATCTATGGAAAAAAATGAAATTATATTTCAAAAAAATTCTTGCAGCAAAACTAACAACGCAACAAAACTGCTGCATGTCCATTTTAATAATTCTTAGAACGAGCATTCCCCCTACTGTACCAAATAGAGTTGTAGGGCAATACTCACCTAAACTACAACTTGAGGTATCTAAGTCTGGCAAATAATGTTAATTTGTTTTTTGTACACAATATAATTTTTTGCATTATTTGTCTTTGAAAAAAAAAATAATAAATAAGTAAGGAAGTTTAAGTTCGGGTGAAGCCGAACATTACATACCAAGCTGTACACTTGAAATGCTGTTGTTGTTTCTTTTGTGTGCTTACACTCAGAGAGAAACGCCGTTCTAAAATCCAGCACCACCGGACTCAATTCAAGAAAAACGAACGACCTGTTCTCAAAACAATAACCTTGTTCTTGAACTGACAACCATGTTCTTGAAAAGGGAAGGGTTGGTCTTAAAATATGAACAAATGTTCTAGTAATGAGAACGATGTTCTTAAATTAAGCACAATGATCTTTAATTAAATTCAAAAAAAAAAAAAAAAAAACCGTATAATTCGTGTGCACTACAATGACAACATTTGGTACAAGCTATAAAGCAGTTATAGTGGCCCAGCGGCTATAATGTTGTGATTGCGATCGTGGGGTTTTTTAAAAGCTGCAGACATTGGTGCTTTATCGGTAACCTTATAACAGCTGATTCGATCAACCTTATGAGAATCAATTCAATCGATTATTGGTGCCGCTAAGGTCGTAACCGTATCGTAGCCAACCAATTGGTTTTTGTATGTTTGTTTAATGGTGTGTTCAGTTTATACTTATATTTAAGAATTCATGAGCTTAACAACGGCTTATACTAATTGAATTTCAATTATTATGTTTTCTAAGAGAAACTGAAATGAAAGAAACATTTACTGGCCTATTGCGATGGAACCATTTCGAAAACCGCCAACATAATCATTATCACGCAATTTTGTAATGTTATCAAAGGTTTCACCGGGATTCGAACCGTCAATCACATAGTGAAACTGCAGTTGCCTTTAACCACTAGGCTATCCTGCTGGTATTTGTTTTCATGCTTAATACAGTTTTTCTCATTTCTACACTAACAACACAATTGAGACATTTTGTCTCTAAATTAATTTGTGTGCCATGTAGGTTTGTTTTTGTAAAGTTCTTCTTCGTTGCGAATGAGAAGCGTTGTAAACTCGGGCTCAATTTACATATTTATGTATGTTTGTTTAATGGTGTGTTCAGTTTATACTTATATTTAAGAATTCATGAGCTTAACAACGGCTTATACTAATTGAATTTCAATTATTATGTTTTCTAAGAGAAACTGAAATGAAAGAAACATTTACTGGCATATTGCGATGGAACCATTTCGAAAACCGCCAACATAATCATTATCACGCAATTTTGTAATGTTATCAAAGGTTTCACCGGGATTCGAACCGTGAATCACATAGTGAAACTGCAGTTGCCTTTAACCACTAGGCTATCCTGCTGGTATTTGTTTTCATGCTTAATACAGTTTTTCTCATTTCTACACTAACAACACAATTGAGACATTTTGTCTCTATATTAATTTGTGTGCCATGTAGGTTTGTTTTTGTAAAGTTCTTCTTCGTTGCGAATGAGAAGCGTTGTAAACTCGGGCTCAATTTACATATTTATGTATGTTTGTTTAATGGTGTGTTCAGTTTATACTTATATTTAAGAATTCATGAGCTTAACAACGGCTTATAATATTTGAATTTCAATTATTATGTTTTCTAAGAGAAACTGAAATGAAAGAAACATTTACTGGCATATTGCGATGGAACCATTTCAAAAACCGCCAACGTAATCATTATCAGGCAATTTTGTAATGTTATCAAAGGTTTCACCGGGATTCGAACCGTGAATCACATGGTGAAACTGCAGTTGTCTTTAACCACTAGGCTATCCTGCTGGTATTTGCTGGTGTATTACTTATTAAATAATCAGGTTTTTTGTGTTTTCAAAAATTTTATACATATAAAAAGTGGGCGTGGTTATCATCCGATTTCGCTCAATTTCAATACCAATCTTTTCTGGTTCCAGGTAAGCTCATGTACCAAATTTGGTTTATCGTGTTAACGGACAGACGGACGGACGGACATGGCTCAATCAAATTTTTTTTCGATACTAATGATTTTGATATATGGAAGTCTATATCTATCTCGATTCCTCTATACCTGTACAACCAACCGTTATCCAATCAAAGTTATAATACCCTGTGTACAAGTACAGCTGGGTATAAAAAAATGTAATTTACAACCAGTTAACCAAATAACGAAATATCAAGACTTGCGTGAATATCTCAATACTCACTAATAAAACGGAGAGCTCGATTTAAGCAAGTTTTCAGTTCAGGAGCAAACACCAGTAAAAATTGGAGCACCGGGTCATGGTTACGCACACTTTTTACAAAACTTCCAGAGAGACGGCAGAAGTTCTACAACATTCCTAAAATCAGTCCAAACTTAACACCTGATCGATTTGAAAACATTTTTTTTAGATCATGAAAGGGCATATCGTTGTGCCGACGGTAAAAACTGCCATCTCCATGAACGTCTTTCGGACTATGCCACATACCCGACTTTCATCTTGTTTTTTCCAGCTGTGTAAAATAACTGAGATGAAATTCTCCAACGCCTCAAACCTCCCAGCGGCAGTTACCTATGCCAGCCCTATACGTTACTAGCTCCTTTCAACATAATTTTATAGGGGAAAAATAACACAAAATTTAAATGAAAAAGATTTAAATGAAAGATTTAAGGCCGAGTTTCTCTTCCAATTTGCGTCGTGTTCCTTTCTAATGTTCCTACAAATTGGCTACAAGCAGGTCTATACTTTTTTTATGTCGACTCCGAACGGCATCCGCAAGCAGATGAGTTTCCACTACACTCAGAGAAAAAATCGTTCTAAAACGAACGAAACATGTTCAAAATTAAGAACATTCGTTGGCAAAAGTCTGTTAAGTACATTTTTTCTTAACTCGTGACCGATGGGATTGTTCTAAGAGCAGTTTTTCCAAGCACACCGTTTGTATTTTATGACCACTTTGGTATTGATGTGTGAACCTTCTGTGCTCATTTCAAGCACTACTTGGGCTTGATTTAAGATTTTTCGTTCCACGCTTCGAGAACGTTTTGTGATCGATTTAACAGTTTTCGGTCTAAATTCAAGAACGGTTTGTGCTTGATCATTGGTGGGAGGAAGGTATTTTTTTAATTATTACCCATTTATTTATTTATTTTTTATTAATAAATTATTTTTTTGTTATTAATAAAACATATTAATAACAATAAAGTATTATTAAAGCCAAAAGGTTTGAAACAACGCATAATATTCATTTTTTTTTTAGATATTTGTCTTATCGAGAAATTTTTCTTATTTAATGATGCAATCCGAATATATATTTAAAACATTTCATAACAAGTTTGAGAATTGCCTGTGCATATGAGAATGGAACTGAACGAAAAATAAGAGATAAAAAATTAGAATATAAAAAAATTGTTTTAAAAAACTTCCGAGTTTGACGGTGATCGAACTCGCGCTACACGATCGCAACCGCAACATCATAGCCGCTGGGCCACTACGACTGTTTGATAGCTTGTGCCAAATGTTGTATTTAACATTGTAGTGCACACGAATTGTACCGTTTTTTTCTTGAAATTAAATTAAGAACATTGTACTTAATTTAAGAACAATTCTCTGATTAATAGAACATTCGTTCATATTTTATGACCAGGCGTTCTCTTTTCAAGAACATGGTTGTCAGTTCAAGAACAAGGTTATTGTTTTGAGAACAGGTCGTTCGTTTCTCAAGAACAAAAAAGTAAGAACAAAAAAGCTTGAATTGAGTCCGGTGGTGCTGGTTTTAGAACGGCGTTTTTCTCTGAGTGTAAGAGCTTTTCATGGCCGAAATACACTTGGAGTGCTTGCCAAACACTGCCGAGAGGCATCCCCGCTTAGAAAAATGTTCTTCTAAATGAAAATACTTGTTTCTAAAATTTGTATGATGCTTTTCCCGGGGCGTGAAGCCAGGATCTTCGATGTGGTAGGCAGAACACGTTACCATCACACCACGGCGGCCGCATATGAAAAATATAAATTACTTTTTATTTCCAAAAAAAATTTACTCCAAAGTGGATTTATGTAATGCACTTTATAAGAGGTGCCAAAAAATCTCCTTTTTTTAGAAAATTAAATTGCTTTCACGGATTTCGATAAAACATTTAGTCATTAGTCGCTGTTCACACACAAATATTTTGTTGCTGAAACTCATTACTTGAAGAAGAGGGGGTGACGAGGAAAGCGGACAGGCACCGAGTTTCTTGTGCTCGGCGACTTGCTTTTTGTTGTCTTTCTTCTGTCTTCAAACTCTGGTTTTTGTTAATTTTTCCTTTATTGAAGAACTTTTGATTTGATTAATTTGATTTTGAACACAAATGTTTATAATTTTAATTGATATTTCTAATATTCCACAATAATTTTTAAAATTTTCAATAAATAAAACAAATGTTAGGAAAGACTTGAAATAATATGTCAAATTGTTGCTTAGAAAGAGGCACCGTGTGTAAATATGATACGAAACTTCAAAAGAGATGTTGCCGATAGCCATCAACAAAACTTTTTGCGTGTAAACGGCGACTTATGAATGTTTGTTCAGTGATTTTTTTAAAGGGCAGTAACGCATTAAAAATGGGCATAGAAATGGCTTATTACAGTTTCTGTACGCTTCCTTACAGCGAACCGAACTATTTCTGAACTAGCGCAGAACTATCGCATTAAGAGACGGTACTAGTTATAATTCTCTCCCTTCGCAGTGTTTTTAGCTGACACTCTTAGCATTGTGATGTCCTACGAAATGAAAGTTGTCCCTCTTTGCAGACCTTGTAAACGCGTTGTTGTTGTTGTTGTATTAACGATAAAGACACTCCCCGAAGGTTTTGGTGAGTGTTATCGATGTTGATGGTCCTTCGCCGGATATAGATCAGGTACGTTCCGGTAACAAAGCACCATTAAGGTACTAGCCCGACCATCACGGGAACGATTTATATGACCACATTAAACCTTCAAGGCCATCCCTCCCTCCCCACCTTCTCGCCGCTATGCAAGAGTTCATAGGTAGTCATTAAATATTGTAACGATTTACTGCAATTCCTCTTATTTGCAACCTTCTGCTAACGTTCCAATCACTGAACTCTTGAATAAATAACTCCAATATTTGAAATGCAAAATGGTCTTTATTAGACTACTTTCAAAATAACACTTCTACTGCTCGACAGATAGCGTGCTTAAATCAAACTCATTCATTCATTGCTCAGCTGGCGCTCTTTTATACTCTGTGCTGCGTCGCTCGCATACTTCTAGGCGTTTCTATTTCTAGAATCTACTACTTATTTATCAGCTATAAACTTATCAGCTATAACTACAGGTGCACACCTATAGCCTCTCATATGCGAGTGTATATGTGAGTGATACTTGCACAAATTAATGCCTACTTTTAGGAGTATCTACGATATATGCATGTGGTTGTGCGTTGATCTCAGCTGTTTGTATGGACATATGGGTAGATATAATGATTGATTTGTTGATGTGCATACAAGTCACTGCTTAGTATCGGCTTAGAGATGTGAGTATCACTTAGTGTAACTAATATTCGTCACAATATGTAGCGCGAGGCTGGTGCTTTGGTGACTTTCTTCCATTATCGTTTTCATAAAATTGAGTTTTTTCGTTTCTGGGTTTGAACCAAAACCAAAAAATTTTAAAAATCAAAAAATAGAAAGTTGTATAACCATCTGGTTTTGAAACAAAGCCCAATTGTTTAAACTTGCCGGTAAAATCTTTATTTAAATAGTGTGAATAAATTTTTTTGATCAAAGGTTCCTACATTTGGAACAGAAATGTCAGAGTTTCAAATTTGTATTTGTTAGTATTATTTTTGGTTCCTTTTTTCTAATATTACATTTACACAGGTCTCAAATGCGTACTTCCAAATGAGTCATTTGAAGACGTTTCATTGGCCTCATTCGGATCCCGCTTTACTTTCCTAATAAAAAAATAAATAAATAAAGACTCGCCTGCGAGGACACCAATCCATAGCAAGAAAATGCACTGACGTAATTGATTGAACAATTTTACGATACAAAAAGAAAAAAATATCACAAATACAAAGCAGAGTCTGGTAGAATTTATAACTCTGGTATAGCGCTAATCTCATGATACGTCGTTTTACCATTCATGTTCCTGCCGGGTTTCTTTTAGTAAAAAAATGTCAAATGCGTGCGTAGATCGGTTGTGTGGATTCCATATGCAGGCCAAGGCGAATCCATACCAGGTGGTGGCAAAGCGAATTCAACCAATTCGCCGTGCAGAAGAATGTGAAGTCAAAAGAAAAGTTTCATTGATTTCGATTAACTGACATATTGTTGTACAAGGCGTTGTATGGAAAAAATTAAGTAGAAGCAATCAGCTGTTGGTGCAACAACACCTGGTACTGAATTGGCCTTGCCGAATCCGATGAAGTGCGTCGCATTTGGAATTTCCTGCCCAAAAGACGCATTTGGTGCAATGTAAATGTGGCGTAAAGCTTCAAAAATTTGTCTGCTCGCTTAGAAAGACATTTCAATTGGAAACAAAAACAAACTTATACCGTTTTCACACAGAAAATTAATGGAATCACAATTCTGTGTAATGAAATACATTTTCATTCAGGGCCTTTTGCTTCATTAAGCGAACATCTGTCAGCAGCCCCAAAAAAATATTTCGTTTTAACAAAAAATAGTTAAAATGGAAAGCAGCCGTTTCCTCTTAACTATAAATACCTACAATCAAAATAAAATGAATGCGCAACTACCCATAGATGTTCCCATTTTCGAAAAAAGCGATATTACCTTTTGCAGAAAATGCAGCAAAAATTTAATTTTGAATTTTTTCGTGGGTTTCTATTTTTCGTAAATTGTTGAAAATAATTAATTTTTGATTGTCATTTGTTACACTGACAATAAAATTCGAAGCACCAAGCAAAGCCGACTGGATTTTTCACTCGATTCGGCATTCAATAAAGCAATAATGATATAATTAAGAATTTGTATTTTGTATGGAGGATTGAGTTCAATTAGGGCTTTAATGTAGAAAACTTGGCTAATTATTTCAATAAGCCTCTGTGTGAAATTGGCAAAAGCGAGTTGTTTAATTTGTTTTTGCTTTTCAATTTAATTTTTTTCTAAACGAGCAGAAACAAATTATAAGCCCAAAATAATTTATATATGTTTTAAATATATTCAGTTTTGCGCGTAATATTAAGAAAAACGATACTCAATACATACTCATGGAAAAAAACGTTTTTAAAATTCTTTTTGCATTAAAATTTTTTGTTGAATTTTTGTTAGTGACATGTTTCTATAATTACTTCACCGAGTCAATTCCAGGTAACTAAAAACTTAAAATGTGTGCAAGCAGTAAAATTTTCAGTACACTGAAATAAAAAGACTGGTAAAATCAACCGCAATATGGGTCAATTCAGCCGAAATTTCTGTCAATTTTTATCCATCGCAACAAGAAGTTGAATGAACTGCAACAAATCGTTGATTCGTAATTGACCGTTTTAGTAGTCAAATGAACAAAAAAAATTTGTTGCGACAGCTTTGTACGTGGGTACCTATGTTGCGGCATTTGCAAGGCAGATGAGTTTTCACTGAGATCTTTTCATGGCAGAAATACACTCGGAGTGCTTCCCGAACAGTGCCGAGGGGCGACCCCGCTTAAGAAAAATTTATTCTAATTGAAAAACTTTATTTCTAGAATTTTTATTTTACTTTGCCCGGGGTGTGTACCCAGGGTCTTCGGTGTGGTAGGCAGAGCACGCTACCATCACACCACGGCGGCCACCATATACATACGTAAATATATGCATACATATAGTACACAGCATACATAAGTACAAAGTAGAGAGCGCAGTGAGCGTAAAATTATCTTTGAAATTTGCTCAAGTATTGACTGTTGATCGCTGTTGAAATGCCCAGTGAGATCAGTTGTGTTAACAAAAAAATCAGTCAGATTGATTAGGAATCTGTCAATTTTACAGAATTTTGTTAACTTAAGAGCGACAATTTCTCTTCTGTTGAAATGACTAAACTAATTTGTTAGCTTGACAAAGAAGTCGGTCGAATTAACCATAATTCGATCAATTTCACCGAATCTCCGTTAGGTCAAGAACAACAGAACAGATTTGTTGATTTTACTAGCACCATTTCTTTCAGTGTATATTTTGTACTATTGTCCCCATATTTCTGAAGATAATCTAACAATCCACACAGAAGAGGTTTACGCCGATCACTTTATCGGCGGCGGCGACGTAGGATCCATTATATACCGGCAGCGGCGGCGTGGTCGGCGCGCCGGCATATGCCAGTGCTCTTATTTTAAAAAGCTTAATTTTTCTATTTAAAAAAATAATATTTAGGAAAGGTTTTGTTTGTATGTATTTAAGGAAATCAACGTTTTGGCCATTTCCGAAAGATCCGGCGTTTTTGCCTCAAAATCTCGCAGATCGTTCAAAAATTTTCAGGAGTAGCTCCTTGCGGAGGGATTGCCCCTCGTTGACTTACTCCAGAGAAGCTTCGAACCTAACCCCGGTCTTTGGAATTGGTACTGCTGCGTCTGCTGAAAAGAAATAGAGATACATAAAATGGTCACACTTTTGTTTGTATATCTGGTGCAAAGCGTAGTTTCACCTAATAATAGTCGCGAGCACAATTCCATTAAATCATTTGTGGCTCCTTGGCGGTCACGCACAAATACGGCTTACGGTTGCTATTAAGGGTCTATTAATACTCATGACTCTTGTGGCACATGGCGCCTCCAGTTTTTTCGGCTGTTTTTAAGAGCTGTGCGAACAGTAGCAATCCCGACCATCAGTCACTACCACGCCTCCTGACCCTCACACCATATGCCAGCACAGAAGCCAAAGGACTGCGAACTCATACCTTACTCGACGTCACTTTCTTAGAAGCTCTGGTGTAGCTCCGAAGACTTTCTAACGGATGTTTTTGACGCGCTATGCTGCCGAGCCACACTAGAAATACACCTTGAAACGTTAGGGAGTGACTATTCGGCCAAGGATGCCGCCCTCGAAATCATAAGCAGTCTAAGTGGATGTCATTGTGTAACGCATGGGTGAAAATCGTATAATCCTCGGCGCATCTACATAATTAACATTTTACAAGGACCCTTGAGAAAATTTTTAAAATGTAGACCAAAGTTTGCAGACGTTTGTGTTCAAAACATTGATTTCAATAGTCTTCGTTAAAGCAAAACGATATTTTAGAATGAAAGTCGGCCGATTTTAAGTTGAAAGATGTTAACTGTGGTTTGCCGGCCTTATGATATAAGAGCTCATTATGGATGACCGCGTAGCTTCAGTCTAGTTCGCCTGTCCATTACATTAGGGTAGTAGCACACACGGTTATTAGTTCGACTGTCTTGGGAAAGCTTTTGCTTCACCACTTTGAGTGTTCTTGCGAATGTTAAAGCCTCACCTGGTAAATATGTATATGTGCCTACGTATTCACATTTGTAAAAGGAGCAGAAACGTGTAGATGATATTTAAACTTGTTTGATAGGTTATAATCAATGTGATTCACACCAAGGGACGAGTTTTGGATAGGGCCGCAAATTTTAGGAAATGTCAAACCGGGAGACTTGGGTGTTGAAGGATGAAGTGTGAAAATCAAAATTAACATTTCAGACGCTATTGTATAGTTTCGCAAATAAACAACAGATGTTTGAATGTAAGCCCAAGTGATTTTTCAAACCCTTCTCATACGTACATATTTCCTCAACTTAAGTATGAGGTAAGAATCATTTCAAAGGGGTGTTTTGCTCTTAGAACCTACTAAGGGTTTTGCATCACTGATTTCGCTTATTCTTTCAGCCAATCGCAATATATATTTTTTTTTAAATCGGGACCTTTTTTGGGTAATTTGCTTTTTTTAACAACTTGAGGACAATTTGAAAACATGTTCGCCTTGGGTCATTTTATTTGAATTCATTGTTAATTATTAATTTTTTGAAAAAAATATGCAAAATGAGCATATAAATTTATTATATAACTTTTCTTTTAGTGTTTTGTTTTAATAACTTGGTGAATTGGGTGATGCAAAGTCCATGCTAAGCTGGCAGCGACAACGCCTGTTTTTTAAATAACTTTTGAACAGTTAGAAAGAGTTTTTAAATTTCGCAATTAGTTTCTTATAACTGGCATCCGTTGATACCTCTTTCGACCATATCCGACCAATTTTCGACATGAACAATAAATTGCATAAACAGTCTTAAACGAGAAAACATGTGACCCGGCCTATGAAACGGTGGCTTATGTCTCCAAAAAAAAAAAAAAACTACGAAGAAATTGAAAAATGCATTGTTTATATTTAACAGTTGTTTCTCGCAATTTCTTTTTTCAGTCATAAGCCACCTTTTCATAGGCCGGGTCACATATAGTAATGCGCCGGAAAAACGACCAAAATCGGCGGCGTTTATCGGTGGCAACCCCAGCGGGTTAGAGGGTCAGAATATTACCGCGGTAGGTATGCCTGTCGTAAGAGGCGACTAAAATACCAGATTCAAGGGGTTGTGTAGCGCAACCCTTCAGGTTGCCAGCGTAATATATAGCTTCTCCAAACCCAATTGTCAACCTCACCTATCCGCGGCGAATCCTGTTTCACTAACAGACGAGGCTCTGGCGACCCCTAGCTCCTCATGTAACTTGGGGGTGGAGAGGGAGAGGGTGGCCTGAAGGTTTAATGTGGCCACATAAATCGTTCCCGAGATGGTCGGGCTAGCACCTTAATGGTGCTGTGGTACCGGATCTGTATCCGGCAAAGGACCATTATATCGATAACACTCCCCAAAGCCTTCGGGGAGCAACCTTATCGCTACAACAACAAATTTTCCCTTCAGCCATGACCTAAAGACTTTCAATTTGGAATGAAATGAAAATAAAGTTTGGGCTATTGCCATCACAGGTTTACAATATTTTCAATATTTTTTTCATCGAGCTTTACAGATTTTACGAAATCGCTTTTTAAACAAATTGTCTCATTTTATCTTTGTTTTGAAATTAGAGTGGATATTTTTCCCGGGGACAAGTCCATAGATTTTGTGTTGTTTTAAAAGTTTAAGTTGGCATTACGTAAAGCAAGTACAAAATTTCACTTGCCATTGACTTTTGTTTTTAAAAGAATTATCAGCATTTTGCCAGGTCGTTAATTTTTTCACTTTTCATTGTAATCTTTCGTTTATGTTTTCTCTTTATATTTTTCATATTTATTTTTTCCGTCTAATTCATTGCGTGCCAAAACATTGACCACAATTGAAAAAAAAAAAATAATAAAAAAAAAGAAAAACATACACACCAAAACATATGACAATGCAATTTATAACAACACGCAATAATGCGTTTTTGAACACGAACGACAAACCGCACAAAAACAATTCATATTCCTATGTATGAATAACATTGAAACAAACTGCAGCGGCACGTCAATTGCAACTGGCGACCTTATTGTTGTTGCACGCATACAACAACAAATATCTATGTAATATGCGGAAGATGAGCCATTGCTGGAGTAGACCCGATATTGTTTTTTTTTTTTTCAAGCGTTATTGTCGATACTTTAAAACGGAACAAACGAATGTCGGATGCGCGCACTCGCCGCACACAAAAAATTGCCTAATTCGGACACTCAACTCGAATTCGAAACGCCAGCAAACGACCGAATACACTAATAAACTGGCTTAACGGGCGAACAGCACGAACTCTTCAAGAATCCAACAAGAACTGAGTTATTGGAAAAAACCAGTCCTGTTTGTTGGCCAAAAAGCATACCAAAAACCGTGCACGCTGCCAAAAACAACAACTTATCAAACAAAAACAGTTTTTTGTAATGGAAATGACTTCCAGTATTAGCCGCGTTGCAGCTTGAGTGGGTGTATACGAAGGACGTGAATGAATGGAAGAAGTGACTCACTTCGCTGAAACTCTTGTTTACACAACTTGCTATCCATTGGAATTCATTGGAAATTTGGTTGAGTGGCAATTAAGCCGCAGAAGAAACGTGTTTGCTCATACTCCCACTCTTAAGCAAATTCATAAGTGCGAGCAAGATAACAATAATACAACAAATTGTGCTTCGCGAAGGCGGCAACGGTTTCCATAATGGCATAATGTTTCTTTTACCATATCGTTCCGCTAACGGTGAACATCCATTAATATATGGAGCTATTCGTTGTATTAACGAGTGCACTTTGCCAAGTTTTCTCTCAGTTGTACACAAAAAACAAACCACTCATCCAGTCATTTTTTCCTTGTTGTATCTACAGTCAACTTGTTATCTCTTTTCTACTTTATTAGCAAGATTTTGCATGTGCAGAGTTCTCTGTTACTCTAACTTGTAGCAGGCGTGGTTTCGGTTTCACGTGCAACAACATTATTGAAGCACTACGGAAATACAAATATTTGTATGGGTGCATTTTAAGGGCAACACAAGCATGAAAAAAAATATAAAGAATAAAGCCTCCATTGAATAGGCTCGTGAGCAGTTATTCTGAAGGGGGTCCTTTAGCTATACAAATTTGAATGCACAATTTTGGTCATAGGATAGATAGGATAGCATGATCTTTCTGGCCGAAAGTGGATGGCAGGAGGTCCGCTGAAATAATTGGGTTCACTAAGGCTCACCTATCAATGGTCATTGGGGTTTTGACAGGGCACTGTCACATGGGTATCCATGCGGTACGTCTCAATATACTGGAAACTCCATCCTGCTGCAGCTGTATGGAGGATGTTGAGGTGGAATCACCAAATCACTGTATGCTTGATTACCCAGCTTTTGCCAGAACTAGGCGAAAGTATTTCGGTCGCGACTCACTTGGATCTCCCGAGGATTTATCCAAAATTGAGATCGGTATCTCTTGCTACGCTCAAGGCCGGATTAAATCAAAAATACTTGAGACTGGTTTTAATTTATATATATGTAGATATATATTTGTTAATCCGGCTTTCAGCTCAATAAGAGAAAACAGCTACAGCTCTTAACAGCTAATCAGAAACGGTTCTTATATTAATCATTCAAATACGTATTTTCCGTACTTTTAGGCCACCTGCCACACCGAAGATCCTGGGTTCACGCTCCGGGCAAAGCAACATCTTTCAAAAACAAGTGCTTTCAATTAGGCGACATTTTTCTAAGCGGAAACAAGTAGGTCCCGCGGATCGACAGGGAGACTGCTAGCTATATCTCTTTCTCTCACTGTTTCAATTTTTAGAAAGGAAAACTTATTAAATATTTTTTTAGGAGTATTAGAGCTCTGCAGTTAGCATAATTTTGTTGGGCATCAAATTAAAGAATTTGCACGATTTAGGATCACCTTCTTTGAATCCTAAATGGGTTTGGATAATTTATATGTGTCAATTTGTTTTTTTTACTTGGATTCTCGCATTTGGCTTGACAGATACTATTATAAGTAATTCTGCGACAGTTTGCACACTTTTCCGTATTTCCTTACATGTGCATTGGGCAAAGGATGCTTATATTCCAATTGTCAGGAATGCATTCGTGTGATTATTTTATGCATAAAAGTCGATATATTCGAGCATAGGCAAAAAATTATATTAGGGGTATCCCAACAACTTAAAATATAAATAATGATGGGAGAAAAAATTCGCGATACACATACATTTTTTACAGAGAAGTTAAAAGGAGCATTTTTTTTATTAAATAGTCTAATATCCGGCATAAGAGATATCTACCCTCATCTTCTTAACATGTCAACGTTGGACATGGGTTGTCTATCAATGGCATGTTTTTGACCCAATAAAGAGTCACACCGACAAAAGCTTATTCGCGTTAATCAACGTCAATCCCAACTCAGCGGCGATCTGGCCCTTCCTCTCTTCCATTTTAATAACACGGTCTATCCAGGTAAGAATTTAACTTAACGCTCATGTGAAGAATTTCTGTCGTGAAATTAAAACTCGTTGAAAGTTCCGAGTTTAAAAATTCTCCTTTTCGTTAAATTTTATATTGAAAACAATGGAAACAACTAAAGACTTAGGACTTTACAACGAATATGAGAATTTAGTGCATTACCCAAATGTTTCAATAAAATAAAAATAAACAATCAAGAGTAGAACGCCACATTTTTAACACCTCAAAAGCTCTGAAAAACGTTCTATCAACTTATTGGTCCCATAAGTCATAGTTGAGAGAGCGAACTAAATGGTCATATGGCTTATGTATGTTTTAAGTTCTTTCGTCAAATACCTACCTATAACATTTGAGAAAGAAAATAGTAGGGGTTTGATAGATATTCCCATATGAATAACCTTAAAAAACAGTTTTGGGAGATTTGAATGGAAATGAGAAGCAAATAAAAATGAGTAATTTATATATATAGAGATACTCATGGAGGGAACTGACGAAACAATTTTTAATGCTCTGATGAAGCATTTTTGAGTGTCTCATAATCGTTTTTATATTTTTTTACGAACAAAAGAGATTGTTTTTTTGAAGGCTTAGCATACAGTAAAATATGTATACTGGACGTTTACTGTTTCTTGAGAAACCAGTTTAGAATTTTCGGTAATCAACTAATGTAGTTGGGTAGATGAAACCCTATATGGGTATCCCCATGCGCACGACCATGCTCTATTTAATGTAGATATTTGTGTTATCTTTTTCGTACAAACACTACTCTTTAATTTAGTATGTGTGTACATACATATGTAGTTGTGTAGGTACATATTTTTTTCGACTACCGTTCCACCGTCAACCAATCATTTTCCCCGCTTTGGTCTACTAATTAATTACGGTGTAATTAAAAATTTTTCAAGCTTAACTTTTATTAGTTTATCTCGGCATTTGCATCTCTCGCGCAATAAATCACGCTTCAGTAGTTCGAGACTGCAAAATGTATGGAAATAGTGCCGGTGGTGATGG
Source organism: Eurosta solidaginis (assembly GCF_040869045.1). Taxonomy (NCBI): domain Eukaryota; kingdom Metazoa; phylum Arthropoda; class Insecta; order Diptera; family Tephritidae; genus Eurosta; species Eurosta solidaginis. The sequence goes on along the minus strand of NC_090319.1, from coordinate 98,506,505 downwards.
CGATGGTACGCTAGCGACGGACTGACGACAACCAAAGCCTGAAATGTAAATATTGATATTGCAATTGAATACTCGCCATTGTGTGTTTTCTGTTTTCCTTTCTTGTTTGCTGATTGTTTTTTCTGTTCATCTAAGTATTTGTGTTATATGTGCTTCCATCAACTGCTACTCCTTCCCACAATCATAGGCTGAGTAAGGAAGCAAAAGTTTTCGCTAAAATGAATCGACCTAATCCGAAGTTTTGGAAAAACAGAATAATTATTTTAACCTTTAAACCTTTAAAACCGGAACAGTTATCACTGAAGTCACTTCCCTAAAATATTTGAAGGATTGGGTACGTTCTTATGACGCTCGATTTAGGAGTACCGTTGTTAGTGTCTGACAGCAATCTGTCATGGTTGCTTCAGTCTAAGGTTAGAGCTAGGAAAGTTTCGGTATCTTTGTACTGCTGTCAAAAGGCTATTGGCAAACGCTGGGAGCTTTCTCCGAAGGTGGTACATTGGCTGAACGATACGGTAGTCCACCGATTCTCTTCTACATGCTTCTGGTCTGGTGGAGAAAATTATAAACTTCTGTCACGATCAGTCAGTGATTTGCGATGGTTTGACAACACCTACATTGGTACTAGACGCAATGCTGCATCTGTAACGCGGGGTATAAGCTTATAAATTACAAGCACTTCAGTCTTCTGATCGACTTCCAGTACATTCCTGGCAGGAAAGGCTATTGTGACCTGGGTACCGCTTCTGTTGCCACATTCATCACTAATATTCCCTGCAGAGGGAAATGGGGTTGGCAGTTTATATGGAACGGGAGTCTGGTAAACCTGAGGGTATTATGCGATGAGCTCGGTGTCAACCGGTAATTGATGCTGACTGCTGATTACAACGTCTTCCAGGCGAAGTTCGCCGCTATAATGGATGCAGTATATGAGATGCTATCCGCCGCTGTAGCTGTTGGGGAGTTTACCATTTACTCTGATAGTCGGGCGGCTGCCACCATGAGGTCAAGGGCTTTGAGGGATTGCTTGACCTCACTTGCGTTGGCATCTTAATACTTTCTGATAACAATAGCTTCAGAGGATATAGTGGCATCCCTGACAGCTGCCAAGCTTATCTCTTGGTCCGAGCAACCACTGGCGAACTGAACGTTACTAAAAGTGGACACATTGGGTTTCTGGACAGCTTGGTCTCGAGCCAGCTAAGCAAGTTCTGGGTTAACACCACCTCTTACTATTTTTCGTGGTCTTTCTGGCCATTAGTGAAAACTTCGGTGATTGTCTCCATGTGCTCGGCGGAGCTATTTGGTTTACAAAAGGCCATTTATATCAGGTTATTGGAGTTTTAAATGGGCATTTCCCAATGTGAGTTCCTGCGGCTCGCCTCAATAGACTATACAGCTGCATGAAGGACGACGAGGTGGACTCATACAGCCACTTTATGTTGAGCTGCTCAGCAATTGCGAGGTCGAGGCGTAAATGTCTAGGTCAGGATGTATTCAAATCTTATGAGAAAATTTCCAATATCGAGGTGGACCTTATTCGTAGCTTAAACTAAGTAACTGGCAGCCAGTTCCACCGTTAGAGTATGTGGTAGTACAATGGGCCAAAAAAGTGTTTAACTGAGCGGTCCTTTAACTGGACAGCTGCCACACAACAGTCTATTGACGTTTAAGAGTTACAATGGCTTTGTAATTGAGCTGAAATCTTGGGTTGCATTTATGGGGAGAAAAATGCATTGCCTTTAAGTCAATGTTAAGTTAATCCTTTGGAGAGGAAGAACTATACGACAATAGATTGCTTATATGTCCCTTAGAACGCACTTCTCTCGTCGATACATTTTTTACTTTGCAAATCATAATTGTTGTCAGGCAATATAAACGATACCTTTAAGACTGCAGTTGGTCCTTTCGAGTCGTTGAAGGCAAAACGGGGTTTCTGCAGAAGGGAATACAATTGGAGCTGTAGAACCATCGAGAAAATAACTGAAAATCTGACGGTGGTAGTGGCGGTAGACACAAAGGAAGGTTGATGGAGCCGCTGTCATGGAGGTGTATAATGACTTGGCTTCCCTTGGCTTTTCTAATTGGTGTCATTTACGGGCCTTACAATCTCTGCTAGACTATTCTTTTATATATTTCTTAACATCAGATGATCAGGTCGTTTCTTATTCTGTATGGAGGTCACATACTTCAACGGATTTTGGAATCAGGCAGTAACATTTTCACTAAGCTTATAAGCATACAGCAGTAAACAATTTTGCTGACTAATTGAGACTGTTTCAGACAGTTCGGTTTCAGAAAGAATGATTTTAATAATACTTTGGCGCGATATACCTCCGAGAAGACAAAGGCCTTGCTCCCTTATTGTATGCTACTATATTTTTCCTATAAAATGGCAAACCTACATTTTTTGTGTCTACTCCTCCGAGTCTTTGCTTAATTGGGTCAACATAATACCTCTAATCACGTTGGCCTTTAAAGCATCGTTCAAAATTTACATATATGTATACAATAGCCCCTCTGCTCGAGATAATTTGGAATTTAGTTCTCTTGCGGAATTCGGAAGTGAAGACTGAGTATTGCCAAAATCCCACTTTTATTACGCATGCCTCTTTGAACCTATGTGTTAAGACTAAAATTGCGAATCTCTCGCCTCTTTTCCCATGTCGTCTTAGGTAGGAAAGGCATGGGGCAAATGTATGTAAATAGCTCATTTTTTGTTATGATGTAACAGTCATGATGATCATTACCGCAAAGGACGTCTTCTAAAAAGTCTCAAAAACCGAAACCGCTGGGGTGATGTATTCTTGAAGTAAAGATAAATCGGTGGCATATTGCACATCACGTTCAGTGATGTAGCTAAACTCATCTGAGTTCGTTCCCTCCACTGATTGCTAGATTGACTTCGTTCGTATCACCGATTGGAACATCCATTACTAACATTGCATTTTTTTGAAGAAATTAAATTAAAAACACCGTCGCATAAGAAGTTTTTCATATAAACAACTCATTGATGACATCCTGTCACCCAGGTGTGTATCTAAGGGGACATCTCCATAAGCACAACAGCCCTCAGCCTCATGCATGAAGAGTCAGCACCGTTCTCAGAGTTCAATACCCGAAACACAATATAGGCAAGCGGACGTCCTAGGGAGACGCTCATCACTCTGGCACAACTTCGATCTGAATGCTGTAATAGGTTAAGCTCGTAATTGTCCAGAGTCCACCCCGACATAAGCAATATATGTCCTGCATATTATGTGCCCCCACAAGACACCAACCATCTTTTCAATTTCAATTGAACTAACGCCTCTATTGGATTGGGCGAAGTAGTGCTACAATGAAGAAGGGGCGCATGCTGAGGACAGAGGTATATCAACTTCATTACTGTTTCTCGCATGATCCCGCTTACCACGTTAGGGCACAACCCATATATCAATACCATTAACTCATCCACAGTATGTAACAGCTCACATATATAAAAACATATCCACCATTTCTGTTTTTGTTGTGAAATATGTTAAAAACATCATACGTTTCGCTCCGCCAATCGCATTCAATATTGAACCTAAAATGTCAGAGAAGCTTTTGAATTATTCGCCCAGGCACAGCGTCAACAGCGGGTGCGCATTCTGTATTGTTGTAGCTCCTGCTGGCTGTTACGATACAACAATTTCAAAATATATATTTATTAAAATCGTAAATGAAAGTGCAAAACCGCCTATCTGTTATACGTAATACCGTGTGCTATAATAATACTGTAACGAATTTGCTGCAAATCCTCTTATTTGCAATCCTCTGCTAAGTTCGAATCACTAAACTGTTGAATAAATAACTCCAATATTGAAGAATGGAAAAATGGCCTTTATTAAAGTACTTCACAATAACACTTATACTTTGCTACTCGCTGGCTTAATAACCAAACTGATTGATAACTCAGATTAAACTCTACTATTGGCCGCCAGATCGCGTGCTTAATCAATAACTGATTGAGTGCTCAACTCAAACTGAATTACAGCGCCTCTACATCTGTCGCCTTTTATACTCTTTGATTTTAACATTCGCATTTTCTAGAATCCACTAGCATTATCCATGAGCTCTCAAACTTCTCAGCTGTAACTACAATTGCACAATTTTATAGCTTCTCTCATTGCATACTTATAGGAGTATCTCAGATATATGCATGTGTTAGTGCATTGACTCTCCGCTGCTCGTATACGTACATGGTACATATGTGTAGACGCAGTTATTGTTTCGTTTATGTAGATACATAACGATTGAATTATTGATGTGCATTCACGTCACTACTTAGCATCGGCTTAGAGACGGCAGCACTCCTTAATTTTGCTAATATTCGTGACAATACAACTAATTCTATCCTTTCCGACATAAGCTCTCCCTTTTATGAGAATAGATCTCGTGTCGATAGCAGCATCAGCAAATGTTTAGTACTAAGGTCCTTTACGTTGTTTTGCTTAAGCTCTATATGCGGTTTTGCACATTCACCAAACTCTATGTACTTACAAAAATATGATCTTATAAACTCCGCCGTAGAGGCCATGTAAGCGTCTCAAAAAACCTTACCGCAGCGACAACATGTGCGACTCTTGTTGCATATGTTGCCACAGAACCTTCTGCTATTTTCCCTTCACTGTTCATATTTGTAAGACATTTAAAAAAAAAAATTGTTTAGACTTCCACCTTCCTTCGTCTTCGTCATTATTGTGTTGTCTTGTTGCATTGGCAGATAAACGTTTTTCTTCAGCTTGTCTTTGTTGTTGACTGTCCATGCATTTTTGCACGCAACTCTTAAGAAGATGCAACGCTGCTGCTGTTGCTGTTGTAATGGAAGGACGTACCTAAGTGCATAAACCCTGCAAAAAATGTGTTGTACTCCACAACATTTCCTCACGCATTTAAAACACTTTTCCAAATTTACATTGCTATGTCATCCAGATTGGAGCACTCTTTCCGAGTACCTACTCCATGAAACACCTACGGGAGAGCTCTTTCCAAAAAATCTCAAAAATTACTTCAAGAAGTACTCACTAGAAAAACCGAGAGCTCGATCCGACAATCCATGTTGGAGTACTAATACGCGAGAAATTAAGCAAATGAGTCAACCATTTTCTGCAGGGTATCTACATATATACATATATGTAAATACCTAGCTACCCTTACATAACATTATTGTGATATAGCCTCGATATAATCCTGAAAACAGTTTCGAAGCAGCCCAGAAAACAATAGTTCGAGGATAAACCCGCAATTGTCCATATATGGATCCGAAATGATCTCAAAATAGTGCGAAAATATTACGAAAACAATCTCAAAATGAACTCATGTAGGTGTTGAAATCATCCTGAAATAGTACCACAACGACCCCATAAACTGTCCCGACATATTTTGAAATAGTTCCGAGCCTACTTATACCAAAATAGTCCTGAAATCATTGGAAATTGCCGCCAAATGGCCTTAGATAATCTAAAGAAAGTCCTGGAATGATCCGGATATATTTCCGAAATCATCCTGTAATTGGTCCTTATTCCAAAATTTTTTAAACGGAAATCTGTATTTAGCATGTATTAACTGCCCTAACACTTCGTCTAAGGGCGTCAGCAGCTGCAATGGGTCGTTTCAAGCCGCAACAAACTTCCAGAACATATCCCTTGTATGGATACCTGGTCACAGGAACATTGCAAACCTGACCGAATAGCGTTAGCAAGAGAGCTGAGGACCTACTAAATAGGTCAACGAAAGAAATATTTAGAATCACTTCCACAGTCACGGGACACTGGTCGCTCGGCCTGCATTGACCTACTCATGTGACAAGGACACCGATATTGGCCGCTCAGCTTGTACGCTGAAAGAATGGGGAACCCTTTTAACAGAATTTGCTGGAGCTGCGGCGTGGAAGGAAGGAACAGTTGCACACTATCTGTGTGAATGCCCAGCTCTAGCTTATACTAGGTTTATAACTATGGGCAGTTATACATTGTCAGAACTTCTGTAAGTAGCTAAATGCTCTGTAAAAGGTTCATTGTCCGCACTAACTGTTTTGAACGGAACGCCAGCTAGCTATACAAAAAAAAAAACAGCAATTGGTTTAGAAGCATCAAAATGGCGCCCCATGCGCTACTTAGGCTTGGGTCTTTGGTATCCGGGCGGCACACTCCCGAAAAGATCTCAATCACAATGCCTAAACGGTTCCGAAAAATAATTTTAAAAAATCTTATAATGGTAACTTAGATAGTCTCGAAACGGTCCCTATATAATTCTGAAATAATCTTGAAATATCCACGAAACTATTGCGAACAAAACACCGAAACGGTCCCGAAATAATCCATAAAAAGTTCCGTAATGAATCCGGGTATAGCCCGATGGATGTTTCGAAGTCCGAATGGCCAGATGGCGTGTCTGTGACGCAATCACTTCAGAACGGCTAAACTAACTTCGATGAAACTTATAGCTAATACTCAAGAAGATCTACATTTTTTTAAAAATTCAATCAGTTTCTTCAACCCGTCTGTAATTTCAGACTTGTGTTGCCACAATTTGTCGTAAGAGGCGACTAAAATACCAGATTCAAGGGGTTGTGTAGCGCAACCCTTTCAGGCTGCCAGCGCGATATATAGCTTCTCCAAACCCAATTGTCAACCTCACCTATCCTTTGCGAATCCTGTTTCATTAACAGCCGAGGCTCTGGCGACTCCGAACTCCTCATGGATCTAGGGGGTGGGAGGGCGGTATGGCCAAGAAGGTCGCATGTGGTAATAACAAATCGTTACCGAAATGGTTGGGCTTGGTACTGGAACGTACCGGATCTGCATCCGGCAAAGGACCATCAACATCGATAACGCTCCCCAATAACATCTACATTTTTTAAGGGGCGGCCAGAGGTTATCCCGAAGAAAATATCTTTTTGAACCGCAGATAGTTCCGAACTGATCGAAGTCATATTGAAATAGTCCAGTCGATTCAGAATACAATCCGAAAAATCCACTGCTCATTTTTTCAAAGCTATACGACTTAAAGTTAAATGACCCGTAATTAGGTTAAATCAAATAGATCCAAAACTACCGCGGGAGCCACAGGATATGCCACTGTTCACTTCTTCATAATTTCTATGCTTTCATTTACATATGTGGCAAATATACTAAACATCATATTCCTAGGTTAGGTTAGGTGGTAGCTGCCCTGATAAGGATAGCTCACTTGGACAACACGAAGGTCCGTTGTGATACCACATACACCAAAAATAACGGTGACTTAGATCTAGCTACTTATAGAATCGTTGGGTAGCAACGATAAAGCTCCGAATGATACCGATCTCAACTTTGAATAAATCCTTGGGAGATCCAAGTGAGTCGCGACCGAAGTACTTTCGCCCAGTTCTGGAAAAAGCTGGGCAATCAAGCATAAAGTGATTTGGTGATTCCACCTCATCATCCTCCATACAGCTGCAGCAGGATGAAGTTTCAAGTATATTGAGACGTACCGCATGAATACCCATGGGACAGTGCCCTGTCAATACCCCAATGACCATTGATAGGGAGCCTTAGTGAACCCAATTATTTCAGCAGACCTCCTGCCATCCATTTTCGGCCAGAAAGATCTTGCTACCTTGCAAGACGTGGTGTCCGCCCAACGTTTGCTGAGCTGACTCGAGGCCCAGCTATGGAGGAGCAATCCACAGGTGGCCAGCGGAATCTCGAGATCCCTTCAGCCATCTTCATCCGGTTCAGTTGTACCGATGCGGGCTAAGAGATCCGCTTGACTGTTACCCGGGATATCACTATGGCCCGGGACCCAGATAATCTTAATTGTAAAATAATTCGATGCAATCGCAAGCGAGGTCATGCACTCCCAGACCACCCTCGATCGCACTGTAGTTGAGCTCAAGGCCTTGATAGCCGCTTGGCTAACAGAGTAGATGTTAAATTCCCTAACCGTAGTAGCACTGGATAGCATTTCATCCACCGCATCCTTAATCGCAGCAATTTCCGCTTGGAATACACTGCAGTGATCAGCCAACTTAAACTTGCGGCTTACATTTAGCTCTTGACAAAATACCCCATATCACGAAGCCTGACCAACGACCTTGCCGCGGCCGCCTTTCCCGCAATATCTACTGGATATATGTTCAGCATGACGTTCAGTGCCAAGGTAGGTGTTGTTCTGAGAGCAGCACTGATACCGATCAGCGCCGTCCGTTGCACTGACATTAACATTTTGGAGGTGCTCGCAGTGTCCAGTGCTTTCCACTAGACCAGCCCCCATATAGCAGAATCGGTTTGCCCACCGTTTCATAAAGCCAGTGTACTACTACTGGCGAGAGTCCCCATCTCTTTCCGATAGCCCCTCTGCAGCAGTACAAGGCAACGGCGGCCTTCCTGGCCCGATCTTCCACATTGGGTCTCCAGGACAGTTTCTTGTCCAAAAAAATCCCCAAATATTTAACCCTATCAGAAAGTACCAACGGTACCCCTCCAATCGAGGGAGTTCTGAAATCGGGCATCTTATATCTCCTTGTAAAAAGAACCAATTCCGTTTTTCCCGGGTTGGCCGCCAATCCACATGATTCAGCCCACCTAGCCACATTATCCAGGTAGCCCTGCAGAACATCGCGCAGGGTGCCCAGAAATTTTCCTCTGACTAGGATAGCGAGGTCATCTGCATAGGCAACCACCGGACAACCATTAGCTTCCAGCTCCACAAGAAGTTCGTTGACTACCATAACCCAGAACAGTGGAGAGAGGACGCCCCCCTGTGGCGTGCCTCTGCACACCTTCCTCTTAATTATGGCCCCTCCCCACTTCGCTGCGACAATTCTGCCGGATAGAAGTTTGCTAATAAATTCAACCAGAGCCGCCTCGACTCCTAAACCCACCAGAGCTCTTTCGATTGCCCCCGGTAAGACATTGTTAAAAGCTCCCTCGACGTCTAGAAAGGCACCCAGAGCATACTTTTTGTGTTCTAGGGACCCCTCTATTTGCTTTACAATCGAATAGAGAGCGGTGTTCGTCGATCTGCCCTTGCAGTACGCATGCTGTGAAGCCGACAGTAACCCCCGAGTTATCCTTTCCCGTAGGTACAGGTCAATCAACCGCTCAAACGTCTTAAGAAGAAACGACGAGAGACTGATTGGCCTGAAATCCTTAGGTGATACATGAGAGCTTCTACCGGCCTTCGGAATGAAGATAACCCTAACCGTGTGCCAAGACTTCGGGATATAGTTAAGCCTGAGGCAGTGAGTGTAGATGATGGCCAACCAGCGGCTGGAAATCCCCAAAGACTTTTGAAGTTGCGCAGGAATGATTCCATCCGGGCCCGGAGACTTATAGGACTTGAACGATCCTATAGCCCAGATTATTTGACTTTCCCGTATTGGAATGGCAGGCACTTCTGCATGGCCAACGACCGCCGACCATGCAGCCGAAGACCCTGCGCAACTGGGACATCGGGAATATGATTGTCCAGTAAAAGCTTTAGGGACTCCTCGCTACTCATCGACCATTCCCCACCCTCATCTCTTAGATACCCCAGAGGAGCGGGATTCCTAGAGAGTATTTTTCTAAGCCTCGCGGATTCATTGCAGCCTTCTACGTTTTCGCAGAAGCTTCGCCATGAATCTCGCTTGACTATCCTTATTTCATATTTATAAATCCCCAGACTCACCTTATAGAGCTCCCAGTACGAGGGTAATATACACCTCCTGGTTCTGTTGAAGAGCCGCAGACTGGACGCTCTTAGGTCGTCAAGAGAATCCGACCACCAAGGCGGCTTGCCATTCCCCCGTAAGTTTTCAATGGACAGGACAGTTGAAAGCTATTGCTTGCCGAGGTGAAGTTTTCCACCAGAACGTCTATCTCAGATTCGGACAGGTCCGGACTAACGGTAGGCGCTGCAGGCAACAGCTCTCCCAGCTTCAGCTTCCTACAATACAAGTCCCAGTTAGTACTTTTAGGGTTCCTAAAAGATATTTTACCGGAACGTTCTTCGCTCAGCGGGAACTGAATATATCGGTGACCAGAGAAGGAGTGCTCGTTTAGAACCCTTCAGGCAGATATTCGACCTTCAAATTCTCTACTAACCAGGGTGAGGTCCAGGACCTCCACCCTTACCGCAGTAATAAAAGTCGGGTCATTCCCCCTATTACATATACAAAGCCCCTCATCTACAATAAAAGTAAATAAAGACTCGCCTCTAGCATTCGTATCCGAGCTTCCCCAGATGCTATGATGGGCATTAGCATCGGCACCGATGATCACGCCAACACCTCTCCGCCTTGCTTCAGCGGTATCGCAGGGGTGGTCCCGCTACGTCCCCATGGGGCATGTACGCTGAGACCACCCACATTTCATTACTGCCTCGCTCGAGGCAGACCGTGGTTACGTCATAATTGCTGAAATTAGAGAGAATAAAAGCTTTAATCTCTTTTTTAACAAGCACACAGGATCTACGCCTACCTGCCTCCCCATGCACCTAGGTGTTGAATTTTCCAGTCCTTAATCCAGAAATCTTTCTGCCATTACTATTCAGTCACGGCTCCTGGACAAGGACTATATCCACTCCGCCTTTTTCAAAACAGAGCAACAAATTTGCGGAAGCCGCCTTAGAGTGCTGAAGATTGATTTGACGGATTTCCATCAAAACCGCTCTTCTTCTGCACCCCATACTTGGCGGATTCGTGTTAGTCTTGTCCATTCTAAAAAGTCCCCCCTCAAGGCCGCTATCCGGAGCCGATTATGTAGTCGCCCTTCAACGGTCTCGTGGTTATCTATGCTACGCAGGGAGGCCACGCGAGAGATTGCGCATTACCTTATGGGCAATGCGTTCAGAGCCAGACCGGACGCAAAGCGGGGAAATTTTCAACCGCACCTACACCACCAACTTAACGGCGACGGAGCCGGAACGTACCTTGAGGCCCGCCACGGTTTTAACGGGACGTGGGCAGGTGCAGCATTAGCCTACCAGCCATTTCGGTAAGGTTTCACCCCGACCTACTAAGGTGGCAGAATACCGCACCTACCAGCCCAAAGTCATCAAGTCCAAAACAGTCGAAACCAAAATCCTTAACAATCCAGTTCGTCACCGTTGTGTACCGATCTTGACCCTTAACAGGGTCCTCCCTCCCCTGAGCTCGGCACAATGACTCAGGGGTGCGGGTTTTATCGAGTTGTCCTCTCTAGATCCACCATTATCAGTAGAAGCAGGGGCACCACGTGCAGGACGTGATAACTAACCACGTGTGACAATTCGTCACTATGGCCGATCTAAGACTGATACCAGTCCCTGATCCAGAGCCTGGAACCACGTATGATATCCAAGCCAAGTATCTTAACCCCCATCATATTCCTAAGTCAAATACATTTCAAATACATTAGTCCAGAGTTATGGCAATTTATAAAAGCGGTACAGGGTTGGGTGGGAGTTTGGGGGGTCTGTCCATTTCTCCTAAAATATTAGGTATCGATGTATGTATGTATATGAGAGACTGCACATAACCGATCAAGCAGGAAAGGCGTGGAACCTAATGCGGTGTCGAAGATCATGTACATGTCACTAAAATAGTGGCTCATGGTAAGTATTCTAACTGGACACTGCCTTCTGGCGTCATATGTTTTTAAACAACGCTTCGTCAGTGATAACGGATGTCGGAATTGCGGGTTGCAATAGAAAACGGTCGTACTCATTATATGCCCGTGTCCTGGGCTCTGTAGATTAAGACTCCAGGTGAAAGGAGTATAACAGCTTTGAGATCAAGAAGCAGCAAGTAGGATGGGTCCTAGAAAGCTTCTAGTATGAGCAAAGACGATGGTTATTGTTCGCGTTTTTCGATGGAATTGCTCAGTTTGGTCATCGGGAAAACTTTTGGTACAGTCTATGTGAGGTCTTCAGGAACCGGCCGGTATCCCGGAAATGTATGCCTTTGGCAAGAGACAAAACAAAACGGCTCATCAATCATATCTGGCCAGTAGCTGTAACTCTTACTCCGCTCAAACAAAATCTTTGAGTAGTGTATTTGAAACAACATTAGATCGTGGGGGACTCTCAAAATTCTATCAAAAATTTGATCTTCCATTTCCGTCTCACTCAAAACACGTAGTAACCGCAAAATACGAAACCTGTACACAGTCCTTCCTGTTGCTAAAACCTTAAAACCGTGCGAGGCGAATGTTACGAATAAAATGCAAGAATCAATCAGAAATCAGATCATCACCGGCACGCAATTTATGACTGACAGCCCATCAAATTGCAGGCGCCCAAACTTGTCAATATCAACAGCGCTGTAAGTAGCTACCTGCCGCGAAATCAAACTAACAACAACAGCAAATATGATATCAAACGCGTTGACAACGTGTGTGGGCGTTATGCAATTGGAAGCAATGAATATCAATTTCGCGCAGAAGTTGCAACGACATGGAAAAACCGCAGAAGGAAAACCAAAGAAATCCCTAACTGTAAAAGTAGATATGTATATGAGCGCATGGCGCTATTATCGCCCACACACGCTTCCAAAGTATCAACAGCAGCGGCAAATATATAAAATAAGCTAGACACTCACTGGCGCTTACGCTTTGTCATGCAACAATAATTAAAAAAGCAACAAGTTGTAAACAAAAACCGCAAAAAAAAAAACACAAAGCAAAAAAATGCGAAAAGTTATGTGCCCTGACCGCAAGTGTGGAGGTGGCAGGAAAAATAAAAAGTAGACGACCGAAACTCAGAAGCAATTGGCATTTTGCTGTTGTCTTTTATGGTAGTACTGTGTCTTTCAAGCTTCTCTTCTCAGCTCAAAATTTTTTACCCACATAATCGGTTAAATTAAGTGTAAACTGTTGAAGGCGCACAAATGCCTGTGTTATGCCGCCGCGCAGCTCCTTAGCTTGTCTTATTGACTATCACTTGACTTGCCGACAGACAGCGCGTGTGCGAAGTTTCAAATGACAAAGCATATCAAACAGCCAGCCAACCTGTGAGTAGATCATATTGCACAACAACAATATCAACAACAAATTTAATGCAAGAATGATATGCAAAACCACAACACCCTCGCTTTGGATGATCCTCTACTTGTGCGTCTGCGTGAGAATCAACAAAAGGGGCAACTAAGAACCTTGTTGTTGACAGTAATACCAAGCCAAAGAAAGAAAGACTGACAGTGAGTTAAAAGTGTGCCGTGCAAACAAGGATTAATGTCAACAGGTTTTCAAATGATTTTGGATGCATCAATATTTGTTTGTTTATTTGTCGTAATACTACGGGAGAACACTAAACTGGTCACACGAAAGTTTCCATTTACCATTGGGATATTAGCATTGAAATCGAGAATAGGAAAAATAAAAGGTTGAGCAGAGACCTTACAAACCTCTTCTGAGTAAAAACACAGCATTCATAAATTAAGATCGGAAACACACACATGGTTTGAAAAATAAGAAGGACAACAGCTTTCCGTATCAAGATAGTGTGTAGCGGTAGAGCGATGGTCTGGTATATCAATATCCGATGGACGTAGTCGTTGAGGAAGGACGGTATATGGCATTATTGCAACGGTGCTATGATCGGTGGTCGGAAAACAGATGATTACGCGAATTTCTGATCAACTGAGAGCGGCCGAGGAAAGTAGTAAGCAGCCGAAAGTATCGAAACGTCAGCAGTTGGGTAAGGGCTGAACGGCGGTATCAAAGCGGGCGATCGATAGACGTGGTAGAAATGGGCAGTATCGGGACGGTAAAAGCTTAGCGGCGGTGTGATAGCGGGCGGCACCAGATGAGTAGTGGAACGATCAACAGCGGAGGGTAGGCGACGGAGCGCCGACCAGTAACGAAGCGGTAGAGAGTGTCGGGATAACGGAGATTTTGCTGATATTGGAGAATTGCAGGATTGTCGTCTGCAGATGCTTCGTCCGGTGGTCTTCTAAAAAGACAACTGAGGTTAGTGCTGTCTGACTATCACCTTCATCGCAGCACGTTATATATAAACTTCAGGAACAGAAGGCGGAGTTGTGCTAGACGGGACTTGGTAGTAGACCGATATGTGGGCTGCGGGCGCATAGGCTGGATGCAGAGTTCAGAGAAAAGGTTCGTTCAATCATGAGGCAGTGAGCCCCCCTAGTTTAACTAGATGAAGAGGTAGATTGCCTCCACACACGGATGGTGATGTGGTCCACTAAGTGTAAGGCAGCGACTCCTGCCATCATAGCTACGATGACTGAAATCCCGACAGAAAATGCGCACCTCCACCTTCAAAGCCATCCTTTTCGCGACTTGGTCAATGGAAGAGATATTGTCTTTGGATATATATGCTGATTGCATTACGCCACCGGCAACCAAAAATCCTCAAATGATGGGCATTTCCTTTGGAAATATCGTTACTTGCTCTGCCCATTTAATCACAGCAAAATAATCAAATCACTTTGTTGCAGTTAAAACAGGTTAGTTGCATATCTAGTTTCTCTCTAGTGCTATTGTGGCCCGACTCTATTTAAAAGTTGTTCTTACTGGGACTAGGATAATTATTGTAAGAGCATGTCGGCAAATCATCATAAGTGCTGCTACAATAACAACAGGGATGCGGATCTTGTCGATTTGATAAGTCCACGCAGACTTATCAAATCGAAAATCGCACAAACGGACTTTTTCTCCTAACGCTGTGGTTGATCTTAAGGGACAAGAGCTGGCAGAGTATAGAGCTGATTCGACATTCAGCGCGAGCTATAGCCCACTAAAGCTATGGGTTACTGTATAAGGTTGCCACATATCGCATTGTAAGTGTAGGTCTACTATCTTGACTGGCAAATTATATTAATGTTGGACCATATTGCTGTTCCGGTTGAGAAACTGTTCGATTTTTTAAGCAAAAAAAGTTTCGCAAGATCTTTGCGTCTACTACGGCTCTTTATATTAGGTTTAATAATCAATCTAGAACTCTTTTCAATTGCGGCACCGCAAATACCCAAGAAAAAAACCGCTATGTGGAAATAAAAGAGACATTACAACCGAAACTGATAAAATAGGAAAAGCATTTTGTGATCAGAAACTTTTTTACAGAACTGGGCAAGCTATGATCAGTTATGAAAGCTCTGTCCAACGCCCAGTGGACCACAAAAGTTCGGGAAGCCAGCAAGAAAACTTGCGCCCAAGTCCATCCCAATCAAATAGTCAAAATATCTGAATGATAAATAGTCTCAAAGTGACATTGGTAGTAACTCTCAATGGATTTGGCGGCCGATTGTGAATGGTGCATTCCGAATAAAGTTGCCAGGATAAGCACAATACATAAAACAGCCAAGTGGGCAATAATCTGCAGAGCCTCCTCTCACTTCTCCTGAACACCTCAATTCACATATACATACGTTCAACAGTACTGAGTCTGCTTTTGACACACTTAACATTTTCAAGTAAATGTCATTGCCTTTCCTGGGCTGCGTTCCCTCAACTTAATTATTGTTATTTGTAGTCATTAGTTTCGCAGCTTCCGTATTTTCCTTTCGTTTCGTTCCACTGGCTCTAACAGGTTGAAAGTACATCAGCCATTATATTAGCCACTTCAGCAGCTGTTATGTTGAACTTGAATTGATATGCTCTTTGTATTTGTAATATGCCGTTGTATATACTTAGATGCTGTTGATAAATTTAAAAATCTGTTATTATGCAAATTCGTAAATGCATCGTGGCGTTAAAACAGGGCTTTTGAAGAAAAAAATTAAAAGTAATTTTGACATACAAAATTACTTTTGGTGTTACGTACAAGATTCTTACTAAAAAGCATGTACATTAGGGTGGTTCTCACAAATCAAATGCACGATTTTTGCAGTCGCACCCAATTCATAGAGTAAAACCTAGGCCAAAAAATTATATATAATTTTGGTTTCGTTTGGAAACGGTTAAGGAGTGTCACGCAGCATTTGACCTTCATGTAACCGGGATGTACAAACTTTATTTAAAAATTTAATTAATTTAAGGCCAAGACTTCCGTGCGAGTTTAAACTACAGATAAAGGTAAGTTCATTTTAGCCTTGTCACTTTGGCTACATAGCCTAAATTTACTTCTCCTCTTAGTTAAAGCGCCTAAGGTCCGGGTTTAACTCGAGTTAACTGAACAAGTTCAGAACAAGATATCCGGAAGGTTACAATGAAATACAGCGGCGTATACCCTTTGGCTGCAAATCGTCCAATAAACACAGTTCTTAATCACGGAAATCTCGCCGTCCTCCTATTAGGTAGTACGGTGTAGATGGAATATGCTAAAGCTCTCAGACACATAGAGTTCCGCTAAGCCATTACACCATCATAATCACCCCTATTCTGCATTTCGACTTGGATTGGAATTTTTTCGATTTGGCAACTTTGGTATTCTGTGTTCCAATCTCTTTCGATCCAACTTCGAATCGTTCGATTTTGTGTATTCTGCATTTCGATCGTAGTTCCGTCTTTCTAAGTTGCAAATTTGTTGGCGGAAAAATAATTTCTTTTTATTTTTTTATTAATTTATAACAGAATTTTAACAAAAATGTAAGTAAAACTTGTTGAGAAACGTAAAAGGCTCGATGGTGATTGTTTTTTATATGTTTCCAACACAAGTGCAGTATGAGACGTTGGCTAATTTAATGGCAACAAAGCGGGATATGATGACTCCTGGGAAGCCAGCCTTCGCACCAAATTCTTGCTTCGCTTGTATTTTCTCCTCTTCACTTTGTTCGAATGTTATCCACTGAGGGCATAATTTCGGTTGCATTACATCCAGAAACGTAGACAGTGACTTTGAAACTGTTGACTCTCCCATTTCTAAATTATAATCCGCCCCTAGTCCATGCTGGTAACTGTCTTCTGCAAAAAATGTCAAAAACAGCTACTACATTATTAAGGGCAGATGTCGATGCCGAAGTCCTTGGACGAATTTGCTCCGCAAAAGTATCTAACACATATTTCAAAGCATCTTTATTAAGTCGATTACAAACAGCTGATTTCGAAAAATCATTTGCTCTTCCTCTTCTCGCTACAATTCCGTCGTAATGCAGAACACCCAACTTCGATTAAAGCGGAGCGTAGAACGGGAACGTAATCGAAATGCAGAATAGAGGTGAATAGTGCCTACCCTAGTTAGGGCCTTGAGTACTTAAGCTCGTACCAATGAAAAAATGATGTTTCAGTATATTTTATATGATGTCTACAAAGGACGATAGGTGGTGTTTTGTTCAAGAAGGGCCTGAAGGTCAGAGAAATAATAATTTGAAGGATTTCATACATTAAACCGACATAGAGTTGATAATTGGAATAAAGGAAGTTTCTGAAAACCTTGGCAACTGCTATTAAAGAAATTTTTATTTATTTGACTTTTTTCCACACTTGCTAAATAAGTAAACTACCGGTTACGTGAAGGTTAAAGATCAGGTTTTAATAAGTTGAGTCATCTGGTAAACTGGCCTGGACTCCCAACATTATATGTGCTATTTTCGACATAGATATTACCGTCTGAAGGTGTGAGGCTGGGAAAAACTTGTTTACATATAAGCACCACCCTAATTTACATATATGCGCATACATATGTGAGAGATGATAAGAAAGCTTGATTCTGTCACACAAAGATTCTCATAATCGTGTATAAGCAAACCCAGTAGGCCGTTGTCCTGCTCACACTTTTTTGAAAATTTATTAACTTTTACCTTTTATTAGTTATTCCTTTTACCTTTCCCAGCTTTTGCTGATGACGTTCTTCTATTAGTCAGTGCAAAGTCAGCCATTGAACTTGAGAGAAGCACTAAGGGTACTCTCAGTATAATACACCAATGGAGAAAAAAGCTAAGCTAGTATTTGGTGCGGCGGAAACACAACTAGATCCGCCACTGCTATGCCTCTACTTTTACATTTACCTTTACCTTTACCTTTACATAATTTTTGATGACCTGCTCTCGATGCCATTGCCACAAGGGTGTGAAATACAAGCATTCGCAGACGATGTACTACTCACGGTCAGTGCAAAAACACGCGCTGAGTTGGAGTGCTTAGCAAAAATAAGCTTAACCCAAATAAGTCAATGGGGAAAGGATGTGAAATTAACATTCGGCGAAGCTAAAACGCAAGCTATAGGATTCACAAGAAAGGCAAGAGCTGCAAACTTATTGATGAACGGCGTCACCCTACCGTTGGTAAAAGCCATAAAACTACTAGGTGTGGTGATAGATGATCGGCTGAAGTTCATCAGTCATGCGAAGTATATCATAGCCAAAACACAAAGAATTTTTAACAATCTGTGTAAATTCGTCCGACCAACTTGGGGCATCCATCCTGAAAACGTCTTAATAATATATCGACTTACGCTGCCGCCGTTTGGGGTAGTGCAACAAAGTATTATTACATTCGTCGACTTCTACGATCGTTCCAACGCTGCTTCGCTATTAGAGAATACGAGCTTTTCACACCGTATCTGCAACATCGGCTTTAGCATTAGCTGGCTTCAAACCATTACATCTGAAAGTTACTGAAGCAAGCAATATATACGAAACAAAAAGAACAGGTTCCTTTAATACAACATCAAGAGAACTCACTATTCAAAAAAGCGTACGCCCACATAACCTACTGCATCCGGTAGATCGACAAACAATTAATTATGGTATGGTGATGCAACAAACACAAATTGATATAATATCAACAACCAATACAACTTAAATTTTTACTGATGGAAGCAAGCTGGAAACCGAAGAATGTGGCTGCGCTTTTGTTGTTTTTCAACCAAACAGCACCTAATATAAGGAGGCATTTAAATTAGATAACGTTTGTACTGTCTTTCAAGCCGAGGCCTTAGCTATAGATTCAGCTCTAGCATGGTCCCAAACCTATCTTGCGTCTACCAGGCTACACATCTTAAGTGATAGCCAGTCATGCCTTGACGCTATTAAAGATCGGAGCAACACGGATCCATTGATTGCATCCATACACGAAAGATTATACCAATTACGTCAAAACTATTCGATTGAGTTCTCATGGGTGAAAGCTCATATCGGTATCATGGGCAATGAGCTTGCAGATGAAGCGGCTAAAGAAGCAGCCGCGCTAACAACAACTCCCTCGTATTACGCCTGTCCCCTTAGCTACGCTAAGCGTCATGAACATCAAAAGATTGCTGAAACGTGGCATAGTGAGTTTATGAACGAACCAACAGGAAGCGGCACTAAACTATTCTTTCAATCTCCTGCGGAAGCGGAAAGTTATAGTCAAATGCTGGGTATATCTTTCGAAATGACTCAAATCCTAACAGGTCATAGCTATTGCAAGGCGTATTTAAAACGTTTTAAAATCATCGAAGAAGATACATGTCCATGTGACCCGACAACATCACAAATAATCAACCATCTTTTGATTGACTGTCCAGCCTATGAAAGGGCCCGAAGACCTTATACAATACTATGTGAAGAGCTCGACGTACGACCATTCAACATTATCGAAGTCGTTAGACACAAGCAACTAATAAAATCAATTAATAAATTCTTTTATACTATTATTAGTACTCCAAAAACTTTTAACGCATATATTGTTACTTGATAAATTTTCAATGCTTGCTATTAAATTTTAAATTGTAACATATTTTTGCTTGTATCCATTCGCAAGCAGTATTATTTTAATACTATTTATAACTAATCAGGATACATACATACCAATAGTTAAAATAATACATTCCTCGAAGCGCGGTTAGCGTGAAGAGACAAAGGAAAAAAAACTTTTACCTTTACCTTTACCTTTACCTTTACCTTTACCTTTACCTTTACCTTTACCTTTACCTGTACCTTTACCTTTACCTTTACCTTTACCTTTACCTTTACCTTTACCTTTACCTTTACCTTTACCTTTACCTTTACCTTTACCTTTACCTTTACCTTTACCTGTACCTTTACCTTTACCTTTACCTTTACCTTAACCTTTAGCTTTACCTTTACCTTTACCTTTACCTTTACCTTTACCTTTACCTGTACCTTTACCTTTACCTTTACCTTTACCTTTCCCTTTACTTTTACCTTTACCTTTACCTTTACCTGTACCTTTACCTTTACCTTTACCTTTACCTTTCCCTTTACTTTTACCTTTACCTTTACCTTTACCTTTACCTTTACCTTTACCTTTACCTGTACCTTTACCTTTACCTTTACCTTTACCTTAACCTTTAGCTTTACCTTTACCTTTACCTTTACCTTTCCCTTTACTTTTACCTTTACCTTTACCTTTACCTTTACCTTTACCTTTACCTTTACCTGTACCTTTACCTTTACCTTTACCTTTACCTTTACTTTTACCTTTACCTTTACCTGTACCTTAACCTTTAGCTTTACCTTTACCTTTACCTTTACCTTTACCTTTACCTTTACCTTTACCTGTACCTTTACCTTTACCTTTACCTTTACCTTTACCTTTCCCTTTACTTTTACCTTTACCTTTACCTTTACCTGTACCTTTACCTTTACCTTTACCTTTACCTTTCCCTTTACTTTTACCTTTACCTTTACCTTTACCTTTACCTTTACCTTTACCTTTACCTTTACCTTTACCTTTACCTTTACCTTTCCCTTTACTTTTACCTTTACCTTTACCTTTACCTTTACCTTTACCTTTACCTTTACCTTTACCTTTACCTTTACCTTTACCTTTACCTTTCCCTTTACTTTTCCTTTACCTTTACCTTTACCTTAACCTTTAGCTTTACCTTTACCTTTACCTTTACCTTTACCTTTACCTTTACCTTTACCTGTACCTTTACCTTTACCTTTACCTTTACCTTTACCTTTACCTTTACCTTTACCTTTACCTTTACCTTTCCCTTTACTTTTACCTTTACCTTTACCTTTACCTTTACCTTTACCTTTACCTTTACCTTTACCTGTACCTTTACCTTTACCTTTACCTTTACCTTTCCCTTTACTTTTACCTTTACCTTTACCTTTACCTGTACCTTTACCTTTACCTTTACCTTTACCTTTCCTTTTACTTTTACCTTTACCTTTACCTTTACTTTTACCTTTACCTTTACCTGTACCTTTACCTTTACCTTTACCTTTACCTTAACCTTTAGCTTTACCTTTACCTTTACCTTTACCTTTACCTTTACCTTTACCTGTACCTTTACCTTTACCTTTACCTTTACCTTTCCCTTTACTTTTACCTTTACCTTTACCTGTACCTTTACCTTTACCTTTACCTTTACCTTTACCTTTACCTTTCCCTTTACTTTTACCTTTACCTTTACCTGTACCTTTACCTTTACCTTTACCTTTACCTTTACCTTTACCTTTACCTTTACCTTTACCTTTACCTTTACCTTTACCTTTACCTTTACCTTTACCTTTACATTTACCTTTACCTTTACCTTTACCTTTACCTTGACCTTTACCTTTACCTTTACCTGTACCTTTCCCTTTACTTTTACCTTTACCTTTCCCTTTACTTTTACCTTTACCTTTACCTGTACCTTTACCTTTACCTTTACCTTTACCTTTACCTTTCCCTTTACTTTTACCTTTACCTTTACCTTTCCCTTTACTTTTACCTTTACCTTTACCTTTACCTTTACCTTTACTTTTACCTGTACCTTTACCTTTACCTTTACCTTTCTCTTTACTTTTACCTTTACCTTTACCTTTCCTTTTACTTTTACCTTTACCTGTACCTTTACCTTTACCTTTACCTTTACCTTTACCTTTACCTTTACCTGTACCTTTACCTTTACCTTTACCTTTCCCTTTACTTTTACCTTTACCTTTCCCTTTACTTTTACCTTTACCTTTACCTTTACCTTTCCCTTTCCCTTTACTTTTTCCTTTACCTTTACCTTTACCTTTCCCTTTACGTTTACGTTTACCTTTACCTTTACCTTTACCTTTACCTTTACCTTTACCTTTCCCTTTACTTTTACCTTTACCTTTACCTTTACCTTTCCCTTTACGTTTACGTTTACGTTTACCTTTACCTTTACCTTTACCTTTACCTTTACCTTTACCTTTACCTTTACCTTTACCTTTACCTTTATCTTTCCCTTTACTTTTACCTTTACCTTTACCTTTCCCTTTACCTTTACCTTTACCTTTCCCTTTACGTTTACGTTTACCTTTACCTTTACCTTTACCTTTACCTTTACCTTTACCTTTACCTTTACCTTTACCTTTACATTTACCTTTACCTTTACCTTTACCTTTACCTTTACCTTTACCTTTACCTGTACCTTTCCCTTTACTTTTACCTTTACCTTTCCCTTTACTTTTACCTTTACCTTTACCTGTACCTTTACCTTTACCTTTACCTTTACCTTTACCTTTACCTTTACCTTTACCTTTCCCTTTACTTTTACCTTTACCTTTACCTTTACCTTTACCTTTACCTTTACCTTTACCTTTACCTTTACCTGTACCTTTCCCTTTACCTTTACCTTTACCTTTACCTTGACCTTGACCTTTACCTTTACCTTTACCTTTACCTTTACCTTTACCTTTACATTTACCTTTACGTTTACCTTTACCTTTACCTTTACCTTTACCTTTACCTTTACCTTTACCTTTACCTTTACCTTTACATTTACCTTTACCTTTACCTTTACCTTTACCTTTACCTTTACCTTTACCTGTACCTTTCCCTTTACTTTTACCTTTACCTTTCCCTTTACTTTTACCTTTACCTTTACCTGTACCTTTACCTTTACCTGTACCTTTCCCTTTACCTTTACCTTTACCTTTACCTTGACCTTTACCTTTACCTTTACCTTTACCTTTACCTTTACCTTTACCTTCATCATTACTTTTACCTCTACCTTCACATTCACCTTTACCTTTGGTTTCTCCACCAAAACTTTAGTCCTGAACTGCGTGTTCCAGCTCGATGTGGGCAGCTTACGCTTGTACAAATACTCGGTAATAGTCTAGTTGAGGAGTCGACTGCTAATACGCGAGAAGTGCCAAAAGACGCGTATTAATCTCGAGAACAATAATCCGAAGGCGGAAAAGAAAACTTTTATAGTTGGCGATTTGCATGTGGTTGTTGTTGTGATTGTACCCACACAAAAAATTGTGCATCACCGTGGCGGTAGCCACGGTTATACCACACACCCGGACTTGGGTGCCTAGGGTTATTTGTTATAAGCGCGGCCAAAGGCCGCCAACGCAGAAAGGTGTTCTGCGCAAAAATACTATGGATCCCACCCCCGGTTTCGGAGGTACCCGTGGGTCTTTTTTCGGTTTTTCGTTAATATTTTAATTTTTATTTTCCGCCTTCGGATTATTAATACTGATGTCAAGACGCGTCGTTTGACACCTCTCTCGATATTTTTGGTAGCGTATTAGCAGTCGACCCCTCAACTAGACTATTACCAAATACTCCTTTAAACCGCCATCCACACTCTATACCTTTAGCTCCTACCATTGCATTATATTCCGAACTAAGGTGAAGCGCTCTTTGCCGATTCCTCCTTTCCGTTTTCCACTTAACTATTGTTCTTCTGGGGTTTTTCTAGTACATAAGGATCACGTCCTCGAACACCGTCCGACAAGAAAGAACTTGCTATTCGTATAGCTTTTAGTCTGTAGTAATATAATCGAACTGATTACAGTGGGCAATAGTAGCGATACATAATGCTTGAAGCAGATCCTCTTTCTTGGCGCCTGCTACAATATCATCTGCATAGCCAACGATATTTTTATTTATTTATTTATTTAATTATTTAAAGTCAACTAACAAGAGTGGTCGACTAACAAAATACAAAGGAAAGTAACATAAAAGATAGCGTAAAAATATATACAGGTATAGAATTAAAAATGGAATAAATTAAAAATTTACAATTTCTTTTAACATTGAACAAGAACTAAAATTAAACTATCATTACAAATTAAACAAATAAACTTTAAGATATCAGTTGAGACTGAAAAGTATACCATTGCGTAAGGCAACAAACGAACATTCGATACTAATGCAATTATACAAGTCGTTATAGTACGAGCACCAAACACGTATAGGATCATTTTTGTCAAAATTTCTACGACACAGGGGTAAATGGAAGGGCACGTAGTGTCTGGACGTCCTAGCAGGAACTGCAAAGCTCAATCGACTTAGCAGCTCAGAGGAGTCAACCTCACCTAGAATTAGCTTATGCAGGAACATTACCCCGAGTAATATTCTACGATTTTCCAGAGTTGGCAAATTAATGAGAAGAAGTCTACTTCTATAAGACGGAAGATGAAGATTTGAGTCCCAGTTAAAGGCCCGTAGAGCAAAATTTAAAAATTGTTTCTGCACAGACTCAATACGCTTTATATGAGTAATATATAATGGACACCAAACACACGAGCAATACTCAAGTATTGGGCGGACCAGCGAAGTGTAGAGGACTTTGGACAGATACGGATCCTTGAACTCCTTAGCCCAGCGTTTCACAAAACCAAGGGTACCCATTGCTTTATTAGTAATAGCTGAAATATGTGAGTTGAAGCTCAGTTTCGAGTCAAACAGAACCCCTAAATCGTTAATCGAAGATATACGCTCCATAAGAGTGCCATAAAGTGCATAAGACAACAGGACAGACTTCACGCGATGAAATGTCATGAACTTACATTTGGAACAGTTTAGAACTAATGCATTTATTGTACACCAGCGTTGAAATGAGTCCAAATCAACCTGAAGTAGATTTGAGCGAGTTAACTCCGAAGGCAAGCATGTATAGCAAATTTTTACATCATCGGCATACATTAGAGCTCGTGAATGATTCAAAATCTGTGGCAGATCATTTATAAAAAGAGTAAAAAGCAATGGGCCTAAATGACTGCCCTGAGGTACACCAGAGGTAACATGAATTGATTTTGAAATAATATTTTTATAAAGCACCTTTTGGGTTCTATTAGAAAGATAGCTTGAGAGCCATGAAGTCAGACTCTTCGGAAAGCCCAGTAAATCAAGCTTCAGAATCAGAAGTTCGTGATTCACTGAATCAAAAGCTTTACTAAAATCCGTATAAATCACATCAGTTTGCTTGCAAGCCAAAAAACCATCCCGAACTAAAGAGGTAAACTCAAGTAGGTTTGTGGTGGTTGACCTACATCTCACAAACCCATGCTGAAAGGGTGATAATATGGAAGTACACGAATGTTGAAGCTGACAGGTAATTATTTGTTCAAAGGTTTTAGGAATAGCTGAAAGCTTAGCAATTCCCCTATAATTCTCAATATTAGATCTACTACCCTTCTTGTGCAGAGGTATGATAAATGACTGTTTCACACCGAAAAACAACGTAGTCATTTGAAAATAACTCTGAATTTAAATTATCAGGTTTTAGCCAAGTCTCTGTGAAAGCAATCACTTCCGCAGTAAAAGTAAAACTGTTAAGGTAAAATGCATTTAATTTAGAACGTAAACCACGAACATTCTGATAGTGAATAGTTATTTTGAATCGTATTTGCAGGGCTGGTAATCAAGTTTTTTGAAACTATACGTGCGCGAGGCTCAACCTTCGACTTTGTGGTGTACAAATGTACCACCGAATGTATAGGCCAAAAAGATTTGTCAAGAACCATATCAAAATATACATCTGGAACTGATATTTTAAATGAAGAAAAATCCCTCACATACTTAGAAACAAATTTATGTGCACTAATGTTAATAGAACCTGTACTATTAATCTTAGCTAAGATATAATTAACGAAATCAGACTCCGTCAGAGATGGATGCAATCTTGATACGAAAATTGCACGTCGGGGCGGCACGGCAGTAACCAACCTAGGACCAGCCGGATCTAAATTAGTATCACCCAAATTTCCAGCAACATCAACAATGTTATCGTCATTCGATACAGCGTCATTACCATTTAAAGTACGCGCAGTGTTGCTATCATTTACAATATTTTGGTTATTAACAGCATGAGAAGAGGCAGTGTTCATAGAAATGTTAGCGCCGGCATTAGCAGTGTTAGTAGCGCAAGGCACTTCGGCAGAGCTAACAGCATCATTGAAATTGCTTTGGACATTAGCAGCAAAAACGGGGCCAGAACTCTTTTCAATGTTAGCGTCGGCAGAATTGTTACCCATGATTGTGCCTTTGTCTTTGTTTCGTTTCTTTTTTTGCCAGCACTACCCCGCAGTACGCCACCCACCGCTTCATCATAGAGCTTATGTAAATTACTGAGCTCAGAACGTAAAATTTCTAATTCGCCTAATAACCGGTTTTTGTCCGCTTGCAGAGAGTGTATACCGGCAACCGCGCTTGGGTGCTTCCTGAGAGGTCGATTCTTAGCACAAAGTCATACATTGCATTCCATAACATTGGCGCTAGAACAGAAATAAGCACATTAGTAAAGCTCTCCGTGTATCGACTCCTAATAAAAATAAGGACAGATCACTGAGCTACGCCGCCGGTGATGTTGTGCTTTCTTGGTCCTTACCTCTGCCTGTACCCCTAATTGCTTGATTAAATAAAATCAGGAAGTTTCTCTTTCTCCCTCCTGTTTTCTCACTCTATTTTCTACCACATCCTCTATTATTACCTGTTCCTCTCCAATTTCTCTATGTCGCCCTTTTTCTCGCTTTATCTTTTTGCGAATCCTCTTAGTGTTGCCCTCTGTCAACATATTCCTCCCTCTCTCCTCCTTCTCCCTTCCCCTCACGAGCCATAAATATGAATTTATCTAATAAATTGATATAAGTATTGATTGGATTTTTTATATAAAATTGAAGGATATTCTATAAAATTGGAGGTTGGGCCTATAAATACTTGAGTGAGTGAATAATCATTCTTTTGAGCGTTTTGGGATATATCATTCTATATTTTCGTTTCCACATAACTGTGGTGAGAGATGTTGATATTGTGGCGAATATTAGAATCACTATGCTGTTAGTAAATAATCACAACAACAAAAACAGCAAGCAGCAACACTTATGCACATGTACACATTAAAGCGAGCAGCTTGAAGCAGAGAGATTATGTAGCAGGCAGCTAAGAGCAGAAGTTGATACTCACACATACACACGCACATGGCTAAACATAAACTACAAATATACATGTATATATATAGTTAAATAACCAAGTATGAGATACAACTGTTCTAGAAGGCATGTGCGTGAAACGTCTAGACTTAAGGAGAAATATGCTAACGAGGTAACAGAGAGTATAAAAGCAGCGCTAGCTGAGGAATAACTAATCAGTTTGATTTAAGTAAGCTAGTAGTGAAGTATAACTGGAATTGTGAAGTACTACTCCCAAAGTAATCTAATTAAACACCATTTCGCAATAATTAATATTGGAGTTATTTATTCGACTGTTGAGCGATTAGAACGTCAGCAGAAGGTGCATAATTATCAGGAATTCTCCAAAATTCGTCACAATATATTCGAGTACACTTAAGGACTCTTAATCAAATTTTATAATACCAACCTGCACCTTGGCTATCCATCAAGATGGGTTTTACTGTTCCCTGCGGAAATTGGGAGGTGAGTGGACCTTCACAGTACAAAGTGGCCAAATCAAAGAATTCGTTTGAATGTCAGGCAATTAGCTTAGGGCGCAGTTGACAGAGCTTACTGAATTTTTATACGTAAAGCGGACTGTCCAATCGACACAACTGCGCAAAAATCTAGAAAAAAATCTTGTTCAGATATTGGAGTTTTTGTAATTTCTACCTAAGTTCCGAGTATTTATTGGTTTAAACTTCATTTTCCACTTTTTAAAGCTTTCTTAAGAAAATCTCTGCAAAATCTAAAGTCGGCCGTAATTCGTTCTTATACAAAGTTGATAAAGAACCAAGGAGCCTGCGTCTTTGCTTTAGAGCTCAATCATAAAATTTATTGCAATTGAACTTTATTAAAATTTAAAAACAAGAGTTTATAATTTAGAAAGCTCGAAAGTAAGTGAAAACTTTAGGAAGTTTACTTCAAGTGGCCACTATCTCACTGGTGTCTTCTTTTCTAATCTGAATCATCACATACGAATTAAATAAAGAAAATATTCTAATGGTGTAACAAGTTAAAATTAAAAGGATAAATGTTTAAATTAACGGCTTAGGTTTTAAGCGCACAGTAAATCAAGAAAAGTTCAAACAAATCAACTTTACTGATAAAACAGTAAAATAATCGAACTTGGCTTCCACCGTTTGTTTGGGACTACAAAAAAAAAAAAAAAAATTGGTGGAAAATCAATCAGTATTTAACCTTAATGTATAAA
Source organism: Eurosta solidaginis (assembly GCF_040869045.1). Lineage (NCBI taxonomy): Eukaryota > Metazoa > Arthropoda > Insecta > Diptera > Tephritidae > Eurosta > Eurosta solidaginis. The sequence continues at coordinate 98,478,327 of NC_090319.1, read as the reverse complement.
GCTTATACTGAGTTCGAACGTGGCCAAAATGAGCTCATATCAGCAGCAGCAGCCAAAACGGCCACAATGAACAATTTGGCCTCCGGGGTCAAGCAAGCAACTGGACATCACCGCTCTTTAAACACAAAACATTGATTTAGCTGCTCCATAGACTGCATTGAAGATGTTCTCATAGAGATCGCGAAATGAAGATCTCAATGAAGAAGCGTGCAGTAAAACGACGTCTAGAAAAACAACAAAATAACCCAAATATGACTAGCTGAAGGAAGGAAACTGTGCAACAAAGAAAATCCAAATTTTAACCAACTTCGTTATGGACGCATAAATGTAGAGAGAGATGGGCTGGTGTACATACAAATAAAATGCACGCCAAGGAACTTGCAAGTTAGATTTGCACAAATAAATTCAATCTAAATTGCAAGTTTGTTTTCCCGGACAGCGGGCACACTTACAATAGCGAACTGGCGCTGGCGCTCACTTAGCCGATCATACTCATGTACATTAACTAAAGTTAGCCAAACTTTTGCTGTTAAGGAAGACAAACAAAAAACTACCTTTTAAGCTTAGCCAGATCAGTAAATTAATCGCTTGCCCCAACCATCAAAGTGGCTTGTATAAGAAGAACCTCACGCCTGACTGGCTACCCGACCGTCTCACACGTTTAACGCTCATACGCGCAGTGAAGATTCTAAGCGTGGATACACTCTTTGACCGACTGTTCAAATGAGTAGAGGAATTGATCGCGCAATTCGGCAAGCGAAGCTATGGACGTCAAACGCGCGTGGTTAGCTTTGCTTCAGTTATGCAGCGTTGTTAGTGAGTGAAAGGTATTACATTTATTGTTTATATTGCGTATACCAATTTGTTCGGATATGGAGATCTTAGTTTTCCTCTGTCTATTTAGTATAACGTTTTTTGTCTGATTTTATGGAGTCTGTTTGGCTAGCAAGAGATTGATCTATTAAAACTTCTATTTTGCAGGCTTAAGCTTTTGTTTGAAAGTTTGCATTTTCAAGTTGGGCAGTGAAACATTTTGGAGAATTTATGCTCATAAAGTGTTGCCACCTTCATCATTCTAAGTTCAGAGAACTTTTCAGGTTGGGAGGAGCTCCATGACTATAGAAACTGACTCCCGGGATCTTTTAGTAAGAAACTGGGAGGTTTCGACAATAATCTCCGTAGACTGGAAGATGGAGGTAAAGCCACCGCATTGAAATCAAAATAAGTCTCCCATCCAATCTACAGACAATCTGGACGACCGAGGTCTATGGTCCAACGTTTTCAGGTAGTGTACAAAGCTGCCTATCCGATATCCAGTAGCAAGAAGGACATCACTCAATAGTGGGACTAAAACCTAAGCGTCTTAAAGCCATACTCAAGAAGGTTTTCAACGTCACTCCAAAGAGCATATGACCTCCCAGAGGAAATGCCGATGAAAAAATCCTGGCAAAAACATATCGATTTGATTCAGCCGGAAAGGAGCTATTATGTTAATTGAATAGATATTAGTCGAGGAGACCATTGTCTGGGCAAAAAATAGCTTTAGATTGCATTCTTCCCATTAAAGAAAACCAAGAAAGACGTACAAACAACCAGCCTTTAAATAACCGAGAATAAACTAGCAGCAGTTAGCCATCTCCCAGCGGTTTAGGGGGTCAGAATATACACGCGGTAGGTATGCCTGTCGTAAGAGGCATCTTAAATACCAGATTCAAGGGGTTGTGTAGGGCAACCCTTTCAGGTTGCCAGGGCAATACATAGCTTCTCCAAACCTAAGTGTCAACCTCACCTATCCGTGGCGAATCCTGTTTCATTAACAGCCGAGGCTCTGGCGACCCCGAACTCCTCATGGATCTAGGGGATGGGAAGGTGGTATGGCCAAGAAGGTCGCATGTGGTCATAACAAATCGTTCTCGAGATGGTTGGGCTTGGTACCGGAACGTACCGGATCTGAATCCGGCAAAGGACTATCAACATTGAGAATCATTGAACTGAGACGTGAATTGAGGGGCTGGTATGGACCCCATGAATTGCTTTCTATCGGTGTTCGGAAAGAAATGGGTCTCAATGATGTTTGAGGCAGTGGCGCAATCGAAGCTAACCTATGTATGGTGGCAAGCTACTCGAAAGAACTACAATCTTACCAGGCCACTAAAAGTTCAGTACACTGCATGCGTTAGCGTCTTTTCAGCTTGTCCTAACTGCCCTAGTGCGCGGTTACTTACTTACTTAATTGGCGCTTAACCGTCTAAACCGTTATGGCCGTCCAACAAGGCGCGCCAGTCGCTCCTTCGCTCCGCCAACCGGCACCAATTGGTCACACCAAGGGAGTTTAAATCGTTTTCCACCTGGTCCTTCCAACGGAGTGGGGGCCGCCCTCTACCTCTGCTTCCATAGGCGGGTTCCGATAGAAACACTTTCTTGGCCGGAGCATCATCATTCATTCGCATAACATGGCCTAGCCAGCGCAGCCGCTGCGTTTTAATTCGCTGGACTATGTTGATGTCTGCGTATAGCTCGTACAGCTCATCATTAAATCTTCTTCGGTACTCGCCATCGCCAACGCGTAGAGGCCCATAAATCTTTCGAAGAACTTTTCTCTCGAACACTCCCAAAGCCGATTCATCTGCTGTTGTCATGGTCCATGCTTCTGCCCCATATAGCAGGACGGGTACGATAAGTGACTTGTAGAGTATGATTTTCGTTCGCCGAGAGAGGACTTTACTTTTCAATTGCCTACCTAGTCCAAAGTAGCATTTATTGGCAAGATTGATTCTTCGCTGGATTTCAGTGCTGATGTTGTTGCTAGTGTTGATGCGCGGTTACATTCCATTTTAAACATGTTTCTTATCGATTTGCATATACACCGCTCAATGACACAAGCCGCTCTGGGCCATTTGGCTTGGGTGTTGGAAGTATGTACATTAAGGGCATAGTAGTATTCTTAATATACCTCCGGCGGGAACAATTCGCACTAAAATAGATTATTATACTCGTAAACTGAAATTGGAGAGCAGCTTTAGTATAATATTCCCATGCAGGAACGATTGCAAAATAGGTTCGATCGCAGCTGACAATAGAGTACACCGAAGGACTCCGTCATGTGGACGGAAATCTACTCGTAGTCGTTAGAGATTTCTACGTCAACTTCCGTCATATTGTAGTGGTGAGTGAATACAACCAACTTGGAGCTTAATTAATTGACACTGAAGAAATATCCACTGTCTTGGTTCCGAGTCATATAGGAATCGAGTGTGAGCTTGCATGTAGTGGCTCAGAGGAAGGAAATGGGAGAAGATTTAGCGTCGAAGTAGGTATACCATTAATTGTAAAAAAATTCTAAATTTTTACGTAAACAAAGCACAGAGAAGGTGAAAGGGTACCACGGGTTGTGCAATATCAAGAGCCAAACTACAATGGAAGAAGAACAAGGAGTCTTCTGAGCAGATGTAAAGTCGACACCCACAAAATGCGGTTTGAGTTTTATGGCATTTAAATGGCTTTTTACTTTAGCGACTTGGGTCGCAGTTTTTATACCTACCTAACTAAATGTGATGGACAATCTAATGTAAGAGCATCTAATTGCTGGAGTGTGCTGGTAATATTGGCATTATTGGCCTTAGTGAAAATTCAGTAAATTCGGCATTCCCTTGGTTGGAAAAGTAGACGGAAAAAGTGCGTATTTTCTCGAATGAGAGAAAGACGAAGTGCTTGCTGTCTTCAAAGAAAGAATTGTCACATCAGCGCCTGGTCTGCCTCTGCTTGGATGGTGGATATACATATCGAATGTGAAATGGTTCCTCTAAGCAGGCAATTGAGAAGTAAAGTCCTTTCTGGACGAAGAGAAATCAAACTCTATAAGTCCTTTATCATATCTGATGAGAAGATGAGATGGTTCTTGTCGCTTTGCAGATAATAGTTCTCCGGAAGATTTATGATCCTTCTCGTAATGCCAAGAAGATGCATCGAAAGAATTTTAAGGTTCGTTTGATTACTTCCTCACTGCATTCGGACTATTGGCACCACTGTAACTTATCTCAAAAGTTTCGTCCATATAGTAGCCACAGCGTCTATTTTACCTACTAAACTAGAAGAGTTCAACCACTGGATATTTGGTGTAGTACTTTGGAGCTTTTCCTCTATGCAATACCTAAAAATTAAATGCGCCATTGGAAGCGGTAATTTCTTATCGCGATGATTTATGAACCGCATTTAGTGGGTGGAAACCAAAACAGTACAACGCAATAACAAAAACATCATACCAACCTCAAAAAAATCAAAATAACGAAAACAAAAGCTTAACATTGCCATTACAATTACAACAAAACAAACTATCTACTAAAACAATATTAAGCAGAGAAAAATCATAATGCAAACCCCAATAAATATTTGTGCAAACAACAATGAAAGTAGTTGAATGCTGCTAATCGTAACGAGAAAATGCTGCCACAATAAAAAAAAAAACAACAACAATGCACAATGTCTAGCTATTTACTGTCTGTCTGTCTGTCAAGTCATACACAAAAAACTGAATACTCCCTCCTAACTAATCGCTCTCAATACAACTGTATGGACTTAGAAAACTAACGAAGCGCATAGTAAAAAGCTTAAGGCCTCCAACAAGTGTGTATCATGATCTTTTTTGGGGAGGGGGGCGAATAGCGTGAAAATCTCAAGCTTGTTTTTCAGCAGAATAATTTTCTTCAGAAACATTTCAATTCCATCCACTGGCTCTCCCACTTCCACTTCCACCCCCAATCCCACTCTCTCTACCGCCAATACCAAATATAGAGTATCTACTTTCTTTAAATATGTGGAGATATAGCGAATTAAAAAAAAGCATAACTCCAAGCTTTAATAGCGACTAAGATTGATAGTTTTGGAGATCTTATACAGGAGTTGCAGCTGGCCCTTCTAAACGTCTCAGCGACTACGCAGAGGATAAAATCTCCAAAAAAACTGAAGGAGAACGAAAAGCCCACGGAGCTTTTATAAGCGCAGTCGAGCGACGATGTGATAGCGAGTATAGCAATCACATAAGCCAAATAGAGTTAGAGGTTCACTTCCCGAAGGAAAATAAATCTTTGCAGAATTTTCGTCGCACATCGAAACGTTAGTTCATCTAGCTAATGAGGAGACACTCTAAGCGTACTTTCATAGGATGAAAAATTAAGAGCTGAAACAAAATACTTGGCGCGATTTACCTACGAGGAGATTTAGGCCGAGTTTATCTTCCAACTTACGTTGTGTTCATTGTTTCGTCGGAACCGCCGACTCCGAACGGCGGATTCAAGGCAGATTTTCATGGCAGAAATACACTCTGAGTGTTTGATAAACCACTACCTAAGGGCGATCCCGCTTATAAATTTTTTTTAATTGAAAAATACTTTTTATAAATATAGATGTTGCATGGACGTGGACTTGAATACCGGACCTTCGTTGGGTAGGTGAAGCACGTAAATTGGTTGTAGAGACAATACGTTTCGTTTGCGAAAATAAGAATTTTTTCAGCTTCAGCTCCTCAGGTGGGCTCAAGTATGAATCAGAAAGCGACGAGGCAAGAGACCAACTTCATGAAAATTCAAGAAGAGCAAGTCGGCTGGAAAAAGTACATCATTTCTGGTTTCGGCATCGTACTGAGTGAGTTGTCACTGTAAATATGGGTGGACCCAATTACATCATTCGAAGTTACTTTGCCATAAAAATATTGAGTCCCTTGCAGGGATCTAAATTGTGGATAATAACGGGTAAAAGCAACGGAGTTCGGGGAGAGGTGGGGGTGATGTCAAAGGTGGGAGCGTTCTTATTGATTAGGACTTTTTTGTAGTAGCTATTACCAGGAAGTGACTGTTAGCTGTGGATACAACTTGGGCTATGGCATCCTCGTGTGGCAAAAGAGGATACTAATGATTGGTTTCCACAGAGTAACGCCTTATTAGAGAGTTTAACAGGTATCAGCGGGCAAATCTAAAATTGAAACGAGTTTTGAAGCACTTGTAGTAAGCCAGCAGAAAGAAAATTAGTAGAGAGAACCACATTGCAAAGGCATACTAGGTACAAAGAAGCCCAAGGAAGAGTTCCAGATATTATTAGAAGAAAATGGACAGATAAATCAGTGATACAAACAGACAAACAATAAACCGAGCTACCGTGAAATTTCATCACATCATGAATGTTAATTTAAATCGTTTTCGGTGATCGTGCCCCATTTCCCTCCCGCTGGATACCACACTGACCTCCATTGCTTGAACTCAGCGCGCTGTGTAATGTAGGTGGAGCTGGAGTACGAATATCTAGTTAAACTATGATGTAGGACTACAAGTGAAATATGTATCTAGTAGTAGTTAGCTAGGTGCTATAAACTACAACTAATAGCACTTCCAAGTCTACAGCAATATGCGCTCAGTGAAATATTGATGGATTTGTATTAAAGAATTCAATCCATTCACAGCCTGACTTGCACCTCTTTTTTTGTACGCTTTTTGTTTCGTAAAAGAAACAGAGCATTTAAGAGACCATCTGATTTCAGTAAGGCAGTTTGTTTTTTGTTATGGCTCAGCGCGATCTATGCACCACGATCGGCGATCGGCGCAATGGTGTCTATGTTTGCCTGTAAACTTGGCGCTTAGTTTTATTTTTGTTAAGATTTTTTGTTTTACGGCTAAGCCGACTCATTTCCGCATTTCCCGCAATATACCACAGTGTTCTACGATGGGATGCGGTGATGGCAGCGAGGGGCACAGTCTCATTCGCACAATAAACAACTCGATTGAGCAGCATTCTATGACTGTGAACGATCGAACTGATCAAGTGATCGCGCATTCAACCTGCCGTAGGCCAAAACAAATAGTAATAATAATAATAGCAATAATCGTTATATCATTTGTAATAACCAGGTAATGGTAGTATTCACGCTGCATTTATTTCTATACATTGTAGCTATGCCATTGATCGCGTTGATCTTCACGCAGCCCTAAGCTATAGAATATAGTACATCAGTGTATTACTAAAGCTTAGACAATGAGAAGACAAACTGCGATTGTAATAAGTGGGGACTAACAAAATTTAGGACACTTGATGATACCTTAGAGGTTTTCATTTTTTCAAGATCGGAATAAATGCCCGACAGTATAAAAATACATTGTATTAAAACTAAGCGCCTCGTAAGAATCACAAGCCGCGTAAACCTTGGCAACTTGTTTTAAACATTTGAGGCTAACCGTATAGTTGAAGATTTTAAGTAATTGTCATAAAATCATACTTTTCGAAGGTTGAAGTGAAAAACGCTCTACCTCATAGGATATTTCTATACTTTTGCCTTAAATTCCTCACCCTAAATACTTAGTACCGGCGAGATATGCTTTTTTAGGATCTTTAAGGGACCATACGTTTTTTATGTGCTAACATGTTTGTTGTTGGATCTTTAAGGGACCATACGTTTTTTATGTGCTAACATGTTGTTGTTGTTGTTGTAGCGATGAGGACACTCATCCGCGGGTATATTCTAGTCCCCTTACCCGCTGGAGTTATGTGCTAAAATCTTTACTCACGGCATGGAGGAATCCAGAATATAAGGATTAGTTAAGTGGAAGCGTAAACGTAGTCTTTTGAAGTGAAACCAGAACCGAAACCGGATGGCGTGTTATGATCAACTTGTTATCGCAGTGCTAACGGTTTGTCATCAATGAGTTACCCATTTCTAATCGTCTAGCGATCGGTTTGTTACTGTATTGTACTTACATACGTAAATATGTATGGTTGAGTTATCTTTTTGTTATCTAAAAGCTGTCGATTTACTATCGAAAATTTATTTAATATTTAACGAAAGGTTATGGATACATGTTATTGATTATTTATCTTAAAGTCAATGTAGAATTTTCGAAATCTATCAAAATGCTATTAAAAGGTTATCGATTTGTTGTACGAGTGTAAACAATTTATAATCGCCGTTTTATCGATTTGTTATCGAAAAGTTATCGATGTGTTATCGAAAAGTTACCGAAAAGTAATCGATTTGTTTAAAAAAGTTATTTACATATTTGATATCGAATTGGTTTCTTTGAACCGTAGATCGGTAAAAAAGGAGATGGAATAAGTTTAAACTTGAATATCCACGTAACGAACTTTTGTTACCTCCTCCGCATTGTTCTTTTGAAGCTATATATTAGTTCTTAATACAGACAGACAACGTAGTAGCTGTCAAAATAAAAACATATACACCTCTTTTATAGGAAGACTTTATTAGTTATCGCTAAGTAGGCAAATGCTATAAAAGCACAGGGAAGTATTTGTTTCTTGTAAAAAAAACAGTTCGGGCGAATATTCGAATTCAAGCACGGGTGTGTGGTCCATTTTGGTGCAGAAGCTCTCAGCTCAAACATTTTCAAAATATACCACTTTTTAATAGCGATTCGAACAAGCTTTGGTTAGCTAATAATTGGAGTACAATGGCTGTATTCCAGACGCACATAAACCGTTTAAGTGGGGAATGTGTTACGTAGCCGACACAAGCATTTTATTTCTTTGTATTTCAATTGAGGCATAACCCCGGTTACGATTGCGACCAAGATCAAAAAACCGTGCTAATCATTCCTCAAACCAAATAGCAAGTTGACCACGATAGGCACTCGCACAATGCGGTAGATAAAATGTTTTTCTCGATAATTGATGCGATATTCCGGATAACCGTATTTAAGGATTGGGCAAATCTAATCTAAAGGTAGCTTTTATTATATGTGACCCGGCCTACGAAAAGGTGGCTTATGACTCAAAAAAGAAATTCCGAGAAACAGCTGTTAAAGATAAATAATGCATTTCTTCAGTTTCTTAGTAGTAGTAGTTGTTTTTGAGTCATAAGCCACCTTTTCATAGGCCGGGTCACATATTTATTATGATATATAAGGTACCGGTTGGGTAAATATATAGCACTACATATTGGTATTAAAATCAAGGCATGGCAACTAATATGAGAATATTGTATAACAAATTGTTTGCAAATTCAACATACAAGAGTTGACTAAAAAGGCCGCAGCAGCCGGAGTGCCTGCAAAAAAAACCTTGGCTGAATTTTCAGTCAATCGACAACCTTTTCGAATTTAACCTTCAATGCAGTTGTGAGGTATTTTATATTTTATGGGGTGTTATTTTGGTAAACAACCATTAGAAAGTCATACACAAAATTCGAAGAAATAATGTGCAGAAAACCATACCGACAGCTGCATGGGAGCATGCCTATTGTACGGGCGGGTCAACGAAAATGGCTCTCCATTCGATTATACAGCAAATAGAAAGGTCCCTAAAGCACAAAGATTTTGCTCTGAGTTCCTTTTTTGACATTGAAAGATCATTTAACATCGTCCTGCCTGGTTGTCAAAGGAGTCGAAAGGGCTCTGGTTGAATTCATTGACAAACTTCTGTGCAATAGAATTGTCGAAGCGGATTGGGGAGGGGCCACAATCGAGGAAAACATGCGCAAGATCCCTGCTTTCAGGACATACTCGATTGGGAGAATACTGTTGTTACTTTGTGATTGGGTTAAGTATTTGCGAATTATGTTGGGCAGGAAACTATCCTGGAGGGTATGGGTAGGAGGGCTCGGTTGCCTTGTACCGCTGTAGTGTAGCACATTGGCTTTATGAAATGATAGTCAAGCCGATCTTGCTCTATGTGGAAATGGTTTCGTGGGACGCACTTAACACGTCGATTACTACCATCCATGGTGCTTTGAACATACATCCCGCAGATTTTGCGAAAAAGGTGGCTGAGGCTGAATCGCTGATCAAGCTTCGTGACATGTGCTGTGGGCTTTCTCACTTGGGACATTCTAGCGTTCTTGTCATATTTAACTTCATCTCAGATTATACAAACTGATGTGTTGCACGAGTAGCCCAACAACTGCTCCCCATGCAAGCTCGAGAGGAGTGGGGAAAAAACGAGTAGTGGACGGCTTCGCTGGCTAGGTCATGTTATGCGAATGTACGGATAGGAAAGTATGTCAGTCCAAACGGGAGTTTGGAAGCAAAGCAAGAGAGACCTCCACGGAATTGGCGTCAGTTATCGCGAAACAGGGATAGCTGGCGTGACTTGTTACGAAACGGCCAATATCGCTTAGGTGGCTAAGCGACAATTAATTATGATTAACCTTTTCTTCGACCTTCCGCGAAGAATCATTGAAAAATGTATGCTCAGATTAGAATAGGTAAATAGGCCGCTTTACCCTAGCGGCCGGATCAAGGAAAATATATATGGACAACCTTCCAATGAAGAAGACCGCTATATTCCGAGGAAAATGCTTTATTGTTAACTTCAGCGGAAAAGAGACTGCATAGCTTCGCTAAGTATACAAAGGCTTCAGTTTGTAGGTGCGGCAGCTCACAAGACAATAATTAAACTCGATTATAGACAACTTCTAGCAGGTGCCAAGAGGACGGAGTTATTTTGTATCATATGTAAGTCCTGGTACATAAGTGTGGTGTCATAAGTTATAATAGGTGTCCATTATTGTGATTTATCAGTAGGCAGCAGAAAAGGAATCCTTAAACAAAGAGGTAGTCTTTATAGCGGTCGCCGTGGTGTTGTGGTAGCGTGCTCAACCTACCACACCGAAGATCCCGGGTTCAAGCCACAAGCAAACAACATCCAAAATTTGGGAACACGTTTTTTCAATTAGAAAAAAGTCGGCAGTCGGCTATGATTTGGCAAGCACTTCGAGCGGATTTCTGCCATGAAAGGCTTCTCAGTGAAAACTAGTCTGACATGCTGATGCCGTTCGGGGTCGGCATAAAACAAGTAGGTCCCGTCCCGCCAATTTTTAGGAAAAATTAAAAGGAGCACGACGCAAATTGGAAGAGAGGATCTCCCTAAAATCTCTTCTGAATTTAGTATTAATTAATTTGTGATCAACGTGCGTTGAGTTCAAGGAAAGGCTGTCTGCGGGCATTGATGTAAAGTGGTTTTATAAAATGTCTTTTTATCATCTTTTTATTTGTATATACTCGTTTTTGCCAAGTCGCGTATTTCATTATTAAAATTTGTCTTCTTATTTTTTTCTTTTAGCTGTGAGGGAAACCGAAAGCGGCTTTTAAGATAATCATGCAATTAAATTGCTTATTAATTATAATTGCCAATGGTTGTTGTTGACTGGCTGTAGCCAACTACGTCGACCATGTCTAAGTCGATCTAATGCTATATACGGCGACTGCTGCTGCTGCTGATGACTGCCTACCACCCGCGGTCTATTGGCAACTTTTGTGGCGTGGTGTGGTGGTTGTAAATTCGCTGTACGTTGTTGGTGTTAAAGCTGCCAAATGCAACCAACATTATACATTTAATTTGGGGGGCTAAAAGTACTTTGCTGTTGTTTGATTTTTATTCGAGTGACTCTTTGATTTTTCGTCTAATGCTCGCCTAATTTGCTGCGCTAAGCTTTGATCAACATTAAACAAAGCGAAATTATATTTACTTTTTTTTGTTGCAAATTTTATTTGCTTCTATATTTTTGGTGTGCATGTTTGCCGTTGTTCGTTTTAATGTGAATTTCAATAACATAAAAAAAACCTAAGTAAGCACATCTTGTAATATGCCATATCTTAGCGAAATATTAACTTGAAATTAGCAAAAATAAAAAAAAAAACGCGCAGAAAAATATTTTTCATTTGCATTTTACATTGTTCTGAGCTATGTATATATTTTGACTTAGTTTCTGTGTTGGTTTTTGTTTTTTTCTTACATTGTTGCAGTTCTTGCATTATTGTGAACTCAAAATAATATGAATTATTATTGGTACAATCCGCATGCAATATGTTTGGCCAACTTTTCTAGTTGCTTTCTATCATGAAAAGGGAGGATATAACAAATAATAATAATATATTTCGGGAAGAGGGAAAAGTCTCGGTATAGGCCGAAATTATGAAATGGACTTACAGCAATCATCCTGGTGTAGCGAATTTAGAAAATACACATTGAGAATATTAATATTGGGAAAGGTGACATAAGGGCAACGGCCACAAAAGCAATTGGCCATAACATCAATTAGCCTTATCGCCATTCCGAACTCCCACCAGGCCAATTAAAATTGTGACCATATGAAATAGTCACAAGTCAAATTGCAAATGGTTATAATAGTCGCTTTAAGAGAACACTATTTTTTGATATGTTGCAAACATATTTCCGTCAATTAGGTGATAGAAATTTTATTTTATAAACAGAGAGTTGTGCCAACTCTCAAATGAAATAATTATCCTTAAATTTTAAAGAAAAGGGCTTCTTAATTATTTTTTACACTTCGACGATATTGACATTATCACTTTTCTGCTTTTCTGAAATGTCATAGAGTCAACTTATATTTTCTCAAAAGACCAAAAGGTCAATAATGTTACTTTTTATTATAAATTGTGCGAAACATTCGAGTGTAAAAGTATTTAACGAAAGTTTCGATAAAATAACCGCTAGTTTTTATACTCAGCGTGCTTTGCACACAGAGTATATTAAGTTTAATTGAATAACGGTTGGTTGTACAGTAGGCCGGATCGATTTGTGGGGAAGCAAAAAATCGCCCATTGCTCTGTGAAAATCATATTCTAGGGATCAAAATAAGAAACTTTGCCGAAGGAACCATACCTCTAAAACGAATTCTGATGTCCCCCCGTTTGGGTCGTAGGGGCAAATTTTGAAAAATCCCACTTTGAAATGCCTATGTTGTTTTCTTTTTGGAGTTTATTTTTCTCTTTAGAAATTAATTTAGTCAGAACATATGTAAATGAAAAAATGAATTTAACTTAGTAATAGAAAAGAAATTAAAAAAAATTATTAGAAATTAGCGTTTTTACAACCCCCTTTTAAAACCAAGGCATCACTGTGACACAATTGCAGATCATAAAATTGCTTGTGTTGTTTTTTTTAAGCCATCTCAAGACACAGCAGGTAGAATTGAAATTGCCCCTACCCAAAAGTTCGACCCAAAGGGGGGACGTCAGAATTCGTTTTAGAGGTATGGTTCCTTCGGCAAAGTTTCTTATTTTGATCCCTAGAATACGATTTCACAGAGCAATGAGCGATTTTTAAATCGACCCGCCCTATTGTACAGGCATAAAGGAATCGAGATAGATATAGACTTCCATATATCAACATCATCAGTATCGAAAAAAAATTGATTGAGCCATGTCCGTCCGTCCGTTAGCACGATAACTTGAGTAAATATTGAGATATCTTCACCAAATTTGGTACACTAGCTTATCTGGACCCAGAATAGATTGGTATTGAAATTGAGCGAAATCGGATGATAACCACGCCCACTTTTTATATATATAACATTTTGGAAAACACAAAAAACCTGATAATTTAGTAAATAATACACCTAAAATGTTGAAATTTGACATGTTGACTGATATTGAGACTCTTGATAAAAATTTTTTAAAATGGGCGTGGCATCGCCCACTTGTCATAAAATCAATTTTACAAATATTATTAATCATAAATTAAAAATCGTTAAACCTATCGTAACAAAATTCGGCAAAGAGGTTGTCTTTACTATAGGGAGTGCTTTGAAGAAAAATTAACAAAATCGGTTAAAGACGACGCCCACTTTTATATAAGATATTTTTAAAAGGATCGTGGACGAAAAAAATAAGCTATATCTTTGCAAGAAAGAGCTTTATATCAGTGGTATTTCATTCCCAAGTGGATTTATAACAATAAATAGGAAAAACTTCAAATTTAAAAAAAATGGGCGTGGCAGCGCCCCTTTTATGACTAAGCTATTTTCTATGTTTCGGGAGCCATAAATCGAAGAAAAATTAACATATCGTAATAAAATTGGGTACACAAATTTTCCCTATAGCAGAATATATTTCTAGTAAAAATGGACGGGATCGGTTAAAGACCACGGAAACTTAGATATAAAACAAATTTAAAAGGGTCGTAGACTAATAAGCTATAACTTAGCAAAACATAGTTTTGAATCAATGATATTTCACTTAACAAGTTTTATTGTAAGAGGAAATGGGAAGACATTTTTTTTAAACGGGTAATTTATCTGAAATGAATTGTAGAATCGATGCTCACGCTGAGTATATAATGTTCGGTTACACCCGAAGTTAGACACCTTTACTTGTTTATTCCAAGTTTTCGTGCGGCTCGTTTTTCCTTCATTCCGTTCCAGTAAATAATCGGATTAAAATTGGTCTTGTAAACAATTTTTGGAAAAAAGAATAGCAAATCCAACTAAACCTCAAATGCATCCTGCGGTCATAAAGTAAATTGACCTTATGGCCATTCCGCGATAAAGCCTACCATATGAAGTGGTCATAAGACTAATTGGCCATAAGTACGTTGACAAAGGATAAGAGAATAAACCAGTTTATGACCGAATATAAATAACAATACAAAAAAAGGGAAATAATGGATTATCGACAAAGATAAACATGGAAATGAACGATTAAGAAGAATATGGTTGAGTGTAAGCAACAGGAGAAGCTCACCTGGACACTTTGGAAGTTTTTTTGGGATATCACATAAACCAGTAAGGCTAGCATTAATTAATTACTTGTTACGTTTCTAAGAAGCACCTTTGGACAAATCCTCCTGAGATCAGAGAAAGCCGAGACGAAATTGCTTTCTTCGAGTGCAGGATCGCAGAGCATGAAGTGACTCGATGATCTCAGCATGCGTTTCCTGAGCGTAGGGGTGTTTTTGGGATTTACCGCGTCACATAGTCCCGTCATAACTCCGAATCACGTGAGCCCACTGAGTTCGGCGCAGCACCTGTCATCCATTAACGCCCAGAAATATCTTTATACTCTGCAAGAGTTAGTGTCTCCGCATTGATTGTTCAGTTATCAAAGCCAACGATCTGAGTGTACCTTATAAATGTAGAATCGTACTCTATGACTCTACCATTGACTAAGTTTTACCGATATTGCACAAAATCTTGTAGAAGTGCTAAACTATCGGCGAACTATAGCATTAATAGACGGTATTAGTTCTAGTCCTGTCCCCGCGCAGTGCTTTCAGTTGACACTTTCTGCATTGCGATGTCCTATGAAATGTCAGCTGCCCCCCTTTAGCACCAGTTCGGAGGAAGCCGTTAAACCTATGGTTTGAAACTATCTTGCACTGCTTTGCATGACCATCTCCCATTTTCTGTGCATGGTAAACTTCGGAGGTTCGAGTTATTATTTATATTATTTTAGTGAGACGGGGATGCAGATCACGGGTTGCACTTACATCAACCCTATTTTAAAATACATTAATTTAATTGGACTGTATATTTTTGTTTAATTTAATTTATTTTTGTGACCAGAATTTCTTTGACCACCAAACGTTAAAACCTCAATTAGGTATCAGGACTTACGTAATAAAATAGCTCCATCCTCTTGGAAAATACTAGAAGTTTACTAACACCTAGCACAAAAGCTGCCTCCAGTTGTGTCAGCTCCGCCGACCTTGATAGAGTTTCAATTTCGGTATTCAAATGGGTTTCGGAGATAAGAACTACCCGAGCCCACATTACCGATCGATATTTCCAATTCCGAAACATTGATTTCGTATGATTCTCTTGAAAAAAGGAAAGTAGAGATAATTATTTTGAGCAGCCCCAGCCAAAATTTTTGCGCATCTCTCAAGTACATCCAAGCTCTGTCTCCGTGCTATGATTCCAAACTCTTTGCAATACTTCGAAATTAGATACCTACAACTCAACGTGTCCTTTTGCATTCCCGCGTTAGCCCGAACGCTTTCTTCATTTTTTTTTTTTTATTTGTTTTTAGTCGTAAATATGCACTTATAGACTTGAAAGTGCCAGTGCGTGCGTGCACCGATATGCAAATCGCTTCAACACTCTGCAGCACCCACTCTTTGTCTTCACGCAACCGGTTGGGTGTAAAATGTCCGTTCGGATTTGCAACACCAAGCATGAATGTAAGTTAAGTCGTTAGGAGATTAAAGAATAAAATAAAAACTAATAAAGAAATAAAAAAATAATGGGAGAAAGAACAGCAAGTATTTATTAAATGCACTTAATAAGGTAAAATGCAAAAACAACAACTAACCCAATGGCAAAATCATTGAGCAACTCACATGCAGTGCACTGTGGGCCAGCAAACGTGGTTTTATGACCAAAATGAAAAGATAAACTAAAACTGAATAAAAGGATTATAATTAGATACAAAGTATTGGATATTTTTTCTACACCGAATATGGCTCGCAGTGACTGGTAATAGTTATAACACAATTTCAACAATAATTCCCATTATTATTATTTTTTTCATGGAAACTTAACTATAACAAACGATTTAGAAATAATACATCCTTACTTGCCTAGACGTGCTGAAGGCCTCATACCTTTTATTAATGGACCTGTATCTGATAAAATTTGAAAAGTTCATAAAATCTGAATAATCAGCTGGGGGCATATATATTTGACCGATATTGATGTAAGCACCTGCTTAAGCTCTAGCTCTAAAAATGGGGAAACAAATTTTGAAAACCCTCTTATCTGAAGAATAGGTTTTGCGAGATGTATACATATGTAATATACATACACTCATGGACAAAATAATAGGTGTACAGAGCTTTGGTTCTCTATCATTACAAGATTTAGCAAATGAAAACAAATTTTGTGTGGTAATATTAATAACTTTAGTTGCTTATACTAAATTTGGTGGTTAACCAAATATTTATTTTATTTTTAAAAATTTATATTTTGTTTATTTTTGAGTTCAGATATTTTCAAAACTAATTAGAATTTTCTTTTTTTGAAGTTATTCAAAAATTTTAATTTAACACGAAAACTCAATAAAAATTATTTTAAAAATTTAAGTAAAGAGTACAAAGTAGTTAACACTATATTTACTCCCCCTCCAAGAAAATTTGAAACAAACAAATTATTAATTAATATTAAATGTAACCTTTTTTTGTTTTTTGTTGTTTAATGTATTTGTATTTAAATTAGCGTTAATAAGTATGTTTGCTGGTTTAAGTAAATCAATTGAAATATTTTTAATAGTATTTTTGTATTGAATTGCAAATGTTTTATGTTTCTTAGAGATAACTTTAAAAGGTCCTTCATAAGGTGATTCCAAATTAGATTTACGAAGAACTTTAACAAAAACATACTCACAATTTTCTAATTGTTTAGGAACGAAAAAATTTTCTTTGTTATGATGCAAAAATTTAAGAACGAACAAGCGAAAAATATTCTCTTATTTTATGAAGAGCGTCATTAGAAAAATCATGTTCTTTATTACTATTTGAAATAATTAATTCACCAGGTATTCTAAGTGTTTGGCCATAAACAAGTTCAGCAGATGAACATTTTAAATCTTCTTTAATAGAAGTTCGTAAACCAAGTAGAATGAATGGTAAAATGTCAGACAAATGAACCAAGTCGTTTGATGCTATAATTGCTGCTTTTAAAGTTCGATGAAATCTCCCTATCATGCCATATGCTTGGGGATGGTAAGGAGATGTATGAGATATGATTTTATGAGAACCTAAAAGTTTAGTTAATTCTGTAAAAAATTTTAAGGTGAATTGTGAACCTTGATCTACTGTAATATTTAATGGTATACCAAATCGTGGTATATAATTTTGAATAAAAGTTTTTCCTATAATATTTGTTGAAATATCTTTAAGCGGATAGGCTTCAGTCCAACGTGAAAATCTGTCAATAATTGTTAAAATATAACAATTTCCATTTGAAACTGGAAGAGGTCCAACAATATCCATATGAATATGTTCAAAACAGCCTGATGGTATTTGAATTTTTTGGATAGGAGATTTAGTATGTCTTGAAATTTTGGATTTTTGACAATTGATGCAAGATGAAGTCCAATCGTTAATCTCTTTACGCATGTTAGGCCAATAATATTTATTTTGAATTAATTTTCTAGTTGTTCTTATACTTGGATGAGATAATGAGTGAATTTTGTCAAATATAATTCTTCTCATAGGATGTGGAACATAAGGTCGAAAAGGTTGTAGAGAAAAATCACACCATATGTTTAAATTAATAACTGGAATATGAATTTCTTTTAAATTATTTTTAGAATTTGAATCAGAAATGGTTTTTTGTAAAAACGTATCAGTTTGTTGTTCTTTATATAAAGTTTCTAAATTTATATCTTGAGTTGAAATTGCATTTATTTCTGGAATACGGGAAAGTGTGTCGGCAACTATGTTGTCTTTTCCACGTATATATTGAATATCATTTGTAAATTGAGCAATAATATATTCAAGATGACATAGTTGACGAGGAGATCTATCTACTTTAGAATTTAGAACATGAATTAAAGGTTTATGATCAGTATAAATTGTAAATGTTCTACCTTCAAGAAAATGTTTAAAATGTTTAATTGAATTATAATTAGCCAAAAGTTCACGATCAAATGTTGAATATTTAGTTTCTGTTGTAGTTAATTTTCTTGAAAAATAAGTTAAAGGTTCTAGTATATTATTGCTAGTTTGTTGAAGAACTGCTCCAATAGCAACATTTGATGCATCTACTGCTAATGATAAAGTACCATTTTTGTCGAAATGTGTAAGTAAAGCATTTTTAGCAAAAAGTTTTTTAACATTTTCGAAAGCTGTTGTGGTTTCATTTGTCCAATTTAATTGTTTGAGTTTGTTTTTAATTGCATGTGTTAACATTTCATGAAGACTAAGTTCTGTTGCTAACATTTTAATATATCTGTGATAGTAATTTATCATACCTAAAAATTTTTGTTATTTATTTATAGAAATTGGTTTTTCAAAATTTGTTATGATTTCAATTCTATCTAAAGATGGTTTAATACCTTCGCCTGAAATTTCGTAACTTAAGAAATTTAATTTATTTACACCGAGAGTACATTTTGAAGGTTTGATATTTAAATTATATTCTTCAAGTCTTTTGAAAACTGATTTTAAATGATTTATATGTTGATCTTCATTATCACTGGCAATAAGAATGTCAATACAAAATCGAAATCAGAAAATACTTCATTAATAAAGCGTTGGAAAGTTTGAGCACTGTTTCGTAAACCGAAGGGCATTCTTACGAATTCAAACATTCCAAAAGGGGTAGTTATTGCAGTTTTATGAATGTCTTCTTATGCCATTGGAATTTGGTGGTAGGCACGCACAAGATCAATTTTGGAAAAAAATTGTTTGTTTTTTAAATCAATTGTTAAATCGTGAATATGTGGTAAAGGATACCGATCTGGTGTAGTAATAAAATTAAGTCTTCGATAGTCTGCGCAAGGTCTCCAATCATTTGGTTCTTTTTTAGGAACGAGATGAAGTGGAGATGCAATAGGAGAATTTGAGGGTCTGCATATATCAGTTTTAACTAAAAATTCAAATTCAGTTTTAGCAATTTTAAGTTTGATTGGATCAAGACGTCTGGGTTTCGAAAATGGTAAAATACCTTTTGTTTCTATCCTGTGAACCGTATGGTGTTTAACTTTTTTAGTATAATCTGGTTCGCAGGTAATAGATGGAAATTCATTAAGTAATTTTGAAAACTTATTTTCGACAATAGGAATTTTGAGTGAGAAAATATCAGAAAATCCAGAAGATCCAGCAACTTTAATTTTTGTAGTAGAATCCATTATTTCTTTATTTTTAATATTGACAATAATTCCGAATTTTTCTAAAAAGTTTGCTCCTAAAATTGGTGCATCAATATTCGCAATAATGAATGGAAATTCAAAATCTCTTCTTAAACCCAAATCAATTTTAAGTAGTTTTGTACCGAAAGTTTCAATTGAAGAACCGTTTGCTGCAGTCAAAGTAAGATCCGAATTTCTTTTATAAATTTTAAATTTAGAAAAGGGAATAACTGATACAACTGCACCGGTCTCGATATGAAAATTAAGTTTATTGAATTTATCAAATATGAATAGGCGACGAGTAGGTTTAATAATAGTTCCATTATCCGTCACCGTCATAATGGATCGTTTCAGTTTAAATTTTGTTGATTTTTTTTGATTTTGATTACAATTGCATGGGGGTATACATTTGAGAGCGTTATTCTTAAATTTTTTGTGATACCAACAAATAGTTGTTTGGGAATTAAAATTACGATTGTTTGAAAAATTTCTTGATCCTGAAAAATTTCGAGATTTAGATCTATTTCTATCTTTAGATCTTGAACGGATTTGTAATTGATTAATATCATTAGAAGTTTTATTTAAATTTTGAAAAATAGCCGTGGTTAACTCAGTTAAATTTTTAACGCATTGTTCTAAAATATTATTATTTATACTTGAGACTACAGGAGATTTGGAAAAATGAGGATTATTGATTAAATCAAAAAGTTTGTCAGCTAAAATAATAATTTCATCTCTGTTTTGATTATTATTGGAAGTCAAATGAATTTGTATTTCTTGTGGTAATTTACGAATCCACAATTTAAAGAGTAATTCTTGGCTAACTATGGAGTCAGAACTTATAAGTGATTTCATAAATCTGAATAATTCAGATGGTGAACGATCACCAAGTTCAGCTTTTGAAAATAATTGTTCTAATCGTTTTTCTTCGCTAAGAGAAAATCTTTCACATAGAATTTTTTTGATTGTATCATATTTATTAAAAAGAGGAGGAGGGTTAATAACATCTAAAATTTTAGAAATAGTATCTCGTTGAAGAGTAATTAGAACATTTTGAAATTTTAAATTATCATCAGTGATATTATTAATTTCAAATTGTCCTTCAACAAGTAAAAACCAGGCATCAGGACAATCTTGCCATAATTGTGGTAATTTAATAGATTTAGTAGAAGGAAAATTTGTAAAGATACATATCTTGTGTTGAAGTATCTTGTGTTATATTAGAGATGTTGTTTTGTGTTGTATTAATGTTAGAATTTTGAGTTGTGTTGTGAGTCATTGTGTTATTTGTATAATTGTTGTTTTGATTTTCCGAATTTGTAAACTTACGGGTTCGTATTGGTGAACGTAGAACCATATGCAAAAAAAAAAAATTAAATGAAAAATTTGACAATTAGGAAATATTTAAGATTTTTTTTTTTGGAAAGGGAGTTAACAATTTAAATAAAATATTTAATTTTATATAAAAAATAAGTAAATTTAAATAATTTATATTAAAATTGTTAAAATATCAAAATAATCTTAAAATAAATTTGAAAGTTTAAAAGGTTTAAAATGTTAATTTAAATTATAATTGGAAAATTTTTAATATGATATTAAAATAAAAATTTTACTTACATAAAATTAAATTAGTAAAAAAATATTAAAATTAATAAGTAGTTGATTGATGATTGTAAAGCGAATCAATTGCGTTTTTTTTTTGATGTGATGACAATTAAATACATCGTTGTTGCTGTTTATGCAATGGTTTTGTTATGCAATGGCTTTGTAATTAGTGAAGAGGACGTTAAAGGTTACGAATGATTCCAACAAATGGTATACAAAATGACGATGTTTCGTTGAATATTAAACTATTTCGATATATAAATGAATTGTAGGAAGGAATTAGCGGTATTATCTTAATAAATTTTGTGTTTAATATATACGACAGTAAATGATGTGCGTAAGTCGACTTCAAACATTTTCGCATATTATTTCACTTCTTGAATGCCAAGAGTATATGTTGATTTAAATATCAGATAGGAAGTGAAAATATTTTGTCAATGGGTCAGTAGTTCTTTAAAATTATTTTAAGCTTCTTAGTTTTGTTATTAATAAACACGATTTTCGTTTAGGTACACAATTTTTTGGTCTCTTTTATTAAAATTAAGCGGCAGTTTAATTTAAATTCATTGATTTTTGCATTGAATATTTCTTGTAAATATTAAATCTGTTTTATTTTATTTTCTAGTATATTAATTTAAAAATCACATATTTGTTTGTTAGAGCTTTTTGTCATAGCACTGATGTATTGTGATGATGGTGTTTTTACTTGACCCATCAGACGTAATATATATGTATATCCAATTAAGTTATTTCTTCATAAGTTGGTTCAGGTAACTAAACCAAATTTTCTTTGATAGCACGTCACTTAGTTACACTTTTATTTGCGGTATTTTATTGGTTAGTTTTGCGATACGTAAAGCGTCACCTTTAGTAATTGTATCACGTATAGACTTATATAAAAATTTAGGTACGTTGGTAGAATGGCCAATATATTTGGTGATTAACCAAATATTTATTTTATTTTTAAAAATTTATATTTTGTTTATTTTTGAGTTCAGATATTTTCAAAACTAATTAGAATTTTCTTTTTTTGAAGTGATTCAAAAATTTTAAGTTAACACGAAAACTCAATAAAAATTATTTTAAAAATTAAAGTAAAGAGTACAAAGTAGTTAACACTATACTAAATATATGAAAAACATTATAATTAATTCATTTAAAAGAAAACTTTATCATAGTAACAAAAATTGTTGGTCAAAATAAAATTCTTAGAAATCAAAGTACACCATTGAAATATAATTCCTAGCTCCACTGTTTTCTTAATCGGCGGTATATCCTTCATGTTTTGTATAACTTTTCCTATTCTATTGGGCATGCTTTAAATAATTTTTGACAGGTTTCCAAGGGAGTACTATCCCTTTCCCATCCTTCGTCTTCTGTGAAAATAAACTCGCTTGTGTCAATCTTCTGCTAAGGTCACTGCACACATTCTCAACCAAGTTGAGGTCAGGAGATTGATCTGGCTATTGCGTACATGTAACAATTCCATTTCTGAACTATTCAGCTACCAACCGAAAGGTATATTTTGTATCGTTATCTTGGTGATAATTCAATCTGAGTTGGGCGTTTTCCCCCGCAAATGGCAGCTTAACATTTCGCAAAATATACCCCGCACCCCCTAATGTGGAACTTGGGGTCGCCAGAGCCTCGACTGCTAAATATGTGTATGATACATTCATATTTGTAATAGGATTTTCCTCGCGTAGGTGGGGTAGAAAATTGTTGTGGCAGGGTTTCCCGGGCTTCTGTAGTACAGTCACTCTGCCAGGGACACCATTCGTTCCCCATAATAAACTCGACATTTTGGCAAGATAATATGCCTTTTTGAGATCCTGATGTTTTAACATTAGCGTGGCTGTTTAGTAGGACTCTTATGGTTTTTTGTATTATATTCCACATTTTTCGAGCAAGATTCCCAAATTCTTAAGCCCGACTGAGATTCTGCAAAAATTTTGCAACCACTAAAAATAAGAACATTTTTTTTAAGTTGTGACAATAGAAGAAGTGTCCATAATCTGTTTAGTTGTCAGGTAGTTATTATGGCGACCAAAATATGACAATGGAATGGCTTTTTTTCTCCTGCCATGCTCCATGTTATTCACTATAATATTAAGTAAAAAGAAATTTAGAGGGAAAGAAGTCCAAACTGAAGAACTTTCGTTTCAAACGACGAAAATACGTTCGAGGAAGTAGGGACAACCAAACGCCTGACTCATCAATTTAAAAACGTAACTGAAGGAGTTGAAAATTGTCTTCCAGTTTTAGGTTTTGAGGTTAATAAGCATACATCTAGATTTACCAGGAGGAATCTGGTGAGTATTTACTTCGCCTGTTTGCTGCGTTTTATCAATTTCCGGAATTGATTTTCTCTACACCAACTCAAACCTTTTGGCCCATAGTAAAGTGTAGCGATTGACCGGGTGGTTGGTTAGTTTACGGCCCTGTGAAGGGGCACAGTCTGGCCGCTTTTGAATGTTTGTATAAATTTTTGTTTGCATTTGCTTCTATAATTTTGCACAGCTTTTCTCTCATTCAATAAATCATTTATGAAATATGACTTTATTCATTATTTGATTTAATTTCTTTTCTCCGTACTCCACTCTAAAACTCTTTAGAGCTTTATTTAATTCATTTTTCATTATATTTATGTTTCTGCATATTTTTACGCCACATGAAGCCATTGAGTCGACGTGCCAATGAGAGTTGCTTACACTTAATAGGCGGTTCGCGCTTGTTGGAGTCAATCTTTTAGGCGGCTACTCGTCGACTGTTTGGCGGCATGGTTCGCTCCAGTTGTTATGAGCGCAATCTTCACAATTTCATTTTATTCTGAAAATACAAAAAAATTCATAGCATAATTTTAAATATTTATTAATAATAATAGGGGTACTCATTAGAGCATATAAATGTATAAGGTGTAAAATTATATCTATTTACACACGCTGTTATATGAATGCACCTTGTAATATTATTGATAAACGTCTTTACTAAGATATTCTAGTATAGTATAGTATTTCAATTTCTTTACTAAGATATTCTTGTAAATGACTTCCTGATGTTAGAGATTTCTGATGAAAATGACGGCTGTTATGTTTGCAAGGTTGCATTCCTTTGAGTTGACTGCGTCTACACCATGAAATAAGCGCGTAAATTTATACAAATTGTGTAAATGATATTTCATACAAAATTTGACAGTTCGTTTACGCACTAGATAAATTTATACGTTTACACACTTTATAAGGCATTCATAAGTTTAAATGAGTCCCCCTAATATCTAACTGTGGTAGGTTCATTTATACAATGTATGGACAGCTGTAACGAAATACCTGAGCTAAAAATCTTAAAAAATTTATAACTAGGGAGTTGATACTAAAGGGCCCATTACTGATACTTAGCATAGACTTGACTTGACTTGAGAACTGTCACTTACAGTTCTGTTAAATGAACATTGCATGTTACTGATTACTCAAAACTTAACAACTTAAAAACTTGAAAAAACTTAAAAACTTGACTTAGGAGTCTGTTGAATTTTGATTTTCTATGTAAGTTCTAAGTGACGTTTACATTTTGAGATGCCATTTGTTTGTTTCCATTTCATTTTGCATTTTGTCATACAAATTGACATTTATTGATTATGATGCTAGATTGTATGCGCTAAGTGGAGTATAATCGTGACTAAGATGCCAAGTTTACGCCAAGTGAAGTCAAGTCTATGCTAAGTATAAGTAATGGGCCCTTAAAACATGATGAACTTAAGTAAGTCTTTTGGTGAAAGAAAGACCAAATTCTGAACTCAGAACAAATAACTTAAAAAGTTAATTTTTCAGTGGCAAGCTTCATTCGATAGTCAATGACTTCGACTAACAAAATTACTCTAACCATTACAGACAGAGGAATTAAGGCTGGCGAAACTGACTTCTGGCGTCACATACTTTAAATTAGTCCTAGTTAGAAAAAGCAGATGTAGGAATTGCAGGTAGGAGGAGGAAACGATCGATCACGTTCCATATTCGTGTCCCGCGCTTGCCAAGCCAAGACTGCAGCTATTAGGAGTGATACAGCTATCCAATCTAGAAGCAGCAAGTGCCAAATGTTCTGGAAAGCTTCTTATATATGCTAAATTGTATTTCATAAGTCCTGGTTTTTGATAGGGTTTTTCAGTTTAGTCGCTAAATAATTCTGCTGCATATTTAAATATGACAAGTAAATATGACGATACTACATACCATTTGTTGTTTTTGCTCAGACTTTTTCATTCCCTGCCGAAGTGGCGCCAAAGTCGCTGTTTCAAAGGCAAACGCTTTTAAGACTTTGACGTTTTACTTATTTTTGGTTGTTGTTATTTAATTTACAGGACAACACTTGGGCACTACAGATGAATGGGGGCTCTTACGGATACGTACAGCTGTATTTAAAGGAGGAGGCATAAAGATGTATGAAGGTATGTATCCTACGGCTTATTTAGTGTCATGTTTGTGTACAAATAATTTTTATTTTTTAACAGAATGAGGAAACATCTACACTGAAAAGCTCAGTTGCGTATACCAATGGAAATAAGCTGTAAGCAGGAACTGGGTGAAAGACGCCTTAACGCAACAGGAACATTGCTGTCTGGTGGACATAATTCATATGCGGCACAGCACCAGCTACACGCTGTCTGACAAATTTCACAGCAGGCTAACTAACGAAGGGGCAAATCGAATAAGAGAGAACGCGAAAAAAATTGTCAAGTAAATATTTGAAAGTTAAAATAATAGTTTGAGTTATGAAAACTTTGTTTATTTGTACACACAACTCGGTACCCAAAAATCAAACAATATTATATGGTTTCAAGGTAACAATCAGGTTCTGAAAAGAGGAACCTGGTTCCACAACGGAGGGCCACTTTTGCCAACAAGTGCTATTTTTGGTCTAAGTAGGCTATTGAGAAGTAAAGCCCTTTGATAGCGAACCAAAATCCTACTCTATTAGTCTCGCGTCATACCCTGATATGCGGCTCGAAAACAAGGACGGTGTCACAAGAAGATGGGAATGCCCTTGCAGCTTCTCATAAAATTTTCGCCGTGTGCCTTGGCGAGATGGGAGGTACATATTTTATGCAAACTCCGAACGGCAGCTGCAAGGCAGATGAATTTTACCTCAGAAGATTTTCATGGCAGAAATGCACTCGGAGTGCTTGCCAAACCCCTGCCGAAGGGTGACCGTTTAAGAAAAAATGTTTCTCTGATTTAAAAATATTGCTTCTGAGATTTTATGTTGCCTTTCTCGGGAGTTGAACTCAGAATCTTAGGTGTGGTAGGCGGAGGTTTTCGAAGGAAGTAAAAAACTGTGATATTCGGCGTTTTTCACCAAAAATGTTCGCAATCAATCTCCTACCTTCCCTTAAAGCGACAACAAGAGTACAAAAATAGCAGTGGCAATTTTGATAAAATTTCGCCAGGAAAAAAATTGTCAGAAATCAATACGGATTTTGAGAGACCTTTAACTTGCAATTTGTTGTGTATTGGGTTGGACAAAAAACCGCCGGACTCAGCGACCTTGATATAAATCGGCAACCTTCTGAATGGTTCCACAAAACAGATGTTCAAAACAAGAAAAAAGAAGGAAGGTCAAAAATTCTCTTTATCTCTTTAAACGATATATCAAGAAAAAAAGCATTTGATACCATTCATACCAATAAACTCATGAATTATATAGGAAAATCTCATATAGCTTGATAAATAAGGGTCAAAATCTAAAATTAATGGCAGTATCGTATTCAGCGACATTGAAAACAAGTGAGACGTTATTAAGAATCAAAATCCCTAATCTTTATTCTTACCTCACTAAACACGTTTAAATTTTTGCATGAAGCTTCAGCTCAGATTTTGTTGTACCCTAATAAAAATGCTCAGTCAAAAGCACTCATTATACAGGACTTTTCCTGGCAACAAAGCAACAATGGTATATTCCATAAAACGGACTTCATTCAGATCACTTTCGCTGAACAAACGAATAGTCCACAACGTCTGAGTTTATTATACCAAAAATTTTTGAATATAAAGATGTTGCATGCGCGAACTTCGGTGGAAAGCAGCGGAGCGTAACAAAATTCTAGTAGGTCACTTTCACCACACCAAAAACTTTAACACAACTTTTAACACAATTTAAGCACAGAAATACACTGATTGGAGTTTTGGAGAGTAAAAATGTGAATTCTGAACACATTAGATGAATAAAAAGTGTACAAATAATTGTTAAATAACAAATACAGACAGTGATAGTTTAACATACTCTGCTGTGGTAAGTGGTGAATGTGACCTACTAGAATTTTGTGAAGCTTGCCTCACACGATTTTTCGTCCATGCAATGTCTCTATATTATATCGTTTCTGATTATACTCAGATGAGCAGAGCTCACAGAATATATTAACTTTGTTCGCATAACGGTAATCCGTAACGGCATAAACTAGTCGAGATAGATATAGACTTCTATATATCAAAATGATCTGGGCGAAAAAAGAAATACATTTAGCCATGTCCGTCTGTCCGTCCGCCCGTAAACACGATAACTTGAGTATATTTTGAGGTATCTTGATGAAATTTGGTATGTAGGTTCCTGGGCGATCATCTCAGATCGCTATTTAAAATAAACGAAATCGGACCACAACCACGCCCACTTTTTCGATATCGAAAATTTCGAAAAACCGAAAAAGTGCGATAATTCATTACCAAAGACGGATAAAGCGATGAAACTTGGTAGGTGCGTTGACCTTATGACACAAAATAGAAAATTGGTAAAATTTTGGACAATGGGCGGGGCACCGCCCACTTTTAGAAGAAGGTAATTTAAAAGTTTTGCAAGCAGTAATTTCGCAGTCGTTGAAGATATCATGATAAAATTTGGCAGGCACGTTCCTCCTATTTCTATATACACCCACTTAAAAAAAAATTTTTTTAAAGTCAAATTTTAACAAAAAAATTAATATCTTTACAGTATATAAGTAAATTATGTCAACATTCAACTCCAGTAATGATATGGTGCAACAAAATACAAAAATAAGAGAAAATTTCAAAATGGGCGTGGCTCCGCCCTTTTTTATTTAATTTGTCTAGAATACTTTTAAGGCCATAAGTCGAACAAAAATTTACCATTTCTTGTGAAATTTGATAGGGGCATAGATTCTATGACGATAACTGTGAAAATGGGCGAAATCGGTTGAAGCCACGCCCGGTTTGTATACACAGTCGACCGTCGGTCCTTCCGCTCGGCCGTTAACACGATAACTTGGACAAAAATCGATATATCTTTACTAAACTTAGTTCACATACTTATCTGAACTCACTTTATCTTGGTATAAAAAATGGCCGAAATCCGACTATGACCACGCCCACTTTTTCGATATCGAAAATGACGAAAAATGAAAACAATGCCGTAATTCTGTACGAAATATGAAAAAAGCGATGAAACATGGTAATGGTATTGGTTCATTGGCGCAAAATATAACTTTAGAAAATACTTTGTAAAATGGGTGTGACACCTACCATATTAAGTAGAAGAAAATGAAAAAGTACTGCCGGGCGAAATCAAAAGCCCTTGGAATCTTGGCAGGAATACTGTTCGTGGTATGACATATATAAATAAATTAGCGGTACCAGACAGATGATGTTCTAGGTCATCCTGGTCCAAATTTTGGTCGATATCTCGAAAACGCCTTCACATATACAACTAAGGGTCACTCCCTTTTAAAACCCTCATTAATACCTTTAATTTGATACCCATATCGTACAAACACATTCTAGAGTCACCCCTGGTCCACCTTTATGGCGACATCCTGAAATTGCGTCCACCTATAGAACTATGGCGCACTCGCTTTTAAAATACTCTTTAGTACCTTCCATTTTAAACCCATGTCATACAAACACATTCCAGGGCTACCCTAGGTTAATATTGCTAAATGGTGATTTTCCCTTATTTTGTATCCAAAGCTCTCAGCTGAGTATGTAATGTTCGGTTACACCCGAACTTAGCCTTCATTACTTGTTTTTATTTAAACTTAAGATAAGAGTGTGACGAGGCGTCTTTGGTCAAGTTGTGAAAAAAACTGGTGTCTAAGCTGGAAACGATTTAAATTTCCTTGTTTTGGCCAATTTGCGCTAGCTAACTCAAAGAAGAAGCGAGTGGCGCTCCTTGTTGGACGGCCGTAACCGTTTAAACGGTTTCTCCCCACATGGCCGAAGCACACCCTGTGATGGTGTGCAAATTGAAAGTAATCTACACGAGCTGGACTAAATGTTTGTTCAAAAAAATGTATCTGTGTGCGATGCCATCTTTTTAGAAATATCATTGGTGTTATACAGTACATAATGCACCACCGCAACCCAGAAAGTATTCCTATCGACAGCCAGGTTTGAAGTCAAGGACGGGGGAAATCTCCGTTGAGTTGGAAGAGACAGGTTGAGGAAAACTTAATCTCTCTTGGTGCACGCAGTTGCCGTATGCGAGGATGACTAGTGCCGCTTCCTAAACAATAATCAAAATCGTCCATGCTATTAAGCGCCAATAAATAATGATGTTGATTACTTATACATTTTCGTAAATATTGTGACATTAAAAATTACGTTAGCTTTAGTTTTTAATTGCATGCAAATGATCACAGTCTATGACATGCAACATCAGTTTCAAATATTGA
This sequence comes from Eurosta solidaginis, assembly GCF_040869045.1. Taxonomy (NCBI): domain Eukaryota; kingdom Metazoa; phylum Arthropoda; class Insecta; order Diptera; family Tephritidae; genus Eurosta; species Eurosta solidaginis. Next base: position 98,448,465 of record NC_090319.1, on the reverse strand, counting down.
CATTAGCACCTAAATAATATTAACTGAAAGCGAAAAAAAAATCTAAATAGAACTGAAAAGCAACCTCCGGGCCTTTAAAGAAAAAAAATTACAAGCGCATAAAACACCCCAAGGTAAATTAAAGCAAAAATACAACATCGAGGTGAACAATAAAAAAAAATGGCCAAGCAAAACATGTCATTACCGTTAATAGTAGAGGATTTTAATTTGCAACATTTTCGCTGTAGTTATTGTGTTCTCACTGAAATGACATTTTCTATATGTAAAACCTTGATTTTTTCTTTTTTAGAGGTGGCACAAACATATCAACATAAATAAATGTGCAATGTATATACACTGGAGCTCATCTGCATAGGTCCGACATTTCGTGTTTTTAAAATGTATGTATAAATCGATAGACTTGTCCGAATATGATTCGAAGAGCCTGGAATAAATGAGTATCTACATCGTTTTTTCAACCCAACGTGTACTTGTACACAAGGGTTTTACAACTTTGGTTGGATAACGGCGTAACGAATGGCAGAAATGAATCGAGATAAATATTCAATTCCATATATCAAAATTATCAGCAGCGAAAAAATTCTGATTTACCCATGTCAGTCCTTCCTGGCATTAACAGGATAACTTGAGTAAAAACTGAGATATATTGACGAAATTCTGTATACATACTAGCTTATCTGGGAGCACAATAACGCTGTATTAAAAATGGGCGTAATCAGACCTCGCCCACTTTTTCAATATCGAAAATTTCGATAAAAGGAAAAATGTGTCAATTCATTGCCAAAGACTGATCAAACTTGATTTGTGGGTTGACTTTATGATAAGAATTAGAAAGTTGGAAAAATTTTGGAAAGAAGAAAATTTAAAAGTCTTTAAGCAGAAATCCTAAACCGTTGAAGATATCATGTCGAAACTTTGCAGGAAGGTTGCCTTTACACTATTTAAAAACTAATATACACTTTTCAAAAACTAATAAAATTAGTTTAGAGACCACGCCCACTTAAACAAAAAAACGCGGTATCGAAATTTCGAAAATGGAATGCGGTAAATCATTACCCAAGACCAATAAAGTGACGAAACTCAATATGCTGGTTGACTTTATGAAGAAAAATTGAAATTTAGTAAAATCTTTTCCGCTTGTCTAGCGTTTTAAAGTGTTGGTTATGAAAGAAACTTTTATACCTTTCAAAAATGTGAAATTGTAAGTCCTTAAAGGAGAAGAGATAGCTCCACCAATAAGTAAACTGAAATGATCAGGATGACGAGCTGAGTTGATTTAGCCATGTCCGTCTGTCTGTCTGTTTGAACGCAAACTAGTTCCTCAATTTTGCAGATATCTTGATGAAATTTGGTGATTTGGTATACTTGGGTGTCTAATTAATCATATGTCGGAACCGTCCGGATCGGACCATTATAGCATATATCCCCGTACAACCGGTTTTTCGAAAAAGGAGGTTTTTGTTATTTATTCCTCATTTTAACTGCAGTTCTTATCGTAAACTCAGTGAGTGCGGTCATACACAGAGCGTTTTTACCCGTGTGAATTTAAAATTGCATTCTTGTAAACAAATACTCGTGTGAACTAATAACAAAAAAAAACAAAAACAAAAACAACCTTATGGGTGACGAAGACGCTAATTCGGGCGGTATGTGCGATGACAGCGGAGGCTGGCAAAGCATGTACCAGCATAAAGCATTTAAGCGCAAAATTATTGAATCTCCAGTTCTATCAAAAAAACAACAAAGACCAAACAATACACCAAATACGACAAACCGGTTTTCTTTGCTAGACACAAACACCCAAACTGATGTCAGCAATGCTAACAACAATAGTAATGAACAAGAACCAGCAACAACTGAGAGTGTCACTCATAAACCTCCCCCAATTTTCATACCAAATGTACAAGATATTAATAAAATGATCACTAGCTTCTCAGTGCTAATTGGCAGAGAAAACTTTACGTACAAGTCCGGGAGAGATGGACAAGCTAGAGTGATGCCCACAAATAGTGATTCCTACAGAAAACTAGTGGCTTATCTTGACACTAATAACATTGTTTTCCACACTTATCAGCTAAAAGAGGACAAACCCTATAGAATAGTAATTAAAAACATTCATTTCTCTACACCTAAAGAAGACATAATACGTGATTTAGCTCAACAAGGCCACGCTGTACGAAATATTATAAACGCACGTAGCAAAACAACAAAAATGCCAATGTCAGTCTTCTTTGCTGACCTTGAACCATCAGCAAACAATAAAGGTGTTTTTGATATCAATCGGTTATGTAGTGCAGTGGTCAAAATTGAGCCGCCTCGAAAGTTTAACGATTTAGTACAATGTCATCGTTGTCAGGAGTTTGGTCATACCAAACGCTATTGCAAAAAGCCATTTAGATGTGTGAAGTGTGGGCTAGACCATCCGACCGTTCTTTGCGAAAAAGCCTATGATTCTCCACCAAAATGTGTACATTGCCTGCAAAACCATACCGCCAACTACAAGGGTTGTCGAGTTTATCAGGAACTTGTTTGTAAACAAGATACAGTCAGGCCGGTCAACAGCAGATCTAATGCCATGTATATGTCAAATGCTGAGCAACCACTTCCCAATAACAACATAAGCTACGCAGATATCACAAAAGGGCAACAAAGCCCTAGAAGCACTGATCTCTAAGCAAATTGAGCTAACCTCAGCGCTCATGACAATGATGACATCCCTTCTATCTAAATTATGCAGTTAAGCTTTAAGATGGCAATATGGAAAGCCAACGGACTCAGTAATCATAAATTAGAAGTAGAACATTTTATGGTAACTAAAAACGTAGATATACTCATGATTTCTGAAACACACTTTACCAATAAATCCTCTTTCAAAATATATGGTTTTGATACCATTATCTGTAATCATCCCGATGGCAAAGCTCACGGGGGTGCTGCAATAATTATTAAGTCCACACTAAAATATAAAGTACTGGAGTCGGTATCACTGCCCTCTGTTCAAGCAGCATCTATCGAAATCACAAGCATTAGTGGTGAGATCGTGGTAACGGCACTATACCTACCTCCTCCTTTCAGCATAAGCAAGCAGACATTTAAAACATTTTTCAACAAACAGGGCCCCAGATTTCTGGCTGGTGGTGATTTCAACGCCAAACACCCGTGGTGGGGTTCACGTCTTACTAGTCCCAAAGGTCGCGAGCTATACAAAAGTATAACCGAAAATAGTTTCAACGTTCTGTCCACTGGCAGACCCACTTATTGGCCTACAGACCCTAACAAAATCCCTGACATAATTGACTTTGCCGTGTATTCTGGAATCGATCCAAGTCTTCTCGAGATAGACAACATTGATGACCTCAGCTCAGACCACTCTGCTCTCATCATAAATTTCAACATGCCTGCTTTCGTCAATAGTCCGAAGCAACGTATTTTACATAAAGGATCTAACATAAACTTGTTCAAAACTTGGCTAGAATCGAACATAAACCTTAATATGGAAATAAACTCAAAAAGAGACTTAGATGATGCTGTAGAGAACTTTACCCACAAAATACATAAAGCCGCTTTCTTAGCTTCATCCCATGATACCAATAAAATTTTCCAACCATCGAGAAAAAAGCTACCCTACTCAGATATAGTCTCCGAGCTGGTAAAAAATAAAAGAAGGCTTCGTAGAATCTGGCAAAATACTAGGAACCCAAATGACAAAACAGCTCTTAACAAAGCAACCAAAGAGCTTAAATCCAAATTGGCTGAGTTGAAAGATGAGGCTATTGGAGAATATCTGAGGAATGTTGATCCGAATAAAAACGATGAGCACAGCATCTGGAAGGCCACTAAATACTTAAAACGACCTCCTGTGAGACAGATCCCCGTAAAAGACGTTAGCAATTCATGGTGCAGATCAAACGAAAGGAAAGCACAAGCCTTTGCCAATCATCTTAAAGCTACATTTCATCCATTTGATCTTAACAGTATCAGCCACCGTCAGAGTGTCGAAGCATTCATCGACTGCCCGTGTCCTATGGATACACCCATACCCTCCGTAAAAGTCGCGGAAGTTCAGGCAGAAATTTCAAGAATAAAATGTTCAAAATCTCCAGGACATGATAATATTGATGCATGGACAATCAAACAACTTCCAAAAAAATGCATACTGTTCTTAGTATTAATCTTTAACTGTAGCTTTAGGCTTAGCCATTTCCCCACTCAGTGGATATGCGCTGAAATAATAATGATACCAAAGCCAAACAAGCCTGAAAACGAGTTATCCTCGTACAGACCAATAAGTTTGCTGACAATTTTCTCGAAAATACTCGAAAGAATATTTCTTCGAAGATTAATGCCAGAGTTGGAACGTCAATCGATTTTACCAGATCATCAATTTGGTTTTAGACAGATGCACGGAACTCCAGAAAAATGCCATCGTGTGGTTAAAACTATTCTTAGTAGTTTTGAAGAAAAAAAGTATTGTGGTATCTTTCTAGACATTCAGCAAGCCTTTGACAGAGTCTGGCACTCAGGATTGCTGTAGAAAATTAAAAAGATATTGCCCACCCCGCTCTATCTCTTTCTCAGATCCTACATAAGTTACAGACATTTCTATGTTAAAATTCAAGATGCGGTTTCAGAAATTTATGAGATAAAGGCTGGAGTTCCGCAAGGTAGTGTACTGGGTCCAACACTCTATACAATTTTCAATGCAGACATGCCAATAAAAGAGGAAACTAATCTAACATTTGCCACTTACGCCGATGACACAGCTATACTATCTTCCTCTTACTCTGCTATCGAAGCTGCCGAAATTGCACAAACGCAGTTAAACAAATTACAATCTTGGCTTACAAATTGGAACATTTCAGTAAATGCTTCGAAATCAGTTCAAGTTACATTCACACTGAGGGAAGAAGAGTGCCCCACAGTCAGCCTTAATCAAACGATAATTCCTCGATCAACTAGTGCCAAGTACTTGGGCTTGCACTTATATAAAAGACTTACTTGGAGTGAACACATTAAAGCCAAGAGTTTACAGCTCAAAATTAAAACAAGAAAGATGTACTGGTTGCTTGGCCCAAAATCTCAACTTAGTCTTCAAAATAAAATTCTGCTTTATAAAACAATGCTAAAACCCGTTTGGTCGTATGGCCTCCAAATCTGGGGCACTGCAAGTAAGTCCAGCATTGGTGTGATCCAAAGATACCAATCAAAAACGTTAAGACTAATAGCGCAAGCTTCCTGGTATATGAAAAATATTCATATACATAAAGATCTAAAAACAGCAATGGTTATAGACGAAATAAAAAGATACAGCACACGATATATCGAGAGACTACACAACCATCCAAACCCACAAGCCATTAACTTGCTAGACAACAGCGAAGAAACACGACGGCTGCAAAGACTGCACCCCTTAGACTTGCCTCTTAGATCCTAAGCAAATATGGGGTCTTTCTCTCGTATAGCCTTTGAAATTTCTTCGCCCCGTAAATACAGCTGTCGGTCGCAACGAAGGTGTGTTTGCGGGGCGAATTAGTTTTGGGGGTTGTATGGGAGGATGGCCTTAATGTAATGTATGTATATAAGTTAATGTATATATATAAGTATATAAATATGTATGTTAACACATACTCCTAGTTGATTTACATAACTCGAGATTTACAGTTGTATATACATAGAAGTCACATAATAATCCTTTTTATAGGACAAAATGCACTTAATGCATCAATGTAAATGTAATGTTATAAAATTTGCTTATTGTCTAACGACAGATTGTAAATAAAGACGATAAAAAAAAAAAATGTTAACTGCTAGAAGATTGAAATTTCACAGTATGTTCGCATAAAAGGCACAAATTGTTGTCTGATAAAATTGTAAAAATCAGTCATATTTATAATATATATTCCAGACAACCGATTGTTCAGATAAGAGGTTTAACGTAATTTCTTCCGCATTTTAAAAGGTATAAGTTTTAAATTTCAGAAGATGTTTATGTATATGTCATACGTTATTTTCTGAAAAAAATCGTCAAGATCGGTCGTATATATAATACAACTGATTGTTCAGATTTTATGAATTTTCGAAAACTCAACACACCGTCAGACAGTCCCGTCCTTACTTCTTCCTCTTAATATTGTAGTGAAGAAGAAAAATGTATTAAGAAGTGCGTTTGCTTAAAATTTAAGAGCAATTTTTTTATTTGGCAGTTGGCTGTACTCGCCTTTCATAGAACACATTTTCCATCACTCAACTGACGGAAACATGTTTGCAACGTATCGGCAAACATTTTGCTCGCTGAAAAAAAAATCAAAATTGAACTCAGAAGCAACCTCCGGGCCTTTAAAGAAAAAACAATTACAAGCTCATAAAACACCCCAAGGTAAATTAAAGGGCGAATTAATGGTGACTTATAACCATAAAGCCATAACCAGATAAAGGCTTTTAAGGTAGGTAGAGGCTTTTAATTTGCAACATTTTCGCTGTAGTTATTGTGTGCCTATAGAAATCTGTAACAAATTATCAGAGGCGCCCTTATACTTTTTCGATGGGGGTTAAGCTAGAAAAACTAGACAATGCCTAGGAATTCATAGCTAGTTGGGACTGTGAATAGTAATGCTATGCTTTTCTTAGAAGGTCAAAAATACTAATAGGGAAAATCTAACATGGCCCTTGACACATTTTCTGGAAAACTTTATAATTTTCTTTCAAATAGGACTTGAGAAAAGAGTAGGTAACATATTTTAGATAAAATCCAAAAATTTTTGTTTACCGTTTAGAAGGATATATAATACCATTTACTCTAAAATATTTTGGGTTGTTAATTCTAAAAAAATTGAGGGTGTACATCTCTTTCCGCGAAATATTTTACATAAATTAGATTTTAAACCGCGAAAATCGGTAAACCGATTCAGCTGACGGGCAGTGTGTATTTTTGCTATGATTTTTCCGTAGCCATTTTTCCAAAGCTATTGCCACTGCAATTAAACGGATAAAGGCGTCTTTTTTTGTTACATTTTTTGTTTGTTTTTGTTGTGCCTTCATTAACGCTATCGCTGCCATTGTCAACAGCAATCGCATGTTGCATTGGTGTGAGTAATGACTGCCTGCGCTGTTGACAGCGCCCAACACTCCCATCAACCAAATAGCAAAGCGCACACTGCACTCCCAGTCAATGTTGTATTTATGGTAGAATTCCACTCCCTCCCTTTCCACTCGTTCTTTTAGATCTGCGCATACTCATTTTTTTGTTGCTATTGCCGCCATTCAGACAGCCATTTTGATGACACTTTGGCAAACATGATTTTACTTTTAAATATCACCCACTGTCGCGTCACCGTCTATGATTTCGCACGTCCAGTGCAGTTGATGGGGAGTATACGAAATGGCTCAGTCATTTGACTATGTAGGTAGTTGGTCTCGCCAAACGGCATTCAACCCACGCCAAAAGGTCTGCGCAATCGCTGACTACCATCTTTTTTATTTAATGCGCGCAGAATTAACAATAGCAACAACAATTGATAAATATTTATCATTTGAATACAGGAAATTATCATTTCCACCCTATTGGAGCAAGGGAAAAAAGATTTACATAATTGCGCCTTGACACGAGATCGTTTTGATTTTTATAGGGGTTTATCACAGTGTTTATATGTTTACGTAGGTATGTGTGAGTGAATTTATGTAAATAACTCGATATGTGAAATACTGATTAGTGATAGATTTGGCATAATAATTTTCATTTATTTTATATCAATTTATTTGGAGACTATGCAATACAAAGTGTATCTGGGACAAAGATTCGGCGTATAAACTTCTAATGGTCCGGCCTTATTGATAACAAACACTTGCCATGTATTTACGTTAGATTAGGTTGGACTGACCGCTACGTCACATAGACTGAATGAGTCCATAGTCTTAACAGAAGTTGGTTTAACTACGAAACTGAAAAATATTCTATCAGAAACCAGGACCTTCATATGTTTCCTAGATCTGATAGCTTTATTGCTCCTATAATGGAGTACCACCCGCACTTCCTACATCTACTATTACTAGGTTAGGTTGAACTGGCCGGTCCATGAGAACCTCGCATATACTGAATGAGTCCGTAGTGTTACCAGAAGTTTATTTAACGACCAAACTGAAAAATCTTTTCAAAAACCCGGACATATATTTTAAAATAACTCCGTCCTCTTGCCAATACTAGAATATTTTTAGGACTTATGCCACTTGCTGCTTCTAGATCTGACAGCTGTAACACTCCTAATAGCTGGAGTCTTAGCCTGGCAAATGCAGGGCATGAGCATAAACCGTGCTCGATCGTTTGCTCCTCCAACTCGGCCTTTCAACATCTGCTATCACTAAGCAAGCTTAATTTAAAGCCATGTGAAGCCAGAAGGCAGTGTCCAGTCAGAATACCCGTCATGAATCTACAGTCCTCTCTTTTTAATAATAGAAGCAACTTTGTTAGTCTAAGGTTGTAAGTGCGACACATAATCAGCCCCGCGCTTGGGCCCACGGCTTTTTCCGCTTGGTCGATCATATGCACTACTCACCTTCTCTTAACCTTGCTCAATCTAATTGGGACGTCTACGGAGAAAGCTTTTTTAGCTAGTTCATTCGCTTTTTCATTCCCATCTATTCCCATATGCCCTGGGACCCAATATAGATCTATGCTTTTCCCCGTCCCGATTCTCTCCAGGGAATGCTTAAACTCTAACTTTTAGATGCTGTGATATGCGGAATTATTGCCTTAATTGTTGCTTGGCTATCAATATAAAAGTTAACACGGCTGCACTTTAAGCCATTCCATGCCAGTGACAAGGAGGCGGAGCATTTGTTCTACCCAGAGCAAGAAAAAAAGACGTAGTCGCAATGTCCGAAATGTTAGAGGGGAACAAACAAATCAATATAGCGGAGAGTCTTACAGATCAAACTCCAACACAGTAAAATAGCTTCGAGCTAGCTACCTTTTACTATTTAGGTGGGTTAGGTGTGGTTTCAATACACTAGCCATAGCTCTGATCTGAAGGAAAATGTTTCTAGAAAATTCATGAAATGCATTGATACAGTTATTTAAACAAAGATTCTATTGGTTTTAATGGGTACACTTCTAACCAGTATCTTGCAGGGTTCTTTCCCCAGTAAAAGAGGCAGAGTTTAAGAAACGCTTCTCTGCTTAAAGAAGGTAAAGATATTGTTACTTTTTTGGGGTGGCATTTACAAATATTTATGTTTAAAATTTTTAGTTGAATAAAAACACCCCATAAAATTTAAAAATTTCTTTTTGGAATTTCGAGGACATCTTTTATCCATACACTCAGAGAAAAACGCCGTTCTAAAATCCAGCACCACCGCACTCAGTTCAAGCTTTTCATGTTCTTACTTTTTTGTTCTTGAAAAACGAACGACCTGTTCTCAAAACAACAACCTTGTTCTTGAACTGACAACCATTTTCTTGAAAAGAGAACGGCTGGTCTTAAAATATGAACAAATGTTCTCTTAATGAGAACAATGTTCTTTAATTAAGTTCAACAAAATAGAAACGGTATAATTCGTGTGTACTACAATGTTAAATACAACATTTGGCACACTCTTTCAAGTAGTTGAAGTGGCCCAGCGGCTATGATGGTGCGGTTGCGATCGTGTGGCGCGAGTTCAATCGCCGCCAAACTGTGAAGTTTTTTAAAAGAATTTTTTTATATTCTATTTTTTTAACTCTTATTTTTCGTTCAGCTCCATTCACATATGCACAGCTAATTCTCAAACTTGTTATGAAATGTTTTAAATATATATTCAGATTGCATCATCCAATAAGAAAAGTTTCTCGATAGGAGAAATATATGAAAAAATGCATATTATTCGTTTTTTCAAAACATATCAGGCACATTTTCTTTGACTAGCACATGGAATTACTTTAAATGATTGCATATGTGTATATACGCAAAAAAAAATATTACAAACTAATTATTTATATAAAATATTCCCCGTCTGAAGAATCAGAAGAGCTTAGGTCTGCGTATAAAGTTTGGCTATTTACCATAGATATGAGATCATCGGTAATTTCAAAGTCTTACAATATTTAGATAAGCGTTTTAACGAGCATCTAATATTAAGCAGCGCATTAAGCATTTTAATTTTTAGTTTTTTTCTTAATTTAGTTTTCAGAATTTTCATGCCACTAAAAATTCTTTCAACCTACGCGTTACTGAGTGGTAATACTAAAAAACTAAATATGAATTCGACAAGTTCTAAAAAAGGAGGTTCGTTTAATGCATTTTTATGTTCTCGGACTTCCGACCAAAATTCCATGGTGGAGGGTACATTTTTCCATTGTATAGTTATAAGTTTTCGCCACTGCAGCTCTATTAATGCTATTTGACTTGAAGAATAACTATACTTCTCTTTTTCAAAGTAAGAAAATACATCTGGCTTTGAAATTTTCAACGAATTTTCAGCAGAAAAAATTAATCTTTTGTAGAGAACTCATATTATTAGGTATTAGGTGTTCACATGAACTATTGAAATTATTTTATTTTAGAAATTTTTAAAAATACATTCCGAGTAAAAAAGGCTAGAAAAAAGTCACGAAGCTGTTCCGAAAGTGAAGTCAAAATGTGGAAGCAACGAATTTGCGATCTTGAAACCAAAATCCCCAGGGCCATGTAATTTTCGCCTTTTTACAGGCAATTTATGTGAACGCATTGAAAAGGGTAAATACGTTAATGCGAGTTTTGGCAGTTACTACTGCAACTCCAGGATGTTTATTTTCAAACTTGAGGAGAATCAAGAACTATTTGAAAGAATTTTTCCAAGAGCCTCGAAAAATTAAAACTGATTAATTTTGGGATGAATAGTTTTTGGAACATGCCTAATTGAAATTTTTTTTATTCAAACTTATATTTTGCAAAAATCGAATAAAAGTTCCAAAGGAAAGACCTTTTTAGATCCCGACGAAGTGATCCGCCTCTGAAATGTGAATATATGTACTTTTTCCACGGTAGTCAATCGTTTCTCTGAATCAGTATCATCACTACAGTCAGTACAAATTAACAGAGATCTAACCTAAAGAGCACACTTATTGTTGTTATTCTTCACTATCGCTTTGATCTTGTCATAATTTTACATTTTCAGTTCATTTCTTTCTTTTTTGATATGACGAAGATTGACAGTTCGGCAAGAAGACAATGAGCCGGTCTTTCTTTGTCAATGAAGTGGCACAGAAGACAGTCACATACATATACATATGTATATGTGTAATGTAATTTACTTAATCTAAATTAGGGTTTACTTATGCTGACTTAACTTGAACAGATGGTCAGAACTTTTTAATATCAGCCTTGGGGCAATTGTGATTTAGTTTAAAACGCGTCGCTTGGTACATCTCCTGACATTTTTTGAAAAATTTGAACTGCTGACCCTGTTGCTAAGCATTACTACTCCAACTCTTTTTGTGTGCAAAGTCCCATACAATTTTATATGGAAAACACATCACATTTGTGGAATGGTTTAAAGAACTAATAATTCTACTAATTAGTTCGATAATTTGATTTAACTTCTCAAGTAAAATTTATGAAGCGATTCGGGAACGAAGAACCTGCTGTCATCGAGCAAAGAGTCAGCGCATATGGGCCATGGCAATCACGCTGCTGTTGGCAGCAATAATTTCGAAATAGTAAAAGACTTCGTTTATTTAGGAACCAGCATCAACACTATAGCAACAACATCAGCTCTGAAATCCAGCGCAAGAATCACTCTTGCCAATAAATGCTACTTTGAACTAGGTAGGCAATTGAAATGTAAGGTCTCTCTCGGCAAACGAAAATCATCTTTATCTACAAGTCACTTATCGTACCCGTTCTGCTATATGGTGCAGAAGCATGGACCTTGACAACATCAGATGAAACGGCTCTGGGAGTGTTCGAGAGAAAAGTTCTTCGAAAGATTTATGGACCTGTACGCGTTGGCAATGGCGAGTACTGAAGAAGATTTAACGATGAGCTGTACGAACTATAAGCAGACATCAACATAGTCCAGCGAATTAAAACGCAGCGGCTGCGCTGGCTAGGCCATGTTATGCGAATGAAAGTTGACACTCCGGCCAAGAAAGTGTTTCTGTCGGTACTCGCCTATGGAAGCAGAGGTAGAGCGCTGTCCCCACTCTGCTGGAAGGACCAGGTGGAAAACGATTTAAACTCCCTTGGTGTGACCAATTGGCGCCGGTTGGCAGAGAGGAGCGACTACCGCGCCTTGTTGGACGGCCATAACCGCTTAAACGGTTTAGCGCGAATTAAGTAAGATTCGGGAAAAAAAAGTGTGAAAATAACCGACACCCTATTAGTGTACACGGCCGCCGTGGTGTGGTGTAGCGTGCTCGGCCTAGCACACCCCAGACAAAGCAACATCAAAATTCTAGAAACAAAGCTCGGCCTTAAATCTCTTCGGAGGTTATCGCGCCTTACATTAGTTGAGTGCTGCCAACTCTCATAGTACTATTCCGGATAGTTCCAATGAGATTTTATTGTGTCCCAGTGCTTGCAGATTCATTGAAATGCCTTAAATTATATTTCCACTTATTTACATACATACGAAAATTTCAAGCAAATCAATTTCAACTCAATATCAGCTGTTGAGTAACGAATCACGCCAGGCTTCCATGTTTCGTTATCACTGATGTCTTTTGGGAACAGCAAGAAAGATGAAGTCTTCCTTCACCCAACCCTCTAACTCTGTCAAGTGCTACCCCTTTCTCTGCTTCCAAATACGAGTGCCGATAAGTTTATTCTCTTATGGCCCAAACACATCCGACTTTTGCCTCGTTTTTGCACTTACGTTGCGCCAACTGCTGACTTCGAACTCACACTTCTTAATGGGTGTGTTCTCTATACGCCGGGTACTCCAAAGTAACGGAAAAGTAATTCAAAAACTTACATTTTGCTGGCGTTGTCACTTCATTTAGTTTTAGTCTTTCAATTTTGTTCGATCTAATTCTGTTTTCAATTGATTTGATTAAATTTTAAATAATATTTTTTTTTTCGAATAAACAAAATTGTTATTTAGTTTTTTTGAATGACAAAAAATTCAAATTTTAGGTAAATTTTTCGTTTTATTTGGCAGGAAAACTTTCAAAGTGTTTTTTTTTTTCAAAGTGTCGCCAGCGCCGAAACCACACAAAAGTCGAATGTGTTTGGGCCTTAGGCTTACTTGCAGAAAGGCAAGTTAACTTTTTAACTTAGAGTTAAACGAACATGAAGGGTTAAGTCCAAACATTTTTGACACATTTTTGAAACTAACTCCGAGTTAAAAACGTTTTTATGCTCATTACAGCGTAAAGCTCCATCATTCAACCTCAATCGATACACGCCGTTGACATCACGGTGCATCGCCATTCGGACGGGTATGTTGAGGACCTTCAAAGCAAATAAAATTTGGAAAATAACTTCCTTTTAAGATTTTTTTTACAAAAAAACGGGTACAAAAAAGCGAATATGCCGAAAAAGCTAAGCAAGCGTAACTGAGCCTTAACACAGCACATATCAAGTGCATACAATTTGAAAACCGATGAGCAGAGGACGTAAAATTGGAAAAGGAATAACCGTGAATCAATATATACATACTACATACATACATATTTGGGTTGAAATATGTTACAAAGAATTACATAAATACAATAATTGGGGATAAATAAAATAGAAAAATATGTTACATAATTGCTTAAGAGATATAGAATGAGGTTGAAAAGCAGGTACATGTTGTACCTTTTTTTCCTGTGGAAGCTCAACATATCTTGAAATGCCTGTTAAATTAAAATAATTCTCTAATTAGTAGGTTCCAGATACAGATCTGAGAGTGAAAATGGATTTTGATGAGTAATCATAGTGGCAGTTTTCAAATTTTTATACTCAGTTGAGCAGAGCTCACAGAGTATATTAAGTTTGATTGGATAACGGTTGGTTGTACATATATAAAGGAATCGAGATAGATATAGACTTCCATATATCAAAATAATCAGGATCGAAAAAAAATTTGATTGAGCCACGTCCGTCCGTCCGTCCGTCCGTTAACACGATAACTTGAGTAAATTTTGAGGTATCTTGATGAAATTTGGTATGTAGGTTCCTGAGCACTCATCTCAGATCGCTATTTAAAATGAACGATATCGGACTATAACCACGCCCACTTTTTCGATATCGAAAATTTCGAAAAACCGAAAAAATGCGATAATTCATTACAAAAGACAGATAAAGCGACGAAACTTGGTAGATGAGTTGAACTTGTGACGCAGAATAGCAAATTAGTAAAATTTTGGACAATGGGCGTGGCACCGCCCACTTTTAAAAAAAGGTAATTTAAAACTTTGCAAGCTGTAATTTGGCAGTCGTTGAAGATATCATGATGAAATTTGGCAGGAACGTTACTCCTATCACTATATGTACGCTTAATAAAAATCAATAAAATCGGAGAAGGACCACGCCCTCTTTAAAAAAAAATTTTTTTTTAAGTAAAATTTTAACAAAAAATTTAATATCTTTACAGTATATAAGTAAATTATGTCAACATTCAACTCCAGTAATGATGTGGTGCAACAAAATACAAAAATAAAAGAAAATTTCAAAATGGGCGTGGCTCTGCCCTTTTTCATTTAATTTGTCTAGGATACTTTTAACGCCATAAGTCAAACAAAAATTAACCAATCCTTTTGAAATTTGGTTGGGGCATAGATTTCATGACGTTAACTGTTTTCTGTGAAAATGGGCGGAATCGGTTGATGCAACGCCCAGTTTTTATACACAGTCGTCCGTCTGTCCTTCCGCGTGGCCGTTAACACGATAACTTGAGCAAAAATCGACATATCTTTAATGAACTTATCTTTACTTGAACTCACTTTATCTTGGTATGAAAAATGAACGAAATCCGACTATGACCACGCCCCCTTTTTCGATATCGAAAATTACGAAAAATTAAAAAAATGCCATAATTCTATACCAAATACGAAAAAAGGGATGAAACATGGTAAGGTAATTGGATTGTTTTATTGACGCGAAATATAACTTTAGAAAAAACTTTACAAAATGGTTGTGACACCTACCATATTAAGTAGAAGAAAATGAAAAAGTTCTGCAGGGCGAAATAAAAAACCCTTAAAATCTTGGCAGGTATTACATATATAAATAAATTAGCGGTATCCAACAGATAATGTTCTGGGTCACCCTGGTCCACATTTCGGTCGATATCTGGAAAACGCCTTCACATATACAACTACCACCACTCCCTTTTAAAACTCTCATTAATACCTTTAATTTGATACCTATATCGTACAAACTCATTCTAGAGTCACCCCTGGTCCACCTTTATGGCGATATCTCGAAAAGGCGTCCACCTATAGAACTAAGCCCCACGCCCTTTTAAAATACTCATTAACACCTTTCATTTGATACCCATATCGTACAAACATATTCTAAAGTCACCCCTGGTCCACCTTTAGGCGATATCTCGAAAAGACGAAACCTATGGAACTAAGGATTACTCCCTTTTAAAATACTCATTAACGCCTTTCATTTGATACCCATATTGCACAAACGGTTTCTAGAGTCACCCCTGGCCCACCTTTATGGCGATATCTCGAAACGGCGTCCACCTATGGAACTAAGGATTACTCTCTTTTATAATACTCATTAACACCTTTCATTTGATACCCATATTGCACAAACGATTTCTAGAGTCACCCCTGGCCCACCTTTATGGCGATATCTCGAAACGGCGTCCACCTATGGAACTAAGGATTACTCCCTTTTAAAATACTCATTAACACCTTTCGTTTGATGCCCATATTGTACAAACAAATTCTAGGGTCACCCCTGGTCCACCTTTATGGCGATATCTCGAAACGGCGTCCACCTATGGAACTAAGGATTACTCCCTTTTAAAATACTCATTAACACCTTTCATTTGATACCCATATTGCACAAACGATTTCTAGAGTCACCCCTGGCCCACCTTTATGGCGATATCTCGAAACGGCGTCCACCTATGGAACTAAGGATTACTCCCTTTTAAAATACTCATTAACACCTTTCGTTTGATGCCCATATTGTACAAACAAATTCTAGGGTCACCCCTGGTCCACCTTTATGGCGATATCTCGAAACGGCGTCCACCTATGGAACTAAGGATTACTCCCTTTTATAATACTCATTAACACCTTTCGTTTGATGCCCATATTATACAAACAAATTCTAGGGTCACCCCTGGTCCACCTTTATGGCGATATCTCGAAACGGCGTCCACCTATGGAACTAAGGATTACTCCCTTTTAAAATACTCATTAACACCTTTCGTTTGATGCCCATATGTACAAACAAATTCTAGGGTCACCCCTGGTCCACCTTTATGGCGATATCTCGAAAATGCGACCACCTATGGAACTAAGGATTACTCCCTTTTAAAATACTCATTAACACCTTTCGTTTGATGCCCATATTGTACAAACAAATTCTAGGGTCACCCCTGGTCCACCTTTATGGCGATATCTCGAAACGGCGTCCACCTATGGAACTAAGGATTACTCCCTTTTAAAATACTCATTAACACCTTTCATTTGATACCCATATTGCACAAACGATTTCTAGAGTCACCCCTGGCCCACCTTTATGGCGATATCTCGAAACGGCGTCCACCTATGGAACTAAGGATTACTCCCTTTTAAAATACTCATTAACACCTTTCGTTTGATGCCCATATTGTACAAACAAATTCTAGGGTCACCCCTGGTCCACCTTTATGGCGATATCTCGAAACGGCGTCCACCTATGGAACTAAGGATTACTCCCTTTTAAAATACTCATTAACACCTTTCATTTGATACCCATATTGCACAAACGATTTCTAGAGTCACCCCTGGCCCACCTTTATGGCGAATCTCGAAACGGCGTCCACCTATGGAACTAAGGATTACTCCCTTTTAAAATACTCATTAACACCTTTCATTTGATACCCATATTGCACAAACGATTTCTAGAGTCACCCCTGGCCCACCTTTATGGCGATATCTCGAAACGGCGTCCACCTATGGAACTAAGGATTACTCCCTTTTAAAATACTCATTAACACCTTTCGTTTGATGCCCATATTGTACAAACAAATTCTAGGGTCACCCCTGGTCCACCTTTATGGCGATATCTCGAAACGGCGTCCACCTATGGAACTAAGGATTACTCCCTTTTAAAATACTCATTAACACCTTTCATTTGATACCCATATTGCACAAACGATTTCTAGAGTCACCCCTGGCCCACCTTTATGGCGATATCTCGAAACGGCGTCCACCTATGGAACTAAGGATTACTCCCTTTTAAAATACTCATTAACACCTTTCGTTTGATGCCCATATTGTACAAACAAATTCTAGGGTCACCCCTGGTCCACCTTTATGGCGATATCTCGAAACGGCGTCCACCTATGGAACTAAGGATTACTCCCTTTTAAAATACTCATTAACACCTTTCATTTGATACCCATATTGCACAAACGATTTCTAGAGTCACCCCTGGCCCACCTTTATGGCGAATCTCGAAACGGCGTCCACCTATGGAACTAAGGATTACTCCCTTTTAAAATACTCATTAACACCTTTCATTTGATACCCATATTGCACAAACGATTTCTAGAGTCACCCCTGGCCCACCTTTATGGCGATATCTCGAAACGGCGTCCACCTATGGAACTAAGGATTACTCCCTTTTAAAATACTCATTAACACCTTTCATTTGATGCCCATATTGTACAAACAAATTCTAGGGTCACCCCTGGTCCACCTTTATGGCGATATCTCGAAACGGCGTCCACCTATGGAACTAAGGATTACTCCCTTTTAAAATACTCATTAACACCTTTCATTTGATACCCATATTGCACAAACGATTTCTAGGGTCACCCCTGGCCCACCTTTATGGCGATATCTCGAAACGGCGTCCACCTATGGAACTAAGGATTACTCCCTTTTAAAATACTCATTAACACCTTTCGTTTGATGCCCATATTGTACAAACAAATTCTAGGGTCACCCCTGGTCCACCTTTATGGCGATATCTCGAAAATGCGACCACCTATGGAACTAAGGATTACTCCCTTTTAAAATACTCATTAACACCTTTCATTTGATACCCATATTGCACAAACGATTTCTAGGGTCACCCCTGGCCCACCTTTATGGCGATATCTCGAAACGGCGTCCACCTATGGAACTAAGGATTACTCCCTTTTAAAATACTCATTAACACCTTTCGTTTGATGCCCATATTGTACAAACAAATTCTAGGGTCACCCCTGGTCCACCTTTATGGCGATATCTCGAAAATGCGACCACCTATGGAACTAAGGATTACTCCCTTTTAAAATACTCATTAACACCTTTCGTTTGATGCCCATATTGTACAAACAAATTCTAGGGTCACCCCTGGTCCACCTTTATGGCGATATCTCGAAACGGCGTCCACCTATGGAACTAAGGATTACTCCCTTTTAAAATACTCATTAACACCTTTCATTTGATACCCATATTGTACAAACAAATTCTAGGGTCACCCCTGGTCCACCTTTATGGCGATATCTCGAAAATGCGACCACCTATGGAACTAAGGATTACTCCCTTTTAAAATACTCATTAACTCCATTCGTTTGATGCCCATATTGTACAAACAAATTCTAGGGTCACCCCTGGTCCACCTTTATGGCGATATCTCGAAAATGCGACCACCTATGGAACTAAGGATTACTCCCTTTTAAAATACTCATTAACACCTTTCGTTTGATGCCCATATTGTACAAACAAATTCTAGGGTCACCCCTGGCCCACCTTTATGGCGATATCTCGAAACGGCGTCCACCTATGGAACTAAGGATTACTCCCTTTTAAAATACTCATTAACACCTTTCGTTTGATGCCCATATTGTACAAACAAATTCTAGGGTCACCCCTGGTCCACCTTTATGGCGATATCTCGAAAATGCGACCACCTATGGAACTAAGGATTACTCCCTTTTAAAATACTCATTAACACCTTTCGTTTGATGCCCATATTGTACAAACAAATTCTAGGGTCACCCCTGGTCCACCTTTATGGCGATATCTCGAAACGGCGTCCACCTATGGAACTAAGGATTACTCCCTTTTAAAATACTCATTAACACCTTTCATTTGATACCCATATTGCACAAACGATTTCTAGGGTCACCCCTGGCCCACCTTTATGGCGATATCTCGAAACGGCGTCCACCTATGGAACTAAGGATTACTCCCTTTTAAAATACTCATTAACACCTTTCGTTTGATGCCCATATTGTACAAACAAATTCTAGGGTCACCCCTGGTCCACCTTTATGGCGATATCTCGAAAATGCGACCACCTATGGAACTAAGGATTACTCCCTTTTAAAATACTCATTAACTCCATTCGTTTGATGCCCATATTGTACAAACAAATTCTAGGGTCACCCCTGGTCCACCTTTATGGCGATATCTCGAAACGGCGTCCACCTATGGAACTAAGGATTACTCCCTTTTAAAATACTCATTATCACTTTTCGTTTGATACCCATATCGTACAAACGCATTCTAGAGTCAACCCTGATCCATCTTTATGGCTATATCCCTAAATGGCGTCCACCTACAAAACTATGGCCCACTCCCTCATAAAATACTCTTTAATACCTTCCATTTGATACACATGTCATACAAACACATTCCAGGGTTTCCCTCGGTTCATTTTCCTACATGGTTATTTTCCCTTATGTTGTCACCATAGCTCTCAACTGAGTATGTAATGTTCGGTTACACCCGAACTTAATCTTCCTTACTTGTTTAAATTATAAACAAAATTATTTGTTTATTTAAAATCATTCATAATTTGAACTAAAACATAAGTAAGTATAAAATATGGCAATTGTAGATATGAGTGTGGACAACGTAGTGGTGGCGTATGAGGGGAATTCCATGAATTTGACCTTGTTTTGAATTTATTCTTTCAAATTTCTGATTTTTTTTAATTTCTAGGTTTTTAAACATGTTTTTTTATTAAATATCTGAAAAACTTGGGTAAGGATATTTCATTAAAAATAAAATTGTTTGATATGGAACTAAAATTGTGTATAAAATTGATTCTAAACCTTTTTGTACTATATATGTTCATATATGATCAAATTCAATTTGTTTCAAATTAAGATTATGTCGGCTTTAGAAAAATCGTAGACTCAATTTTGAACCAAAGAAATCTTGTGAAAAAAATCTATTTATGACTTCAGCACTTTTCACAAATGATATTTTTAAATTACCTACAGTAAAATAAAACCTCTTGGTTTTGTTTTAAAACCACAGTTTTTAAAAGTAAGGGAGGTAGCGTCCTCACCTGGAGGCCTTGGAAAACCAACATCCAAATCTTTAAACCAAGTTTTTCAACTAGAAAAACGATGTTTCTAAGCGGTCTGCTCTGCAGTGCTTTGACAAATACAATAAAACATGTAGCTGGGCCTAAATCATATCTTTCATTTTCCCAGCTTTGAAATAAAAAATAAAAATATAAAAATTCCTGCATAACTCTTTCACACAAATTTTCAATAAGCGAGTTTGGATCATATCTCCCAGTTGGCTGAAACAGCTGCTGAGCTTCTTTGGTGATAGCCAATGGCTTCAGTTAACATGAAATAGTGAAAGCAGATGACGACGTTTCGAGGCCGTCTCCACCTATAGTTAGTAAAATCACTGCTAGAGCAAGAAGGAGAGGCGTGGGGGTTATCATTGTATTTGTAACAATTTTTATAACCCTACTTACGATACTGCAGCTAGGGAGGATGGTTTAGATCTTATCCTTGTCTCAGAAGATGTGTTTCCTCTGATATCGAAACGAAAACTTCTCTCTCCTCTCCAACCAGCACTCATTCGCCATCAGAGGGCTATCTTGATAAACAGGGTTCTGGTAAAATCACTTTAAGGAACCCAAAGCATGTAATTAATTTTAAGCCCTACAAGCCCCCAGAACCCGATGAGGAAATTGCTTTTCAGCTACAGATGTGCCTGGGGACTACTTGCCGCTGGTTAGCTTCTTTCTAAGCCAATTTTTTGAATTTGGGCTATGTTTCCAAGTCTTGGAATGTGATCAAAGTTACCTTTGTTCAGAAAGCGGGAAAGAGCTCTCAATTCTTGTCTAAGGATTTTCGACCGATTATTCTGTCCTCGTCTCTTTAAAATCGTTGGAACGCCTGATCAATCTTTACATAAGGAGTAGAGTTCTTCGCGAGCGATAAGCGGCTACACAAGATGTCTTTTTTTGTGGAAGATGTTCTTCAAAATGACCGAAGGGTCACTGGAGCGCAAAGAGCTCTGGCTGGTTGCCTTTCTGGACATCGGAGGTTGTTGCAGTAATGTCCTCCAGAATGCTAATGATTCTTCTCAGGGGAAAATTCCCGGATATCTGAGCAACTTTTTACAGGGATACTTGGGTACAGTGCCTAGGCGGTCAGTATTATGCGGTCTAGCTGTAAGCAACAATAAAACTGAGCTAATTCTATTAACTAGGAGGAACATGATCACTGTATTTACACCACTTTCCATTTGCGGAGTGTTACTGGTGCTCTCTGATAGGATTAAATGCCTTTGCTGTGATGGAAGCTTGATATAGAGGATAGAGCTAAGAAAGCCTCAGACGTCTTGTACTGCTGCCGTGAGGCCATTGTAAGCTTGGATCTCTCCAAGGGTTGTACATTTGATCAAGCCCATCATTTTCTATGGAGTGTTTGTCTGGAAGACACTGCATCTAATTTTAAAAGGTTGGAAACCACGCCACGAATGGCCATGATTGGAATCTGCAGGGACCTTGCAACACCAGGGGAGAGCATTTTTTTCTGTAAAGTGCTGAAATGAAAAAAATTCCGAACAAAAATTTATTCAAATCTGGGACATGGGTCTGGGGCCCTATTCAGTAACTGTGAGTTTTAAAATGTACACTGTTTCTTCATATAATTTGTATGAAAGAAAAATGTACATTTCAAAACTCATAGGGCCCCTGGTCACTGGAGCCTATCTTTCATTGGTAATGAGAGCGTTGACGGGACACCAGCCTATGGGGACCCATGCGGTGAGGCTCAGTTTCTAGGATACTCTTGCTGCGTAAATTGCATGGAGGATGACAGGTGAAGTTATCTAATAACATCATACTTAACTACCCAGCTTTTGAAAAAGCAAGGCGTAAATATCTCGGCACGGATGTATACGAGCCCCCGGAGGAACTTTCATGGATAGATGTTTGTCTTATTGGGAAGTATTATTATTATTAATAGGTCTGAAAGCAATGCGAACTTTGTGCAGATCTATTGTGCAAGACCTTTCAGCCTAATTTTGTATCTAGAGGCTCTTGGTGCTTCTATGTACCTCTTCAGGCTCTTTATTCCATATCGCATAGGTATTAAGAGTACCACCACCTGGATGGGATAGTCTCTGCCTAGCTAGAGTGACGCATTCGCAGAGAATGTGAACCGGCGTTTCATCATCCAGCTCACAGAAACGACAAATTTGGGTATCAGATAGATTTAATTTACTTAAGTGATATCGTAGACCGCAGTGTCCCGTGTAGTACCCAGTAAGAGTTCTTAGGTCTTCCCTGCTTAGTTTAATGAGTTTGGCTGATACTTTCGTTGCCGGAAGTATAAACAGTTTGGCCTGCCTTTGCCCTGTGCAATCAATGCAGTGACGTCTGAATTGTTTAGTTTCCCAGTTACTTATAGTTTCCCTGGTGTGTGCTTTTGTGAGTCCACAAAAGGGCTCTGGACCATAGAATGCTGATGTAGCACCCTGCTTTGCTAGGTAATCTGCATCTTTATTACCTTCATGTCCCTGATGTCCGGGAACCCATCCCAACAAAACCTTGTTTTTTGGCTCCCTGGGCATTAAGGATTTCAGTGCATTCATCCACTAGCTTAGATGTAACTGTGTAGGATTGCAAGGCACGCAGTGCGGCCCGGCTGTCCGACATAATGTAGATGCTCTTCGATGTTGAGCCTCTCCGCAGACATTCTCTACCACAGACCTCTATTGCATGAATTTCTGCCTGAAATATGGAGGGGTATCATCTCATTGGTATCGATTTTCTGAAGTTTGGCCCATAGATGCCAGCTCCCGTTCTTCCGTCATCGAATTTTGATCCACTATAACAAATTTGTTAGGATTTATAGACAATCCTTTGGTATCGCACCACGTCTCTATGATGCAAAGGGCTTGTTGCATGCGATCTGATATTGTATCTTCGTGCATCCCTGTGATCCGGTCATCCGCATATTCTTGTGTGTCAAATCCCTTGGTTTTCATTAACTGAAGGAGGTCATCAATGACCAGGGTCCACAGGAGAGGGGAGAGCACACCTCCTTGTGGGCAGCCTCTTGTGGCCACAATTGATTCAGTTGTCCCTCCCAGTTCCAAATGGATTTTTCTACTCTTTAACATAGACAGCACCCATCGTATTATTATAGGGCTTATGTCCTTGTCAATCATAGCTTGTTCGATAGCTTGATGTGTTGTGTTATCGAAAGCCCTTGATATATCAATAAAAGCGCAGAGGGCTATATTTCTTGACTCTAGAGCCTTTTCGATTTTTACCGTGAGACTATGAATAGCCGTCTCCGTGGATTTCCCTGACTGGTAGGCGAACTGATTCCTGCACAGAGGGATCTTATTTAGATTGACCTCCCTGATATTGGGAAGTATATCGTTACTACCTAGCGATTCACTTAATGATCAGTAATCAGTGTCTCCGTTAATTGAAGTGTAATCGCAGCGCTCAGTAAAAGTGTTCGAGTGAGCTACTTCTACTTTGCTGAAACAGCGGCCAACCAACCTAAGCTTAGCTAACCTACCTTTGACTTTCTCCCTCGAAAATTTGTAGATAATATACGATATGATGAAGAAGCATGGACAGCTCTGGGAGTATTCGAGAGAAAGGTTCTTCGAAAGATTAACGGACTTCTACGCGTTGGATCGCCGTACCGAAGAGGATTTAATGATGACCTTTGCGAGCTTTACGCAGACATCAACATAGTCCAGTGAAATAAAACGGAGCGGCTACCCCGGCTAGGTCATGTTATACGAATGAAGGATGATGCACCGACTAAGAAAGTATTTTTATCGGAACTATCTTATGGAAGAAGAAGAAGAGGGCGGCCCGTACTCCACTGGAAGGACCAGGTAGAAAACGGTGTAAAGCCCCTTGGTATGACCAATTGGCTCCAGTTAATCGAGCGAAGAAGCGACTGGCGCGCCTTGTTGTACGGCCATAGCCGTTTAAACGGTTAAGCGACAATTAAGTGTATAAAATATCCTTGCAAAATAAATCAAAAATTGATCAAATAAACTAAGACTTATTAAATAAGTGCAAATTTTTTGTTGGGAGCTAAATAAGTAAGTAAATATGAAAGGTTGAGTAATTTAAACGAGTACCTTCATTGGAACAATTTTGCGCTCCACTGGAGGTATACTCAAAGTGTGCTGAAATTCCAATGGGAACGTACTCAATTCGAAGGCATTTCCATTCTCTCAGCAAATATTATAATTGGAAATACTGAAGGATTTATTCTTTCTTCATCTGAAACGTCTCGAAATTCACTGGAATAGGGAACGAGACGAAAGTTTAAATCGCCGCCATATTGGATGTGTTGTAAGAGCGAATGCAAAAGAGTTCAGAGTGAAAATGGAAGTGTTGTGCTGTAACGGAACATAGCGTTTGAAATGATTGTGTGTGAGTGAGGATATGTGCGCAAGCAAGGCGGAGTCTACGAAACACTTTCAAATAGGTTAAAAGTTTGTATGTCAAATTAAATAGAATAAAATGAATTAATGTAAAATAAATTAGTCATAATAAAACAAAATTAATTGAAATACAATAAAGAAGAATTTAGATTAAATATAAAACCAATACAAGTCGCGACATACTTCCGAGAAGATTTGGGCCAACATTCTCTCCGGCTCGCATCATGATACTTTTTAATTTTTTCCACAATCCGGCGGGACGACACCTACGTGTTTTCTGTTGAGTTCAAATGGCCGCTGCAAATAGATAAATTTTCACTGAGAAGCTTTTCATAGCAGAAATACACTCGGAGTGTTTGCCGAGCCATTACCGAGGGGGGAACACGCTAAGAAAGTTCTAACTGGAAACCCTTTTTTCTAAGATTTTGATTTTGATTTTCTGGGGGTTGAAGGGTAGGCGAATTGAGATAAAAAAGATGAGAACGGGAACTCAATTAAAATAAAATAGAAGAGCTGAGTACAAAGCGGTCTTCAACTATGTCGAAGATTTTCAGTCCTACCCCTTTTATGAAATGGAAAGCGTTCGTCTAAAAATCAGTTAATTACAGGCTTTGTCAACTTTTTTGGACAGTGTCAATAGAAGATGAGATGTCCCCTGGAGTGTTTTAGAGAAAAGATCTCCGAAAGAATTACCTGCAAAAACTGCGATTAGTCTAGTATGAATCCGGGATGAGTGGATGAGTCGCAAAGCAATATGCGACTATAGCCAGTTTTGATCTCTTTATATGGATTCGAGTGATCCATTTCATTTGCGTATGCCTTATGCAGAGACGAATTGTACATGCTTATGTCTGAACGGTTAGTGTAGAACTAGTCCCTTATTGGTATTGTCGGACAAAACGTCTTTATACCCGTACGGGCAATTTTCACCGATTTTACAATTTTAATAAACTCTAATACAATATTTTAAATCTTTTTTCGTAGGTACTGCTTTTGTACAAAAATTAAACAAAAATAAATTCGTCCTATTGATTTGCAAAATCATGGGTTCGAGTCCAGCTGTTGAAGGAGTTTAGCAACTACAGAAAGGGATCTCTACAACGAGCTATGACAGTTGTCTTAAACATTTGTGTTTCTTCTAAGCTCGATTCGAACCCATGATCTCAAACACAAATTCGACAAGAATGGAACATAGCGTACTAATTTTTTAGGCTCGGCATGTGGCACCGCATTTTTCTTAAATAATTCATTTCAATTTCATTTAATTGTTATTTTACTATAACCATTTCGTTGCCTATTTTTTATTGTTTCTTAAAATTGCGTAAACAAATTTTTCGGATTGACTAATTTCAACTCTACCAAAAAGGGGCTAGAGGGGATCGATTATACCTCACTGTAGACAAAAAAAAGCTAAGCGAACAAGATCTCAAACGCTTCGTTGGCCAAGACAAGTTATAAGTTTGTATAAAAGAGTTCCGGCCCAAATACTAAGGTAAAGGACCTTCGTTTCGGTTTGAGGGGGACGTAGGGGCGATCGCCCCCCTCCAGACTAAATTTTTTTTTTCCAAAATTTATTCGGAACAAAATTTTTTTGACGAAGTCCCAGAAACCCACTATTTTTATGCAGTATTTGTATGAATATAATGATGGATATTTAAATTTAATTTAATTGAGTATCAATTTTCAAATAATATTAGCGCTCAACAGTAAGAATGTTCATGCAAATCAGTCCAATGCTCAGAAATATTTGCGCTGTTGATAACATACTGAATCTAACCTTACTTTATTGAATAAAGTTTATTTAGAATCTTATATGATGGCAATATAAGAGAAGATTTTGTAACTTTCCTTGATGCGTACTATTCG
Source organism: Eurosta solidaginis (assembly GCF_040869045.1). Taxonomy (NCBI): domain Eukaryota; kingdom Metazoa; phylum Arthropoda; class Insecta; order Diptera; family Tephritidae; genus Eurosta; species Eurosta solidaginis. The sequence continues at coordinate 98,421,818 of NC_090319.1, read as the reverse complement.
ATCCGAGAAGAGGATGGTATAAAGGAGAAAAAAATTGACAGGTGTAGCCTTGGCACACATAGTGATTTAATAATTTAGGACTACCCTTCAAAGATTGCGTTGGAATTGGAACGGATGGATGTTCTGTAATGACATCAAAAGTTAAGGGAGCTGTGCAGGAACTTCTTAAAATATGTACCAATGCTAATCATTGTTCGTGTTTCAACCATTGTTTTAATAACTCGCTTGCGAAAACGTCGAAATTTCTCCAAATTGATGAAAAAAATTATCAGTTTTCCAAATCAGTCTCCGAAACGTGCCATAGTTTTCAAAAAACATCTGCAGGAATCATTAAGTGGACTATGTGAAACGCGCTGGTCTGAAAAACATGATGGTATAATACAGTTTGAAGAAAGCATCACAAAAATTGTTGCTTCGTTTCAAGAAATTTCTACTAGGCAAGATTCAGCAACAAGTTCTGAGGCCCGTTCTATGTTGAAATATATTTGCGAGACAGAGTTCGTGATTTCAATGATTGGTTTGAGCAATGTACTTTCTGTTACACGACCACTAAGCTTACTTTTGCACCATCAATAGATTTGAATCAATCTTCTGAAGCATTGAGTGACACTTTGCGAACATTAAAAAACCATAGACTTGAAGCAGGAAGTCGTTTTTCGGGACTTTACAAAAAAATAGTCGCTTTAGCAGATGGGTTGAAGTTTGTCCTCCCACGAATTGCTAAAAAACAAATACATCGAGCGAATTACACTTCATCAGACGCTGAAGAGTATTATCGAAAAGCAATTTATATACCTCTTCTTGACCATATTATTATTGGTTTACAAGGTAGATTACCTGAAGATACATTGCAAGTTTTTAATCTTAATTTGCTACTCCCATCGCGAATCATCAAAGATAATACACTGCAAAAAAAATATTTGCCTAAAGAGCTTGTCCAAGATCTTGGTAAACGATACGCATCTCTTATTGGAGGAAATAAAATTAATATAGATGGAGAGTACGAAGTGTGGTCAGAACGTTGGTCTGATAAGCACACAAAAAATCAATTCCACTATTAGCTGAAAAAGTTTCAAATGATTGCAATGAATATGCGTTTCCATCAATAAATGCTTTTATCAAAATTCTGGCCACGCTTCCAGCTAGCAATGCTTGTGCTGAAAGGAGTTTTTCGACACTTCGCCGGTTGAAAACGTGGTTACGATCCACAATGGCCGAGAACAGACTCACTGGTCTTTCACTTTTAAATACCCATTTCGATATTGAGATTGATATTGATCATATAATTGAAAGATATTTAAAAAAAGGGAAGCATCGAATTAAATTTACTGTGTGAATATGAATTATGCAGAAGATAAAAATGATGTCAAAAAATTGGATGTACTATTGTTAAATTGAATAACTAAATGAAACCAAATATGTGTATGAAATTATTAAACGGTTCAAAAAAATACTAATAAATTTACCCCTAAAAAATAACGGTCTGGATCCGCCACTGTCTACAAGTAAGTTAATCACCAGTCCTGACAACATAAGATGATGAGGTTCTAAGGATAGTCAAAAGAAAAGTTCCATGAAAAATTAATGGATCGAAGCGCGATGGCGAAAAAGACTTAAGTGTGACCTTTACGCAGATATCAACATAGTCCCGGCGACCTTTGATGTAGTATTTTCTAAATAACGCGACCGCTACAACCGAAATATTCAGTCCCCACGATTTAATACCTCCCAAATCAAGGAGGTTAGTTGCCTTTATTGCACCTCTAACTATTTGCATAAGTAATTTCAGGTACCAGTTAAAAAAAACACCAACCTATTTCTTTATCTTCTCACCAAAAAGCCCGGTACCAAATTTATGACTGTGTGAACAATCTATGAGTACATGACCGATGTCAGGGATAACTGCAGAGACTCAAGCAGTTCCAAATAAAGACTGGGACCATCATCTTAACCATCAAGAACTCAAAAACAACTTTTCGCAAATGGGACTGATTTTTGACCTTAGACAAGCATGGTTTTTCTTCGAAACAGACAGCTGGGATCCAGTTGCTCCATACAATTGTTCTCTGAGAGAAATTTTCGTTAGAAATTTTCTTCCGCCTCAGAAAGAAGGAAAAGCATAGAAGAGAGAGAGTAAGGAGCTTGATTTAGAGGCTTAGCGGAATTATTTTCCCGAAAAATAATTTTTCCCAAAATATTTAATAAAGAAAACATAAACGTTGACTCTAATTATTATTATAAAATATTTGTATTTTCGATTGTTAAATATTATGACAATTATTTTCAGGAAGTGAAAACCGGCGGCAGAAAGGCGTGAGTTCGACGAACTTGAAATGAAAGCCACCAGGAATAAAGCCCGATGATGAACCCGAGCCCGCAAACGATGATGATGATAAATGGTCCACAGATTAAAAAAAAAAAACGAGGAAGCGTTCACTGATGGATTGCCTGCGTAGCTATTCAAACAAGGCGTCGAGGAGTTGGTAAAGCGCATCTACGACGAACGGGGAATAAGTGGTCCTTCCCAGTCCATAAGATGAGGAATCCTGCAATCAGCCTTCTTAGCATCTGATATATGTTCATAGGATCGCCAATCAGTCATTTTAGTATCGCATATAAGGTCCTGTTAAGCGTATTGTATGCAGCCTGAAGCCCACCGTTAATCGGCTGATTGGATCTTATAGGTGAAGTTTCAGAACTGATAAACCTAACGTCAACCAGATTTTTAGTATTCACAAATCTTGCAAAATCTTCGTGAATTTTAAGGCCGCCTTCGTCATTAGGAAGAGGAGTTGCCTATATGACTTAATTTATTTTCCCAGCAAAACTTATACGGCTGATCAAAACTACGTTGAGTAACACCATCAGCTTACTCAGAATAGGGAAAGACAAAGATTTGGAGAAATCTATACTAGCTGTAGAACTTAACTGCTCTGATGGCTTTAGCATCATCGGCCTGAACACCCGGCGAAAACGAAGCGGAAAAGATGGAGTTCACGGTAAATGAGGCCAAAAAGATGTAACTGCTGCCGTCTAGCAAAGTGTCAGCGCACTTGCATGTTGACAACCATGCCTCTATTGGCAGCCATAGTTTCGAAATAATTAAGGACTTCGTTTATTTGGGAACCTGTAATAATATAAACAACGATATTAGCCTTGTAATCCAGCGAAGAGTCATTCGTGTCAATAAATTCTACTTTGAACTGAGTAGGCGACAAAAAGTGAAGTCCTCTTTAAACAAACGAAAATCATGCTCAAAAGTCACTTATCGTACCCGTCCTGATGTATGGTGCAACCGCTGACAACATCTGATAAAGCGGGTCTGGAAGTGTTCGAGAGAAAAGTTTTTCGAAAGGTTTACGGGCCTTTACGCTATGAAGACGGCGAGTACCGAACATATTTAATGATGAAATGTACGAGCTTTATGCAGACATCAACATAGTCCAGCAAATTAAAACGCGGCGGCTACGCTGGCTATGCCATGTTATGCAAATGAAAGATGATGCTCTGACCAAGAAAGTATTTTTATCCGAACCCGCCTATGGAAGCAGGGAAAGGGCCGGCCTCCACTTCGATGGAAGGAACAGGTAAAAAAAGATTTGTCTCGTAACAACAGTGAAATGCTCTATTATAGGTTTATCTGTATTCGTTAAAGCATTATCCCCCCGCCGCCGTGGTCCGCCTACCACACCGAAGATCCTGGGCTCACTTCCCGGGCAAAGCAACATCAAAATTTTGGAAACAAGTTTTTTCAATTAGAAGAAAATGTCTCTAAGCGGGGTCGCCCCTCGGCAGTGTTTGGCACAGGCATGCTTAACCAACGAACCGATATCATTTCGTTACGATAATTAACGTTAATAAACGAAACAAAGTCATATCGTCTCGTTTATTAACGTTAAGAACGTCAAATTAACGAAATGATTTTGTTTCATTTTCTGCCATATAAAAACGAAATCAAATCGTTTATGTTGATTATTAATTTCAAACTATGCTGGCAAAGCTGATTGATGGCGGAGTCATTAAAGGTGAAAGCATTAGTCAAGCTGATTGCAACTTTTCTCATGAATTTTGACAGTACGAACATTTCTCAGAGTATTTTTGACATTACCATCAACGAATTACAAAAACAAATTACATGGAGTTTGTGTGTATGTCCGCTCGCTGTTACCACCTTACGGCTTCACCATGGCTATAGCATTGCCAGCACAATTCAAACATAAAGTATCACGTTTTTGTTAACGTTTTTAACGTTAACGAAAGATATTCCCCGTCCCGCCTATTTGTAGGGAAAAATTAAAGGGAGCACAACGCAAATTGGAAGAGAAGCTCGGCCTAAAATATCTTAGGATGTTATCGCGCCTTACATTTATTTATTTTTTTTTATTATCCCCCTTTTTTCACTTTTCGAGATCAAAAAATGGGTGTGGTTCTTATCCCGGTTTTCGCATTTTCAATACCAAACTATTCTAGGAGCAAACAAACCCATCTATAAAATTTGATATAATACCGAAATTTTTGCTCAAGTTATTGTGTTAGCGGACGGACAGACGCCAGACTATATCTTTCTCGATTCCTTTAGAACATTACAAATTGCAGCTATGTGCACATAACTACAGCTGGGTATAATTAACAATGTGCTAATAATTTCGGGTTTTAAATAGCATTTTGTATTTGATTCGGTTGTTTATGTACTTCTAATTAGCTGAATTTCTTAATTGCTTACTTGTGTAACATATGTAAGTATGTAATTATGTATGTATGTACTAAGAAAATTATATTTAATACGTAGGTGCTTTGCTTTGTGAGTAACCGGAGCGGGACAAAGTTTCTCAGATTTTGAGGGTCGTTTAAGAAAAAACTTCGGCAAGGGCATACCGAATTTTAGTGTGGGAACCGTTAATGTGAAGTATGAAATTTTTTAATTAATGGGAGTTTTTGTTTCTACACTTTTACTTATATAAATTATTTTTCAAAATTGAGCTATTAAAACGCTTAAGCATTTTTGTTGAAATTGAATGCCGACTTAAAAAAATGTTTTTATAATAAAACTTTATGACAAAATCACTTCTGGGTCTGCGTATTGGACGAAACCAAAAAGAAGTTTCCACCTTTATCGCAGTTAACCTTCAAAATAGAGACAGAGCCCTTCAAAGTCAGAAATGGGACGCATCCCAATATATATTATATTTTGTAAAAGCCTGAAAAGAAATAAATATATAAATTTTTTAAAACTCAAATAAGATAATTAACAAATAAACAGAATATATACTTTGTAGCGAAATATGTTCTTCCTGAGAGGTATGTGCCGAGTTTCTGTTCTAACTTTTGGTGTGCTAATTTTAAAATGTTTCCTTGCAAGGTGAGAAATCTTAGGAAAAGATGAGGTAGCCAACCGTTAAAACGCCATCCAATAAGCAATCGCTCCCACTAAGGATAAGCAGGAAGAAAACGAAGAGATAGTGTTAGATTTCTGGTGGGAAAGCGACTGTCACGTCTAATACTGCCTTCAGGAATAAGGACTGACATCTCACCGGAATAGACATTAAAGCGAGTATCTTCAACATTTACCAAGGCTTAAGCTTAAAAAATTGGGACGGACGACGTGGAATAAAATTCCTGCCATTATGGCTTAGAATAGACCAAGATTCGTTACAACCGCTATGTCGTCGATAATTGCCATAAAGAGACTGCTGTCCCACAGTCACAAAAATTTCAATTGCAACAGCTCCCTATTTAAATTAAATTCATATACTCAAAATGTGCAGTAGCATGTTACAGCACATTATACGATGTCCTAACCAGTGCACGGACTTTACGACTTTATTGGTAGATCTACCAACTTTTTAGCCCATTTTCATTTTCTACCACTTCTACCACCAAAGCCCAAAAATCAATCAACATTTCAATATATTCGCATTGTCAAATAACATTAAGAGATGGCACTAACCAAACCAACCAGTTTTGAAAAATTTGTTTGTTTATGAAATAAATGTAGTAAATGAGCTCGCAAATATTTTCCTCGCCTTCTCGCGAGATTCTCGAATCTCGAGTTACTCGTAAGGCTCGCGAGCTTCTTGACATTCAACTTAACCGATTCGAGAATCTCACGAGCCTTACGAGTAATTCGACATTCGAGAACCTCGCGAGAAGCGATGTCTCGTTGAAAAATAAAATATTGTGAACAAAATTATATGTATAATAAATATGCTTTGTGTTAAAAAGCAATATAATCAACAAAAAAGTCACAAGTAAAAAAAACCAAGTGTATAAATACTGTCCATACAGCGATTAAGAATGTCTAAAAGCTCGCGAGATTTACGAGTACTTCGAGACACGAGAATCGCACGGGAAGCCGAGTTCTCGATTTCTCGGGTCTCGAAAATATCGCTTGTGTTCGAGAAGAAATCGTAAGCTCTACTCGAAATACAGGAAAAAAAGCAAGTATCATATAGGATGAGCTATGTATATACAAATTTACATTTGTTTTCTTATTTTGTTTACATGTTTTTTTAAATTGTTATTTCCATGAAATGTACTTTATTTGTTTTATAATAAATTATGAATTGTTTTGTACAAATATAAACTCTAGCTATTGTTTTCTTGGAAAGAAATCTACCAACTCCTACCACTATTTTAATTTTTCGTCTACCAACATTCTCTTTTTAAAAGTCCGTGCAATGGTCCTAACAGCAAAATGATTCAAGATGGGAACGACCTCCTTCAGACCCCAGCAGATTAGGAGACTTAGAATATATTCGCGGCAGGTATGCCTGTTGTAAGAAACGACTTAAAAGCCCAAGAGATTCAAGGGGTTGCCAGCGCAATTTATAGCTTCTCAAACTCAATTGTCAACCTCACCTACCAGTGGCGTATTCTGTTTCTTTAGCAGCCGGGGCTCTGGCGACCCCAACTTCTTCATGGAAGTAGGGAGTTGGGATGGCCTAGAAGGTTCAATGTGGTCACATTAAATCGTTCTCCAGATGATCGGGCTTGTACACTATTGGTGCATGTTACCAGAACGTACTGGATCTATATCCGGCAAGGCACCATCAACATCGACAACACTCCCCAAAATCTTCGAAGAGTGCTTTTATCACTACAACAACAACAAATAGGATGTTGTTCAGAAAAAATAATGGCAACTTGGTGACCCCGTCAAAGAGACTGCATTTAAATTATTATGTAGACCTATTGTTAGCTAGCGGGGCACATCACGTACCGATGACGAAATGTACCCGCCAAGCTGTTCAAAGGTGAAGAGTAAGTTATATACTGACCTAGAGTTAAGATCTTAATTGTGTTCTGCCGAGTCCATGAGAAACGCTACGATTACCACAAAAACTGTCTTCATAACACGATAATCCGAATCTTAATAACGTTTGGTGCAAAAATCTGAAGCCCAGAGTCGACGAACTCCTTACACGTAAATATAGGGGCTTCTTCCTGAAACTTAAAAATCCTGAATACGACCCATGCCATATTAATTGAGTTCCACCACCTCTTTGCCAGTTTCAAATCAGCTTTTGTCAGCGCTAAAATGTTAACCAACATGCTGCTACGTCTGAATTTCCTTTACTTTACTGATATGTAAAATGATGTTGAGAAACAACAGCGGCTCCGTCAGTATTGGAAAAGTCCTTGCCGAGCCATTCAAAACCAATAGAAGGTTGAGACAATACGACACCGCGTCTTGAGAGATCTATAAGTCTTTCTTCCATGGCAGTCGAAGTAATGGAAGAAGGTAGATCCTACAAGCTGCCAGACCACTGTAGGATTTTTTATGCGGAAGAAGTTGCCGTGACCGAAGCAGTAGAAACAATGGAGGAAAATAGCTTAAACTGCAGCACATACATACCTCGAAATCTCTACCGCAGACGTCCCAATCAGGATGGGCGAGATTAATAGAAGGCGGGAGATGCGCATAATCGACCATGATCGAAAGGAGCGCAGCCAAGCGTTATGCTGCAAAGTACCGAAGATCATGTACAGGTGTTACAACCATAGACTAAAAAAGTTACTCTTATCATTGAAACCGCACATGATGGGTATTCTGAATGGACACTGCCTTCTGGCGTAACTTTTAAATTAGGCTTAAATTGTGATAGTAGATGTAGGAAGTTCGGGTTGGAGGAGGAAACGATCGAGCACGTTTTGTGCTCGTGGCTGCGCTCAGGCTAAGACTTAAGCTATAAAAAGTGCCCAGCTATCAAATCTAGAAGCAGCAAGTAGCATAGGTCATACAATGCTTCTACATAGTATTTTCGAAGAGAACGGAATTATTTTATAACATAGGTCCTAGCTTTTGATAGCAGCTCTCGATTTTGTCGTTGACATTATGGGCTCATTATAATTTATATGACATCCTAACGAACTGGCCACGTCAACCTAACCTAAGTCTCTTATAATATTTGTACTGACGTACGGCTCGTATTTACGGACGCTGCCAATAAAAGATCCGATGACCCCTGGAGTTTTCGAAAGAAAAGTTCTGCAGAAAGGTTTATGGTTTTTCACGTGCTGCCAACAGCGTATATTTAAGGATGTTTATGAATAAGGTGTATGTCCTTTATGCAGACGTGAACATAGTGCAACAAATCAAAGCCCAATGGCATCGCTGGCTTGCTTGATCATGTTATGCGAACGGATGACGACGTTCCGGTCTCGACAATATTCCTATCGACACCCGTATATGAAAGCAGAGGAAAGAGAAGACCTCTACTAAGTTGGAATCGCGAGTGAAACTTTCATTCTCTTGGTCTGACTACCTATTACCTTTTTGGATTAAATATTCTTGATTTTCCAGTAACTGTTCGATTGTAAATAATGCCGTTTGATGTGGAGCTCTTCAAATATCGTTTCACGCCAAGTTATGATGCTTAAAAGCTTCGGAAAAGATTTAAGCCGAAGTTGTATAAGCTTTAATTGAACATCAATTCAATTTCTAATGTGACTAATTTTGAAAGCAAACCAAAAAGTTTCAAAAGTTCAATAAGTTTACAAGCAAAGGTCAAGTTCTCTAGCCAATGCACAAGCGTTGATATTTGACGAACGATTTAAGGAAAATAATAACAATAAAATTATACATGATAAACTTTACAGCATCGCCTCAATGGAGCCACAATTTTCAATGTCAAAATAAACAAAAAAATGTTTATATAAAATAAGTTATATAATAGCGCAGAGACCCGATGAACGGAAAATGACGGAAACAACAACTAACAATTGACAATTTACGACAACAATACTACCGGCAAATGCATTTGCAATTGTTGTAATATTCGTACTCTGTGTTTGTTTTTGTTTTTTTTTTTGTAGTTATGCTTTTATTGCATATTACTATAATAAGCTATTGTCAAAATTGCAGTTTATTGCGTTAACCTTCACATAGAAAATCTCTCATCGGGAAAATTACAAGTTTTGTTGTAACTGTGGAAGTCTCAGTAAACGGAAAATTTATATATTTAACATTTGAAGGGTATTTAGAGGTATTTACTTCAATTATTTATTGACAGTATGCATCTGATTGTCAAGCTGCATCCATTTTAAGTGTAGACGTGCTTATTAGTGTTGGGAACTATCGAATGAATTCTACTATGGATATTTAGTTACTGAATGATATTAACTATCGAATGAATTTTTTCATTCATTCATTCATTCATTTGATTTGCTCTTTAGATAGCCCGAGGCCAGTACCGCTGTTTTTATACTCAGCTGAGCAGAGCTCACAGAGTATATTAACTTTGTTCGCATAACGGTAATCCTTAACGGCATAAACTAATCGAGAAAGATATAGACTTCTATATATCAAAATGATCTGGGTGAAAAAAAAAAATTCATTTAGCCATGTCCGTCTGTCCGTCCGTCTGTAAACACGATAACTTGAGTAAATTTTGAGGTATATTGATGAAATTTGGTATGTATGTTCCTGGGCGCTTATCTCAGATTGCTATTTAAAATGAACGAAATCGGACTACAACCACGCGCACTTTTTCGATATCGAAAATTTCGAAAAACGGAAAAAGTGGGATAATTCATTACCAAAGACGGATAAAGCGATGAAACTTGGTAGGTGCGTTGACCTTATGACGCAAAATAGAAAATTAGAAAAATTTTGGACAATGGGCGTGGCACCGCCCACTTTTAAAAGAAGGTAATTTAAAAGTTTTGCAAGCTGTAATTTGGCAGTCGTTGAAGATATCATGATGAAATTTGGCAGAAACGTTACTCATATTACTACTTATGTGCTAAATAAAAATTAGCAAAATCGGAGAAGGACCACACCCACTTTTAGAAAAAAAAAATGTTTTTAAAGTCAAATTTTAACAAAAAATTTAATATCTTTAAAGTATATAAGTAAATTATGTCAACATTCAGCAACAAAATACAAAAATAAAAGAAAATTTCAAAATGGGCGTGGCTCCGCCCTTTTTCATTTAATTTGTCTAGAATACTTTTAATGCCATAAGTCGAACAAAAATTTGCCAATCCTTGTGAAATTTGGTAAGGATATAGATTCTATGACGATAACTGTTTTCTGTGAAAACGGGTGAAATCGGTTGAAGCCACGCCCAGTTTTTATACACAGTCGACCGTCTGTCCTTCCGCTCGGCCCTTAACACGATAACTTGAACAAAAACCGATATATCTTAACTAAACTTAGTTCACGTACTTATCTGAACTCACTTTGTATTGGTGTAAAAAATGGCCGAAATCCGACTATGGCCACGCCCACTTTTCCGATATCGAAAATTACGAAAAATGAAAAAAATGCCATAATTCTGTACCAAATATGAAAAAAGAGATGAAAAATGGTAATTGGATTGGTTTATTAACGCAAAATATAACTTTAGAAACAACTTTGTAAAATGGGTGTGACACCTACCATATTGCCAAAGTCACGAATGTGCCATTTTTGTTTTAACGAAATATTATATATGTCAAATTTTGAAAAGCCAAAACAACAAATGTGCATTTTTTTTTTTTTTTAAATTTTAAATTAACATATTTCAATTAACATTACGGTAAAAGTCTAGGTAGGGGTCGACTGCTAATACGCGTCAAAAAATAGCGAGAGAAGTGTCAAAAGACGCGTATTAATCTCGAGAACAATAATCTGAAGGCGGAAAAGAAAAATTGTATCTCTGTTCGGAGATATTTGCAGTTGAAGTTGGCGATTTCCATGTGGTTGTTGTTGTGTTTTACCCCCAAAAAAAATTGTGCACCGTGGCGTCAGCCACGGTTATACCACACACCCAGACTTGGCATGGCGTAGCCCAGGGTAATTTTTAATAAGCGCGGCCGAAGGCCGCCAACGCAGAAACGTGTTCTGCGCAAAAATACTATGGATCCCACCCCCGGTTTCGGAGGTACCCGCTGGTCTTTTTTCGGTTTTTCGTTAATATCTTTTGAACGAGTTAAAATTTTTATTTTCCGCCTTCGGATTATTAATACTGATGTCACCTCTCTCGATATTTTTGGTAGCGTATTAGCAGTCGACTCAACTTGACTATTACCAACATTACTTAGTGGTTTACAAAAGTAAACCTTCCAATAGTGATTGAAAATACCAAATTAAATCTCTATTAATTAAATCTCTATTTTTACCAATGCGTTCAAGGTTTGAAACGCGTTTTTCTCAAAACATCAAATATGCACATTCGTGACTTTGGCATTGGACCGACGATATGCAAAAGGGTTTGGTTCGCAACCCGCTGAGTTTTTTGGTCTTGCCAATTCATATGGCCAATATGTCAGTACTCCTACAAACCTTTGGGGAGATTTTTATCGCTACAACAACAACAGGACAGAAGATTAGTGCAAATGAATTTGTATCTGTATTGTTCAACAACATATTTTGTTTTGAACAGTCCTTCTCAAACATCCACTATTGGAAATGTCTTCGACAAGTGCTGTTAAGAAACGGCTCGCCGTACTTGCTAAGGTAAGAGAAGAAGAACTACGTTCCTCTTTAGAAATTACAGGCGCTATTACTCCTGAAGCTATATTCGTTTGTTCTGAGGAAGCGGATGCTTACGGCGTAGACGGTCATTCAAATTTAATGTGTTTCCAGAAAATTTTATTTTTTTTTTGTATATAGGTATGGCATTTAACTTCATTGCCATTTTTGGTGAAAAACTCACAAACGGAAGATCTCCTCAATCCAGGCCGATTATAAATATCTCTACACAATTTAAATAGTTAAAAGTACTTCCTCAGATAAAAATTTGAAATAATTACCACAATTTAAATTTTATTTTAATGCCTTTTTAATTGAGATCACTGATATATGCAAAGTAAAAATTTAAATAGAACGAATGATTCGAAAAAATAGTAATTAACGAATCTTTCGTACAAAAAACTAGTAATTCGAAAAATTAGTAATGTACGAATTTCAAATGACTATCGAATGTATCGAATACTCGATAGTTTTCATTCGATAGTTCCCAAGACTAGTGCTTATGTACTTAATCATATTGACATAGAAACCCGATGCGAAATTCTACAAAATAAAATTGCAGAACGATATCATAGAAAAATATAATTTCAAAACCCAATTTTGTAAATAGTAAGAAAACGAATAGATGCCTTGTATCACAATTTTCCAAAACCGCTTATGTGATCCATAGAATTTTTTTGCAGAACACTTCTCATTGGCTGACTTCGGCCGCGCTTTGAAACAATTACTCTGGGTGGGATCAACGCCGATTTGAAGGTCAAGTCATATACGCGCAAAACACATTTCGACATAATATTTTTCGGTGTACAACAAATTCATCAAAATTACAACAACCATATGTTAATTTTAAACTTTTCTTGCTAATATCTCTTGATAGTTTTAACATTTATCTTTTCCGCCTTCGTGTTATTGTTACCGAGGGGAAGACGCGTCTATTGACACCCCTCCCGATCTGAGCTGTGATGTAACATGAAGAGTTATTTACTTTGTATCTGCAGTATTTACCGCCAGAAAATGATTACCGGAAAGAAACGGAAGCCTCAACCGAAAAAAATTTTAACTAACACTACTCTTCCTTTCGTCCGTCTATCCGTCAGCCGTTGCCTTCGAACGCTCATCGTCATATTTTTTTGCAATGACTTTCATTTAAACAGTGGTGTTCCTTTACCAGGTAGTAGATCCCACAACTAAAGTTTCAGAACGCATATTACTGCTTGAACGTTTGAAATATCCGTGGACTCATTTTATTCATTTAAAAACCATTGAGCAATTCACAAGAGTCGTATTTATGTAAACCTTTAAAATTTGAGTTGTTTCCATGGTTTCCAATATAAAATCTGATTCCAGCATAACACATACGACGAAAAGGATACCTTGTGAATTGTCTGCATTTGTTACATGTAATTTTGTTGATTTTTAAAGAATTCTGCGCCAAACGGTCGGCGGTCGTAATTGGTCCGCGAGTTTATTGCTCAAACTTTCCTAATCTCTCAACAATTATTCATATCCCGGAGTTCTTTTCGATTAGAGAACTGCTTCGAGTATATACATTTCATACATACGAATAAATTTTTGTTTTAATTACATACGTTCATTCAGAAAAGTGTATTTTTACAAACATTCGATCATTGATACAGCATGCATATTTCATGCATGCATATAACTTTTTCCACATGAGTATGGATTGTTCGCACTTTTTCACTTATACAGCACGCATGCTTTTTGTATGAATTAATATTTTTTCAATTCAAAAAATATGAATCTCACATTCTTTTTCATTTTTAAATCAATAAACATTTCTATAATAAAGTGCGGCTGCAGGTATTACATATTTTTCCTTAGAATGAAATACCCTTTTTTCTAGCACCTGTAAGGCTTTTACTTAAAATGGACGGAAGCGGAATATTCCCTATAAATAAAATTTTTCAATGCTTAATTCACTATTATTATTTTCACGATGTTTGCGCAAAAATTTAAATAAAAATGGGAGTGGCAACGCCTACTTATTAAAAGAGGTAGCGATACCTTCAGAAATGTTTAAGGTAAAGTAGCGTAATTGGGCGTGCATCTTCTCTTATCAAAGAGGACCTGCTCCAGTAAAATAATAAAATTCAGTAGATAACCACGCATACATTTTATGTAACAACTAGAAGACCCGGCAGACGTTGTTCTGCCCTAAATGTGGCCTATCTGCATACATTTTAATAAGCTTTTTCCGTCTGACTCTGCCCTCCCCCCTTCACTTTTTCCTAATCCTTTTATTCACTCCTCCCTTCGTCTTTTTCGCTTCATCTATCTCCATCTTCGTCTCATCCTATCTCTTTCTCAATCTCCTTCTCCTTATCTCTTTTCTCTTCTCTCAATTTCTTCTCATTCTTCTGCATCCCTTATTGCCTGTCCCAGAGGGTGGTATGTATTTTATGCCAGTCCCAGTCCCACTCCGAGTCTCAGTCCCAGTCCTAGTCCTAATCCCAGTCCCAGTCCGTCTCTGGATAATATATTACTCTGTACTAAAGCACTCATCAACAGCTTTAGTTTGTTATCCATATTCTATGAACACATTCTAGGGGTACTCGGGTCCACGATTTGGCCTATATCTCGAGACCATGTACCTGTAGTAACCAACGCGTGAGGCTTACGCAATTGTGTGAAAGTTTGAACAAAATCGACCGACGCATCTCTTCAAACACCGGCGACCAACTAACACACATTTTAGCCTTTCCTTTTATATATATAGATTTTTATTTTTCACACTTCACTATAATATTAAAACGAAATGCAGATTTTCGTTGCTTTTGAAGTTCGGCTTAAAAATTGCACATGGAACAACTAAAGACTCTCCAGAATTAAAAAACATGTTATAGTACCTCTAAATCGCGGACCCCCTCAGAAACCCCGTGCCGGGGCTAATCCCCGCCCCCACACCTTCTCGGCGGGCCCGGTGATGTGCTATACTGGATATCATTCGCTTTAATATTTTTTTTTTGATAAGCACGTTGTTTAATTAAACCCAATTACACGGAAGTATATCCGCACCACCTGAAAATGTGAGTGCCGGTGCGTATACGTAACATTTTATTATTACGTATAAACAAATAAAAAAATTTGCAATAAAATAATATATATATACTATAAACTGAGATATAACCTATTCTATATTTCAAGTTAGATCCAACTACATACGGGATGCAAAACAAATTCAAAATCGGTTCAGTAGTTTAGGAGTCCATCGGGAACAAACATAGTGACACTTGATTTTATATATTAAGATTGTAACTTATGAAGGTATCATGCTTATAAGTGTTCAAGCGGAACAATCTCAATTCACAAAAATGGGCTTGGCAAACCCTTACTTAGGCCTCTCATACATTTCGTAAAAGCATTGAACCGACTTTTGGTATTGATGTATCGATAAAAGAACCCCCCTAGCATGTGAGGGCGATGATTCTGTCGGATAGGCTGACGGATGGATGGATGAGCATAACTAACTTTTAATGTTCTTTCTTTAATGGGTGTCGATTTTAAAATTGTTAAGTCAACACTTTACTTTGAGAGAAAAAAGGTATTAAATATATATTTAAAGATCAAATTAAATATTTTTAGGTTGATTTAAGGTTTTTGACAATATAAGTATTCACAATGTCTCCAGTTTTATAAGAAAAATTATCTGCGCACCAAGGTTCACTTTCGCGTGGAACCTTCCATATTTACATTCATATACAATACACTTTTTTCAGTGCATATTTTCTTATTAAATTCTATTTTAAGGCCATTCAATATTTTGATTGACACCTTAATTTAAGGTTTGCTTACAATAATTTCTTCTTTAGATTTACCGCTGACCGGATGTGAAGATCAACTGAAAGCCAAAATCAGCCTCAAATTTTTAAATACACAATAAATACGAACAAATTAATTGGTTTTATTTAACGGTTATTAATATAAACAGCTTTGATAATTTGTCGATGTTGTAGTTTGTGAATATTACGAAAAATGAATACCCTGCAGAAATCAGAAAAAAGAATTGTATTTAAAAATATATATTTACACTGGAACATTGTTTCAGCAAAGAGATTTTCCGTCTAACCAGCTTATGATGGCCATTGTTACAATTTGACCAAAAGTGTTGTTGTGAAGTTTTCCGCATCATCTGAAAAAAGTTTCCCTTGAAATATATTCATTTCTAATTTTTTTCTAACAATGTTAATGAAGTAATAGTATATTGAATCACTCTACCCACTTAATCAAAGTTTGTTAAGGTAAACAGTGGTAATTTTAGAAATTAAATAATTACATATGAGTAGAAAAGTACGTTTTTGCCTACATACAAATGTACATATGCATCTAAATATATACTACGCATACTAAATATTACATTGAGGTAAAACTACATTCATACTTACATATGTAAATATCAATTCAACATTATTCATCACAAATTGTCCTCAATTTATTTTGTATTGTTTAAGTAAAAATTAAATTATGGTGTTCATGTGAAGATCCCACACTTTTTTTGTTTTGTACTTTGTGTTTATTTATTTTTTTTTTTATTTTGATTATAAGTACACATATACAATTTACATACATATGTGTGTGTCAATGTTCTTGCCCTGTCGGAAAAAGCAGATTGTGTCAAACATTTACTTACTTAATTGGCGCCTAACCGTTTAAACGGTTATCCAACAAAGCGCGCCAGTCGCTTATTCGTTTGGCTTACTGGCGCCAATTGGTCACACCAAGGGAATTTTAATCATTTTCTACCTGGTCCTTCCAGCGGAGTGCGGGCCGCCCTCTTCATTTGCTTCCATAGGCAGCTTCCGATTAATATACTGGTGTCAAACATTTACCTATTGTAAAGTAGCTGAATATCAACCAGCGAAATAAAACACAGCGACTACGCTGCCTGGGTCTTGTTATACGAATGAAAGATGATACTTCGGCCAAAAAAGTATTCTTATCGGAACCCCCATATAGAAGCAGAAGAGGGCCCAACACAATAGATTTTAAATTTATAAGAAGAAAAAAAACTAGTAATCTTTAAAAGACAACCTGTCAAGTTCAACGCGAGCCAGTCGAAAGATAAAAAAGAGCTTTGAAGCGAAATGACGTTTTCTTCATAGTTTTTGGCGCTTCCAGGTATGAAAGTCGCGAAAATCAGAACCAAATCATAAAATCTTACTTTATATTTAAATTCTACGTACCGAGATTCTTCGAAAAAGAATAAAATTTTCAGAAAAAGATGTTTTCGCACGTTTAAGCAGCAATATCTTTAGAATTAGAACTAAGATTCAGACTCACCACAAGCACTCTTTCACTTAACTCCAGATTGACAAACAGATTGTTTCGAGCATAGAACTTTGTAGGAGTTTTCCCATAGGGTGTGAGTTTTATCTCCAAAGTTTTTGATTGGACCTACTTCTGAAACTTCCCAGTCATCCAGCATCTATAATTCGAAAAGTTGATGCAATGTGTGTGTTTGTGTTTGGTAATACGAAAGTCGTGAAAATTTGGTTTCAACTTTAAGCCAGGTAAAAATATATGAAATATTTTATTTCTGATTTTCAGAAATAAGTTTAAACTTTTTGCTGTTGTTTTGAAACCAGAAGTGTCCACAAGTGCTATTTTTTAAACCTCTTGTTTTAGATCTAAAACCATTTTGAGGTTTAGGCTTACTTTACTGTTCAACCTTGAAATTTAAACAGAAAGTTGTGGAGAAATTTGTAAAATTGCATGTTTGTTTAAAAATGGAAGTTCGAACGGGTAACATCCAAGTTCAAAAAATGACTGAAACAGGTTCGACTATAAATACCTAATTTGCGCAGATATTATCTATGTGAATATCCATTTTTGTTTGGTTTTGCATACAAAATATACAATTTTGTTATAATTTGTAATTCACATGCGGCTATGGCATCGCCACACAAAGTTCCTCAAAATTATTTGCTTTCTAAGAAATTATATTTCCTTCAGGGACAAAATGCTTTGTTTTCTCACCAGGTTATGTAAATATAATAAAAACCTATTTCATGTTTACAGGCCTATTTATGAACGTACATATGTACTGAATAAATAAATAAATATGTATATAGGTCTTATTTATTTACGGAAATTAAATAAGTATAAGAAAATTATCAGACCCGGCAGATATTATCCATAAAATTGTGGTACTTGCAAGTAAAAGAAAACACTCCTTCGAGGATTTGATATTTGTACCTTTCCGTCGATTTCTTCCTTCATCTCCCTCCCCCCTTCCTTACGTCCTCTCCTATCTTTTCGCTCTTTTCCTCTTAGCCACCTATTTATCCTCTACTAATATAGCCCGCAGTAGAAAACCCGACCAAGAAGGTAACTGATTATAATTATAAAAAACGAAAGCTATCCTACCTGAGTAGAAGAGGAAGAATATCTATTGAAATTTATCGATTTGATAATCGTCCCATATACCGATTTGTGTGCGCTTGGGAACATAGCAATAATGTACGTGTCCCTAGCTCAAAGAAAAGGAATTTCAAAATTAAAGCTTGAATAGAGAGTTCTATCATGGATCCCACAAATTTCTCTTTATTTAAGATGGGCCACCACCCCTTTCCCATAAATTCGAATCTTCTGTACAACAAGGTTTTTATGATGTGTAGCCCCATTCAAGTTTGACTTGCTTTTTGCGCCGTATCGTTTTTAATATTTCAGCCAAAAATATTCCGCAGTATGCAAAGATTAGCAAACCCGCATGTGTGGCAGGGCTGCGACTCTGAAAAATTCGGAAGCGAACAAAGGGGAAAAATCCAGCAAAGAATCACTCTTGCCAATAAATGCTGCGTTGGGCTCGATAGGCAATTGAAAAGTAAAGTCCTCTCTTGTCAAACGAAAATCATGTTCTATAAGTCACTTATCGTACCCGTTCTGCTATATGGTGCAGAAGCAATCATCAGATGAAGCAGCTCTGGTAGTGTTAGAGAGAAAAGTTCTTAGAAAGATTTTCGAACCTCTACGCATTGGCAATGGCAAGTACCGAAGAAGATTTAATGATAAGCTGTACGAATTTTAGGCAGACATCAACATAGTCCAGTCAACTAAAACGCAGCGGATACACTGGCTAGGCCATTTTATGCGAATGACGATCCTCCGACTAAGAAAGTACTTTTATCGGAACCCGCCTATGGAAGCAGAGGGAGAGGGCGGTCCCCAATCCGCTGGAAGGACAAGGTGGAAAAAGATTTAAACTTCCTTGGTGTGACCAATTGGCAGAGCAAAGAAACGACTGGCGTGCCATAACCGTTTTAACGGTTTAGCGAGGTTAGTAAGTAAACAAAGGGGGAAGAAAGCTCTCGGCGCTCTCGAGCAAAGTTAGTAAGGAAATGGATCGAAGCCCTGGAGACAGGGATACAGAATAGCAATATATAAGTTCCGAGGACAAAATAAGAAATATTTTTTAATTTATATTACCCACCCAAGCACCCAGGAAGGATGGGCACATTAAGCAAGAACCCTTCCAGGAAGAATAGCGTACTATGCAACCAGGAAACCAGACGGAATACATACAGAAGTATTTACACTAGCCTAAAATTACTTTTTAGAACGTATTGTTACGAATATTAGCAAAACTAAGGGCAGCTGCTATCTCTAAGCCGATGCTAAACAGTGATATCATGCACATCCATAGATCAATCATTATGTATCTACATAAACGAAACAATAATTGCGTCTACACATATGTACCATGTACGTATACGAGCAGCGGAGAATCAATGCACAAACCCATGCATATATCTGAGATACTCCTATAAGTATGCAATGAGAGAAGCTATAAAATCGTGCAATTGTAGTTACAGCTGAGAAGTTTGAGAGCTGATGGCAACTAGTAGATTCTGGAAATGGAAGCGCCTAGAAGATGCGAACGTTGAAATCAGAGAGTATAAAAGGCAGCAAATGTAGAGACGCTGGAATTCAGTTTGATTTGAGCTATCAAGCAGTTTCGATTAAGACGCTATCTAGCGAGCCATAGCAGTATTATTTTGAAAGTCAGTTTGATTTAAGCTATCAGTTTGGTTATTAAGCCAGCTAGTTGCAAAGTATAAGTGTTATTGTGAAGTACTTTAATAAAGGCCATTTTTCCATTATTCAATATTGGAGTTATTTATTCAACAGTTTAGTGATACGAACTTAGCAAAAGGGCAAATAAGAGGATTGGCAAGTAAATTCGTTACAGTATGTTGCAATATACAACATAATTCGCAAAGAAAGAGCTTTCCCCACGAAAAGGAAGACAGAAGCTGCTGTTTTTTCACTCACCCCTCAACTGTTAGAGAAGGCTGGCACTACCTTAAACTCCTTTGTAAAATATTTGAAAACAAATCTTGTTTCACGTTTAGCGAGAGATTATAGCAAGCACTGTACCCTGAGCCTAAGAAAGGCCCTTATGCATAAGAATCGCGCATTTACTCTGACTCGTGTTTCTACATAAAGAAAATACATACATACTGTGGCGAATATAAGCAGTTTCGATACGTCACTGTACAGGTAGTAAATAAATGCTGCACAACCACAACAGAAATGTATGCAGATGAGTCAAAAAATCGCTACGCACACATGAACTCAGTGACAAGGAGTGCAGATGATATTACTCACATATATACATAGAAGGCAACAGCGAATATGAGATGCAGCAGATGTAAGAAGTAAATAAGCAACTACCCGAAAAGGCTGTTCGCGAAAATTCTAAACCCTGGGAGAAATAGGTGAATGAGGCAACTGAGAGTATATAAGCGGCACCGTCCAAGTGATGGTCAATCAGTTCTAGGGTAGTTCTGCAAATAAAGAGCATTTTATATGCAGAACATTTGAGTGTATTTATTCGACAGTTCAGTGATTCGAACGATAACAGAAGGCGCATATTTATCGAGAATTCTCTTAAGATTCGCAACTCGAATCTTACCAAATGCTCAGTGTATTATGTATTATGTGTTAAACTAGAAATAAAATAAAAAATTTCGAAATTGAAATGTCACATGGTGGGGCAGTATTGTCGCACGCTCAATTGACAATTATCGTACGTAAGACATTTATTGCTATTATAAACAGTTTTTAATTTTTGCTATGATATTGCTGTTGTAACAACCGCTAAATACATATGTATGTCTGCATGTCTCGAGGGTATTCCTCAATTGGCATGCAATGTAATTGGTATATTTAACATAATAACACAAATATGGGCAGTTATGTGACGACGACGACGATGATGATTTGAAAAAAAAGGGGATCCAAAACGCAAACCTCGCTGCACGCTTTTGTAGCTCAATGCTTAACGGCACAGTTTAATAGAAAGCGTGATGTACTAGACATTCAATGCACTGGGTCTTACATTCATAGATATGTCTACAGGTAGTAGGAGTTGAATTGGCGTGCGGCAATTGTCGCTCGAAGGTAGCGTGTCTTAGCAGCAACAGCAGCCGGAACGCGTTAGTGCGTGTTTATTAAGGTTATTGCTATTGCCGATTGCTGTTTTTGTTGTTATTGCTCATGAACTTTCAATTTCGATAGCATTGAAGCGGAAATAAACGAATATGGGTTAGATAAGCTTCAAGCGACAAGTTGACTCTAACCTCTCTTGCACGTCCGCACGATAACAACAAATATGTAAGAAGGTAAATGATTATAATTATAAAAAACGAAAGCTATTCTACCTGAGTAGAAGAGGAAGACAATATCGATTGAAATTTATCGATTTGATAATCGTGCCATATACCGATTTATGTGCGCTTGGGAACAGCAAATGATGCACGTGTCCCTAGCTCAAATATGTTTCAGCCTCAATTAATTTTGCGAAAAATGTTACGTTTTTTCCCGTCTGATTACTTTCTGAACTTTGACTTCTGAAATTTATACTTCTAAATTTTGACTTCTGAATTTTGATATCTGAGTTTTGACGTCTGAATTTTTTCTGGAAAAAGAGATCTGCCTAATGTCACTGAAAAATGGGTTTCTGAATTTATGGAGGAACCCTCCAGCTTACAGAAGCTTCAGATTTGTGAACCAGATAGATTTAGCTTACTTGTTGAAATCGTAGACTACAGTGTCCCGTATAGTACGCTCCTCTCGTTGCTGGCATTGGCTAATCTTTGCCTTGGGCAATCTTTAGAGTATTGTCTGAACTGCTTTCTTTCCCAGTTACTTTTAATTTCCCTAGTGTGCGCTTTTGTGGGTCCACAGACCACGAGACCATAGAAAGCTGATAAGTAATCTGCCTGATCATTACCTTTATGTCCCTGATGCCCAAAAACACACCATAAAAACCCTGCTTTAAAATTCGAATACATTCATCCACAAGCTTAGAAGTAGTTGTGTCAGACCGCAAGACACGCAAGGCCTGCCATAATGAGGATACTCCTCGAGGATAAGCCTCTCCGTAGACGTTCTCAAACGGAAACTGCTATTGCATGGCTTCCTGTCTAGGGGCGTATCATCGAATTGGTATCGATTTGAAATGTCGTGATCTAGATCTGTGAACCAGACCTCTTAGTCAGGGTCAATAAATGTATTCACTGTTTCCCAAAGAGTTGTGTCTATTATGGGCACCTCGAAATTCCGTAGGATTCTCAACGTAGGGGTAATTGCATCATGTATTTGCAGGACGGGATTTCTTATGCACTTCTTATTAATTTCATATGCCCTGTCATGTATTTTGAAGACCTAGTGCAGCAAGTGGTGCCTCTTTCTCTATTAAAATCGGGAAGGGAGGTATTCCCACTAATGCATAAAGACCTATTTTACATATAACGAATTTATCTTCATTTTCATACTTAACTCCTCATCGGTAATTAAAAAAATATGTATATCTGTTCTCTATATATTAAATTGTTTATGAAACGAAATGAAATGAAATGGAAAGTTGTGAAGCCTTCGGCACAGCCGAATACAGTCCCGTTCTTATTTGTTTTATTTTATTTTTGTATTTCATATAACCTTGAAAAGTAAGAGGAAGTCTCAAAAAATAAATGCAAATAAAACATATGTAAATAAAAATCAATTGATTCAATTTGTAAAAAATTCGAATGAAATGTAACCAAAAATAATCGTGAAAATGGCTAAAGTTTAAATATGTACCTCAGCAACAGAAGCGGTACAATTCCTATGTCCAGCAATTCAACTACTGTGCCACCCTATCGACGCAAGTATGATTCTATAATTTCAACAAATTTAGCCGCATTTGCCATTGTTCTCGGTATTTTGTGCATTCTGTTTTGGTTCTAATGGCGCAAAAGACGAGCACCACATAGAAGAGGGGAAAGACGACAACTGCGTCGTACACGTGGCGAGCGGCAGCGGACTCATGAGCTCGGTTGAAATCCAAAGAGGCATTACCAACACGCGTACCACACAAACTGCCCAAAGATCAGGTATCCCTACACAAGACTAGGAAAAGAGAAGAAAGTGATTCAGCATCATCAACACCGTGATGTTCTTGAGCCTGAGTATTCAAAGTAAGTATTCTAAACGAGCAATTTTAGGAGCCGCTAAGGAAAGCGATGAATAGCAACGTGTTGGTTAATTCACGAATACAGAGTTCACCCAGGGGTTAAAATACAACCACTGCATGCGGCATTATACCTTTGCTTTCCTCTGCTTTCTTCCCCTACCTTTCATATCATTTTTATACTCAGTTGAGCAGAGCTCACAGAGTATAATAACTTTGATTGGATAACGGTTGGTTGTACAGGTATAAAGGAATCGAGATAGATATAGACTTCCATATATCAAAATCATCAGTATCGAAAAAAAATTTGATTGAGCCATGTCCGTCCGTCCGTCCGTCTGTCCGTCCGTTAACACGATAACTTGAGTAAATTTTGAGGTGTCTTGATGAAATTTGGTATATAGGTTCTTGGGCACTCATCTCAGATCGCTATTTAAAATGAAAGAAATCGGACTATAACCACGCCCACTTTTTCGATATCGAAAATTTCGAAAAACACAAAAAGTGCGATAATTCATTACCAAAGACGGATAAAGCGATGAAACTTGGTAGGTGAGTTGAACTTATGACGCAGAATAGAAAATTAGTAAAATTTTGGACAATGGGCGTGGCACCGCCCACTTTTAAAAGAAGGTAATTTATGGCGGCCACCGCGGTGTGATGGTCACAGTACCCTAACCCCCAATTATTGATGAGCCTTGTTAATAATTATTCGGTAATATTTTAGTTTCCTTTTTATTTTAGTTTATAGACACCAGCTATCAACTTTCCTCCGTACGGATTTCATTACCCTGCAAGACGTACTGTTTTTCCAGTAGTTTCTAAGCTTAATTGAGAGCTGTGTATACAGCAGCAGACTATAGGTGGCTATAGAACTCTAAATTCACTACAGCCCTCTATAACTGGTTCGGCTGTACACATGCGTTCTAAACGGTCCATGTGATATATGATCCCACCTTAAAATGGTTTGAGGTAATCGCAAGCGTATCAGGCTTTCGTAAGCCATTATTGCTCGTACCACAGTTCCGGACAACGCATTATTACGCGCCAGAAAGCGGGGATCTTATACATATATCCACGTACACTGAAAGAAATGGTGCTAGTAAAATCAACAAATTGGTTCTGTTATTCTTCACTTAACGGAGATTCGGTGAAATTGATCGAATTACGGTTAATTCGACCGAGTTCTTTGTCAAACGAACAAATTAGTTTAGCCATTTCAACAGAAGAGTAATCGTCGCTCTTAACTAAACAAAATTCTGTAAAATTGACAGATTCTTGGTCAATCTAACTGATTTTTCTGTTAACACAACTGATCTCACTGGTCATTTCAGCAGCGACCGACATTCAATACATGAGCAATTTTCAAAGAGAATCTTACGCTCAATGAGCTCTCTACTTTGCACTTATGACGATGGTGCCACTTGTTAAAAAAAAAAACCAAAATAAGAAAACCACCAAATCGAAAAAAAACACAAAATGGGAAAACAACAAAAAACTAGTTTTTCAGTTATCAATACAAAACGAAAAACATTTTATTTGAATGTACTGTGCATAAAATTATGAGATCCCGGGACACCTATTTATCGGGTACAATTTTGTAACTTCTTCTCCAAGCGAAATTGAAAATTGCGCCCTCTGGTTGCAAAAGTTTTGTTTGAATGAACAGGATTTTTCCAAAGTTAGTAACATTTTGTTCAAGTTTTTACGAATTTTCACTCACGCGAACGAATTTAATAAGATAATAAAAAACATCCTTTTTAATGTTGCTGTTTCCGACAACATAAAAGTTTGAGTTGTTTTGGAATCGTTTCAACTTAAAGTGTTACAAAAATTAATCTTGCCGAATTACATGTAAAGTTACTCCAGTGGTGGATTACCTTCTAGCGATTTGATTCTATACTTTTCTATAACTTACAAGTTCTCTATTTAAAATGTTATGTCAAACATTTATACAAGTTTTGTTCGAAACAATCAAGCGTGGCAACTACATGCGAGATAAGAAATTGAGAATAAGCTGTGCTGCAACCGAAAGAATTGAGAATCAGTTTTGTGACTACTATTTTCATGTCTATTTGCAAAGCGAAGTTCAAAACTATAAATTAAATAAATTATAAAATATAAAATTTTGTGAAAGTGCGTTTAATAAAACAAAATAGTAAAGTGTATAATGTTTAATGTGTGCCAGCATATTTGATGTAAGCCCAATTGACGTTCGGTTAGTAAGTGCCACCGTGGTGTCATGGTAGCGTGCTCCGCCTGCCACACCGTATGCCCTGGGTTCGCACCCCGGGCAAAGCAACATCAAAATTTTAAAAATAAGGTTTTACAATTAAAAGAAATTTTTTCTAAGCGGGGTCGCCCCCGGTAGTGTTTAGCAAGCGGTCCGAGTGTATTTCTGCCATGAAAAGCTCTTAGTGAAAATTCACCTGCCTTGCAGATGCCGTTCGGAGTCGACATAATACATGTAGGTCCCATCCGGCCAATTTGTGTAGGGAAAATCAAGAGGAGCACGGCGCAAATTGGAAGAGAGATCTCTTCGGGGGTTATCGCGCCTTACATTTATTTATTTATATGGCAACATAGGTACTTTTATACAAAACTGTCGCAACAACTTTTTTGTTCATTTGACTACTAAAACGGTCAATTACGAATCAACGATTTGTGCGCAGTTGATTCAACATCTTGTTCCGATGGATAAAAATTAACAGAAATTTCGGTTGAATTGACCCGTATTTCGGCTGATTTTACCAGTCTTTTTTTTTTTCAGTGTAAAAAGAGCAAATTCCATTTTATCAAAATGTAATAGATACCTAATCACTCTTTTTAGATTCCAGTGAAAGTCCAGCAATGTACCTTTGGTCAGGAATGACGTGCCATTTACGTAGGCAATAATTCAGCAGCTAGTGACTTCCCCGACATATTTGCTGGCCCCAAACCGTTTTGCTGCGAAATTTATGTTACACAGAAGTTTCTTAATGAGTTCAAGCACAGCACCTGGACTCTTGCACCAGTCAAAGCTCTTAAATAACCTGTCAATGTCGCATCCTGAGAAAAATTTATCTACGCTCTGAGCATATGTATAGAACCATGAGGCGTTCTAGCGTTTTTTGAGAGAAACAACGGCATTGGTCTTAGGTCATACGCGAGAGCTTTCAACGTCGTATGCAGTGTATCGAATTCCTAATGGCTATTGTTATTACCGACCTATGAATCTCCAAATCCTTTCCCCTTGTGGAGGTCCCAAGCCAAGAGCTTCTTTCTTTCGTGGCTCTTTTATTGAAGGACTTCCTCAGAACGGCGCTATGCAATGAGAAACAGTTCAACTATTCAGAGATCGTTGACCACAGAATCGCTTTCTCATTGAACACATACAAGTAAATGTGCGAAAATGATTTGAATCTGCACTCTATCACAATCATATTCACGTACAAACTCAAATATCTCAGCTCAGAGTTATGTTATCACCAACATCGAACACACATTCCTTTGCATAGTTCACATACCGTCTGCTTGTACTGCACATCTTGTTAGCCGTATACGCGTGCCCTTCAGCTTGCTGATGGTGTATGGGGCATCTTTTTGCCCTAATGACAAGCCCCAGCTGTGCATATTTGGTACACGATAGCAGTCGAAATTGGGTTTGGCGCTGGCGCTGAGCTATCCTTTCGGCGCATTGAACCTTCGTCAACGGCAACATGCGTCCATTTGGCTGCAGTCAGACGAACTCCCTTAACACAACTGCGGTTGTGAGTCAATTGTCATTTTATTTTTATTGTGTTGCCTTTTGATTGTTGCTGTTATTTTTGCTACTACTCTTCCACATTTTGTTGCCGCTATTGAGTAACAATAGTTACATAGGCACTTTTCTGTTGATTGTTGTTGTCATTCACTACTTACCGTTCTGTTCTGTTGTACGCTTACAAATGTTGTTACTTTTCGATTTCGCCCCTCTAACCAACATTTGTATGTCTTTTGTTGCTGGCCCCCCATTGTGTTAGTTATTCGATCGGTTATTAATTTTTCTGGCTACTCCACAAACATTAATACAACAAAACACATTGCAGTTGCTACCTAAAGAGTATGAGTTGTTATTGTTTTTGTGATGCTGAGTGCTTCACGGCTGCTGTTGTCCGTTTGGTGTCTGCTCAAATTGCTGCTATTTATGTCGTCGACTACCGAATAACTTTGTTTGAGTGTCATCCGTTCCCTTAGCTGCCCGCACACTGCAACAAGCCAACAAAAACAAATATCGAATCTACTCATTGTATACAGTTGCAAGAAAAAGTATTTGCACCTCACCCAGTAACAGCAAACGGTCAATAAAAACCGCACAAAGTTTGAATGTGTCTATAGTTATACAGAATTAGCTTGACGACAAAACGAATGCCCCTCAAAAGGTAACATATGTTATAAAATAACTCCGTCCCCTTGGCAAATGCTAGAAGTTTTATATGACCTAGATTAATAGCTGTTTCGAGACCGCCCCTAGTAGCTGAGGCCTTAACCACGCGATCGTAGGACACGAACACAACAATTGCTCAGCCGTTTCATCATGTAGCCCGCACTTCCGAAATCTGGTGTCACTGAAAAATCCTAATTTATAGGTACGTAACGACGAGTCAGTGTTGCATCATGCGCCCTACGTCTTCTCTCTTTAGAGATATGAGCAACTTTATAAATCTGATATTGTAGGATTTGCACATGATCTTACGAAATTTGGCTACGTCGCGCTTTTTTCCAGGCCTTTCCTGCTTAACGGATCATATACAACTCCTGTCTGGTTTTTATTTCTTCCAAGCTGGAGTGGAAAATCTACCGTCGATTCATCCAGTGCTGCACCCTCATTTACCAACTCATCGGCCTTTTCGTTACCTTCTATCTCTTATGACCGGAAACCCAGTATAGCTGTATGGTCTGGCCCGAGTGACGTCTCCAATGCTTGTTTGTCTTGCAGAACACTTCTTGGTGAAGTACTTCGTGAGACTATTGCTGCTTTCTTTACAAATTCCTTTTCACTCTGCTCATCAGTGCACTTCTTCGAACATACTCCATACCCAAATAGATATAAGTGGTGATTGCTCCTGATCTTACAGCGAACGACAAATAAATCAAAATAATAGCATTGTTTATGTTGTAGTCGTGGGTATCTCCACCACCAAGCCACCAAAGTGCTGAAACGGTAAAATATATATACTTAGCACATTGGCAACCACAAACGCTAGGGCTGAAATTTGTTTGCCTTCCTGTAACGAATAAAAGCCTTGGTTAGACATTTGATGTCTCGGGGGCTTTCCTGTTCCTCGTTGATAATATCTTTCTGGCGGAAGCATCTTCTTTCATTAGCAACACTTAGGGTAGCCAGCGTAATTTGCTGGACTATGTTGACGTCTTCAAAAGGCTTTAACATCTTATTCTTTGTCGCAAACACGCAAGTATCCACAAATATCCCGCAGAACTTGTTTCTCGAATAGTCTCAGGGCCACCGCATAATATAGCGGAACGGTAACGAAAGGTAATTTGGTGAGTAAGACTTTTGTTTTTGGAGACATTTCTTTATTTCTAAATTGCCCACTTTGTCTTAAGTAGCATTTGTTCCCAAGAATAGTTCTCCGTTTTTTCTAATATTCTTCCTCTTTAGTTTCGAACGACTCGGAGGATCCTTCCAATTCTGACTAAGCTGTTGGTGTTGCTCAACGCCCTTTTGCACAGCCGTTTAAGTTTTGCGTGGAAACCAAGTTCAGAATAAGCGGTATGTGTCACTTTTTCAGGGTCTTTTTCCAATTTGTTGCATACCTGCTCCGTGGTAGATTTACTAGGTCTGAAACAGTCTAAACACTATTTAGACATGGATAACCAACTCACCGTTTTATGAGAATTCACCCCAGGGTTGAAACCTTGGATGCTTTCTGTTGAACAAACTCTTTATACTCACGTTTTTTGCGTCTTTTTTAGCAAGTAATTCTTATCAAGTAACACAACTCACAGCTGATCCCTCAAAATCAGCACACACACACAAACATTACTCGACTCCATATTACGAAAATTTTTAAAAAATTCAAGTTAGATATTAAAAAGACATACAGGCCTGTTCTGGATTCCGATTCCGATCAATTTTTTCGGAATCGAAATGGATTGGTGTTCTCAATTTCGATTCCGACCAAAAATTATCTGTTTGAAAAGTATTGCCTCTGAGCAGTCGGAATGAAAATTAATTGGCAGATTATACACAAATGTTGCGATATTTGTCTTTCAAATAATTTTTTTTAAATTCTTCATTTTATTTGGAAGAGTTGTGTGTATTTTTGGTTTAAATTTGAGTTAAATTGGCATAATAAATCTTTCTTTAAAAAATTCTATCAAGAAATCTATTAGGCAAACAAATCGATGCTGATCGAAATGAAGTCGACCTGTTCTGAATTCCGATCCAGCGCATTTTTATGATTCGCACGCACAAAAGCACGTCTTCTTGCGTCTGCGCATCCAAAAACCATATCTGCAGGCATTTTTTAATTAAAATAATATTTTATGATACTTAAAACAAAACACATAAACAAAAACAGCTGATTAAACTGGTTACCGAATCGGAATGAAAACGATTCGAAATCGACTTCGAATCGATTTTTTATAATCGGAATTGAGAACACCAAATAGAAACCGAGTCGAAATCAATGTCGTTTTACTTTTCATTCCGAGTCGGAATTCAGAACAGGCCTGATAAACTTTGCCAATTTCGGTATATTTATATATTTATAACACCTTATTAGCAGTAAGAAAGATGACGTTTTAGTTTATATTCGAGTATTTAACTTTAAATTTATCTTTAATATTTACACATTGTATATTGATGCAATGCAACTCTGTTCATGCTACTGTTCTTCCTTCCACTCCATTCGACTGCCTTCACTTAATTCGCTACATAACCTCAATTCAAGCTGCCAAACTATATAGTAATCAGTTCCTCACACCAAAAAGGATAAATATAATAAGAGCCACCAGTCTGCTACGAGTGGCGAGGAACTCGCTGGAAATAAAAAAAATAGATGCCCAATGTTTTCTAAGAGGGACATTTTTAATTGTCTCGCATTTATCCATGCCTTGTAGGCACCTTGTGCAACTGTGAATTTTGGAAAGAGAATTAATTAATTAATTAAATGCAGTCGGAAAAATAACACAAATACCCCACGAAAATGTATAAAAGACATTTTAAGCACATTTCGCCAAAAAAAAAACAGCGACTACCTCGAAGAAAACATTTAGCAAATGGCTACAAGTAACGAGTGACGTCTCTTTTTATATTTATCCTCTTTGCTCACACACTTCTCTCGTTGCATTCGATTCTTCTCGGCATCTGCTAGAAGTGCTCTCGTGTTTTCGACCGGGTGATGGCTATGTAGTTTGATGGATCTTCTTATGATTCCACCTGGATCTAAATAAAAAAAAAAACAGAAGATGTACGTTATCTGAAACGGTTGGGATGTAGTATTTTTCGTCAGTCAGAAGAGGGTAAAATGTTTACCCGCTTTGAAAAAATAGGAGTGGAAAACTAAATACCTTGCTACGAAAGCCATTACAGAAACTGTTTTTTTTTTTTTTTTTGGATTATTAGTGCCACCTAACGCCAATGCAAAGGAAATGCACAGGATTAGTGCGAGTTTAGATTACATTTAGCATCAAATAAAAATTAAAAATTCAGTTTGGCCAAAGAGAATAAATATAATAAGAGCCGTCACTCGTTATTTTTTAGGCATTTACTCGATGTAAACTATGAGGTAGTCGCTACTTTTGTTTTATGAGGGATATTTTTGAATTGTCTTCCATTTATTCATGCGGTGTTGTCACTTTATGCAAACGTGTTTTTTAGAAAGAGAATTAATTAAATTAATTAATTAAATACAGTCGGAAAAATAAACACAAATACCCCATGAAAATGTATAGAAGACATTTATAAACATCTCGCCCAAAAAAAAGTGGCGACTACCTCATAGTTAACATCGAGTAAATGCCTAAAAAATAACGAGTGACGGCTCTTATTATATTTATCCTCTTTGGTTTGGCCACTTAACTAATAAAGGTCTACAAGTAGGATATGTAGCAGCGCGCACACACACAGCCACGCTCACCTAATAAAATGCTTGTTCTTGTTCGTTTTTGTTTGTGGATGCTATTTGGCACTTTTGTACTTCTTAAGGCCGCGGTACAATGACATTTTTCATATAGATGCACTAACACAAGCTTATGCATTCCAATAACATCGCCACAATCAACCAAGATGTTGCGTTTGTAAATATGAAGGAACTTCAGACTTGGCAATTGAAGTTATTACGCCTTGCCCATTCACATACAAAATTTCGCGAAGCACTGTTGTAAACAATCTTCCTATACAACAAAAATCCTTGCTACCATATTTTGTGTAGTATTCGATTGTTATATTGCAGTTTTTAATTGTGAAAAATGTTAGAAAATTTATCAACAAGTGGGAAAAATAATTTTACTTGCAAAGTATGCCAACACCCTTAGCCAAAGCAAATGTCAAATTCTTCCTCTTGTGATTTGCCTGGAACAAAATTGGGGAGTTGGCTACTTTTCAATATCAGATGGCGCCAGTGTCGCTCATTCTACCATTCTCCATAAAAATGGGTGCAATCTACTCATAATGCATAAGCATGTGTTAAACTCATCTATATGAAAAACTGCTTATGTGTCGGAGCTATTAGGTCCAAGAAAAGTGTAGTAGCTGCTAACGAAAACTGCGTAAAATTTTTATTGAAAATTACAAAGAAATATCCTAATTTACTCTTAAACGAGCACTTAATTACATCTCTTTTTAAAATCCATATGTTTTGAACAATTTTAATTAACAAATTGTGATTCTTTATTACGGGGACAATTGCTAAAACACGACCAAAACCGTCGGGGGAGGTATTAATAGACCCGTTTTTGCCTCGCTTCCAATAATTCGAATACTTTTTCGCCTTTGGACTATTGATAACAGGACAAAACGCGTCTTTTCATTTCTTTTTCCACATTTTTGGATGGGTTATTGCAGTCGACCTCGGTTTCAAACTGTTTTTCGCGGAGAACTTTTGAACGGGTAGAAAAACTTAGCACCCGTGTTTGTATTCTTAATACTGGAATAACTACGCGTCCTCAGATGCCCCAATTCAAGATTTTTGTATAATTTTCTGTAGGACCCATATAGGTGCACTACATTTTCATACTATATTCGTTCAAAAAAATTTACCATCACAGCAACCCATATCTGATATTCCGCTCCTTTTTTTGTTTCTCTGCGTCGCTTTCCACGACAGCAACCCCGGTAATTTCGACACTTCGTTCAGTGTCAAACGCAGTGTGTTAGAAAGAGAAAGGAATTGTTTCCTTCTCATACATATCATACTTGTAAACCTGAATAATATGACTTAATAAAGGCCTCCTGCGATTTACAACGAGATTTACTGAATTTTTGTATGTGTGCGTGTCGGGTATTTGACGCTTGCCCCGCGACTATCAAATAAAAAACCATCAATCAAAATTTGCATTGAGAAACCGTAGCGTTCGGACGTGAATATGTCGTCATCGGACGATGATTTTTTTACTTGCAACTACAGCAGTTTTATTAAATAATAAAAAAATTTATAAAAATTTTATTAAATAATAATAAAAGCTTTACATTCCATAAGGCTGGCAAACATTGATAAATTTTAATATGAATTGCTGTTCTCCCGCGCACTTGTTCATTTTGAATGTCGACACAAACTAAATACAACACTGCTGTTTTGTCAATCATACCCCGCGACTATCAAATAAGCAAGCGTCAAATGAAAAAATCTAACATTTTTGATTTTCATCAACGTGTAGCCGACAACAAATACGTGTGTCACGAAGCCACCCGACTGCACTAACACGCACAAAATTCAGTCAATCTCGTTGTAAATCGCAGGAGGCCTTAAACTGTGATGAGCAATAAAATTTAATTGATGCGGCTTAAGTCAACTGACCTCAACTTCAACTGCAGTTGAAACTTTCATCGAAAAACCGAACATAAAAGGGAGAGGTGTTATCCATTATGTGTTATCCACAAGTGCCTTTTGCGGCACTTGAATAGGTTTCGGCTCGATGAAAATTTTTATTTTTAAATGTGTTTTCATCTCTAAAAATCCATTGTAATTTCCATCTGCTCTGATGATTTGTCGTTGAGAGCCGAAAGTAAATCATATGACCTTCTAATATATTATACAAACTTGATCAGAAGATGCCCCAAAAATTCTTGACAGTTGAATTCATGATGTATTACTAATGTTATCAAGTTATTATTTACTAAAGTATGTCACTGTATAAACTTGCCCCGCGGCAGTCTGCCTAGAACCAGAATATGCCAATCCGAAGCCAGGCGTATTCATATATTCTAAATTACAATCCATAACTGTAACCTTGCTCTTATCTTGGTGGTCTGATTTTTAGGGCAAAACAAAAACAGCGAGTAACCATTTTTTGTAACTATCTTTAGAATACCATTGTTTTAGCGAATATTTTACATAAATAAGGTATAAAATGACAGTTTTGGTTTTCTTGTTGTAGGAATGACAAAAACATTACTCGAAAGTTTTTAGCAGCGCTGCACAGGGGAAAATCCTTGACGGATATGACGTGAGTACAAATAGTTTGTTTTAACAAAAACCTGTTTAATTTTTTTGGGAACAAATTAAACATACATATTTAATGGAAACATCAACAATATGGACGTAATAGTTAAGCACGGCCTTACTTATGCCAACACCAAAGATACCCAAATGATGAAACTTTGTAATTAAATCCAGTAATGGTCTATCAATATTCACTAATTGTTTATGTGAAAAAAGTTGTAAAAACGGCATATTTTACTCCTGAAAATGCAAAAACTACAGCTTTTCGGGGACAACATTGGTAAAAAATTTTCAGATAGAACAAAGAAGAATTTAGAGCAAGAGAACTGGCTGCTTACTTCAACTGGTTATTCTACCACGGACTTAAAAATTCACAAATAATCAAAATAAACTTTGAAAGAGCGTTCGTTCCAAATGGTAAAAAAAACCAAAATAAAATTTAGAACTAACATATTCTTAACATTTTTTTAATGTTCATTCATGTTTGCTGGTGGTGAATAGTTGTCTACCTAAAGTGGACTACTTTAAACGGTTTGCTAAAAGACGCAAAACACAATTTTGTAAGCAACATATCTACTCTGCTAACGTAAATCCTATACTGAATTTTATGTCAAGAGTGCATAGTTTTCAATGCCACTGTATGCAAGAAAACCAGCCGCGTATGACAGCACTCCTGGGTATTCAGAGGGAAGCTATTCGGAATGTTCTACAACAAGCAGCACAGCTTACAAGCATCAAAAACAGAATAAACAGCAATAACTAACAACAACAATATGGCTGAAAAAAAGAATTATTCTGTTAAATGCCGAAATCAATATGTACTTCAATAAATATTTCAAAGATGTTCATTAAGCTCAAAAAAGTTGGCCACTAGTCTGGGGTCCGATCTAACAACAATTTTTTTTAGTATGCGCTGGAAGTATTTTGCGTTTTTCAACTTTTTTTTGATGATATTGTAACGAATATTTGTAACACTAAGTGATACTCACATCACTAATCTGATACTAAGTAAATAAAGCCACAACAACAATAAAGCAAGCTGCCACACTTGTATATACGTAAACAAATTAATCATCATGTACACATATACATAGAAGCAGCAGAGAGATACTCACAAACGCATGCCATCATCAGCTACTACTTCGCTCACATATACACACGCATATGGTTACACACTACAAACACACACGCGTATGGCTGCTGACGAGGTAGAGGATTCTAAAAGAAGAAACTTCTAAATATTTGAGCAGAGAGTATAAAAGCAGCAGAAGCTGAGTAGTCCGTATTGAGTT
Organism: Eurosta solidaginis; assembly: GCF_040869045.1. Taxonomy (NCBI): domain Eukaryota; kingdom Metazoa; phylum Arthropoda; class Insecta; order Diptera; family Tephritidae; genus Eurosta; species Eurosta solidaginis. Next base: position 98,386,454 of record NC_090319.1, on the reverse strand, counting down.
TGATTTAAGCACGCTATCAGTTGCGAAGTGAAGTGTTATTGTGAAGTACTTTTTAAGTGGTCTAATAAAGACCATTTTGCACTATTGAATATTGGAGTTATTTATTCAACAATTTAGCGATACGAACTTTAGTAGAAGGTGTAAGATAAGTGGAGTTTTCCTAAATTCGTTACAATATAGGACAATAATAATTACACTGTTGTAGTTCACATTCACCGGCTACTACTGGGAGAAAGTCTTTCAAATAACTTTTTTAATGCAAGTATACAATGAAAGCCCATTTTCCGGGTTTTTTTTTGTAGTGAAGGGACTCAAGTCGCTAAGGCTAACCCTTAGAATTCATAGTTGCACGGAGAGAATTTGTTGTTTAAACCAAAGCAGAAACAAGTAATACTTGGAAAATAATTTCTTGTTATTAAGAAAATATGGGATTTTTGAATTTTTCAATTAACAAGAAAATATTTACTTATTTCTGTCTTGATAACCACTTAAATAGTTAAGAATTTTTTCCTTAAGTGAAGTACATATTTTCTTGCGTAAGCTGCAAAAATAAAAAAATGTATACTCAAGTTAACCAATTTTTTGCTTAGTAAAATATCAATAACTAAGAAAGACCTTTCTTGACGTAAGAAAACTTTTTCACCTAAAATTTAGTAAATATTTCCTTAATGTTGACTGAAATAATCAAGGAAATTTTTTCCTAAACCCAGTAAACCCTTTTCCTAATAAAACGCAGAAATATATTTATACCCAATTGGGCTGGCAGAGATTTTATTGAAATTTTTTAGTTTACAAGTGAATTCGTTTTTAAAGTAATATCAGTTACATGAACATATGTATGTACAGAAATGCTTAAAAATTAATGTATACTTAAGTAAATTTAATGAATCATTTTACCTATTTCACAAAATATGTGAGTTGAATGCCAATTTACCATTTGCTAAACGAAATTTTTGTAGTGGCTTACATTTTAATATTTATTCTTCTAAACAAGGTAGTATGTTTGTTATTTTTATTTTATTTTATTTTTATATTATTATTTTTTTTATTTATTTATGTTTGTTTATATAATAGCACATATAATGGTCATCCCTAGTAGATATTTCGATTGTCTCTAGTATAAGGTATACACTGTCACTTATTCTAACAATATCGGATATGTTATAAAGATTATCTTCGAAGTACAAATTATCATTTAGTTTATACAAAGTGTTTTTAAATATAATACTGTCTCCATTCTAAGGACATATTACAATCATTTCATCAAACATTTCATCGAAATTGCAATTAAATTAAATTGTAATTAAATGTAAATATAGGTTCAGAAGTATAGTTAAAATAATATTTGTGAATATTAAGCAACATTTTTTTGCTAGAGAATACGATAAATTTATTCTCGAACAAGTTACATGCCCATTGTTAACAACTTTTTTATTTTTGGATTCAAACCGCATAAACCATAGATTTTTCAATGGGCCACATTTTCTAACAATCAAGGGATAATACAGCAATAAATGGTGTTTCGGTTTTAAAGAATCATTCAATACATTAATATATTGAGTATGATGCAGCCTTATCTGTGGTACGTCTTCTAATTTTCTTATGTTTTCAAAAGTGAATTTATTTGATAAAATCAGACGTACCATTTCTTCAAGTGAGCAGACATATTTCCATATCTCATTCCCTGGTCTTAGAAGATAAATAACTTTCCAAATCCTTAAATATTAAGTGACAAAAATTCATTTAAAAATATAATTTCACGTATTCAAATTGTATACTTACAAAATCAGCAGACCCTAATTTAAATTCCCTTGGAGCAGGCAAAGTAGCAGCAGCCTCTAAAACTTCCGAAGCTAGATTTCTATACGTACAATTATATCCTTCTAAAAATGTTAATTATGTATAAAACAATTTGCTATAAAGTCGCCATGCTTCCAAATATCACGTTTTGTTTCTGCAACTGTTTCAATTTCGATTGAAATTATAATTTTGTGCTTGTCGTCTCTAAAGATTTTCTCAATGTCGCTTTCTGTCAAATATAACAGCGTTTCTTGATCACTAATTCCAAAAGCTTTGTAAAAACATTAAATTATTGGAATATGTGCATGGCGATTAGTATAAAAAAGCATACATGTAAGTTTTATTTTCCAAAACTTGAAACACAAACGAAATGCAAATTTCTTTCAGCAGTGCATAAAATATTTGTTTCTTGAAATAACTTGCTAAAACTATTTACATTTATGCATTTTTTGTTTAGGCTTTGTTTTAAATATATTTACTTACAATTTGGATGGTCAAATAACGTTTCCAATTTCCACTCGCTAAGTGTTTTCAACAAAATATCCGCCATTACTTGTCTTGTTTTATTTTTTGGTATGAAAAACGTCTTTTTACTTTAAAATGCAACCACTAACTGAAGATTTTAGTATGCTTGTGGTGCCAATAATATTTTATTTTTAAAAGATCCCGGTAATTTGTCTGGTTTCGTTTATCTTAATAGCCAAAGAGAGGCCAAGAAACTTGGTTGGCGATGCGAAAAAACCAAGAAACGTTTTTCTTGATTATAGAAAACATTTCTTATTTATTTGCAAGCTTCTGCTACAATCTGTTGTATCCAGATTCAAACTAAGCAATATTAAATAAATGTTTTCTTGAGAATTTTCACAGTTTTGAACCGTTTTTCTGCATACAAATTTGTTGTTGTTTCGCAGAAAGAAAATCGTTTGCCTAATTTTTTCTTAGTATAAGTAAACCCCTTCTCTCAAATTAAGTAAATATTAAGAAATATTCTTCTTTTTTAATTATTTTTTATTTACATTTTTATTCCTGTATTTTGTTTTTTTTTTTTTTAATAAGAAACAAAATTTCTTATTTCAAGAATAGTCGTTTTGTTAATTCAAGTAAAAACCAAGTCAATATTATTATATCTTAAATTTTTGGAATAAGAAAATATTTTTCTAGATTTAAGTAAAACATTTTTCTCCGTGTGGGGCCGGGTAATTTCTTGAAATTTATGATAGGACAATTGGAGATGATGTGCCAAGGAGATATGCCGTGGTAGTTCTGAACGCGATGTTTTGACAGGTCTGCAGCTTTCTGCAGTGTATTTCTTTTAAGCAACATTTCTTTGTCTTTGCCCAAAACCCTGTCAGCAGGAAGCAAGGGGATTTTGTTACGGCTCTGTATCTTTGGTGCGATATCGGCTGCATGTTCATGGAGCTGTAGGTTATTATGGAACGTCACGGCCAATAGTTGTGGCTATCTGTCATCGTGATACCATCGACGTGGATGTCTAATAGCACTGGCATTTGCTTCGTTCACGTAATGAATAAAGTCGATATGGAGAAGGTCCAGGGCCCGTTACGTTTATCGTGATGCCACCAGCTGGTGGGAAAGGGAGCTTCGAGATTAATAAATTAAACATAAGTTGGAAATCATCCTCACCCTGAAATTCTCCTTCTTCTTAGTTTAAATGTTTCATTCATAAACTGTACCGATGCCTGCGGACCACACAAACCATTCGCGATACACATTTTAGAACTGACTGGAAGGGCTTGGTCTTACAATAACATGTCAAAGGCTTAACTCGAGTGCTGTTCTGTGGCAGGCGTTTTTGATTCAGACGAGGTGGTAATGCTACAGGAGAGATACCGGACAGTTTGAATCTCCTCGGTTTGCTGTTTTCCCAGGCTTTACCAATTTTAGTACTTTGTGACAAAGGTCAAAAATTAATTGAAAGCATGCGCCAGGTACCTGAATTCCTCATTTATCATCGGCATGTCTATTCCGTCCGGGTTCACTGCTTTGGATGGCATTCTGAATCTCTTCGGTAATGATGGTATTGGAAGACGCACGGTGTGTATGCTAATGTGCGTTGCAGATTCAATGACGTTCCCAACAAAAAGAAAAACAAGTTATATATGCTTTATAGCCGTCCCATTTTGCTTTTTAAAAGTTAATAAAAATGCGTGGGAACGTGGTCGGATGATAGAATTAGCATCAGCAGCCTATTAACGCAGTTTATAATAAAATGACAATTTTCTATTTATTAACAGTGCAGATAGACGTGTCGTCTGTTTGTTTCGCTAGTATATCTCTCTTGCTTTCTGCTTCCAAGTTTAATACCAAAGTTCATAATGGGCATTGAAAACGCCCAGAATTATATGATTATCGCCTATGAGTAATTCATTGATATCAGGGCAGTAGCAGCAGCAGCAGGTAAAAGGGTGGATGCAGATATTTATAATGAATTTGCATTGCCTGACCGAACAGGTATATATATTAAATGACAGTCCTTGCTTCGGAAATAAGACCAGACACCTTGCTGATTTTGCACCGAACCCTCCCTGTACGTCAAGAGCATTGAGGGCCCAGCTTGGTCGCCGCAGCATAATTGCTTCTGGCAGCGGCCGCTTTGGTGTAGTATATAGTGCGCTCTTCCGCCTAGCCCAAGTTTGAAGGTTTTATATCCTGTGGCAAGTTATATGGAAAACAAGGTTTTTTTTTTCAAAACAGGGGTCGACCTTCGACAGTGGCACCAAACATTACTAAGCCCATTGAGAAGCTTTGAAGTTCGACCCGGAAATTTTAAATTGCAGGCATATTTTACATACCTACATGTGTACTTTTATATACATACAAAAATATATCTTAAAATTATTCCAGGATTTGCTTTGTAGAGATCGACATGTCACTTAACAACATTTATCTTAATTTACAATGAAATAGCAAGCAACAACAATAACAGTTCACTGCTGGAAGCCAAAACCCAGAATTCGAATGGTTAATAAAAACAACTAAACGAATGATTGATCTACAAATATAATTGTTAAAGTTTAATTAGCACACCCTGCAATTATTATGGAATAATTTTGGCTTTAGAGTACAAAAATAAATTTAAATGGGTTCATAAAATATTTGACTGTCTATCGGACGTTGCACAATTGAACATTAACATGTATGTACATACATAAAATTGTAGATCCCAAGCAGCATTTTATGTTTTTGCAGCTTATCATACAAGGAGCCCTTTTTGGCATCAACAGAAGTTGCCGGCGTAGTTTTTTTCCATCCTATCCATTATAATTTTGCTGTTGTTATTGTTTTTGTAACTTGTAATAGGTCTTTTCCGCGGTAAGTAATACCTCCATCGCTCATGAATTTTTCTCAAAGTCCCTAATCAGAATTAGAAGGAATAGATGCTTGGTGTCAGTGAAGACACGCCACATATGGAACATGCATACATCATGAGGGGAATCATTCTGAATAATTAAGAGTTTATCCTGCAACACCAGATCGAAGATCTCGCGTTCTTCCGCGATGTCTAAAAAATTTAGGTTTATAATGCTTTTAATTGAGCCCGGATGTCATAAGGAGACATTGCTTGGTAGCTCTCAGTGCAGAGTTTCGATAAATATGTAACTTCAGTGGATGCAAGGTAGATCGGACCCATATTGGCGACGTGTGTCACAAGATCAGTAATCAAACTGCATCTGTTTTCTTTGAAAGCAATCGCGTATGATTGAAGGAAAAGCTATAATAGAACGTTACAATATTCTTGTCCCTTAACTCGCCGGGGCACAAAAAAAAATATGTTTTTTTGTAACATTTTTTTGTCATGAAAACAAAACCAAAATAAGAAGTTAAAAATTCAGAGTTTTAAAATTTTTTTAAACGTCATTTGCCTCACCGGTTTTACCTTGTAATATTTGTATCATAGATTAAATCTAATTCTATTATTGGGTAGCGACAGTGAGTGGCATCTTTTTTTTCGATAACAAATAATAAAATCACTTTTGGGCGTTTTTAAACATTTTTTTTTTTTTGAATATATATATTTGCAATCTATTCATAGAACAATAAGCAAATTATTTAACAATGGGAGTTTGACTTGTATTATTGATCTCCAGTGAGGTCAATAATAAAACAGTGACAAGTGTACAACGTACATATACATATTTAGATGTAGAGAAAGAAAGAATCAATTAATTAGTAGTTTGATTATTATTATGTTTTACTTTTTTTTTTTTTTGTTTTTTAGTTAGTTTCTAAACGGTAGGTCTAGAACATGATGTCTTTTAAGCCTTATGATTTCGTTGGTTTCATCTAATAACGTAATAGCCAGCAGGTTGTCATGTTAGCTGATTCTGCGTAGGTATGCTGCACTGAATCTATTCATTTCATTTTTTATAAACGGAATATTTAGATCTGAATGGATGGCTTTATTTGTGATGAACCAGGGGGCATTTGTGATCAATCTTAAGGTTTTAGACTTATATCTTTGTAATATTTCTATATTTGAATTTGATGTTGTACCCCAAAGCTGTATGGCATAAGTCCATACTGGTTTTAATATAGCTTTATATAATAAGAGTTTAGTCTCGAGATATAGAGGTGAATTAGGTCCAAGTAACCAATATAGTTTTTTAGTTTTAGTTTTTAGCTGCGTTCTTTTGGCTTGAATATGACATTTCCATGTTAGCCGCTTGTCTAAATGCAAGCCTAAATATTTGACGCTGTCACGTTTTGGAATGGTATTACCATAAATACGACAAGGGGGGCAGTCATTTCGCCTTAATGTGAATAACACATGCACAGATTTATTTGAGTTGACCTTCATTTTCCAACGGTCTAACCAGGACTGGATCTCATTTAGTTCCTTCTGGACTAGGTTGGAAGCTTCGAACAGTATTCTTTTCGTTGAAAAGAGTCAACAATGAAATTTACAACTCGGTGGAATTGCTCAGGTGTACCATGATATCGCCGAAAACCAAATTGATGGTCAGGTATTATATTATTTTCTTTAAGTATTGGCGAGATTCTACGTAAAAATATTCTCTCAAATATTTTTGAGAACAGTGTCAATAAACTGATGGGCCTATATGAGGTTATTTTGTTTTCTGGTTTGTTAGGCTTGGGGACCATCACAATTTCTGCACATTTCCACTGCGTAGGGAAATGACTTAACCTTAATATAGAATTGTATATTAGTGTCAAAAACATTATACCTTTTTTTGGTAAGCACTTGGCTACTTTAGCATCAATTTTGTCGTATCCTGGAGACTTATTTTTTACCAAGCTTTTCGATTTCAATACGAATTTCTTTAGGTGTTATATGTTTGATAGGCAACGATAATTGACATGGAGCATCAAGAAACTGAAGAATAAATAAATAATATATTTTTTTTAATTTTTTTTCGCTTTTGTTTGCATTGGCTCGATTAGGAAAATCTTTCTGATTAGCAGTCATCGTGCTGAGAAAGACGGTCACTGCTTCCGTTCGCCTGTTAGAGAAATTGGCAAGGCCCCGCCAACATAATCGGCTAAAGGTTTGAAGGTTCCTACTGGTCTTCCTGGAGGTCCGAGCTCCGATTCCTCGGAAAACTGACATCAAAAAAGAAAGACCTATGGATATATTGGCATGACATTTACCCATCAAATTGTCGTACAGGCGACATAACTGCCTTTGTTCGCCTCCGCATAGGACATACAACTGTCACACATTCTCACCTACTTAACGGAGGGAGGCCAATGCCCTGCCCATACTGTAAAACAGCACCTCTAACAACGAAACATCTTCTAGACAACTGCGAATACTTCAAAGAAACTAGAGAATCGTTATTTAACAGCGGAAACCCGTCAGAGTTGCTAAAATCTGTCTGCAAGGACAACATCGAAAAAATTGCAGAGTTTTTGATCAGAGCTGACATAAGGAAAACTATTTAAATTAATTATAAGTTTAGAATTACACTATCACCCCAATGCCAAATAATCTCTTCCGGGGAATTTCCCCCATCTCCATTCCTTCTATGTGGGAATGAGTGGGTACCCCTGAAGGGTTTAGTTGGTATTGACCTGTCTAATTATCTTACTTCCTTTTTTCACACAATTAAATTATTCTCATTATTAATATCAATTATTAATATATGCTGTAATATTATTTAAGGCTATAAGATCTCTTTTAATTTAAATCTAGCTTATTAAACCATATTTTGTTAGAGAGCGAGCCGAAAGCCCTGGCAGCTAGCGCTCCTTTTTGTATGTAGAATAGTAATTTTATTGCTATTGTTCATTTAATAAATAAATAAATAAATAAATATTGGCATGAAATTCTCAAAACTATAGATCTCGAAAACTGAATATGAATACAGTAATGCAAATAAATATTTTTTCAAGATTTTGTAAACTTTGAACATTTTCGGGATCCCCTAGGGCCTTGAAACTCATAATTGGAAAGTCCTACCGTAATAACAATCCAATTATTTTGGCAACTATTTCATAGAACCTGCAAACGACTTGAGCACCACAAAACAATCTTCCATGTGCTCAAGATTTAGTGCTGCCTGGCATATCTACTAATTATCTACTATCGCAAGTCGAAACCAGTGTGAACTCGCTATAGAAATGCATTGCTGACCATCTGATCATTTCTCTATTTATTGTTCTTGGTATTTATTCGCGGAATTACGGCTACCCAGCAAAAAATCGGCGCGCCAATCGCTTCTACGCTCTGCCAACTAGCGCCAATTGGTTACACCAAGGGAGTTTAAATCGTTTTCCACCTGGCCCTTCCAACGGAGTGGGGGCCGCCCTCTCCCTCTGCTTCTATAGGCGGGTTCCGATAGAAACACTTTCTTGGCCAGAGCGTCATCATTCGCATAATATGGCTTAGCCAGCGCAGCCGCTGCGTTTTAATTGCTGGACTATGTTGATGTCTGCGTATAGCTCGTACAGCTCATTGTTAAATCATCTTCGGTACTCGCCATCGCGAACGCGTAAAGGTCCATAAATCTTTCGAAGAACTTTTCTCTCGAACACCCCCGGAGCCGTTTCATCTGATGGTGTCATGGTCCATGCTTCTGCACGATATAGCAGGACGGGAACGATAAGAGACTTGCAGAGTATGATTTTTGTTTGCCGAGAGAGGACTTTACTTTTCAATTGCCTACCTAGTCCAAAGTAGCATTTATTGGCAAGAGTGATTCTTCGCTGGATTTAAGAGCTGATGTTGTTGCTAGTGTTGATGCTGGTTCCCAAATAAACGAAGTCTTTTACTATTTCGATAAACGAAGTTTTTTACTATTACGGCTAAACGTAGCGGCTACGTTGGCAAGGCCATGTTATGCGAATGAAAGATGACGCTCCGGCTAAAAAAGCGTTTGTATCGAAACCCGCCTATGGAAGCAGAGGAAGAGCGTGGCCCCCACTTCGCTGGAAGAGCTAGGTGGAAAACGATTTAAACTCCTGTGGTGTGGCCAATTGGCGCCAGTTGGTAGATCGTAGAAGCGATTGGTGCGCCTTGTTGGATGGCCATAGCCGTTTAAACGGTTAAGCGCTAATCAAGTAAGTAATTTACGTTTTCCAAAATCTAATGGACAGTTCTAAAATCCAACTAAGGCTTTCGAAAATCAAACTTCCAGTTTTCTAAAACTCAATGGACGCTTTCTTTTCTGTAGATTCTAGAACCCAATTGACGTTTTCTTAATTCTAATTGACAATTCTAAAATCAAACTTTCGCTTTCTAAAAGCCAACTGACATTTTCTAATTTCCAATTGTCATTTCTAAAAGCCCCATATACAGCTGACAGTTCTTAAAGTATCGTGAATGTTTGAGTTTTTGAAGAGCACTAACATAGTTACCATCCGAGTAACTCGCAACCTTATTATTATGAATTAAGCGTGCTGGATGAGCTGAGCTATTTTTTGTTGATGGGTATGTATGTATATGTAAGTACTAGTAAGTGTATTACATGTAACGCATTTTCGTTGTCGGAAATTCACTGGCGGCGCTAAGTGCACTGATCTTTCATAAGTTGTAGAGTACATTCACCACCAGACATAAAATTAAAAGCTCTCGATTGATACAGCTGGTGGTCATTGCGACCGGTATGAGTTTAGATAAAAGTAGATATATGCGTGTGTTAGCATGCGCTTCTGCTGTCAATCAAAATGATTTATGTCACTTCCCACCGTATATCATCGCCGCAATTTATCTTTCTTACTTCATCTGCATTTTATAAATACTCTGGTCCTGCAGATATAGAGATTCGGTTTAGTCACGTTCGGCCCAAACATTCTTGATCGATATTTATAACCGTGATCATTGATTGTTTTAATTGTTACACTCAGTTGAGCAGAGCTCACAGAGTATATTAAGTTTGATTGGATAACGGTTGGTTGTACAGGTATAAAGGAATCGAGATAGATATAGACTTCCATATATTAAAATCATCAGGATCGAAAAAAAATTTGATTGAGCCATGTCCGTCCATCCGTCCGTCCGCCCGTTAACACGATAACTTGAGTAAATTTTAGATATCTTGACGAAATTTGGTATGTAGGTTCCTGAGCACTCATCTCAGATCGCTATTAAAAATGAACGATATCGGACTTTAACCACGCCCACTTTTTCGATATCGAAAATTTCGAAAAACCGAAAAAGTGCAATAATTCATTACCAAAGACGGCTAAAGCGATGAAATTTGGTAGGTGAGTTGAACTTATGACGCAGAATAGAAAATTAGCAAAATCGGAGAAGGACCACGCCCACTTTTAGAAAAAAAAAATTTTTTAAGTAAAATTGTAACAAAAAATTTAATATCTTTACAGTATATAAGTAAATTATGTCAACATTCAACTCCAGTAATGATATGGTGCAACAAAATACAAAAATAAAAGAAACCTTCAAAATGGGCGTGGCTCCGCCCTTTTTTATTTAATTTGTCTAGGATACTTTTAATGCCATAAGTCGAACAAAAATTTACCAATCCTTGTGAAATTTGGTAGGGGCTTAGATTCTGGGACGATAACTTATTTCTGTGAAAAAGGGCGAAATCGGTTGAAGCCACGCCCAGTTTTTATACACAGTCGATCGTCTGTCCTTCCGCTCGGCCGTTAACACGATAACTTTAACAAAAATCGATATATCTTCACTAAACTTAGTTCACGTACTTATCTGAACTCACTTTGTATTGGTATAAAAAATGGCCGAAATCGAACTATGACCACGCATACTTTTTAGATATCGAAAATTACGAAAAATGAAAAAAATGCCATAATTCTATACCAAATACGAAAAAAGGGATGAAACATGGTAATTGGATTGGTTTATTGACGCGAAATATAACTTTAGAAAAACTTTGTAAAATGGTTGTAACACCTACCATATTAAGTAGAAGAAAATGAAAAAGTTCTGCAAAGTTCTTCTTGATAACAATTTATGGCTTAATGCGTCTAAGTCATATGTGTTGCCAATATGTAATAGAGTAGTGCATGTTGAGGATATTCCAGAGCTGTTTGTTGGTAATAGTGCTCTACAGTTTACAAACAAAACTAAAAACTTAGGCTCTGTCGTCAACTCTAGGCTGACCTGCTGTGATCACATTAATGGTACTGTCAGTAAGGTGTATTGTATCTTACGTAGATTGAGAATGTCTCCGTCGTTCACGCCTTTGGAAACTAGGCGAAAACTAGCTAAAGAGCTTATCATTCCCCACATAACGTATGCTGAACTTGTCTACAGCAAGCTTGATTCAATTTCCGCTCACAAAATTAATGTCCTATTTAATAATGTTACCCGTTATATTTATGATCTAAAGAAATTCGATCACATATCCCAATGGAGGAACGATATTCTGGGTTGTAGTATTCATGACTACTTTGCTGCTAGAAACTGTATGTTCATATTCAAATTTCTAGAATGGAAATCCCCAAACTATTTTTATGAAAAGTTAAATCCAACAAAATCCGTTAGGCTTCATAATCTGGTTATACTGAAATACAACTATTTGACATCATCCAGACTATTCTTCATCAACGCTGTGAGGCTCTGAACAACATCCCAGAGTCTGTTAAATCCGTGCTGAACAGGAATAACTACAAGGAAATTTATACTTAACTACTTTAAATCGAGTTAATGAGTGCGATTGTATATAACTGCTTCCTACTATCGGTCTACACTCTCTGTCTTTTTCGTCTTTTTGTGTTTTTTTCTCTTCTCTTTTCCCATTTTTTTTTTTTTTGCTTAGATATATGTTCAATTAAATTTAAGTTTAATTCATTTTATTTAATTTTACTATGTAAATTAATGTTAGTTGATGTACTTTTAAAAGACTGTTGTCTTACATGTACAACCGCTGTTTGTTGTTAAATAAATAAATAAATTAATTAAAAAAAAAAAAACAAAAAAAAAAAATGTCACGCCTCTTTGATGTTTACGTCGAAATGATTCTAAGTCCAATTAATTAACACCCGCGATCCTTGCACTACTCGAAAGCATCCGGTCTTGAAAGTACTCGGTACTGTGCATCACTAGTAATTACACATACATAGTTACATATAATATTCTGCTTACATATGCCCATAGATATATACATATTCCCTCCATTAAAGTTCTTTGCAAATTTGTGATCTTCTTGTTAATCGCCGCAATACTGCATTTATGCCAGACCCACCCCCTTTTGTACTGGCGGCTTCTTTTAACGACTTGCGCGCTACAAATTGGGGCACACAATCACACTCTTGTAAATTTGTTTCCACAAACTCGACTTTTCTTTAGTTTGCGCGATATTCTATTTGCTTTAAATTTTTAATTGCCTCATTTCTACAGAGGAGGTTATCATTTCAGAAATTTAGTCTAAAAAAATGAAAATGAAAATGAAAATTGGAAAGTAAAGTCCTCTATCGGGAAACGAAGGTCGTGCTCTACAAGTCACTTATCGTACCCGCTCGGCTATATAGACCATGACAACATGAGATGAGGCGGCTCTGAAATCTTTCGCAAAAAAAGACGCCTCGTTGGACTGCCATAACCGTTTAAGCCGTTAAGCGTAAATTAAAGTAATAAGCAAAGGTTATCAATTCATTTTGTAAAGCTGTTATCTGTCATAACTCTTTTTGTTTTATTTCAATTAGCAGGACAACTTACACATTATAAACACGGCGAGGGATATAAGGTTTGTAGCCGTGTTAGAGGAGTTGATATAATAGCCCCAAACATTTATTCGAACTGGCTTTGAAGTTATGATAATCTAGTGTCATCTAGCATGAGTATTGATAGAACTTTTGAAAAAGTATCGATCCCGGTACTCATACTCAGTTAGAGGTATCGAGTATTCTCGATCCAAGTGATACTTCGAAATTTTTATCAAAAGTGAAGAAACTTTCTTCTTAAACGAGATGGTATGTTTTGAATTTAGTAGAAAGCAAGTAAGGAAGTTGAAGGTTGGAAAAAATCACACATTATTCCCCCAGGATACGTTTAAAGAGAAACGTCACGAACGAAATGATTTAAAAAAACTATTTATAAATATTCAAATATCGTAGCAGCTTTTCATAATTTTGTTAGAGTATTGAGGTAAAGCATCGATACTTTACCCAGTACTTGGAAAAAAGCATCGAGTACAAAATACTCGAGTATTTTTCGGAAAAGTATCGATACTACTCACTCAGTACTCATATCGTTCGATCACTAAGCATGAGCTAGTAGCTTTATGTCAAAATATATTCAGGGAGCGTTATCGATAATAATGGTTTTTTACAGGATATAGATCCAAGCACCATTAAGATACACGCCCGACCATTTCGTGAACGAACGTTGAACCTTCTATGCCATACCGCCCCCCACACCCTAGTTCCACTTGCGGTCGCCAGGACTTCGCCTACTAAATAATTATGTTATGATACATTCTTATTTGTAACAAGCTTCCCCTCGTGTATTTGAGGTTGACAATTGGGTTGCGGAAGCTGTAAAGCTATACACATAGCTTTTGGTTGCGCTTAACCCCTCGAGTCCCGCCGGTACAAGCGGAACTTCGATCCGTAACTTGACAATTTTGATGAAGAAAAGTGTTATGCTGAAATACATTTTTTTATCTCGGAGGGTAAATTTACTTTTTTACAACTTACATATGTATAAGAAATTTCGGCTGCCAGCGGTTTGCAGCAACGTTTTATTGTGTCGGCTTTTTTAGCTATCAAAGAAGTGGGTGGCAAGGTTAAGGTGGTGGGGGTGGTTTGGGATGCGGTGATCATTAATTGTCGTTTGGTATTCATCTCTAGAAATTCCTTGTTCGTTTCTTGAAGATTTTTATTTTGACTTTTGTTGCTATAAATGATGTTTAAGTGTTTATAAAGTCTTCATTGCGGAACTATTTTTTTGTAAAGTGCAATTCACAAAAGTGTCGTATTCATGTAAAATTATAGGTTTGAATTGTTTCCATGGTTTTCAATATAAAATTTGGACTGCGCTAAATGTATATATAAAATTTAAATCATAATCAGTTTTTTAAGACGTAGACAAATTTCAGGTCTATAGCAGCTAGAACACGGAAAAATCGGTATCGTAGATTTCACCGATTGCCACTCGGTTGCCGAAACAATGGATAACGTCTAATGATTTTGGTGAAAGAGAGTTTTTTTTCTTTAATTCCGATTCCATGGAAACTGATTTCACAAAATACTTGGTGCAATTATATAGACAGTAGAAAAATATTTTTAAATTAGGCATGGTGATGAGTTTAGGTTACGATTTCGATACGTCGAAACTTCCGACTTTTGGAATTGGAGTTATAATGAAAATCGATCAGTGGCCTGTGTTAACTGATATAAAAGTACCTTGGACCTTTTTTGACAGTAATCAGGGGAATATGATTTTACGTTTGTCTACTCTAAAAATAAAGTGCGAAATTGGCTGCAAGCACGCGTCTATCTTGGATCAAGCGTTTCCCTATACAAACGTGTATCGTAATACCTCGTCCCCGCTAAGCCTCGGATATTGAGAAAATCCTTTTTATACTCAGTTGAGCAGAGCTCACAGAGTATATTAACTTTGATTGGATAACGGTTGGTTGTACAGGTATACAGGAATCGAGATGGATATAGACTTCCATATATCAAAATCATCAGTATCGAAAAAAAATTTGATTGAGCCATGTCCGTCCGTCCGTCTGTCCGTTAACACGATAACTTGAGTAAATTTTGAGGTATCTTGATGAAATTTGGTATGTAGATTCCTGGGCACTCATCTCAGATCGCTATTTAAAATAACCACGCCCACTTTTTCGATATCGAAAATTTCGAAAAACCAAAAAAATGCGATAATTCATTGCCAAAGGCGGTTAAAGCGATGAAACTTGGTACATGGGTTGACGTTATGACGCAGAATAGAAAATTAGTAAGATTTTGGACAATGGGCGTGGCACCGCCCACTTTTACAAGAAGGTAATTTAAAAGTTTTGCAAGCTGTAATTTGGCAGTCGTTGAAGATATCATGATGAAATTTGGCAGGAGCGTTACTACTATTACTATATATGTGCCAAATAAAAATTAGAAAAATTGGATGAAGAACACGCCGACTTTTTAAAAAAAAATTTTTTTTAATTCAAATTTTAACAAAAAATTTAATATCTTTACTGTATATAAGTAAATTAAGTCAAAATTCAACTCCAGTAATGATATGATGCAACAAAATACAAAAATAAAAGAAAATTTCAAAATGGGCCTGGCTCCGCCCATTTTAATTTAGTTCGTATAGAATACTTTTAATGCCATAAGTCGAACAAAAATTTACCAATCCTTCTCAAATTTGGTAGGGGCATAGATTCTATGACTGTAACTGTTCTCTGTGAAAATGGGCAAAATCGGTGGAAGCCACGCCCAGTTTTTATACACAGTCCACCGTCTGTCCTTCCGCTCGGCCGTTGACACAATAACTTGAGCACAAACCGATATATCTTTACTAAACTTAGCCCACGTACTTATCTGAACTCACTTTATCTTGGTATAAAAAATGGCCGAAATCCGACCATAACCACGCCCACTTTATCGATATCGAAAATTACGAAAAATGAAAAAAATACCATAATTCTATACCAAATACGAAAAAAGGGATGAAACATGGTAACTGGATTGGTTTATTGACGCAAAATATAACTTTGGAAAAAACTTTGTAAAATGAGTGTGACACCTACCATATTAAGTAGAAGAAAATGAAAAAGTTCTACCATCCGAAATCAACAGCCCTTGGAATCTTGGCAGGAATACTGTTCGTGGTATGGCATATATAAATAAATTAGCAGTACCCGACAGATGATTTTCTGGATCACCTGGTCCACATTTTGGTCGATATCGCGAGAACGCCTTCACATATGTATCTAAGGGACACCCGCTTTTAAAACCCTCATTAATACCTTTAATTTGATATCCATATCGTACAAACACATTCTAGAGTCACCCCTGGCCCACCCTAATGGCGATATCTCGAAAAGGCGTCCACCTATAGACCTAATGCCCACTCCCTCTTAAAATGCTCAGTAACACCTTTCATTTGATACCCATATCGTACAAACAAATTCTAGAGTCAGCCCTGGTCCACCTTTATGGCGATATCCCTAAATGGCGTCCATCCATAGAACTATGGCCTACTCTCTCTTAAAATACTCTTTAATACCTTCCATTTGATACACATGTCATACAACCACATTCCAGGGTTACCCTAGGTCCATTTTCCTACATGGTGATTTCCCTTATTTTGTCTCCATAGCTCTCAACTGAGTATGTAATGTTCGGTTACACCCGAACTTAGCCTTCCTTACTTGTTTATAATAAAATCCTTTTTATATTTTATATTTTTTAAAGGCTTACGATTTAAGGGCATGCATGGCTGTCCGTTCCCCTAATGGGTTTGGTGCCGATGTCCGGCAGGTTGATAACCTCGTGAAAGCAAAAGCTGCCATCACCGCCATCCAACAGATTTGGGGAGGGAGAAAGACTTCGTCATCAAGTACTGACGTTCACGCATATGAACTAACGTCTCCCCACTGTCCGCATAAAATTAAAATTTTTTAATATATTATGGTAATAGCCAGCACCAGGCTTAAGTATAAAAATATACGTCAAGCTACGCTCGGAAAAAACACCTGAAATGAATGAAAACAGTTCCCAAAAGATTGTCTTTAAATTGAGGAGAATTACATCCGGTCGCTTGTGGTCAAGTATCCTCTGGGTAGCCACTGAACATCCGTTTAGTGGTGAGCTAATGAGAGAAGGCGACAACCTGGCTAGGCCACTCTGACATACTCGGTTTAAGGGCTAGCTGGGTGATCTTTCATCGGCAGTGTCTGTCCACCACGAGGTGCGGCTGCAAGCGGGCCTCTGTCTCGGATGAAGCGGCTCGCTATATAAACGTTCAAATAATATTTCCATCCCCGCTGAGTGGTTTGTGCGCTAGGCTTGAGATCCGCCACGTCAAACCGCACTCAAATGAAAGGAAAAAACAAGCCTCGGATAAAACAAAAACCCTTTACTGATTACAATCATGGCAAACGTTTGCACGGTCTATTTTACAAAATAAAATTTGTCTTTGTTTAGCTTAATATTTGAGAAAACATTCTTTTCGTAACAAGTGACCGACCCATTTGAAAAAATACCGACCCATTTGAAAAAATCTTATTTATTGTGCGATTTGCTTGAAATTTAGTACAGGGGCTCTTCTGCGATAAGCGCAATATTTGAAAAACTTTCTTTGCGGCCTGCGGGCCTTAGGCCTACTATTACAAAAATCTTTCATGTGTTGCGATCTGTTTGAAATGTATTGTTAGGCAGCCTTTCGAAAAAGGAAACTATGAGATAGGCGTGGGAAAGGGGAGAGGGGAAGAAAGAGGAAGGGGAGAAGAAAAAAATGGGGAGGGTTAAAAAGTCGAAAGAAAGCGTAAGCATGAAATGGGGTTAAAGACGAAGAAAGGCGAGAGGAAAATTCGAACAAGAGGAACCAAGTGAGTGTAAGGAAATGAAGACAAATAGAAGGAGGCTGAGGAAGAGGAAAAAAAGTGGGAGAAGAAGAGGGAAAAAACGAGTATGTGAAAGGGGGAAAATACTGAGAAGATACGGTGATCCAACATGGAGAGGAGAAGGGCGAGGCAGAAAAATAAAAATTGGTTTTTAAGAAGCTACGCTATGAAAAATGCCACTGTATACTGGGAGAGTAGTAACATAGCAGGGAGCAATATTATCAGACAGGAGAACGGGTATATTGTCTATCTACATCTTATATATGTTTAGGAAAAAACTATGACCATGAATCTCTTATTTCAACAATATATGACGTAAGCGTAAGTATTTGATGAAATTTGAAGCTTCTAGCCGTTAAAAAGGGGGCAGAAATGACAGTTTATATGGGATATATACTATATATACCACCGATCTCTATGATCTTTCCAAATTGCAAAAAGTTTCTTATCTGAACAGTCGGTTGTAGGGGACATATGCTATATATACCACCGATCTATAAAATTTTTCGGACAACAATGACTGCCCTATACGTAAAAATTCGGTGCAATTTGGAGCCTCTAGCTGTTAAAATGGGGCAGTAATTACGAAGAGCTTCTTATCTGAACAATCGGTTGTGTGGGATATGTGCTATATATGCGACCGATCTCTCATTAAGTTTTTCAGACAACAATATGTACATAATATGAAAGCATATGATGAAGTTTGAAGCTTCAATCTGATAAATTGAGGAAGATACGAGAAAAATCCTCTTTTCTGAAAAATCGGTTATATGGGAGATTTAAGCTAAAGCTCACCAAATGTCATCAATATATCTCAAAAATTGAGGGACTAGTTTGCATACAAGCAGACAGACGGACATGGCTAAATCAACTCGGCTCTTCATCCTGATCATTTCCGTATGCTTATTGGCGGGTCTATCTCTTTTCTTTTAAGGACTGACAATTTTGAGATACGTGAAAAAATTAATATACCATTTCATTTTGATGAAAGGTATAAAAATGATTTTGATGAAAGGTATAAAAGTGGAAGATCGATTAGAAGAAATCGGGATAGATGAGGAGAAGAGAGGCTCAGTTTTTAAAAGTGCAAACTAAGAAAAAAATCTGCCAGGCTCTTGAGTCTCTGTATAACACTTCCATAATTTGAGGGAACATGTTCCTTAAATTTTTTAATCAAAAATACATGATTAATTATTTTTTCACAAAATCACAGGGACGAGTTAGCTCAGTGGTAAGAGCACTCAACATCCACTGCTAAGACAGTTCCACATTTAATTAAATTTTTTGTTTAAAAATTTACCTATTCTTAAGAAAACTCTTCCTAGAGCACAAAAAAAATTTGAATTATTAAGAAAATTACTTGTCTAGATACAGGGCAGGATTTCTATGACTCAAAATCAATCCCATGTTTTCTCATTTTAATATCTAATTTCCTCATTTCTAGATTTTTTAGTGTTACCGATGTCCAGAGTAGGACTAGATTATGGAGGGAACACTTCTATGTTGTTGGACGGTCATATCTGCTTAAACGGTTAAGCGCCAATTAAGTACATAAGTACAGGTACGTACATGGGGAGTTTAATTTTAGCAATCGACCTTTATGAATTTCCACAAAAAAAAATTCTTTTTAAACACTCTAATGTGCATATGCGCTTATGTTATTATTCATTATTATCACAATTTACCAGTCAAAAAACAAATGCCGCTACCACCAAAGTTGCAGCCAGGAAAACGTTGAAACCGCTTATTATGTCCGCCATGTTCATATAAACCCAACTACATATATATACAAAACAACCGCAAATAACAACAAAATGTGAAAAGAATGCAGCGCAAGCAGCAATCATAATAATGTGAACATTATTAAAAGAATTAAAATAAAAACAAGTAAGGAAGGCTAAGTTCGGGTGTAACCGAACATTCCATACTCAGCTGAGAGCTTTGGAGACAAAATAAAGGAAAATCACCATTTAGGAAAATGAAACTAGATAAAAACAAAATCAACCGTTTTCGCCCATTTTCGCATAAAACAGTTATCGTCATAGAATCTATACCCTTATCAAATTTCACAAGGATTGGTAAATTTTTGTTCGACTTATGACATTAAAAGTATTCTAAACGAATTAAATGAAAAAGAGCGGAGCCACGCCCATTTTGAAATTTTCTTTTATTTTTGTATTTTGTTGCACCATATCATTACTGGAGTTGAATGTTGACATAATTTACTTATATACCGTAAAGATATCAAATTTTTTGTTAAAATTTGATTAAAAAAAAAATTTTTTTTAAAGTGGGCGTGTTTGCTATCCGATTTTGCTAATTTTTATTTAGCACATAAGTAGTAATATGAGTAACGTTTCTGCCAAATTTCATCATGATATCTTCAACGACTGCCAAAATCAGCTTGCAAAACTTTAAATTACCTTATTTTAAAAGTAGGCGGTGCCACGCCCATTGTCCAAAATTTTAGTAATTTTCTATTCTGCGTCATAAGGTCAACCCACCTACCAAGTTTCATCGCTTTATCCGTCTTTGGTAATGATTATCGCACTTTTTCTGTTTTTCGAAATTTTCGATATCGAAAAAGTGGACGTGGTTGCAGTCCGATTTCGTTCATTTTAAATAGAGACCTGAGATGAGCGCCCTGGAACCCACGTACTAAATTTCATCAAGATACCTCAAAATTTACTCAAGTTATCGTGTTTACGGACGGGCGGACGGACGGACATGGCTAAATGAATTTCTTTTTTCGCCCAGATCATTTTGATATATAGAAATCTATATCTATCTCGATTAGTTTATGCCGTTACGGATTTTCGTTATGCGAACAAAGTTAATATACTCTGTGAGCTCTGCTCAGCTGAGTATAAAAAGAACCTTCAGCGCTTAAATTTCCACGAATTACGGCACAGAAACGGTCTCACTTAGCGGCAGTTACAATTACAATTTTTTGGGTTCTCAAGCATACATACAACAGAATAAGCAAAGGCCGCAGGTAAGAACAAAAAACAAAAAATGCCCGCCAACCACTGATAGCCGCCTGGCGAAGAGGGAATCGATAATAATTGATATGATTGATGGTATGGCGGTTGATGCCACAATCGTTTTCCTTTGTTGTTGGTCTGTTTTTGGAGATGTCGGAGCTACGGCTGATGCCGCTTTTTGGATTGGATGCAACAGCTTCCATGAACCTTGACATACATACATAATACATAGATAGATACGTATGTATGTGCATGCCAAACTTCGCTTTGGACAGGTATTGAATACCTTGAATCATTCAATAGCAATTTCAGCCAATTATGGGATTTGATAGCTGTAGGTATACGGTGTCTGTTCGTTTGTTATTGCTATTACTACATACGTACATATGTGCCATTTGCTATGGCAATAGCGAACGATTTCACTCCTCTTCCGCTGACGAATTTACAGTGTTCGGATGTAAACATTTTAGGGGGACTCATGAAAGCATATAAACTTATAAGGTGTAAAATTATATCCATTTACACACGCTGTTATATGAACGCACCTAGTAATACTCTTGATAAACTTGATTGTTTATCAGCGGTATTATTGCCAAATTAAATTTTTCTGATTGTTATGCAAATTAAAAAATGCCAAGATTAAGTGAAATATCAAAACTAAAACGCTTTTACTTGCTGATGTTGGAGATTTCTGATGAAAATGCCTGCTGTAATGTCTGCAAGGTTGCATTCCTTTGAGTTTACCGTGTTTACACAATGAAATGTGCGCGTAAATTTATCCAAATTGTGTAAATGATTTTTCATACAAAATTTGACAGCTCGTTTACGCACTAGATAAATTTATACGTTTACACACTTTATAAGGCATTTATACGGTTACATGAGTCCCCCTTTTATTTAGGGTTTGGCGTGTGAATCTGGCATCCCGAAATTCGTAAATGTGTTTCCACTGAAATAGTCCAAATATGGTACACCAAAGAACTGAAATCTTAAAAAAAAAACAAAAAATCATATTCCTTCAAGCTGTACAAGAAGACTCGTCCACACTCCGACCACTTGACGTACTGTATATTGCGGCATAAATATTTTGAATTAAATAAAAAGTGTTACAATACCTATCTCTGTAGGATTAAAAAGAAAATAACTTGCAATCCGAAAGCTTTGTATGATTTTGTGAACTCTAAAAGTAGTGTTAAAGGGTTTCCTTCTGGTATGAAATACCCTGATGATTTTTCCAGCGACGATCAAGATATTGCTAACTTCTTTGCACAATTTTCCAAATCTAACTATTCCGCTAAATTAATTTCTTTGTCTAATGAATACCCGTATCAACTTAACTCACTTAACGCAATTAATTTTCCAGCAATATCTCCAGAAGAGGTTTTTGCATATTTAACATCTTTGAAGGAATCTTATAAATACGGTCCTGACCTAATTCCCACATGTTTTCTTAAAATATGCGCTGAACACATTTATCAGCCCCTAACTGATTTATTCAACATGTCCCTAAAACATGGCGTTTTCCTGCTGCTTGGAAGGAGTATTTCCTAATACCCCTCCACAAAAACAGCAGTAGGCAATGTATAGAAAATTATCGAGGAATTGCAAAATTATCTGCCATCCGAAAGGTATTTGAAGCCATTGTTACCAATCAGCTAACATTTTCCATTTCTACCAACCAACTGTAAATCACAACTCATGTTTCTAATGGATTTAGAGAAAATCTTCAGACCGATGCTACTTACACTGATTTCAGTAAATCAATTGATGAAGTTTCCCACTTCTTGCTTATCCACAAGCTGGATCGACTTGGCTTCCAGCCTGGTCTCACCCAGTGGATATCTTCGTATCTCTGCGGTAGAACGCAACAAGTAATTTTTAAAAAATACTCTTTCAAATGTCATTAATGTTCCCTCTAGCGTCCCACAGGGCAGTCATCTCGGTCCAATTCTGTTCTTGCTATTTATATGATATCTGTGCCAAAATAAAATATTCCAAAATTTTAGTATATGCTGATGATATTAAACTTTTTAGGTCCTATACGTCTATTGAAGAACGTCCCTTGCTTCAAGCGGATTTAACCTGCTTAGTTGCTTTGTGCAACGTGAATTCAAAGCCGCTGAACCTCAATAAACGTAAATTCATGTGCCTCTCTCGGAGATATTTGCCAGCAGCCTCTTACGTAGTTAATAATTTTTGTCTTGTATCATTAAATTATTTTTTTGACTTGGGAGTCACGATGGATGCTAAACTTAGTTTCAACCTTCAAGTTATGACTACTGTCAATAAGGCTAGAGGTGTTCTATCATTCGTGAAGCGATGGTCTAAAGAATTTAGTGACCCGTATGTAACCAAAGCCCTTTTTACCATATTAGTTTTACCGATACTAGAATACGGATCAATAGTCTGGAATCCGCGATATCAAGTTCATGCAAATAGGCTTGAGTTAATACAGAAGCAATTTTTACTTTTCTCTTTAAAAAGTTTTCATGGGGACTCCGCGTACAATCTTCCACCTTATACTAGTCGGTTAAAGCTAATCAATCTTCCAACTCTAGCAAGTCGTAGAGAAATGCTAGGTATATTATTTATGGCTAAACTACTGAATGGACTAATTTCTAGCCCCTTTCTTTTGAACGAAGAACACTTCAATGTCCCATCACGAGCGTCAAGACATTACAAACCCCTTCCTTTGAAGCAGTGCAGAACTAATTTCCAATTAAATGAACCTTTTCGGTATTTTTGTCGTGATTTTAACTCTTATTCGAATTCATTTGATATAACGGATTCACTTTTTACTATAAAGAAAACTGTCCTATCCTATCTTAACTCGTACAAAATAAAAATAAATAAAAAAAAATCTTTATATGCTAAAAGCGTTAACTTATTTAACAATTTACTATATTGTAAAGAATTTGCTTGCAAATCCTCTTATTTGCCCTTTTGCTAGGTTCGTATCGCTAAACTGTTGAATAAATAACTCCAATATTGAATAATGGAAAAATGGCCTTTATTAAAATACTTCACAATAACACTCAAACTGTGCAACGAATAGCTTAATAACCAAACTAATAGCTTAAATGAAACTGACTTTCAAAATAATACTGCAATTGCTCGCTAGATATCGTCTTAGTCGTAAATGCTTGACAACTCAAATCAAACTGAATTCCAGCGCCTCTACATATGCGGCCTTTTATACTCTCTGGTTTCCTCGTTCGCATCTTCTAGAATCTACTAGCATTGTCCATGAGCTCTCAAACTTCTCAGCTATAACTAAAATTGCACGATTTTATAGCTTCTCTCATACCCATGCTTGTATGTGTGAGCGACACTTCCACAATTATAATTGCCTACATTTAGGAGCATCTCACATAAGATGTCTGCATATGGTTGTGTGTTGCTTCTCAGCTGCGTGTACCTACATATGTGTAGACATAATGATTGATTCGTTTATGTAGATACAAGTGACTGTCTGTTTTATTGTTGTTGTGACTTTATTTACTTAGCATCAGACTAGGGATGTGAGTATCACTTAGTGTCACTCAAGCCCCCATTACTGATACTTAGCATAGACTTGACTTGACTTGGCGTAAACTTGGCAACTTAGCCACGATTATACTCCACTTGGCGCATAAAATCTGGCATCATAATCAGCGTTGAAAATTATTTTTAAATAAATGTCAATTTGTATGACAAAATGTCAAAATGAAATGGAAACAAACAAATGGCATCTCAAAATGTAAACGTCACTTAGAACTTACATAGAAAATCAAAATTCAACAGACTTCTAAGTCAAGTTAAGTTTTGAGTAATCAGTAACATGCAATGTTAATTTAACGGAACTGTAAGTGACAGTTCGCAAGCCAAGTCAAGCCTATGCTAAGTATCAGTAATGGAGCCTTCATAGTCGTCACAATATGTATAGTTTCCAACTGTTATGTATAATACTCAGCTGATGATTTTTATTCTGTAGCTGAGCAGTTTTAGATCTCGACGCTTAACGAACCTTCGCCTATCAACAACTCGGCAAAAACAAAATCCGTACGTCATGCGGATGCGCCCCTCGTGTCGGTTGGGCGGGCTTTGGAGGGTATTAATCCGTTGGGTTTATTATTATTATTAAAATTGTTTCCTGTAACAGAGCTTATATTAATTTCAATCAGAGAGCTAATAACTATTGTAGTAAAAGTCCGAACACTGCTAGTAAAATGCATTAACAGTATATGCACGCGACGAAAATGGCGGCGATTACACTGGTCAACAACATTTTTGTACATGGGTCGTGCGTATATTTTTTTATTGCTTTTGCACCCAGAAATAAGAATATGAACATAAAAAAGTTTTTGATTTGGTGTTGTTCGAAAAAAATGAGAAAAACGAAAAACATGAAAATTCATCAAAATTTGACATAGATTTGATTTATTCTAGTATAGTAAAAATCAATTTAAGATTTATTCTTATAAGTTTAGTTTAAGAATACAGTTTAAATGTTTAAAACTGCTTTTTCCTGCTTTTCTTGCCATATTCGGTAAGATTTTATCTTATTAACGTCCAAACATAGTCCCCCATCATGATTTCCGTATACTGGCCTTGGTAGCGTTTCTCAAACTCCATTATATCTTGATGGAATCGCTCCCCGTGTTCTTGTGAATAAGCTCCCATATTACCTTTGAATTTATCCAGATGTGAATGTAACATGTGCATCTTTAGCGACATTCTACATCCGATGGCGGAAAAATTCGTAAGCATGCCAGTTATCAGCTCATCACAATTTTCATCCCTATGATTTCCAAGAAAGCCATGAACAACTTCCTTAAAACTGTTCCACGCTAGTTTCTCCTCATTGCTAAGTAGGTCAGGGAAAATATCGCAGTTCATAATTGTTTTTATTTGAGGGCCAACAAAGACTCCAGCTTTAATTTTCGCCTCTGACAGCTTTGGAAAAAAAGTCTGCAAATATTTGAAAGCTTTAGACTCAATATTAAGAGCCTTCACAAATTGTTTAATAAGGCCCAATTTAATATGCAACGGCGGCATGAATATATTTTTAGGATCGACAATTGCTTCATGTTTAATATTAAATCTTCCCACTCCATACTCAGTACGTTCAGGCCAATGTTTTTGGTGATAGTGGGCGGCATCATTTCTGCTATCCCATAGGCAAAGGTAACAGGAGTGTTTTGTATATCCACCTTACATTCCAGTAAAAAAAACAAACCATCTTGAAGTCTCCAATAACTTCCCACTTGTATTCCGTATATTTGATTGCTGTTAATAGCATTTTAATATTGTCATAATTTTCTTTGAGATGTATGAAATGTGCCAGTGGAATAGAGGGAAATTTCTTCCCATTGTGTAGATGAACTGCTTTTAGACTTTTTGTTGAGCTGTCGATAAAGAGGCGCCATTCATTTGTATTACAAGGAATACCAATTGCTTCAAATAAACCTTTCACGTCATAGCAAAAACAAAGTCCATCTTCCTTACTGTAGAAACAAGAAAATTCTTCATGACGCTTTCTTTGCCGAGATATTCGAACATCAGAAGTAAGTAAATTTCGTTGTTTAAGCCGCGATGCTAATAACTCTGCTTTGTCTTTTGATAGATTTAAGTCTCTTATTAAGTCATTGAGATCTTCAGAGTTGATGAGATGCGGTATTCCTGGTCCAGATTGAGGAACAAATTCAGAATGTACGGATGCAGATGAACTCGGTGTTTGAAAGCTGCCTTGAGGGAATAGTTGGTTTTCCAACACAGGTGGATCAAGTACAGGATTTTGTTCCGAATGTGGTACTGGAGCGGATGTCGATGGTAGTTCCAGATATATTGTTTTCCTTGAACGTTTCCCTTTCAGCGGTTTCACTACACAAAAATAGCAATCAGTGTCATGATTACTCGGTTCCCTCAAAATCCTCGGCACTGCGAACTTCGTGGCTCTTTTCTCACCCTGGTACCAAACTAAAATAAAACGTAAAGCATTTCATAACAATTTCAGTTATTATGCAATTATATATATATGTAGATATATGTATATATATATGAAACAGTTAGTACAATAAAAAAGAGAAAATAAACTTACGCTCCAGAATGCTTCTGCAGGAGTTACATGAAACAAGTGGAGGCCTTTTATCTCCTTTTTACTGTATCTCAGCCACATTTTTTTGGTTCTTTTTTTTTAGATGAGTATGTTGTGCTTTAAGTAGATCTTTTTTCGATGCATCGCTGCATCAAGTAGCTACCCGCCGCCCTCTATCGACCGAAATAGCGCGAAAGGACCTACATTAGCCTGGTGCAAAAATGCAAAATTTTCAAATCGCTATAACTTCTACAAAACCAAATATTTTTGATTCGTAATTGCATTTTTTTTATAGAATTGAACATAGAATCGGAATGTATAGGGCAAAACCCATGTACAAAAAAAAAAAAATAAATAAGTAGCATATGTATGTATGTACCTTAGAGCCCAATTTCAAGTTTTATACCCACTGAGCCGAATGCGCTTAAGTTATACGAAGGTTGCTTAGATTCATAGGCTCATGGTTTCTTCCCATAAGTACTAATGCTACGAGCCCTACAATACCATATAAAATCATAAATTCATGTCCTGGTTTTAACCGTAGAATTTGTGAATAGAGACTTAATCTGACTGTGATAACTGGGCTTATTTTTGTGCCATAGAAATCCTTTCCCTAATCTTGATTAACTGAATTGGCAGTAGATTTCGAGTTTACGTGATTCAACTTCTCAAATGAGAAACATTAGAACAAATAGTTTTGAAATGCTTTAGTTGGTAAAACTTTTTAAAACTGATAAACTGAACGTTCGGAACAACCCAGCTGGAAAAAATGTTTATTGCTTGAATTTCGAGGGAGTATCTATCGCGAGTGTGGGATTATTCTATTTCTGTAAGTATGGTTGTAATTTTGTTTAGTCGCATTTAGCGTTGTACATGGCTTTCCATGCCAACAAATTCTACTGATAGGTTTGTTATAAGTTTACTAGAGCAACCGGCAGATATTTGAAAGTCTTGTTTCCCCTCTACTCTTTCTATACTATCACGCACGAAAAACAGTTCATTAACCCTAGAAAGATAACGTTATTTTTTACCCTAGAAAGATAACGTACGTCTAAGAGACGTGTTCAAGTTTAAGGACCCTAAAGATATAAAAAAACTAAAATTTTTTTTTGGTTTTTTTTTTTTTTAATAATTTATTTGATATATATTCACTTGTTTTGAATGCTTTTAAAGAAAAATAGTGTTTTAATTTTTTATTGTTTAAGTTTGACTTGTCTTGGACTTGTCCTTACAAATATCAGTCTTTTTCGAAGTTCATAGCAAAAAAATTTAAATAAAATACATTTTTTTGTACTTCAATTGGATGAATTAACTGTTTTAAACTATACTTAAAAAAATATTAGCTTAAATTACTACTTTAGGCAAAAATCTTAATATATAAAAATGTCGCTATGTTTAACCGCGATGGACTCCTAAACTACTAAAACGATTTTGAATTCGTTTTGCACCCCGTATGTAGTTCGATCTAACTTGAAATATAGGATAGGACGTGCTTTATCTCACTAGGTTTAAAAGCTTAAATGTTTTTTTTTTTTTTAATCTTAAAATAAATTGCATATGTACGTATGTAGGTATATCCCATATACTATATTAACTTTTTTTCGTTTCTCAAAAATTTTATGTGGTTGGAATGAAGAGAGGTAATATCTTGCTCGGAAGGCAGTACTCCAGAACTACTCAAGTTATACTCGCAAATTCTACTGGGATTAAATGAAAAGAAATCAAAAAACTTCAAGAAAAGTTTTTCCTCCAGATTATGAAAAGCTCTATACTAGAACAGAAAATTTTTTTCCGATTCCATAGAAATGCTCCCTAATTCAAAGAAATTGTTTAGCAAGGGTTTTGTTGTTTTTTTTCTTTTTTTTGAGTGTGTAGCAAGGTCACGCTATCCATTGCTATTTAGCAATGAGGAACAAAATTCTCTCAATAATTCAAGTATTCTGTGCACATTAGCTATTATTATGTCGCCATTATTATCCCTGAAGGTGCCGACCCAATCTTTAAAACTTCAGTCATCGGCCAAAATTTCCGGTACAATTTTCAGACATTATTCTCATCAGCCAGCGCCGTATGTTTCTCGAAATAGCGTCTTTTGCACTCCCATTTTTTTCGTAACTAGACATCTCCCTTAAAAAAGGCAATCGTGCAAAAAACGCCAATTACTGCGGAATTAGCCTACATAGCAAAGCGTTTTAGGCCAAAATCTGAAGCTCAAAGCAAAGAAGCTGATGTCAAACCAGGTTTAGACAGACTTGACAGCAGTACCTCCTTTTTATGTTACAAATATTTCCAATAAATATAATACTGAATATTTTAGTACCAAATAGAGCTATTCTCTTTAAATTTTGTACAGCGGGTCCCCGTATGTAGAGCTGACTTGTTCTACATAACAAATGTTATTAAAGAAGGCTTTTATCGGCTTTCGGGAACGATATCTCGAAAAGGGTTTAAACTATAGTGATGAAATTTGGTATGTATCTTCCCTCTTGAAAGGAGAACTGGTTCGGCATATAAATATGTGTCCCATATGCGTATATTTTAATATTATGGAGTAAGTGAACGTGATTATAATTTTCTAGATTTTTCGTAGAGCGATTCTCCTTTCAGGAGGGAAGATGAATACCAAATGTCATCACTATAGCTTTAGCAGTTATCAAGACATCATTACTGAAAGTCGAGGCTAGGTTAGGTTAGGTTGAACTGGCCGGTCAATAAAGACCTCACATAAACTGAATATGTCCCTAGTGTTACCAGAATTTGTTTGACGACCAAACGGAAGAACCCCAATCAGGTGCCAGGACATATGTTGTAGAATAACTCCGTCCTCTTGGCAAATACTAGCAGTTTTCTAAACCCAGCTTAATTGCTGCCTCAAGATCTGGCAACTCTTTGCACTGCATAAGTAGGTGTTGTCACGCCCATTTTTTTATTTTCTAAATACATATTTTTAATCGTTCTTACGTCCTCTAAAATTTTAGCATTGTGACTTCATAATTTACAGAGATTTTGTAATTTTATTTAAAAGAAGTTATTTTTGAATTTCAAATTTCATCACTCTAACCGTTTTCAAGATATCGCAACCGTAAGCCGATTTAAACTTCTTTTAATAAAGGGGGCGTACCCACGCCCATTGCAAACATTTTTTATGTAGATCAAGTCAGCTCTACACAGGGAACCAAATTTGAAAAGAAGAGTTGAAATATCGAAGAACTACATTTATATGAAATATTTGATTCAAAATGGGGTGTGGTTATATTTTTAGTAGGAACGTTACTCGTGGTAAGAAAAATCCGTACATTGTATGTATGTCCAATTTCGGTACGATATCTTTATTACCATCCATGTTATTGGAAACTTATTTGGGCCGATGACTCTTAGGAAATATCGGCTGACGGATGAAAACTTTACTTTTTATTTCGGACGCCGCCCAAGAACTTAGCTTCAAACACATTCACACGGGCAATGGGGTACCCAGGTCATGCCCGGGTCCTTTACTATGCGGCTTCCCGCCAACCGGCTTCTCCCAAAGGGCTAACCGGGTACCTCATCACTTCAACAACCTTGCATCTGACTTCTGTCATCAGATTACGTTTATGCTTAATATAACTAATGTTAAATGTTCCGAGTTAGCTAGACTTATTTCCAAGATCTTATTAACTAGAAGAACTATTTTATTATTTTGTTTAAACATATTCAACATACAAATATAACGTTGCTCCTATGTATGTATGTTAGTAAAATGTTCGTAAGCACATTGGCAATCAACACAATTCGCACGAATAAAATTCCGCCAACACCCTGAAATCAATATTCCCTTAATCGAGTCCGCCCCAGAAATTGCCGCCAAACGGACAATCATGCAGAAAACCAATCGCGCCAAGATTAAAGTAATGGCCCAGTGCTGATGGGTATTGAAAGTTTGATACCGTTAAGTGGCTTTGAATAAATTAAGGTGTCAAACATTGACAAAGCCATTAAGGCGATAAAATTCACACAACAACAAACAGGTAGTCAAAACGCTTATATACGAATATCAATAGCAATTTCGCTACCGAGCCAATGCCGCATTTGATTGTCAACGACATTGCAATTTTCGACCACAACAACAGCAAACAATTTTGCCATTCTTGCAAATGTAAGCGTTTTCTGTCATTATCATTATGGCTGCAAGCATAGCCAACCATACGGAGAAGCAAAAAGGTAAAGCAAAAGGCGAGCACTGTGGGCCAGACGATTTGCATTTGAGGCCAAATATTAATATTGGTTATTATTAATTAATTACGTAGCGCTCGCTGATAATGGACGGCAGATCTGCCCGAAATGCATTTTTTTACGTTAAAATAAAGAATAAAGTTTGTTGTTTTACGGTTTAACCATAAACGCACCATTGTTTTTATTTGACAAAATAATTTTGTAGTCAATAAGGAAAATAATTAATAATTAATTAATTTAATTAATAATTAATAGACTACTAACTTAAGGTTCTACTATTTGATAAGTGAATAGTGTTTATTTTGTTTAGAAAAATTTGTTATTATAATCCTGACATTTTAAGTTACGCAAAGTTTTGAAAGAGGAATCACGCTATACAAATAAATCATAATGAAAGCTTAACATTTTCCTTTAATAGTTAATGCTGAAAAACTATGGTCCGTTCACCAGGAACAATAAAAAACGTCGACGCTAGTTTCTTATCCTTAAAAGAGTCGCTGCTTAGCAACGATACACTTCGGGATAGGGCAAACATCAACCCTTGATAATTCCTACGGGGATTTGTATACATCGATACCGATAGGTACAAGCTTTTCCCCTGCAAATGCTGTTCGGTTAGGCCAAAATGACCGCTTCCCTTCATTATCCATGCAACTAACACAGCTGGGGTTGTCAAGAATACCGCGCCGCACCGTATGGATTCCAATCGGGCAGTGCGCTGTCAACACCCAAACCATCATTGAAAGATGGCTTTAGTGAATCTGAATAAATCTGCCGAACGCTTGGCATCAACAAGTCGTCACAAGGGTTTTAACAAGTGGTAGGAGGTGGTGTCAGTCTCCAGAAGTAGACTAAAAATAGACAGCGGTCATACATACATACGGCACAGTTTTGGAGCTCAGCGCTTAAATAGCGGCCTGACTTTCCGAGTAGAAGTTAAACTTCCTACCACATGTTTCCTTGAACAGAATTTCTACCACTGCATGCTTAATAGCGGCCTACCGCGCTTGTAGAACGCTGATAGCACCCCGAGCTGTGGCCACCATCCCGAAAATTTCTACCGGATATATTGCGACATTGAGAGCCAAAGTTCATGTTATACTAGGCATTACGCTAGCTCTAATTAGAGCTATTCGTGGCACAGTTTCCACTGTCTTGACATTACATTCAGTGTCTTGTGAGTGCCACTAGGCAAGCAGTCTATAGAAAAAGATAGGCGTGACCACTATATAAAACAGCCTGGTAGCTGCTCTGGTAGTGTGTTTTTCATTGGGTCTCGGCAGCAAAACAAGGCGACCGATGATTTCCTAGCTCTGTCCTCTATAATGAGCTTTCATGACAGTTTGTTTTTCAAGTAAAATTCGAAGGTACTTAACTCCGCTGGCCGCTGTCCATAGATGCTTCGCCAATAATGGGTGGTCTGAATACGAGATTATGGTAACTCTTCGTGAAAAGAACGAGCTCAGTTTGATTGGACGGGCAACCCACCGTACTCAGGTATTCCTGCAAACATTCCCATAGGGTGTCTGGAAATTATTCCCCGACGAAGATTACCGGATCGTCTGGAAAGGTTACAACTTGGCAGCACTTGCAATCGAATTGATAGAGTTTATAAATTGATAAGCCGCATAAAATAGATTCCAGAAATACTTGTAGAGAATGTTATGTGGTACAGCCTTTGTGCATGATTACCTAAAAGCGGCACCTCGGCCCAAGCTAGCGGATATTCATAGTAAATAAAATAAAATAAATCGATACATACATACATACATAGGTGTGTTATCGATTTATTATCGAAGTGTTATAAATCTGCTATCATTAACAAAGGTTATCACCGAGTTACATATTTTTTCAACGAGTTATCGGTTTGTTATGGAAGTTTTATACATTTATCTTACAAAATTTATCGATTATTGATCGAGATCTATTACAAAAAACGTTATCGAAAGTCATCGATTTGTTATATAAAAACAAATCACTCGGAAAGTTATCGATTTGCTATCGAAAAGCTATCGACTTTTGATCGAAGTGTTACTAATTTGTTACATTTACGCTCACACTTCACGATTACTTGATAGTCACAGAGTGTAATTTTAACTCGCCCTCCTGCATTGATATTGCTGTTGATGCGCCGTGGTATGTTCGCCTGCAATATGAGTTTGCTGCAAACTTTTCGCCGAAAATTTAGGGCTGCTTGACCCATAGTACACTGCTGTCGAGCGTAAGTGTCGCAAATTGCTTAGACAAGGAACGTCGTGGTATTTGACAGTTAGTAGCACACTGTAAAGGACTTAACTAATGGGCGGGAAAGTATGTTTGTTTGTCGGTCCGTCTATGTAAACATATTTTCCTGCTCGGCTAATTCAAAATATCATATGAACGTCCGTCTATCTGTCAGTTCATATGCCAGTGAGCATATTTGCAATCATTACTTTTTGTTGTACAATATTTACTGTTGCCATTATTGCTTACAACGAATGTTGCCATTGTGGCAGTTTATTATTAATTTGTAAGCGATTCCAATGTAAACGAAAGCACTAGCATTAAATCGCAACTGACATTTTAGACCAACTCGATGACACGGGCACGCATAAAACGCAAAACAAATAAACAGCGTAGACGATGACGGTTCAAAAAAAAACAACAACAACATAACGCAGAGAGTATGTATTAATATTACTTGGTCTCCGCCTCCTTTGCTCTACTTCACCCCAGATATCTAAATTTCCCAAACAAAGTATTTTCATAAATGATATGCCAGACGCCATGAAGTGGGAACTTTGGCTGCTCTTACTGCCACCCGCTGGCACTGCCGCTTAGACGTCCGCAGTGTCAGGAGTTACGGCCACGCACTAGCGACGTCACATAAGTTTTGTTGCTGTGACACAACGGTCGGGGGTGTGTGATGTCAGCTGACGTTGTTGCTTCCACACGGACTACTAGCCGTTACTTATAGCTCCCACTAATAGGGGACATGCGATTTAGGGGGCGGGGACGATTGGTTGCCAGCATTTGGCAAAGTTTTCATTTCCCAAGAAGGTAGTACTTTTATGTAGTTTGCAGCCGTTTGTCGTTGGCGCATTCGTTTGTTGCGTGCAACGATGCATTTCTGCAATTCAGTTCAACAAATGCGTAGCGTTTATGGAGCGTGCGGAACTGCATGCATAAATGCAACAAAGAGCAAATGAAGCAATTCAGAATATTGAATGTAGTACGAGTAAATATGCATGACTAAGTAAGGTGTATTGAGGTCCTTTAAAAGGCGTAAATGGGTTAAATCGAAAGGAATGAACTAAAGACTGTAAATATAATTTTAATAGCTGGGGACTTACTTTGTCACACAAGAATTTCAAATGACTTAAAATCTCGGAATCGGAGCTCTTATAACAACCCAGAGCAAAGGCATGAGTGTAATTTTGGAAATTTGTCACTCTGCGTTTAAGAATGTATGTGCACTAAAACGTCTTAACTTCCTGCATGCCGTTACAGACCTTGGTACACTCAGAGAAAAAATCGTTCTAAAACGAACGAAACAAGTTCAAAATTAAGAACATTCGTTGACAAAAGTCTGTTAAGTACGTTTTTTCTTAACTCGTGACCGATGGGCTTGTTTTAAGAACAGTTTTTCCAAGCACACCGTTTGTATTTTATGACCACTTTGGTATTGATGTGTGAACCTTCTGTGCTCATTTCAAGCACTACTTGGACTTGATTTAAGATTTTGCGTTCTCACGCTTCGAGAACAATTTGTGGTCGATTTAACATTTTTCGGTGTTAGTTCAAGAACGGTTTGTGTTTGATCTTTGGGGGAGTGGGGAAGGTAATTTTTTCAAGTAGGTACCCATCATTTATTTTTTTTTTTTTATTAATAAATAATTTATTTGTCATTAATGAAAAATATTAATACCAAAACAAATTATTATTAAAATTCCAAAAAGGTTGGAAAAAATGCATAATATGCATTTTTCATATATTTTTCCTATCGAGAAATTTTTATTATTTGATGATGCAATCTGAATATATATTTAAAACATTTCATAACAAGTTTGAGAATTAGCTGTGCATATGTGAATGGAGCTGAACGAAAAATAAGAGTTAAAAAAACAGAATATAAAAAAATTATTTTAAAAAATTTCAGAGTTTGACGGCGATCGAACTCGCGTCACACGATAGCAACCGCAACATCATACCCGCTGGGCTAATACAACTGCTTGGTAGCTTGTGCCAAATGTTGTATTTAACATTGTAGTGCACACGAATTATACTGTTTCTTTTTTCTTGAACTTAATTTAAGAACATTGTTCTTAATTTAAGAACATTGTTCTCATTAATAGAACATTTGTTCATATTTTAAGACCAGCCGTTCTCTTTTCAAGAAAATGGTTGTCAGTTCAAGAACAAGGTTGTTGTTTTGAGAACAGGTCGTTCGTTTTTCAAGAACAAAAAAGTAAGAACATGAAAAGCTTGAATTGAGTCCGGTGGTGCTGGAGTTTAGAACGGCGTTTTTCTCTGAGTGAAGATATTGAACAAGCCTGTCCAAGAGGGAAGATTGGTTGTTGTTGCTGTAGTGATAAGGGCACTCCCCGAAGGTTGTTTTGTAGCGATAACGACACTCCGCGAAGGTTTTGGGAAGTGTTATCGATGCTGATGGTCCTTTTCGGATTTTCGTTCCGGTAACAAGCACACGTAGCGCCACCATTTCGGAAACGATTTAATATGACTACGTTCCATGACAGACTTAGGGTCGCCAGAGCATATTTGTGACAGGATTCGCTTCGCGTAGGTGAGGTTGACAATTGGATCGCGGAAAATATGAACTGTACTTATCAACGCCTTGAATCCCGGGAAGACTGGTCAAGTTTGATAGAGTGTGGTGCCTCCTCGGCGAGTGATAACATCTGTAATGACAGCTCCAATCTAATTGAAAAAATGGGTGGTGTAGTTTCCTCTGAGCACTATATATGTATGTATGCATATAGTTTTATTTACCCAATTCTTTGTTTAATTCAAAATTTGTGTTGAACTATGGCCCATCTCTGTAGCAGATAGCTCAGCAGAACAGAATTTTACTTCATCTGGATCCCATGTCAAGGGAACATTAAAGTAAATTGCATGGTAAACGAAATAGCAAGGCAAAGTACGGTAGTGCGGTCATTGGTACGGAAGGGGTCGGGTCTGCTGTTTACTGTGTAAATTCAGAAATAAGTAGATCCTAAAGGCTATATTTATTGATAGTCAGGCGGCGATTAAGGCAATAATCTCATCAAAAAGTGTGTTGGAATTCAAAGAAGCGTTGGAGAGACGTCAATAACAGCAGATGTAGGTAATGCGAGATGCAGGAAGAAACGGTTGAGCAAAACGCGAAAAAGTTCGGCTAGATGACACCAGAGTTGTTAAGGAACGCAATCACCGCATCTACAGATAAGTTTTAACTGAGAAGCTTTTCAGGGCAGAAGAACGCTCATAGTGTTTGCCACCACAACAAGGTGGCCGCCAGATGCAGTTTTTAAACGGTTTTATTTAGGTTGTTAAGTGTTATTTTAAGCTGCAGTTAGAGTTTAACTTAACTGTCACTTTTGCTGCTTAAATTAGGTTAGGTTAGGTTGAACTTGCTGCTCGGTGAGGACCTCACATAGACTGAACGAGTCCGTAGTGTTACCAGAAATTCGTTTAAGGACTGAAAAATCCCATCAAAAACCAGGATCTATGTTATAAAATAACTCCGTGCTCTTGGCAAATAGTAGAAGCTTTCTAGGACCTATTCCACTTGCTGCTTTCAGGTCTGACAGCTGAATCACTCCTAATAGCTGGAGTCTTAGCCTGAGAAGATGTGTTTATGGGCGTGGCAGGGATGTGTTTATCAACATTTTGTTTGCGTTTAAGGATAAATAAGGATAAATACATACATACATACGTAGATATTCTACTTTTAGCTGTTTATGTTGATTTTAACATTGATTTCGAAACATCA
Source organism: Eurosta solidaginis (assembly GCF_040869045.1). Taxonomy (NCBI): domain Eukaryota; kingdom Metazoa; phylum Arthropoda; class Insecta; order Diptera; family Tephritidae; genus Eurosta; species Eurosta solidaginis. The sequence goes on along the minus strand of NC_090319.1, from coordinate 98,349,425 downwards.
ATTTTGCATCAATTTACCACTTATTTTTGAGATTTTTTAGATTTTGTTCCCTCATTATTAACCGTAGTTTTCCATCCTGATGTTGATTGCTTCCTTCGAAAATAAATTCCTGTACTGCAGCTCTTTGAGGATGATCTTTTATTTTTTTTTGTGCTGGCTAAGCAATTTACTTGGATGGTGTAGCGAGAAAAAATTAAAAATTAGGTAACTCAGCGCTACGACAGCATCATCTGCAATTTGAACAATCATCAACCATCGATTGGGGCTATCGGGCGCCTTTAGCCAATGTCAGTCGGCATCCCCAAGTTGGCTGATTGTAGTAACACACCATTAAAATCCCATTTAAGCTGTCAATCATGTGCGCTAATTTTTTATATTTTTTCTGTTGTAGTAAAATTATTCCCAGCAGTAACTAAATACATGAGCAGATACACACATTCATGCATATTTACATTAGGGCGGGGCGTTTTCTCTAGCAGACTAATATAAGAATAAAAAATTAATGGCTACAAAGTTATTTTCAACCCCCACCACCGCACTATATGGTAAATTAAAAAAAGTTGTTTGAAAATCAAATTTTTCAGCAACGGTTAGAGTTAGAGTTCACAAACAAAAAACGCTGGAAATCATACAAAAATCAAATCTTTTATAGATTTTGAGTTCGAGTTTCGAGTTAAGCATTCGATTGTATAGAAATCTGTTCAAACAAACAGTTTCGCGAAAAGTACCAATAAAATGTATGCCATCGTATTGGGTGCAATTTATATGAGGAGAATTCGTGTTGTCTTTCTTCTGTAGTCAAATTCCTTTTATTGGCATATTATTTTTATAATATGATCTTCTTATTGATTTCGAAGACAGATATGTATTTATAATTTTATTTGAAATTTCTAAAAAAATTGTAAAAAATTTAAATGAAATGCCAAATTGTTGCATGGAAAGAGTTGCAGGGTGTAAATTGAATCCACAACTCCAAAAGAGAAGTTGCCGATAATCAGCATCAAACGGCGACTTTCGAAACTTTTATCGGTATCCAATTTCGATAACTCTAACTTTAACTGTTTTGAGAAATTTGATTCTAGACAACTTTTTCCAATTTACCGCATAGGGCGCCGCTTTCAACTTAAAATAATCTAAAATATTAGAATGCCACAATAATTTTTTTTTTTTCGAAAAAATGTTTGAGATTGGTTTGCATTCGAATTTATCGCTAAATTTTGTATGGAAATTCAAAGAAAAACCTAGCGTTTGTTGTTGTTGTTTTTTAGTTTGTAAAAACTATAAAACTGTGTTTTGAATTTGGATGGGCTCTGAAAATACCTTAAGATCTGCACCTAACCTGAGTTTTTCATAGAGCTTTAATCAGAGTGCGAGAGCGTTGGCAAATATATAAAAAAAATCAGTCCATAAAAATTTAAACACCCTAATATGCATGCTTAAGCATATTAGAGATGTGTGCGGGATGTGCGGGACCGATTTGAACATATCCAGGATGGGTGGTGTCAGAAATATCTTTGCTAATTGGCTGAACATCGCTACAAAAATCATATTCCGAACATGATTGTCCGTCACTTCGAATCAAAATATAGTTGTAAATGGTGCCACCCGGTTAAAACTTTGTAGCTTAGCCTATATATCCTTGCTGGCAAAGAATTACAATTGTTATAGAAATATACTCACTGTTTTTATACTCAGTTGAGCAGAGCTCACAGAGTATATTAAGTTTGATTGGATAACGGTTGGTTGTACATATATAAAGGAATCGAGATAGATATAGACTTCCATATATCAAAATAATCAGGATCGAAAAAAAATTTGATTGAGCCATGTCCGTGCGTCCGTCCGTTAACACGTTAACTTGAGTAAATTTTGAGGTATCTTGATGAAATTTGGTATGTAGGTTCCTGAGCTATTTAAAATGAACGATATCGGACTATAACCACGCCCACTTTTTCGATATCGAAAATTTCGAAAAACCGAAAAATTGCGATAATTCATTACAAAAGAGAGATAAAGCGACGAAACTTGGTAGATGAGTTGAACTTATGACGCAGAATAGAAAATTAGTAAAATGTTGGATAATGGGCGTGGCACCGCCCACTTTTAAAAGAAGGTAATTTAAAAGTTTTGCAAGCTGTAATTTGGCAGTCGTTGAAGATATCATGATGAAATTTGGCAGGAACGTTACTCCTATTACTATATGTGTTCTAAATGAAAATTAGCAAAATCGGATGACGAACACGGCCACTTAAAAAACATTTTTTTAAGTCCAATTTTAACAAAAAAGTTAATATCTTTACAGTATATAAGTAAATTTTGCCAACATTCAATTTCAGTAATGATATGGTGCAAAAAAATCCAAAATAAAAGAAAATTTCAAAATGGGCGTGGCTCCGCCCTTATTAATTTAATTTGTCTAGAATACTTTTAATGCCATAAGTCGAACAAAAATTTTCCAATCCTTGTGAAATTTGGTAAAGGTATAGTTTTTATGACGATAACTGTTTTCTGTGAAAATGGGCGAAATCGGTTTAAGCCACACCCAGTTTTTATGCACAATTGACCGTCTGTCCTTCCGCTCGGCCGTTAACACGATAACTTGAGCGAAAATCGATATATCTTTACTAAACTTAGTTCACGTACTTATCTGAACTCACTTTATCTTGGTATTAAAAATAGGCGAAATCCGACCATACCTACGCCCATTTTTTTCTATATCGAAAATTTCGAAAAATTAAAAAAATTCCAAATACGAAAAACGGGATGAAACATGGTATTAGGTTGGCTTTTTGACGCAAAATATAACTTTAGAAAAACCTTTGTAGAGTGGGTGGGACACCTACCATATTAAGTAGAAGAAAATGAAAAAGTTCTGCAGGGCGAAACCAAAAGCCGTTGGAATCATGGCAGGAATACTGTTCGTGGTATTACATATATAAATAAATTAGCGGTACCCGACAGATGATGTTCTGGGTCACTCTGGTCCCCATTTTAGTCGATATTTCGAAAACGCCGTCACATATACTACTAAGGGTCACTACCTTATAAAAAGCCTCATTAATACCGTTAATTTGATACCCATATCGTGCAAACACATTCTAGAGTCACCCCTGTTCCACCTTTATGGCGATATCTCGAAAAGGCGTCCACCTATAGAACTAAGGCCCACTCCCTTTTAAAATACTCTTTAATACCTTTTATTTGATATCCATGTCATACAAACACATTTCATGGTTACCCTAAGTTCATTTTCCTACATGTTGATTTTCCCTAATTTGACAAAGGATGAAGGAAAATCGTTCCAAAAAACGTCACCCTTGGTCGATATTTTCCAAACGTATGTGATATGGAATTTAAAACCACTTATAAACTATATACGAAACCCTACGAAACCAGCCCAGCTATAATTATACTCAAAAGAGCAGAGTTCACAGAGTATATTAATTTTGTTCGCATAACGGTATTCTGTAACGGTATAAACTAATCGAGATAAATTTAGACTTCATAATCTCAAAATTAAAATCCGAACTTAGCATTCCTTACTTGTTTTTAGTTATTATTGTTTCAGGAATAACTGAACTGCCATAAGGTTGAGTTTGGCTTTAAATTTATAACCATTCGTTGGTATGAGCAGTAATTTTGATACGGAATTAAAAATATTGAGTGGTAATGATCCCAGTCAACAAATACACGATTAAAAGTTGTTTTAATCTGAATTTTATATGTTTGAACATAAATTTTAAATCATTTATCGGTTTAAAAAATCTTTCAAACCTTTTTGCACAATATTCGAAATCTCACAATTTACTACTGTGTTTTTTTAATTTCATTCGGCTAAATTTTTAATTTAATAAAATAATAGATCTAAAAATTTTAAATTGTTTTAACAAAACCCAAAAAATTTAAAAAATGTAAAAAATATAAATTTTGTTCTTTTTTTAAACAAAACCGAGAACGACAATGACACTGAAATTGGCATGACGCCGATGCCGGTTTTTCGCCAAACTAAATCATCAATTGCCCACCCTGTCAGAAAATCAACAAAACATAATGAGTCAAAACCAAAAAGTTTAAGTTTAAAGCTGAGAATCTAAAAATAAAAATTTTTAATTTGAAGTGCAAGTCATTGATTCTTCCAGATCATTTCGAATCGAAACCTGCCGGCTTATCTTTTCCTTAATAAGTTTAGAACTCTCTGATTTAAAATTGAAACCAAGGTCCTATCAAAATATTAGACCAAATTTGATTTGCTTACATACATAGTAGAAAAAAGTTTCAAATTTAGGTTCAAACTTTTGACAGTGTAGCGTTAAAAAAAATATAAAACGAAATCAATAATAATTTGAATCTCTACTTCGAATAACCTTCACAGATTTCCAAAAAGGTAGGATCTGTTATAGCTATAACTGGATATTTACACAGAAAATGCTCCAGAGACTCCCTGGCAGTTAATATTTTATATCACCCGCAGTCGTATTCTTCTTATAGGAGTGGTTCGTCGGATCCAGTAGGTGCGATCACTCACAAATTATTATTGATAACCTCAACGGAAATTTGCAGTTTCAGAACAAAGAGACATGGGTGTTGGAGACGTTGGTTTTATATTGCAATTGAAAAGATCGTTGGTGTCATTTGAAGACACATTCCGTATATAGGGGTTGATTCTGCAAAAGTGAAAATTGCAGTCTGCTATATGCTTGTTGGTGTCAATGATTTGTCTATTTTTCTTTGTAATCTAAGGAGTTCTTACTATTGCATGAGAAATGGTGTTATTCCACTTTTCTTGTGTCTTTTACAAGTAGAAGCTTCGGCTGCTGTTGTTGTTGTTGTAGCGATAAGGACACTCCCCGAAGGCCTTGGGGAGTGTTATCGATGTTGATGGTTCTTTGCCGGATGCAGATCCGGTACGTTCCGGTACCAAGCCCGACCATCTGGGGAGCGATTTGGTATGACCACAAGTGAACTTCTAGGCCATAACGCCCTCCCACCCCCTAGACCCATGAGGAATTCGGGGTCGCCAGAGCCTCGGCTGTTAATCAAACAAGATTCGCCACTGATAGGTGAGGTTGACAATTGGGTTGCAGAAGCTATATTTTGCGCTGGCAAGACCTTGAAAGGGTTGCGCTACACAACCCCTTGAATTTTAGTATTTTAGTCGCCTCTTACGACAGGCATACCTACCGCGGTTATATTCTAACCACGTAACCCGCTGCTCATCTTTGGCTATTGCCAAGGCTATGACTTATTTAACGCTGGTCATTTTCTAACTATCTTTTCCAGCTATGTTCGTGTCCTTGTATCAATTTGCGAACGCTTCCAAATAGCTGTGATTTTTGCCTGAAACATCCTATATTACTGCGCGAATTTAAATGAAATATACATGTCCAGGGACTCCGAATAAGTTTCCGCGCACACAACTGAGGCCATCATGGAACCATATGTATGACTTCGGTACCTAAATAGGTATTATCGGGAATTCTATATTTACCAGCGTACTCATCTCTGTTGTACATAGAGCACATATACAAATGAAATATTTAGTATCTGGTATTCTGGTATGGTAAAAATATATCATTAATGATAAGCCTGGAAAGAACGGTACACCCTCATCCTGTCGATTTTAAAACGAAGATTAATTTCGCAAAAAACAGTAAACATAATAATAATAATAAAAAAAATTTTAAGAGAATTATAGTCATTCCTCGTGGTTTAGCTTACAAAATAGTAAGTGGCCATTTCTTTAGATTAAAATTATTTGACCCGTTTTTGTTATATGACCCTAAAATAGCATAGCCATCGTGCATATTTTCTCACCACACTTTTGCTGCTGTTTTACTGTTCTTTCTTTTTTTGGATTTAATTATTGGACTAAATTTTGTATGTCAATGTTACTGACACTTGACTTGTGATTTTGTTGTCGATTAATTTAATTTGCACGATCAGTTAGGGTTACACTTGTTGTCTTTTGACCAGTTGGCCATCTGCCCTGAGTTGCCGCTGCTGCACGAGGACACGTTTAAGGTCAAGAAGTGATGATCATTTACTCATTTATGCATTTTGCTTCTTCTTTCTTTTGCAGAGTTGTTGTGCTTTTGCGTGGTTTCAGTTAAGAGATTGATCTTCCTACACGATCGTACTCCTGCCAACCTCTACTCGTAAACGGCTTTGAAGTGTATGTAGCTGGATGTTCGGATGAATATGGAAATTTCTTTGATATGGGATATTAATGTTGATACAGGCTAACATGTAAAGGTTCGAGGTACATGGATAGTCCATAACTACAAATGTACATACATACATATGTACGCATGCAAAATATGCAGTAATGTTCAATGACTTTTAGGAACGAATAAAACAGATTCGCTTTTTCTTTAAGTGATATTGACCAAAAAGTTTGCAGCCGCAATGCTTCTTCAGTTGTAATTAGATGTATGTATATATACATATGTTAATTATTTATATTTATGTTAACTGTACTTAAACATTACAGGCGTCTCAAATTAAGATTATAAAGTACTAAGACTTTGAAACTACAGCATTTCTCCTACCATCGTTTTTACTTGCTCCCTATAGGTCCGGCGGTCGCCGTGGTGTGATGGTAGCGTGCTTCGCCTATCACACCGAAGATCCTGGGTTCACGCCCCGGACAAAACAACATCGAAAATTTAGAAAAAAAGTGTTTTCAGTTTAAAAAAAAAATTGTCTCAGCGGGGTCGCCCTCAGAAGTGATTTGGCAAACACTCAGGGTGTATTTCTATAAAATATGTGGGTTCCGTCCCGCCACTTTGTAGGAACGATGCAAATTGGAAGAGAAGCTTGGCCTCAAATCTCTTCGGAGATTATCGCACCTTATATATACTTTATTTTTTATTAGCTCAGGTCGTAGGCAAACTTCAGTACAAAATTGAGGAATTTTGTAATCGATTTTTCAGTAGCTTCCCGTGGAGGTAGGATAAGCTTGATAACCTATTAACATTGCAACACGGAAAAAAAATTCGCTTGGTGGTTCAAAGATCCTAATATTTAAATAAAAAGCCCGAATTTGAAATCATCTACCTCTACTACAACCCCATACAGTTTACCATGCATTGAAGTCTCCACATATTATAAGCGGGTGTTTGCCTTGTGCTTCTATGGTCATCCCAATTATCATGTTCTCAAACTCCTTCCTAGTCATGCTCGGAGGTGCATAGCAAATAAAAATGTATATTCCTTTGATTTTAGCCAACGTAAATCCAGCCGCTGTCGGTGCCATCTTTTCCTACGGAAGAAGTTTTCCTAGTATCCAAATTGAGGCTTTCCAAGCAGAGTCCGTGAGCCAGCCTTGCTCCTGCTTATTTCTGTACGGCTCAGAGAGTACCGCTATATCAAATCCGCCTTCAAACATTTTTTGGGATAAGAGGTCTTGGGCCGCTTCTCAGGGGTTTAAATTGAGTTGCAACAATCTCTTAGAGCAATCTGCTTCTTTCAAATTGTTTCTTTCCCGTTGTGGGCATCTAAAATTGCCTGCCGAATGTTGTCCCCCACATAACGCACATTTCGGTACGTTGGAGCATTTCGCGGCCTTATGTCCCTCCTGACCGTATTTCCTGCAAAGTTTTGACCTATCTATAGTCCCTTTGCACTTCTGTCCATAGGCCTAGCACCTATAACAGAATCTCTTCTGTTTCACTTCTCTAATTCGACAACATACCCATCCTACTCTTATTCTTTGCGCCTATAGAACAACTTAAACATCATCCGCTGTAAGGCTTACAAGTGCCGATTTTGTACTGCTGTAGCGGCCACAAAGCCAGCGGAAAATTTAATAAAATAAATATCATATCAATCTTATAGCGAACAGATATTACAATTTAGTTGTAGAGCAATACAAAACGATAATTTGTGTGTATTTAAAAGTGGCTCAGCTGCCACTAACCATTGGTTCCATCTTTATATCTAACGTACTTGCAAGTGAATTAGAGCGATATAAGTAAAACTGGTGAAGCTAGATATTATATGGAATCACAGCGACTTTAAATAATCAGCTTGCAAAATTTGAGATCTAACCAAAAACCCTGTTGCCTCAAGCGAACCTAATCTCAATTAAAATGGTAAATACATATATGCAAATGGGCATTGCTTTGAGTAATCTGAAAAATTATATTTCATTCTTCATTGCAATTAGAGGAAATTTGCATACAAAAATAATACTTACAACAAAATAAAAACGTAACAATTTACATAAAATTTCCTTTTGCTACATCAACTCGCAAATCAATCACAACTGAGCTGCGCGTGTTCTCATTCGCTTATCGGGCGCATAAATGCACAACTTAGCGATTATTATCCAAATCGCTTACACGGACCACTTGCCGGTGCCGGAGCCGGTGCCGGTGCATACATGCCACATAAGTTCCAATAGAAATTCCAACAATAATAATAATGCAAACAAATCTCTTGCAATGGAAAGAAAATGAACTAACATCACTCTCACGGCTCGCATGTCGACGATAAAACGACTACGATGACGACGTGCAATGCGATTTGATGCGACTCTTGGCGACTTAAGTGCAAATGCAATACCCACACGCACACATACATAGTATGCATTGCATATCTACATATATATGTGTACTTTTATTACTACTACCTTTATATGAGGTCGCTTTCTAAGCGTATTTTGCTATTGTATTTAAGTAGCTCTCTGGTGAGCCTTAAGGGCCCATTACTGATATTTAGCATTGACTTGACTTGAGAACTGTCACTTACAGTTCTGTTAAATGAACATTGCATGTTACTTATTACTCAAAACTTAGCAACACTTAACTTGACTTAGAAGTCTGTTGAATTTTGATTTTCTTTGTAAGTTCTAAGTGACGTTTGCATTTTGAGATGCCATTTGTTTGTTTCCATTTCATTTTGACATTTTGTCGTACAAATTGACATTTATTGATTATGATGCCAGATGGTATGCGTTAAGTGGAGTATAATCGTGGATAAGTTGCCAAGTTTACGCCAGGTCAAGTCTATGCTGAGTATCAGTAATGGGCCCTTTACACTTGAGATTTGGAACGTAATTCGGAGCCATATGAATATAAATAAAAAATACCTAAGTATTCTGTAGAGTGGTTCAGGTCGATATATCCGTTTGAAAAATTCCTACGAAATTGGATGACCATTTCATCGATTTTTAAGTAACTTTAAGAGGCGCTAGATACTTGACGCTCAAAGCAAAGCACCGATGACAATGCAATCGAAAATTTGAAAATACGTGCCGTATTTTATTTTGTGATCAATTTTAAGTAACTTCTTGGAGGACGAAAGACTTCATACATAACTCACAATATCGGGAAAACGAAATACTATAAGGAAAATTTTCCAACAAAAACATATTTCAAAATTATATGAAACGGAATGCTTGTGTCGTAGTATTTATATATTTATGTTGATAATTATAGTCGTAGCTTATAAGGAATAAGACCCTCGGAAGTCCTTAATTTTCTTAGTTTACTTAGTTTTTCTTGATTTTATTTTTTCTTCATTTTAGGGACGTACTTAAAAACCTAGCCTAGGAGAAAGGTTGTTACATAAAAGTTTTGTTTAAAAGCAAGTAATTAACCGGTTACGTTAAAAATATCGTATCAAAGTATTTTTTTTCAAAAGGTCGTACCTCAGTTGTGGTGATTTTTTTTAAATAATATATTCACCAAACATCCCATACAATTTCGTGTTTTATCATCCAAAATGAGGAGGAAAATACGAAAATCATTCTATCTGAGCAATCGATTTAAGGGATGGATGGATATACCCGATAGGGAAAATGTCTATCAGTAGTTCGCCTTCAATCTCTTTGCGAATTTAACATGGCGATGTCCTAGACGATGGAAACTGTCCCCGGCTGAATTACCTTTGTAATACCGTTTTCAGTAGCCCCACAACCCTACATTCATATAATTACCTCTATATACGGACCTTTATAACAGCGATCAACAAGAGAACGAGAATGCACAGAAAAAGGCAGCTGCCTAATTATGAGAGCGCAAACTCCTCAAACAGTTAATATTGACTTATACTTAAGTGGGAAGAATTTGCATTTGATAATGATCGCAAGCGCGACTACGATAAGGTAAGTCTGTACCGCAAACATTTTGCGTGAACAAATGGAATTCCCTTATCATGAACAGATTCCCAGTTTTGATCATCAGGTGAGCTCGACATTAATCAATGCCACTAATCGCTGTCCAACCATCGTATCCTCCCCTCTACTAATCGATAGGACACTAGTCCGCTGTCAACCCAGTCATCGTTAACCGATTCCACCGACAACTGTAAGGTGTCCGTCAACCGATACACCGTTCACTTGTAATCCATCGCCTGTTCTCTGGCAGCCCAACGCTGTCCATCGATCTTACGCCTGTCAGCCCTTCCAACAATCACCACTAGAAAGAAATGTTGAGCTTCTCAAGATAATCAAAATCGGATATTAACTAATCAAGTTACAAAAGAACACAACCATTTTGGTATTTGCAAGGGATTTGACCAAATTTAAACATTTATGCGATACCCTCGCATGCTCGTTTACCGTAGTTTCTATACAGTTTAGCCATCTTCTTTCTATAAGACTAAATGGTCTGCTCTTACGTGATCTGTTTATATAAAGGAAGTCTTAATAATTTTTTCTCATCGCTTCATTTACACAGTCGTTCTTCATGCACTCTGTTTACTGACTGTTCCGACTGCTTGGCTGTCTGCCTGGTTGACTGGGTTACTCTGCGTCTGGTTATTCTTTGCATGCTTGGCAGTAATCGGCAGTGAAATCTGGCCCAGAAGGGTGTGGCTACTGGCTGTGCTACACTAGCATGCCCACTCATCCATACACACATAGGTATATGAGAAGAAAAAAATCACAGCACAATGGTTACTTGCAACAATAACAATAGGCCATTATGAATGCAGGGCGTGTCAGCCAACAGAGGCTAAAATTGCTTTAGCTGCCGTTCTTTAGTGCTGTGGTGTGTTGGTGGGGTAAGATTCGTATGCAAGTAGCAGTTCGTTTTGTCGCTAGTGGTGTTGGTGGTGGAAATCGTTCAAATAAAATAACTAAAGAAATGGAAGTGATTAAGTTTGGTGCATTGAATGCGCAATGATTATGGCGGCAAACAGACCTTATATATTCACACACTTATGGGCATATGTACATATGTGTGTATGTATGTACTACATATGTGCTGTGGATGCCTACTTGTTTATTAGGGTGGAGTGAATTTATTTTTTTTCGAAATCGCTTTTGCCTGAATTCCAGAAAGTTGCCTTTCTAGACCAGTAATAAGGTAGAAAATTTTTATGTTTAGAGGTGCCCCAATGCAACTAAACTTCGAAAAAGACGGTAGGTACAAACATTTTTTTTTTTTTTTTTTTTTTTTTTTTGTCATTGATTTACTTTCGATTGTTGTTATTGTGCTCATTGATTTCAAAGCCTATTGATTTTCATGGCCTAGTATGTGCCAGTAGAAACATACTATCATCAACAAAAAACTGTAAAACACCATTTAAAATTTGTCGTTTTTAGTTATAATATGTAATTTTATTAAGGTTATGTATATTAAAAAAGAAATAAAATAAATATGTAAATAATGAGCTTTGTAAAATCGCAATTATTTTGCTCAATTTCTTGTGGCTGGGGGCACCTCAAAACGCCATTCTACGAAAATAATATTTGGTGGTTTTGGTTAACTCTTATAAAGACAAGGTGGTGTCCTATCCCCACTTTTGTTTAATTTCTATATATCTAAGCTACCTTCGCCACCAGAAGGAGTTACTATCATTTCCTACGCCGATGACTGCACAATAATGGCCACAGGCTCAGGCCCAAAGATCGATGAGCTTTGCAACAGAATAAACGGCTACCTCCCTGATTTCTCCAGTTTTTTCGCCTCACGAAACCAGGTATTATCACCGACTAAATCCTCCGCGACCTTATTTACAATATGGACGTCCCAAATGTCGACCATTTTGAACATCCACGTCGATGGCACTACCCTACCGACTGTCCTACACCCCAAAATCTTGGGTGTGACGTTTGATCAGGATCTACATTTTGGTGAGCACGCAGCCGCAATTGTACGGAAAATCCAGAGCCTTAATAAAATCCTCAAATCCCTTGCTGGCAGCACTTGGGGAAAAGACAAAGAAACGCTCATTACCACTTACAAAGCAATTGGCCAGCCGATTGCATGCCACGCGTCCCCTATATGGTCGCCAAGCCTAAAAATGACCCACTGGAATAAGCTACAGGCCTGCCAAAATACTGCTCTCAGAACCGCCACGGGCTATCTTCTTATGTCCCCAGAACACCATCTACATAATGAGGCGAGAAACATCCCCATCAGGGAGAGAAATGAGATGCTAACCAAACAGTCCCTGTTGAATACCCAGAAACCTGGGCATCCCAACAGACATCTGATTGATGAGCCAACACCGCCTAGGGACTTAAGGAGTCATCTCCGTAAGCATTTTGAGGAAATACCTGAGAACTCAGCCGTATGAAGCAAAAAAACACAAGCAGGACCTTGGTGAACTCCACAAACAGGCGTCGGACCTAAGCCAGGAATTGCCCGGTAAATCCAGTACTCAAAAAACAGTACCCAAAACTTGCGGAAGAGGAACGCATACTCCCCAGAGAAACGCGAGTAACTCTGGCTCAACTTCGTTCTGGATACTGTAACAGGTTAAACTCTTACATATCCAGAATCAACCCCGACATACAAAATGTATGCCCTGCTTGTAATGTGTCCCCACATGACACCAACCATCTCTTTAATTGTAATGTGGAACCAACGACCCTAACACCCCTTTCATTATGGTCCACCCCTGTTGAAACAGCAAGTTTCTTGGACTCCCGTTAGAGGATATTGATGAAAATTTGTGATCGGTCGCAGCTATTAGGTGGGGCGAAGCATTGCTACAACAACAACAACAACAACTTTTCATTGCTAGGCCATAAAAAAATCCATAGGGTATCACACCACCCTATTGTTTATGGCTGCCTTATTTTTGTGAATTTAGGGTTTTTGTAAAGAGGGATTTAACGGATAAGCAGAAAAATAATTCGTTTTCTCACGGATAGAAAAGAGCTTTCCTAATGCAATATGCTTTGTGGTGATATTTTTAAATTTTCACTTGTGATTTATTTTTTTATACATTACAAAGTTTTGATACACACATTAGACTGGGTCAAAAAAATTCGCCCCTAAATTTGAAGCTTGTGTTTAGAGGGTCTCGAATATATTTAAAACTTGTTTTGTATCTCTTCAAATACAAGGGGCTTCGTTAAATTTTTTATTGCACATTGCTCGGTTAATTTACATACGATTTTTAAAATTTATATATCGTCTTGAGAAGCTCTATTATTTTCCTGATGCCCATTTAGGCTTGTAGCCCCTTAAAGTATACTTCGCGTTGAAAATGTATTAGGTATGCGGGAACGGCTGCAGAGCTCAATAGGTCATAAGAATGGATTATATATCTTTCCAAAACTAAACGAATCACATATTAATTTTAAAAACTCGATGTCGAATAACCTAGAGACAATAAAATTAACAATTTCCGCTTTATTGGCAAAGACAGAAACAAACTAAAAAAAAAAATCTTGAGACCCTTGCAACATAAGCCCCAAATTTGGGTGTGGCCTTTTGCAACTTTTTATTTCGCATGGAGACCGACAAAGTCTGCTATGTTAAGCTTGACTTCATGTTAATAGTATTACACTCAGAGAAAAACGCCGTTCTAAAATCCAGCACCACCGGACTCAATTCAAGCTTTTCATGTTCTTACTTTTTTGTTCTTGAAAAACGAACGACCTGTTCTTAAAACAACAACCTTGCTCTTGAACTGACACCATTTTCTTCAAAACAGAACGGCTTGTCTTAAAATTTGAACAAATGTTCTATTAATGAGAACGATGTTCTTAAATTAAGCCCAAGAAAAAAAAACGGTACAATTCGCTTGCACTACAATGTTAAATACAACATTTGGCACCAGCTATCAAGAAGTTGTAATGGCCCAGCGGCTATGAAGTTCATCTTGCGATCGTGTGGCGCGAGTTCGATCCCCGTCAAACTCTAAATTTTTTTAAAACAATTTTTTTATGTTCTATTTTTTTTAAATCTTATTTTTCGTTCAGTTCCATTCACATATGTACAGGTAATTCTCCAACTTGTTATGAAATGTTTTAAGTATATATGCAGATTACGTCTTTAAATAAGAATAATTTCTCAATAAGAGAAATGCATGAGAAAATGCTTATTATGAATTTTTTCTTAAACTTTTGAATTTAAATAACAATTTTTTTGTTATAAATATTTTTTTATTTATGTCACAAAAATTATTATTAATAAAAAATAAATAAATATATTTAAAAAAAATACTTTCCCCTCCCACCAAAGATCAAGCACGAACCGTTCTTAAATTGAGACCGAAAAATGTTAAATCGAACCCAAATCGTTCTCGAAGCGTGAGAACGAAAAATCCTAAATCAAGCCCAAGTAGTGCTTGAAATGAGCACAGAAGTTTCACACATCAATACCAAACTGGTCATAAAATACGAACGGTGTGCTTGGAAAAACTGTTCTTAAAACGATCCCATCGGTCACGAGTTAAGTAAAAACGTACTTAACAGACTTTTGTCAACGAATGTTCTTAATTTTGAACTTGTTTCGTTCGTTTTAGAACGATTTTTTCTCTGAGTGTAGGGAGTGCAAATAATTTTGAAATAAAAAAATCATAATCCGGTCTTGTCGTATATTTTTCAAAACCTTTTACGGGATCGTTTCTGCGTTGCAGAAGCCGTTTGGGGCCGGCATAAAATAAATAGGTCCCGTCCCGCCAATTTGTAGGAAAAACTAAAAGGAACACGACGCAAATTGGAAGAGAAGCTCGGCCTAAAAATCTCTTGGAAGCTTATCGCGCCTTTATTTATATTATTATGGAATAGTTTCGGAACTATTTGCAGATCATTTTGGTACTGTTTTGGTATTATTTCGCGTCTATTCCGGGAACTCATGAAGACTATTTGAGACAGCTTTATTGGCTTTTAATCGATAACAACGAATACTGACGAGTTATTGGTTTGTTATCGATATTTTATCGACGTTTCATTAGTTAATCAGAAAAAGGTTATCGGCTCGCTGTCTAGCTATTATCGACGATTATCTGGCGTCCCATCGATTTTTTTAGCGACTTTTACTGTTTCGTTACGGATAACGATTGTTAGAATAAGCATTAACAAATCAAAAACACACCGATAACAAATCAGTAAAAACCCCATAACTCGCCGAGAACAAATGGATAACACGACCACAACAGACGAATTACGCTTCTATAACAAACCGAGTACTCGTCGATATCAAACAATAACACGCCCGTAATTCGTCGATGATAAACCGATTGTTTATCGATAACGGTTATTATCGGTAACAAACAGTTAAAAATTCGACAGTAGGTTGCTGCCGACAGCAATCTTTGGCTCTTTCCAAATAGTCTTGAAATAATACCAAAATATACCCAAAATCATCTCGAAATGTTTCCGGAAAAGCGTAAATGATTCCGAAAAGATCCCGAAGTGAACCTATTATAAAATCGCATGTATTCGAGCTAGTACAGAAGTTCCCTAATTTGTTACAAAAAGATCTCGAGCTAATTCGAAAACAGTACGTAGTTACTCGGGAAATATCCTCCATGATACCTCAAGGGCCCAGGCATCGTTCGGAAAAGATCCTCTAAGAATCCCAAGGCAGAAAATTCCGCAGACATTTTTTGAAAATAGCGATGAATTATTACCAAACGAAACAATAAGCACCTATTAACAGAACGAATTAAAAGAACATGATTTCAATTTTTCGATAATGGTTTGGTGAGTTTTATGGGCCGTATAACTCTTGCCAATAAATGCTACTCTGGGCTGAGCAGGCAATTTAAAAGTAAAGTTCTTTCTCGTCAAACGGAAATCATGATATAAAATTCACTTATCGTACCCATGATTCGTATCGTAACCCGCCTAAGGAATCAGAAGAAAATGATGGCCCCCTTTGACTTTGACTGGCGCGACTTCTTGGACGGCAAAAATTTGTATAAACGGTTAAGCACCATTTAAGTTAGTAAGTATGGGTGACAATGGTGATTTGCCAGATATCAGTGGAGTACGTTCTGGTGAGTAATATCATTAAGGTACTATTTTTGCACTTAAAAACTCCACGAATCCCTAATGGATTGTTCTTAAACTTCCATAACTGTTGAAACATATCGGTTCTTGGGACAATTATTTGCGATCATAGCTGAAAAGGTATCCGTTTCGAAGATTCCAAAAAATCTCATTAAAAACGTAAGCGGCCCACTTATTAGAAGTTTAGTTTTGAGGCGTTAAACAATTTTTCATTTGACAATTATCTCAACGCAACGCGAATAAAACACAACTTTTATTTTTCAACTGACAGCAACGTGTTGCCAACGTATCACTAAAGCGTTTTTTGTTCTGAATGCTTATATTGTCTGCACTTTGCCACCCCATCAAGTGTCATACTTTAAACAACTGATGGAGGCGTTGAGGTTGAACAATAGCTAAACATTTTAAAAACGAAACACAAAAAATCGAAAGTCAGATTAAGGAACCGCAAACGATGGGCAATAACAATATTCTGACATAATCCTTAAATCACCCTCTCTCGAATAATGAGCTTGTGGCTATGTTCGAAACTCATACTTGTACACTCAGAGAAAAAATCGTTCTAAAACGAACGAAACAAGTTCAAAATTAAGAACATTCGTTGACAAAAGTCTGTACGTTTTTCTTAACCTTAACTCGTGACCGATGGGCTTGTTTTAAGAACGGTTTTTCCAAGCACACCGTTCGCATTTTATGACCAGTTTGGTATTGATGTGTAGGGATGCAAACGATACATCGATGTCTAGAGCCGCGTAGTTTTTCCAAAATTTAATTCTACTGAAAAAACACCGGAGAACATCGATGTATCGATGTTTTTCCTCCGATGTTTTTTATCATCGATGTATCGATGTTGCTCCTCAAAATTTGCATCCCTATTGATGTGTGAACCTTTTGTGCTCATTTGAAGCACTACTTAAGGCCCCATTACTGATACTTAGCATAGACTTGACTTGGCGTAAACTTGGCAACTTAGCCACGATTATACTCCACTTAGCGCATACAATCTGGCATCATAATCAATAAATGTCAATTTGTATGACAAAATGTCAAAATGAAATGGAAACAAGCAAATGGCATCTCAAAATGTAAACTTCACTTAGAACTTTTATAGAAAATCAAAATTCAACAGACTTCTAAGTCAAGTTAAGTGTTGCTAAGTTTTGAGTGATCAGTAACATGCAATGTTCATTTAACAGAACTGTAAGTGGCAGTTCTCAAGCAAAGTCAAGTCTATGCTAAGTATCAGTAATGGAGCCTTTAGGCTTGATTTAAGATTTTTCGTTCTCACACTTCGAGAACGATTTGTGGTCGATTTAACATTTTTCGGTGTCAATTCAAGAACCGCTTGTTCTTGATCCTTGGTGGATGGGGTGGGGGGATGGAGTGGGAAGGTGATTTTTCCAATTAGTGCCCATTTATTTATTTTTTTTTTATTAATAATAAAATATTAATAACAAAAAAGCTATTATTAAAGACAAAAAGATGAAAAAAAAAACGCAAAATATGCATTTTTTCATGTATTTCTCTTATTGAGAAATTGTTCTTTTTATTGATGCAATCTGAATATATACTTAAAACATTTCATAACAAGTTTGAGAATTACCTTTGTATACGTGAGTGGAACTGAACGAACAATAAGAGTTAAAAAAAGAAGATAAAAAAATTGTTTTAAAAAACTTCAGAGTTTGACGGTGATCGAACTCGCTCCACACGATCGCAACCGCAACATCGTAACCTTTGGGCCACTACAACTGCTTTGTAGGTGATGCCAAATGTTGTATTTAACATTTTAGTGCACACAAATTATACCGTTTCTTTTTTCTTGAACTTAATTTAAAAACTTTGTTCTTAATTTAAGAACATTATATCTCATTAATATAATATTTGTTCATATTTTAAGACCAGCCGTTCTCTTTTCAAGAAAATGGTTGTCAGTTCAAGAACAAGGTTGTTGTTTTGAGAACAGGTCGTTCGTTTTTCAAGAACAAAAAAGTAAGAACATGAAAAGCTTGAATTGAGTCCGGTGGTGCTGGATTTTAGAACGGCGTTTTTCTCTGAGTGTAGCTTCTTTTGGCATACATATGTACCTACATACTGACATGTATAGTTTAATACACGATCATCTTTTTTTTTCTTTAGTCGATTGATGCCAAAAGGGATTATCCTTTTTCCCACTTCAAACATTTATCTCAAGCACCTGTGCGTTTGCATGCCAATCATGGGATTAAGAAATTTAATTTGGTATTGTGAAAGATTATATAATTTTTAAGGAAATGTTAACAACATCTGTGTCATTAAAAATAACGCTAAAGATAACACAACGGAGAAAGTTGTTTGTCTTCAAACCAGAATTGGCAATGGATGGCGAAAAATCATACAGACAACGTCCAACTTCCACTATATTTTTCTAAAAGCGATGGTTAAGGTGTAATATTCCTAAGTGGTTTTGTAAGTTCTCCGAATGGGACTTAAGTACTAAAATGTGTGGGAATACATGAAAAGCATGAAATGTGTCCATTAGAATATATCATAGTAAAGTGGCGGATCCACGTAAACATTTTACGTTAATTGGGAAGCTACTAGAAACTAAAGATTACGATTTCTCGAATTTGTTCGAAAAGAAATTTTTCGTGAGTCTCCGCTTCTTGCAAGATTCTCTAATCTCGACGAGTATCGTAAGGATCGAGAGCTTCTCGAAAATCAATTTATACGTTTCAATGGCAGTATTGTTAGAGCTAACACAAGCGAATGCGACTAAATTGAGAGTCAAGAAATTCGCGAGGAGCCGAGTTCTCGAGTTTCGAACTTTTAATTTTATTTGTCTTTTTTTTTCAAAATCGCTACAAATGTAGGCTGCCGTGGATATAAAGGTTAAACCATGCAATATCCTCTATTGATATATCACGTTCCGAGCTCAATGTAATATCAAAAACATTGGTGGATGGTGGACCAATATATGTATGAAGGGACACATCCCCTGTTGGCTATCTGCATATTGGTTATCAGGATGTAAAAAAAAAGAGATTCGGCTCTCTCATTCGTAACTCCTCCTCCCCACGCATTGTGGTGCGCATTCCGCGCCCTTTGCGCCCTCCTTAGCAGGATGCCAGGATAAATGCATGCTTATTCTTCTGCTCAACGGCCACCACTGCATCCTCGGTAGTGTAATTAGGCAGCTTATATGAATGCAGCTGTTTCCTTACCATGACTGCAGCCCTTCCTTCCGTTCGCGTACGAACCCTCCGCAAGGTTTAAGAGGAGTTCGCTCGACGCGACTGTACTGTGTTGGAGGTTTATGTGTAAGACTCGTGCACCATTGGGCTGTTTGTCCCCCTCCAGCACCTTCGTCGCGACGTCTTCGTCCTCCTCTTGCACTTTTGGTTTAAGGCTTTCGATGCCCTCTTCAGCCTCTTCCAGAACAAGAATTAAATCGTTATAATGTAAAAGATGTGACGCTATAACCTAGCAAAGTCTTTAAGTTGAATCTCCAGCGAATATTATGCGTTGTGGTTTAACACATCTCCATTTTCTTCTTCAAGGTCAAATAAACTGCACAAGGTAGTACGAATCTAATTTAGAAGAAGATAACTTATAACTCCAAGGAATTCGTCCCGATTGCGTGTAGCCGCCTTTGCCGATGTTGACAGCGACCACCTTTACATACCTAAGCCACATAGACCCACATGGCGTTTTCTGAACCAAAAATAATATAGAAAAACAATTTTTGTAAATACAATTACAAATAAGTGGGAATTAAACCAGTTGCACCTTAGCGCCATTTGACATTTAATAGACAGCAAACTGCTACTGCTGGTACACACATACAAACCAATTTGCCAACAGCGCTCGCTACTCACTGGAATTTGTCGATTTAAGTGCAATAGGTGAGACTAGTCTGTAACAGCAATTTTTCGATCATATCGAAGTTGCAAGTTGTTGTGGTAGATCGCAAAAACGATTGAACGGCTGTTTGATCGTACGATTTCTTGATCGCTTGAATGATCGTCACTTAGTGGTTTTTTGTTTTTGCTTTGTTTGTTGACGGAGAATATTGATTGGCCACAGCTGTGCGAATGAAGCTAAGCTACCAACCAAATACCAAGTCATGTAAATAGAAAAGCATATATTAGATGCTTGTGGAAAAATGCATCGCACAACAACAACAGCAACAATATTCAACTAACATTAAATATGTATGCAATCAACTTCGATCGATCGCACAACGATCGCTGCTTAAATGTTGGTGTCAGCATCAATTTATGGCATTTAAAAATAAAATTGCTATTGCAATTGGCAGAGCGGAGATTGGGAATGATTGGACTATTCGTCGCTAGCAATTGACAAGTTGATTGCATTTAATAAGGCGATTGATCACTTAAACGTTGCCGCCCATTTAGCGTGCACGGAAGCAACAATGTATGTTTGTAGTTGTTGTTTTTAAGTACTACTACTTGATTACTGTAAATTGCTGGGAAATTCATATTTCTGAAATTTAACATCAGTATAAACTGCAACAATTTTTAACAATAATTGCCTTAACCATTTAATTTTTTGTAATATGTATTAAATATTGTTACGAATATTAGGAAACTCTTCATTATTTTCCACCTTCTGTTATCACTCAAACCGCTTAACTGTCGAATAAATTACTTAAATATTCAGTATAGCAAAATATTCTATATTTACACTACTATGGAGTAGTACTTGTAGGGTTCTTATTTTTATTTAACTTTGTGTTTAAGTTACTTTGAAATTTGTATTTTAATATGTTCCATCAATATTTTAATTTTCAATTTTGATATTTTAATTTTCAAAAATTTTCAGTTGGATTCAATTTTTACCTTCAAGAAGTTATACTCTTTATATGTGAATATTCTTAATAAAAATATAAATAATAAAAAAGGATACTACAATTGGCAAACCTGCCAGGAGGATTTAACTAAACATCAACCTTTAAACAAAAAAGAATGTGATATTTTAAATATTTATTGTACGCATAAAAATTTACTACCCCAAACAAACATAATTTATTAGTGCGCCTAAAACCAGGCAGAAATTCGAACAAACCAAAGATTAGTGTGACCATCAGTTCAAATTCAGTTCTAAAATTTTTGAATTTACAATATATAATTTTTATCAGTTACACCATATTGTTGAACGACAATTGGCAATAAACATTTAAACTAGAATTACAAAACAAAAGCAATTTCAAAGCAGAAATTATAGAAGAAAGGAATATTTAAAAAAAAAATATTGGTTTTGGCGTAAAACTACATAAATCCGAAAATTTCAACAATAGCAGCTCAAAATTAAACAACAACAAGTACAAACAAATAGCCCAGCAGCACCGACAACAACACATCAATTCAAGAAGAGCTTTCAACAACTCATGTTTTAATTAAAAGTGCATGAATTGCAATAGACCAAATGCAAATTCGTTCAAATCCAGAAATAGATTTCCAAAAGTGACTTACCGGTAACTTAAAAAAAACCGGAAAAGTGCGCTGAGTTTAACACAACACCGTCAGCCGTCAACACAGCTCCATAAAGAGAACGTAAGTTACAACAATAACAACAATAACGATAGATATAACAAGCAACAACAAATCAAAATAAGGAAGAAATAGTGAGCTGTTATTCAGAACTATGTATATAAATTTTGATATATTTTAAATATATATATAACTATATTAGTTAAGGTTTATCTGAAATTAAAATTTAATACATTTTAAATAATTGTAAACTCTTTCTTCTGGAGATTTAAAAGAATATTTTGCATTTAATAACGTTGAGTTTTGAACGTTATTTTAAAAAATTAATTTTTTGATTTTTGAGATTCCATTTCAGTTATGCTTCGCACGCCACCAAACGACAGAAACACGTCTACACCAACACATCGGGTTAACGATTCGCTTATTGATTTAGAAGGTGTTTCTTCGCAAAATGATCTAATAAATCCATATGCGAACGAAAACAATAACGAAATTTTTTCCACTTCAGTGAAACTTCCTCAGTTTTGGACAAGTTGTCCTGAGGCATGGTTCATAGATGCTGAAATGCAGTTCAATACTAAAAAAATTACTCAAGAAACGACCAAATATGAGTATATTATTACTGCATTATCTCAGGATGTCATAATGACGTATTTGGATTTTATTCAAAATCCACCGGAAATAAATAAATATTCTGCATTAAAACAAACTTTGATCGAAAGACATTCCTTAAGTGAGAATGCAAAATTAGAGAAAGTGTTGTCTGATTCTGAAATGGGTGATCGCAAGCCTTCAGAATTTTACCGATCTTTAGTTCTACTTTCTGGTTCTAATTTTAGCCAAGAAATGTTAAAGAAACTTTGGATGCGAAAATTACCCAAAAACTTGAATGTAATTTTAACAAGTTCGAATTTCAATGACATAAATGATCTAACTAAATTAGCTGATAACGTTTGGGAAGTTATCAGTAAAAATGAAATTGCTTTGATAAACAGTTCTCAAAATTCTAAAGGCGAAAATTCTATTATTACTAATTTGGTTAACACAACATCTTTAATTTGTGAAAATTTTCAAAAATTATCTTTGGAATTAAGTGAAATTAAAAAAGAAATTAGTCAGAATTATTCAAGATCACGTTCAACAAGTAGAAATAGTTTTAGAAGTCCTGTTAGATATCGTTCGAAATCTCGTGATAATCCCAACTGGTTATGTAGATATCATTACAAATTCGGAAATAAAGCTAGGAGATGTGAGGAACCATGCGCGTTTGTAAAAAATAGTAATCCAACAAACTAAAATGTTCCGTTGTTGCAGCGACAAATAACGGAATTTCAGAAATATCAACTCGTCGCTTATTTATATTTGACAAAGAAAACAGGTTAAAATTTTTGATTGATAGTGGGGCAGAAATTTCTGTGCTTCCAGCTTCGAAATTCTCGTGTACAAAAAATCATCAGATATTATTTTAACAGCAGCCAATGGTTCAACGATTTTTACATATGGAAAAAAACTTGTAAATGTTAATTTAGGTTTAAGACGGGAATTTCCTTTTGTGTTTTTGATAGCTGATATAGCAAAGCCGATTATAGGTGCAGATTTTTTATGCAAATATGGACTACTTATTGATATTAAAAACAAATGTTTAATAGATCCATTAACAAATTTATCAGTTAACACAATTTCGTACTATTGTAACATCTCTCTTCCAAAAATTTTTTCAGTAGAAAATCAATACACAAAATTGTTGAAAGAATTTCCTTCTCTTATAGAAGAGCCAAACTATTCAAAACCAGTTAAACACGCCACAGTTCATAGACTTGTTACAGAAGGCAATCTTCCTTTTTCAAAGCCCAGACGTCTAGACCCAATCAAATTTAAGGTAGCTAAAGCTGAATTTGATTTTCTTGTAAAAATTGGAATTTGTAGATCATCAAATTCTTCTGTAGCTTCACCACTTCATTTAGTACCAAAAAAGGAAAGTAATGATTGGCGTCCCTGTGGTGATTTTAGACGACTTAATACTGTTACTGTTCCTGACCGCTATCCTTTACCACATATTCAGGATTTTAATATTAATCTAAGAAATAAAAAGATATTTTCAAAATTAGATCTTGTTAGAGCGTATCATCAAATTCCAATGGCAGAAGAAGATATTTATAAAACGGCGATTACTACTCCTTTTGGCATGTTTGAGTTCATTCGAATGCCTTTTGGTTTGAGGAACTCAGCACAAACTTTTCAAAGATTCATCAATGAAGTTGTAAATGAATTAGATTTTGTTTACGCGTACATTGATGATATTTTAGTTGCTAGCGAGAGTGAAGAGCAACATATTAAAGATCTCCGTATACTTTTTGAACGTTTGTGTGAACATGGTTTGAATGTGAAACCAAATAAATGCATTTTTGGTGTTACTAGAATTGATTTTCTAGGACATAGTATTTCTGAATTAGGAATACGCCCATCGGAAAATAGAATAAAAGCTATTCGAGATTTTGAACTACCAAAATCCATTAAACAAACTCAAAAGTTTATTGGTATGGTTAACTATTACCATAGATATATTTCACAATTAGCCGAATTTACTGGAGTTATATATGATTTAATTAATAAAACAAGTAAAAACCGAGACAAAACTCTAGTTTGGGATGATAAATCTATTAAAGAGTTTGAATGCATTAAAGACAAGTTTGCATCTAAGGTCTTGTTAAATCATTTTAGCAAAGATGCAAAATTAACTTTAACTGTAGATGCATCCAATACGGCAGTCGGTGGTGTTCTACAACAAAATTTCAACAATAAGTCTGAACCTCTCGCATTCTATTCGAAGAAACTTTCACCAGCTGAAATGAAATATAGTGCTTTTGATAGAGAGCTATTAGCAATTTATCTTAATATTAAACATTTTCGATATCTATTAGAAGGAAGAGAATTCACTGTGTTTACTGATCACAAGCCCTTAGTTTTTGCTCTAAATTCAAAAACTGAACGTAGTCCACGACAAACCAGACATCTTGAATTTATTGCACAATTTACAAATGATATTCAGCATATTACTGGACAAGCAAATGTAGTAGCCGATACTTTATCTAGGGCATTTGAAATAGAAGCAATTCAAAATTCACAACTTAATTTTAAAATTTTAGAAAAGGAACAGCAACAAGATGATGAGCTAAACAATCTTGTATCTCAACAATCATTTCAAAATTTAAAATTAGTTAAAATTCCTGTTTTAAATTTCAATATATGGTGTGAATCATCCGGAGATTGTCCTAGACCGTTCGTTCCAAATAATTTACGCAAAACAGTATTTGATAAGTTACATGGGATAGTGCATCCGGGTACTAAAGCCACTCGCCGTCTAATTATAAAAAAATATTTTTGGCCAAACATGAATAAAGAAATTAATAGATGGTCCAAGGAATGTATTAGTTGTCAAAAATCTAAAGTTTATCGACATACGAAGTCACCAGTTAGTAAAATTTCAATACCGAACAAAAGATTCGAACATATTCATTTAGATATTGTAGGACCTTTACGTATTTCAAAGGGACATCGCTATATTTTGACTATTATCGATAGATTCACACGTTGGCCAGAAGCATACGGATTAAAGGAAATTTCTGCAGAAACAATTGCAAATAAATTTTTATGTGAATATATATCTCGGTTTGGTGTACCTCTAGAAATAACTACTGATCAGGGTGCTCAATTTACTTCAAAATTGTTTACAGAATTAACAAAGTTATTAGGTAGTCATCAAATTACAACGTCAGCTTATCATCCTCAAGCGAATGGCATGGTAGAGCGATTTCATAGGCAATTGAAATCTTCTTTAATGGCTACAAATGGAACCAGAGATTGGTATGGAGAGCTACCTCTAATACTGTTAGGTTTGCGATCAACATTTAAAGAAGATATTTCGGCTACACCGGCTGAAATGGTTCTTGGACAAAATTTAAGATTACCCGGTGAACTTATTGTTCCAACATCTGAAAATTCATCATCAAATGAAATTTTGGGTAAATTGCGTGAAAAATTTAGAAATGTTCATTCGAGTTTAAATCATGTTAATGTTGGTTTTTATGTTCCGAAAGATTTGCAAACATGTAAATTTGTTTTTGTTCGTTTAATTAATAAGCGTTCTTTACAACAACCGTATGAAGGTCCATACAAGATACTTGAAAAAAACAAGAAGTATTTTAAAATAGAAATTGATAATGAGATCAAAACTATCCCGATTGACAGGCTAAAACCAGGGATTATTGAAACGTTACCTAACAACTCTAACACTCATCACAATAACATTAAAACAAAGAAGAAAGTCACATTTAATTTATTTAATGTTAATTCTCTGGAAGGGGGAGTAATGTAGGGTTCTTATTTTTATTTAACTTTGTGTTTAAGTTACTTTGAAATTTGTATTTTAATATGTTCCATCAATATTTTAATTTTCAATTTTGATATTTTAATTTTCAAAAATTTTCAGTTGGATTCAATTTTTACCTTCAAGAAGTTATACTCTTTATATGTGAATATTCTTAATAAAAATATAAATAATAAAAAAGGATACTACAGTACTTCACAATTATATTACTAGCCTATTTCACAACGTTTTATGACGTGTCTAGACTTCTCGCGAACAGCCGTCTCGAAGAGTTGCTTGTTTATTTCTCGTTTCTATATCTCACATTGGCTATGGGTACATACATGTGCATCTGTAGTAAATGTAAGGTCATATGCGCTTTCTATTGCTTGTGCATGTGTGTGAAATATTCTCATCACTCTTAGCTGCTGTGTGTGAAATATTCTCTACTCTCTTAACTGCTGTTTACATTTGTGTGAAATATTCTCTGCTTGCTTTGCTGGTGTTGTGTAGCATTTATATACTAGCAGCATAGTGATGTGTCTAAACTGCTAATATTCGCCACAATATATATTTATCATTATCATTATCTGGCGCTTATTTACCTTGGAGATTTTGGTAATTGCGTAGTAAGTAGATGACAACCCTACTCTGTTGGAACACGACATTAAAAAGCTTCCATTTAATATCCATATAGGCATTTTCGATTCTTATGGTTACTTTGAAATAGGTGGCAAACTTGTAAAGACATCCTCAGTGAACATGCCTAGGGACGATATCTAAATATTCGATACACTATCTATCTTGTATATTACGGTCTTATAATGAGACGGGCACCTTTAATGACTGGACTTTTCATATTATATAAATAATAGAAAGTATTATTGGTGACATATTCCTTCACAGTATATGCTAGAACAATGCTGTACTCTATATTTTCAGACGATTTCAATTAATTTGATGTTTTATGACCTGATATCGTTAACGTCATACCAGAGCAATAGCTTTCCTCTTTTTGAACAGATGCGTACATTTGATTAAATTATGAATCCATCGTTGTAGAATCCACTAAGATCTTTGATCCAGCTCGCTTTAGATATACTTGTGCGATATAATGTTCCTTTATGTGATGGTATATGAAGTGATATAATATACAATATGTTGCATCGTGATGTGATATGATGCGAAGGTTTTGATGTGATTTTTTATGATCAATAATGATATGGACTGCTGATTAGATATGTATATCTTATCTACATCGGCTGCCGTTTCGAAAACGCACTATTTCACAAAAATTTTCAAAAATGACCTGGCTCATGATTTTTTCAGAAATGCCCTATATAAGAATTCGGTTGAAGCATGCTCTCACCCAACTTTTTTTTAAAAGTAAACATATATTAAAAGTAAACATATATTAAAAACATGCGTTTTTAAATAGTATAGTACTTTTTCTTATCAGAAGTGGATATGATATGGTTGAAATGATGTGATCAAACGGGATGAGATGTGATAAGTGATTAACAAGATACATTAGCAAGATGCGATTATAGGGCAAAATAGGACGATGTGATGTGATTTTATATGGTTAGAAACTATGAATTAGATAGTTTTGCTCTACTGCGGTTGCGTATTTTGTGACACTCCCAAGCTTTCGCCACGGCAGTCAAGATTGAGTGATATTCCAGTTAGCAGTCGATACGATATGATTAACATGAGATGATCGAAGGTGATGAGATGTTATAAGTGATTGACAAGATTGGACTAGTATGTGTGTTATGTCACATGGCCATGAATGATAAGCCAAAAACGAGAGCGGGTGATATTCCACTTAGCAGTCGATATGAAAAGGTTGACATGATATCATCGAAGGTGATGAGACGTGGTATGTTTTTGGCATGAATAGAATGATATGATGTGATTCTAAGTAATCAGAGACTTTGCAGACAATGGGTTCGAAAGGTTTGGACTACTAAGGTGTTGTAAATTTTAAGACAATCCCAGGATAAGTTTTGAAAAGGAGTTTCGATCACGGAGCGTAAAACGTGATATGTGCCATGATCGGGAATGATAAGTCAAAATAGAATGAGAAGATGTGATTTAATGTGGCTGGAGACTATGTAGTTAAAGTTTTGACCTACTGCGGCGTTTTGTATTGGTGCGACTATGGCAGGCGATGTAGAGTGATATTTCCATCAGCAGGCGAGAAGATAAAGTTGACATAAAATAATCAAAAGTGATGATATGTGGATATGGCATGATATGGATTAACATGATGATACAATATGATGTGATCTGATTTTATGAGCTTAGTGACTATGGAGGCCATGAATTTGAGTGTTTGCCCCACTAAGCTGTGGTATATTTCATGACACTCTCAGACTAAGGCTGGAGCTTCTTCCAGCTGAAATAAAGTGCCATTGACCTTGGGGAACCTGCGTTCTCCATGTTGTCGCTTCATCCTTCATACCCATTACTAATTGTATATCCTTATGAAGTCACAACTTGTTAAAATTAAAAATTCAGCAAATACACGGTTCCGTAAGTTGTCTATATATATACGTGTGTACATGTCCTCGCCGGCGGCTTTTGCCAAAGGACTCATTTTTAATGCAGCCATTTGAGTTATTGCGATTACACATAAAAGCATTGAAAATTCTTACAAGCAATTCAATTGCAATTACAATTTTTTGTTTACAACGCACACTCATACAAACAAACACTTGGAAGGTACATTTGGGCGCAACATCATGCAACGATATGATGCACCTTGCAACAATTGCAATTCGAGGGAATTGATAGTGGCATCAAATAGCCAATATAAGCGAACACTTTTTTTGTAGATATTAAATTAGGTATAATAAGTTTAAAAGTTGCTATACAACAACTTGTTCTCCCGATAACAACAACAAAAAAATTGATAGCAAGCATCTGCTGCAATGAATACGTTCGCCAGGCACAACACGACGTTTGAAATATTTCGAATGAGCGCCAAGCCTCACCAGATATTTATGGACATGCCGCGGTATATTCACTAGTATGTTCTTTTGTATGCCAAGGAAAAATATATGTCAAGTGTTTTATACAACCCTAACAAAGTAGATTTTCCGCATTAATATTCGAAATTTATATTTAAACATATGACAAGTAAAAGGGCGCTCTGAAAACCAGACTAAAGCGCTTCAACAATGCAGCTGCGCATCTGAGTCGCACCGTCGCACAGTGTTTCGTTTCCATATAAGGTGCGACCACAAGTAGCTACTGTCATGCGATTTCTTAACGTTCGCATATAATATAGAACGAAGAGTTCAAAAATGTACTTGGAAGTAATCACACCCAATTTTTAATATATATTGTATATTTGGATACACAAAGCATGATTATTCAGTAAATAATACTTTTATACGGACCGAATTTTATATTGGTCGCACAATAATATTGTATAGCACAGAAAAATATTTAGCGCAGTGTTAACACTTTTCGGAGTTAGGTTAGGTGAGGTTGAACTGGATGGTCAATAAAAAACTCACATAAACTGATTGTGTCCATAGTGTTACCAGAATTTGTTTGACGACCAAACGGAAGAACCCCAATGAGGTGCAGGACATATGTACTTTATAGAATAACTCCGTCCTCTTGGAAAATACTAGCAGTTTTCTAGGACCCAATTTAATTGCTGCCTGGAGATCTGGGAACTCTGCCGCCCCTAATAACTGGAGCCTTGACCTGGGGAGAGCAGGACACGAACACAGAACGTGCTCAACCGTTTCGGAGTGATATCAAAACTAATTTTGGAGTCAACGTTGTTGCTCGTTCTGTTACGTTATGCCAGATGTAAACATCAAGCCGCTATGGTGTGATGGTCGAAGCAATATCCAAATTTTTTTTATTATCATTATAATTTAAACTCTAAACGAAGTAAACTTCAATGTCCCATTACGATCGTCAAGAGGCAATGCAGAACTAATTTCGAATTAAATATACCTTTTCGGTGTTTGTGTCATGATTTTAACTCTCATTATAATTCATTTGATATAACGGGTTCACTTTTTACTATAAGGAAAACTGTCCAATCCTATTTTAACTAGTAACAAAATTAAAAAAAAATTTTAAAATAAAACCTTTATATGCTAAAAGCGTTAACTTATTTAGCAATTTGCTATATGTATAATTTTCAACTGTTATGTATATAATACTCAGCAGATGATTTTTATTCTGTAGCTGAGCAGTTTTAGATCTCGACGCTTAACAAACCTCCGCCTATCAACAACTCGGCAATAACAAAATCCGTGCGTCATGCGGATGTGCCCCTCGTGTCGGTTGGGCGGGCTGTGGAGGGTATTAATCCATTGGGTTTATTATTATTAATATTTTCAGAAAAGTTTTTTCAGCAGTTCTTGGGGATGAAATTCACACTATTTTGGATTTTGTATAGAACACAACCACAACGTGCATTTTTTACATCAAATTTTTTTTGTGTGCATTAATTAAAAACCATTATAATGTTAATTCCAGAGTTCGGCATAGATGTTACACTTATAATATGGAATATACCGTAGAAAAATAGACGAAATTGGTTAAGGGCCATTTTTTTAAAGGTCCATAGTCAAATATAGTACTTTACCTGTGAGTTATAATCATTGCATATCAGTGGTTACTTCCAAAATGTCATTGTAATAAGAAATGCTAAAAACTTAAATAAATTTTAAATTGGCATAAACAACCCTTTTTGATACGGCATTTTCACTTTTTTCGGGGGTCATGACTCTATAAAGAATTGGCATATATTTGTTGTATTTTTTTTTTTTTTTATATTAATTGTACTTCTTTTTCCCATCTTTTAATATTGTAATTTATCAACTTATTCTAAAAAAAACGTCAAAATTTTATTTGGTACATAACATATAAACCAATTCCATTTTCATTTTATTACGTAGTTAAAGCAATTATTTTGGATGGGTTAACCAAATTATCTTTTATATAGAATATTATAATTTTTCTTTAATTGCCCATTTTAAAATAACAAACTACCATTTACAACTGACTGTTTTCAAATCGAACTGATGCTATCGCAATTACAACTGACTATTCTCATTTCCTTTTGACTATTCTGCCAACAGTCTATTCTAAATTACAAATGACGCCTTCGCAATTTCATTTGATGCTTTGTCATTGACAATTCTTATATCTCAAATCCATATCGACGTGACATATCGTATTTGTATTTACATCTAATGATTTCTTATATCAAAGTGGCTATTCTCAAATGGAAATGACGTATTCGCGATTTCAATCTCAATTGATTCTTCTCATATCGAAGTGATGTTTTCGCACTTCAAATTGACTGTTCTGATTTCTATTCAACGCTTTCACATTTATAATAGACTTTTTTCCCAAGTGACTTTTCTCAATTACAAATGACGCTTTCGCATTTTCATTTTCCATGCTTTTCCATTTACAATTGGCTATTCTCAAATCTCAGATTCATATCGACTTGACGCTTTCGTATTAAAGTTGACGGGTAGAATGGCTGTCACGAATTGTCAGAGAATAGAAGAAAAGTTGGTTTGTTTGCTCGCGGCAAATAAATTGAATTGCCATAAAATGCCTATTTGTGTTCCCAAGCAACTTCTCTTCTTAAATGTGTCTATAGAAAATTAGACAATATTTATTTATAAAATCTGGTTAATAGAGAATATATGAGCAGCCAGTTAAGCAAACATTTAAAAATATGTAAATAATGCAATATACAATTCTTTTACATAAATTTTTGAAAACACTATTGAGCAAAAGATTTAAGTTATCCAATAGAGATTTAACAAATGATCGAGGATATTTACACAAATTCACAATGATTGAGTCCAAAAAGAAAGTGTAAACAAAAGTTATCTGTTTGGTTACTTTTCATGTATTCTTTTGAGATTTGTTTTACAAAATATTTACAATTATCGATTTAACCGGGAGTTGGATACCTGTTTGTAAAAACGAAAATATCAAATGAAGTAATCTCATAGATTGCTATCCTCCAGGTAAAATATGACTTAACTGCAGATGATGAAAACGGCCTTTTGTGAATACTATTTTTTTAACTTTGGAAAAACTAATATAACTCTTGTTTCTTTTGCTGCAATATTTTGATGCTCTCTTAACTTTAGCATTAACTGTCTCTTCTAACTTCATCGTTATTCCGAGTTTCTCTACTTAATTTTTAATAGTATTTTTTTCCGGACTCGTCACACTGTGCGACGCAACGTGGCACAATTACCAACAATCAAATTATAATGCAAAACTCAGGCACACACTTTCAAAAATATCCTTTGCATAAGCTGACTGCTGTTTTCCTTAAACCAAACCTGCCTTGGACGTGCTCATCGTTAGCTTTGTACAAGGATGGATGAATTCGCTTAGCGTAAGGATAATAATCATAATTACTTTATATCTTATCGTAACGGAATGGAGCACGCTCTACAAAATAAATACAAAATTGCTGTACATAACTGCATTTTTTAATCAAACTGGAAGTTGTTTTGATAATTGGGCGGAAGGGTGTAAGTAGTCGAATCGGCAGGTACCTGCCTGACACTCACACACATTTAATTTGTTTGGTATAATAAATTATAATGCAAATGTCCACAAATATCATTTTCGCGAAATATAATTGTTTTGTTCATTCGTAATTGGATATGAAAATGTTGATAAATGTGCGGTGTATTCGCGAAAATTACTGGTCAGCCTAATGAGGGCAAAGGCTAATTAAACAAAATACGGGGGTCCCTAAGCGTGGAGGATAAGTTTCAAAAAATTAAAAGTTAACACGACTGATATGCACAAGCAATTGGCAATTGGATATATTTATATGTAGTTATATGTTAATACAATACGATGTAAAAGCACACAAAAGATCTTAACAGAGCTAAAGCTAAAATGGCTTTTTGGAGGTACGTCTTAGCTGACTTTAAATAAAAGTTGCCATCGATAAAAAGGTTTTGCGTATTTCCGAATTCGGAGTATTTCCATCCGAAACGAAGATGAGAGTGCTTGATGGGTGATGATAATTGGTCATAGGAGCTTGCTGAACTAACCCCAAGTTTTTATTAAAATAAAAAAATACCACAGTGCCTTCGAAAATTATTTTCACGATAAATATTTTCCGTGATTTGGTTGAAGAAAAAAAAGGAAAAAGGTATCGTTTCACGTAAATACATAGGTAAAGTTAAACAAGCAAGTAAGGATGGGGCTGTCTTCGGCTGTGCCGAACACCCCATAACTTTCATGAAAGCAGCTGTACAATAATCTGATGAATTTTTAAAACTTCATAAAATCTGAACAATCAGCTGCATATTTGACAGATCTTGAAAACAATGTATTCCAGATACGTAAGCACCTGGTGAAGCTTATTAGGGGAATAAGCTTAAGCTTTTAGTTAGGGGAATAAATGACGAAACCCCTCTCATCTCAAAGATCGGTTCTATGGAATATATACTATATATATTACCGATCTTTTCAGATAACAATGCTTGCCATGCACGTAAGAATCTGGTGGAAATTCAAGCATCTGTTAAAATGAGAAAAAATGGCGAAAATCCCGAAAAGTAGTATAAATCTGATCCCCTTGCTTCCGACAAATGTCTAATCGAACACCAAAATATATCAGCTCATCAAATTTTATTGAGATATCTCAAAAATTAAGGGACTAGTTTGAGTTCAAACATACAGACGAACAGACGGACATGGCTAAATCAACTCAGCTCGTCATCCTGATAACTTCGGTATACTTATTGTCTATCTCTTCCCGTCTAAGGACTTATTTTCCTGTAAGGGCTTACGAATTTCGATTTCGGACCGAACTTAATATACCGTTCCAGTTTCATGAAAGACAAAAAATTATGTGATATGTCATTAGATATAAAGCTATCCTCTATAACATAATGTAGAGTTCACAGTAAAGAAAGGGTCGATTGAACATTTGGTGGAGGCTTCACAAAAGGCAATAAAATGGGGGTCATTCTAATACAAAAAATGCGATTAGTCTGGCATAAATTAAATAATAGTGACAAAGGAATATGCGACTATAGCGATATTTGATTTCATTATATGTGTTGAAGTGACCCCTTTTGTTTGGTCATATCCTATGGGGAGACCAATTGTACCAGTTTATGCAGGAACAGGTAGTGTCGTACAGGTTTTTTTTCTACTCTCCTAAATGTCCTTACGTGTACTGCTTTCCGTACCGTAAATTTTCCAGTTTTTATTTTATTTTTTTACCGTCAAATACAATATTTTTAGTTTTTTCAAGGCGAATTCAGTACCAGGTGTTGTCATCCCAACAGCTGATTGCTTCTTCTTGATTATTTGCCATACAACGCCTTGGTACAACATCATGTCAGTTAATTAAGTTAATCGAAATTAATACAAATTTTCTTTTGAATTGACATTCTTCTGCACGGCGAATTGCGTTGAATTCGCTTTGCCACCACCTGTAACATATTCGCTTCGGTTTTTTTCCTATTGATATTGTCGAAATATGAAACAAAACAAACTTTACCATAGTGGAACATAACGTATTTTGGGCTCGGCTTGGGGCTCCGCATTTTTATACTCAGCGTGCTTTGCACACAGAGTATATTAACTTTGATTGGATAATGGTTGGTTTTACAGGTATAAAGGAATAATTGGAAAACACAAACAGCCTGATTATTTAGGAAATAATACACCTAGAATGTTGAAATTTGAAGTGTGGACTGATATTGAGACTTTTGATAAAAATTTGAAAAAAACAATTTTTAAATGGGCGTGGCACCGCCCACCTGTGATAAAATCAATTTTACAAATATTATTAATCATAAATCAAAAATCGTTAAACCTATCGTAACAAAATTCGGCAGGGAGGTTGCCTTTACTATAAGGAATGATTTGAAGAAAAATTAATGAAATCGGTTAAGGACCACGCCCACTTTTATATAAAAGATTTTTAAAAGAGCATTTGAGTAGCGTAGTAATTTACATCGCCAAAGCTTTTAGTGCTCCATGTTTTAAAATCTGTGTTTGGCTTTACTGTCCATTTGCCTCGTTGCTCATTTTCGCAGCATTCTTGCCACAGCCTTAACGTTTCGTCCTTACACTTTTGGCTAACTGCTCCTTTGCGCTCTCGACACGTCTGCATTTTTGATTCCTATACATTCTTCTTCCCAAGGTTAATTGATCGATAAACATAGTTCCAGTGATCACTTGGACACCTGATCTTGTTTCAGTGCAGGGAGCTGACAGAGATTCTCTTCTGAAGTCTTTCCACAGTTCGGAGCCCTACAGTAACATGGATAGGGTCATGTTCATCAGCAGCTTCCTTTTGCTTTCTGTTGCTCCTCCGATGTTTGCCACCAGTCTGCTTAGCAACGATAACTGTTGAGATGCCTTCTGAGTTGCATGTGGTAGTCGGGAGTCTGACTATGCGCCTAAATATTTGGCTACCTTCTTTGATGTTATATTTCCAGAAAAGATTTCAAATTGAAATCCTGGCAGTATGTGGTTTTTTGTTACGAGTATCAATCTGTTTTTCTCCCGCTGGCTGAAGTCCGCGCGAGACTGGCCACTTCTTTGTGGGTATCATGGCCTGGTGGAGCTCTCATAACCGCACTTGTTTTGAATCGTCTACAGGTCTCCCGAAGTTTTTTTTATATGTATGTATATGGAAGCGATGACTGAGATAGTTCCTTATGACGCTCTATAGAATATTGGCTGAACTTTCTTTATATACTGTACATAAGGCCCACTTATGAACACATTGTTACCCATATATGGAATCGCATCCTAGAACCCGGAAAAACTTGCCGGCGAAGAGGTATGAAAGTATGAAATTATATAAAGAAATATGAGCAAAAATATTAATATATACATACATACATTAACGCCCCGATTCTGGTGTGGTAACAACATTCTTCACCGTGGTAACGAAATCATGTGGCAACTTTTACACCCTTTTGGTATTCTACCCGCGAAAGTAGCCGGATAATTTTTTACCCACAAAAGTAGGTGGTTACATCGAAATAACCACACAACAGCTGTTGTTTAGAAAAAGGCAGAACTGAAAAATAAAGAACTGTAAGCGCAAATAAGTAAAGCTATAGATATTTGTTTACATTATGTACTTTCACAGCATAAATTACAATACACCTACGTAGAAACTTATCATGCATAATATGCATATACACCTCGTATCTACAAGTGAGATATTTTCGGTAAAACGAACACGGTTTCCACACCATGTTTTCATTTGTGTTCTGGTGTTGCCTACGGGAATAATTTTATACAAAACATTTCTTCCGAAATCAAATCTCTTTTGCATTTGTTTCCTTCTGTCTTCGAGTTAAAATATTTCTTGTGCCAAGATACTTAGTTTTCAATTACCTTGCGTGGCTTAACACCACAATAGTCCTGGAATTCCTTGAACTCATTGAACTAGGTGAGAAATATTTAAATATCAACGTGCCAACGAGAATTAATGCATAGAAATCTATATGTATATATAAAAAGAAGTGTACATTTTGATTGTCACTCCATAAAAGCCTTCCGCGATTTACAACGAGATTGACTGAATTTTTGTATGTGTGCGTGTCGGGTATTTGACGCTTGCCCCGCGACTATCAAATAAAAAGCCATCAATCAACATTTGCATTGAGAAACCGTAGCGTTCGGACGTTAATATGTTGTCATCGGATGATGACTTTTTGTTCTTGCAACTACAGCAGTTTTATTAAATAATAAAAAAATTAATAAAAATTTTATTAAATAATAATAAAAGCTTTACATTCCATAAAGCTGGTAAACATTGATAATTTTCAATAAATTTTAATATGAATTGCTGTTCTTCCGCGCACTTGTTCATTTTGAATGTCGACACAAATTAAATACAACACTGCGTTTTGTCAATCACACCCCGCGACTATCAAATAAGCTAGCGTCAAATGAAAAAATCAAAAATTTTTGATTTTCATCAACGTGTAGCCGACAACAAATACGTGTGTCACGAAGCCACCCGACTGCACTAACACACACAAAATTCAGTCAATCTGGTTGTAAATCGCGGAAGGCTTTAACTCGAGAACGGATAGAAACATTGTCATGAAATTTTTAGGAAAGATGATGGTTAGTTGATTTTGAAATCCCAAATCGGTTTAGCCATCTATATATATAAAATAGGATGTATGTATGTTTGTATGTTTGTATGAGGCTTATGGACTCCGAAACTACCACGCCGATTTTACTAAAATTTTCAGGATACCTTAGTAGGAACCCGGGGAGTTTTTGTGAAATGTTTTTTTTTTCGGGAAGTGGACCAGGGACCGACTTATTCTAAACTGTCGTATGTATGGCCCGATTTGCCTGAAATTTGGTATGTAGGTAGCGTTATATCTAGAATAAAATGTCAGATATTTTTTCTTCCGGGAAGTGGACCAGGATACATATTGGTGACTAGGGTCTCGAGATATAGGACAAAACGTGGACCGGGGCACCCCTAGAATGTGTTTATACAATATGGATATCAAATAAAAGCTGTTGAGGAGTGCTTTAGTATAGGGTAGTTTTCATACCTATTGGTGACTAGGGTCTCGAGATATAGGCCAAAACGTGGACCCGGGCACCCCTAGAACGTGTTTATACAATATGGATATCAGATGAAAGCTGTTGATGAGTGCTTTAGTACAGGGTAGTTTTAATACCTATTCGTGACTAGGGCACGAGATAGAGGCCAAAACGTGGACCCGGGCACCCCTAGAATGTGTTTATACAATATGGATATCAAATGAAAGCTGTTAATGAGTGCTTTAGTACAGGGTAGTTTTCATACCTATTGGTGACTAGGGTCTTGAGATATAGGCCAAAACATGGACCCGGATACCCCTAGAATGTGTGCGTTTTGGATATCAAATGAAAGCTGTTGCTGAGAGCTTTTAAGTAATTTTCATTGTGATATTCGATTCGCATCAACCTGGCAAAACTGATAAATATGAATGGGAAGCCGAAATAAAGACATGAATTAATAATACCCACATACCTATTTATATACGTCCTATTCGATTTGCCTGAAAGGAGACCGAGAAAGAGATAAAATGAGACGAAGATGGATATAGATGAAGCGAAAAATACCGAGGTAGGAGTGAATACAAAGATTAGGAAAAAGTGTAGAGGGGCGAGGGCAGAGTTAGACGGAAGATGCTTATTAAAATGTATGCAGATATATCAAATTTAGGGCAGAACAACGTCTGCCGGGTCTGCTAGTTCTTTGTATAAGTTTTGAAAGTGCTAGGCTCACGGCAGAGTGCTCGCTATAAGCTAAGCTAGGCGAGAAGCAATTTTTATTTTCATATATTTTACACAGTGTTGTATAACCGATCGAAATATCTAGCCGTTATTAATATTATTATAAAAAAAGAGTTTTTTTTTGATTAGTCGGTTATTTCATCAACAATTAACGACGATGTGTTTGCCAACACTTTTCTTTTTAATGCCAGGCATAAATATATCCTAGGTTAAATGTTATTGTTCTGGTACATTTTATTGACTGAGCAATTTTTTATGGTGAGAGTTCCATTGAAGTAAATTCAAAATTATTTGGGGGCTAACGAAAGTGTGGCGAATTTTTGGGCAATATTGTGAATTTTTGCCTGAGTGAAAAAGAAAGAAAAGTACCAATCTTGGCTACTGCCTAAAAATGATCAAGATTGAAGAAAAGGGACCAGCGGACCAAATGGGGTTTGAAGGGACCATTTTTGGTCCAAACGAACCAAACTGGCAACCGTTAAAGCGAAGAAAACTACCTTTCAAATTTCTCCACAGACACTGGTGAGTTTTTTGGTGATGACAGCGTTACCACTTGGGCCAGAATCGCGGATAAAAGAACTGGTAACGATATTCGGTTTCATAATGTTCTGGGTACTATTTTACTGGTAACGCTCAGAATCGGGGCGTAAGTATTAGTTCCTCCATAATTATATCCAAGAACATATAAATGCATACATCACCATTATCCGTTTAATTTTTATTACAACAGGCAATCAAACTACAGAAAACCATTTGCTGATAATATGCAAAACAGTAAAGCCGGGTGGTGAATTTGATATAAAAATAGCTTCATAGAATATATAAAGTAATGTAATTTCTTTGATTTATTGCCGCAATGAACAAGTAAAAGGTAACAACAACAATGAATAAAGCCGAGAATGGGTGTTAGTGGTTAGCCGCAAGCAGTCGGCCATTATAATTTAAAAAGAAAAAATATATATATAATAATAATTGTATCGACCTCAAACCAAACAACATACCCAATAGGAAGAAGTAATGAAGGCTAAGTTCGGGTGTAACCGAACATTACATACTCAGTTGAGAGCTGTGGCGACAGAGTAAGGGAAAATCACCATGTTGTAAAAATAACCTAGGGTAACCCTGGAATGTGTTTGTATGACATGTGTATTGAATGGAAGGTATTAAGGAGTATTTTAAGAGGAAGTGGGCCATAGTTCTATAGGTGAACGCCATTTAGGGATACCGCCATAAAGGTGGACCAGTGCTGACTCTAGAATTTGTTTGTACGATATGGGTATCAAATGAAAGGTGTTAGTGAGTATTTTAAAAGGGCGTGGGCCTTAGTTCTATAGGTGGACGCCTTTTCGAGATATCGCCATAAACGTGGATCAGGGGTGACTCTAGAATGCGTTTGTACGATATGGGTATCAAATTAAAGGTATAAACGAGGGTTTTAAAAGGGAGTGGTGGTAGTTCTATATGTGAAGGCGTTTTCGAGATATCGACCAAAATGTGGACCAGAACATCATCTGTCGGGTACCGCCAATTTATTTATATATTTAATACCACGAACAGTATTCCTGCAAATATTCCAAGGGCTTTTCACTTCGCCCTGCAGAACTTTTTCATTTTCTTCTACTTAATATGGTAGGTGTCACATCCATTTTACAAAGTTTTTTTCTAAAGTTATATTTTGCGTCAATAAACTAATCCAATTACCATGTTTCATCCCTTTTTTCGTATTTGGTATATGAAATTGGCATTTTTTTTCATTTTTCGTAATTTTTGATATCGAAAAAGTGGGCGTGGTCATAGTCGGATTTCGCCCATTTTTAATACCAAGATAAAGTGAGTTCAGATAAGTACGTGAACTGAGTTTAGTAAAGATATATCGATTTTTGCTCAAGTTATCGTGTTAACGGCCGAACGGAAGGACAGACAGTCGACTGTGTACAAAAACTGGGCGTGGCTTCAACCGATTTCGCCCTTTTTCACAGAAAACAGTCATCGTCCTAGAATGTAAGCCTCTACCAAATTTCACAAAGATTGGTAAATTTTTGTTCGACTTATGGTATTAAAAGTATCCTAGACAAATTAAATGAAAAAGGGCGGAGCCGCGCCCATTTTGAAATTTTCTTTTATTTTGTATTTTGTTGCACCATATCATTACTGGAGTTGAATGTTGACATAATTTACTTTTTTACTGTAAAGATATTAACTTTTCTTTTAAAATTTGACTTTACAAAAAAATTTTTTTAAAAAGTGGGCGTGGTCGTTCTCCGATTTCGCTAATTTTTATTAGGAATACATATAGTAATAGAAGTAACGTTCCTGCCAAATTTCATCATGATAGCTTCAACGACTGCCAAATTACAGCTTGCAAAACTACTAAATTAACTTCCTTTAAAAGTGGGCGGTGCCAGGCCCATTGTCCAAAATTTTACTAATTTTCTGTTCTGTGTCATAAGTTTAACTCACCTACCAAGTTCCATCGCTTTATCCGTCTTTGGTAATGAATTATCGCACTTTTTCCATTTTTCGAAAGTTTCGATATCGAAAAAGTGGGCGTGGTTATAGTCCGATATTGTTCATTTTAAATAGCGATCTGAGATGAGTGCTCAGGAACCTACATACCAAATTTCATCAAGATACCTCAAAATTTACTCAAGTTATCGTGTTAACGGACGGACGGACGGACATGGCTCAATCAAATTTTTTTCGATCCTGATGATTTTGATATATGGAAGTCTATATCTATCTCGATTAGTTTATGCCGTTACGGGGTACCGTTATGCGAACAAAATTAATATACTCTGTGTACTCTGCTCAGCTGTTTATAATAAAATATGTTATGTTTCATGCATCGTGGTACACTTAAGTGAACAGTATATTAAACATTTATTTAACAGTCCCTGCTGCGAAACGCACTAGTTCCGAACAAGTGCAAAACTACTGCAGTAAAAGTCGGCTCTGGTTCTAATTCTCTCCCTTACCAATGCTTTCAAATGACACTTTTAATATTGTGATGTCCTACAATGTAGAAATTACCCCCCTTTGCAGACCTTTTGAACGAGTTCTGAGCTGGTTCAGTTGTAGGTCATTTAAATACATATAGCTCAGCCTTAAGTGCTCTTGGCACAAGTGTGGCGCCCAACTTACCCGCCCTGTATCCGACTAGCATCAGTTCGAAGGTCATCATTACACATCTAGTGCGAAATTATACCTTTGCGCGACTTTCTGCCATTTTTTCTGTAGGGAGTAAAACTCGCTTTTGAAAAAGCTGTCCGAACAATACGGGACAAGTACTTGTCTGCTCACATTGGCAACGACAGGGCAGGAGTGCGTTGATTAGGATGGCAGATAAAACAAGGTTCTGACCTGGTCAGTCGGGTGTACTAATAAGTAAAACCAAAACACGAAAACTAGTACAAGTTGCTTGTATTTTTCGTTTCCCACCAGAAATTGTGTAAGTCCTAAAATATCTTCTATGGTCGCTGAACAGGAGCACGAAAGGAAATAAATTGCAATATTATTACTGCGACTGCCACAACTTAAGTAATTGGATAACTTAAAAACAAAATACTTGAGAACATTGTTCTAAACAGTATCGACCTTGTAGGTTAGGTTAGATTAGGTTAAGAGGGCGTGCGTGAGTGGTACCCGCACTTCCACTCGGAGACATTTGTGTCCATTGTTAGTGCCCTCAGTAAGTACAGGGTGGCGGCAAATTCGTTTAGCCCCCTTACCTCCTAGTGGTCCTCAACGAATCACTTGCTTTCCCTGATGAGCCCAAGAAGAAGCGAGACGTCCACCTTCACAACCTCTGCCAGGATGTCGAAGAAGCTTGAGCCCAGAAATCTGAGCCTTCTTCTTTGAAGCGCCGGACATCGGCAGAGATAGTGGTAGATCGACTCCTCCTCCTCCTCATCCTGAAAGCTTCTGCAGAGGGAGCTTGTTGGTATTCACCACCGTTGGAGCATTGGTGCGATAGCACAATGACCTGTGATGACACCCGTAAGTACCCTCACCACAGATTTGCTCAGTTTGAGAAGGAAGCTAGTGCCTTTCCTATCCAAGCATGGCGATAAGGACCTTGAGACTTCGCAGTCAACCCTATTGGTACATAGCAGGTCCGTTGCCCTGTTCTCATATTCGTTGATTCTCCCTATGAGATAACTCAGCGGAGGTCGGACGGAGCTGTCCACCTCACTTATGTTTAAGTCGGAACCTTTCCTAGCTATCTCATCCGCGAGTTTATTCCCTTCAATGCCGCTGTGCCCAGGGACCCAGCAAAGGGAGACATTGAGATGACTTATAGAAGTCAGAGAGGCTCTACACCTCTGCACGATGTCCGATTTCATCA
The DNA here is from genome assembly GCF_040869045.1 of Eurosta solidaginis. Classification (NCBI taxonomy): domain Eukaryota; kingdom Metazoa; phylum Arthropoda; class Insecta; order Diptera; family Tephritidae; genus Eurosta; species Eurosta solidaginis. Next base: position 98,306,706 of record NC_090319.1, on the reverse strand, counting down.
TGTTGGACTCTAATGCCCTTAAGGCGGCTTGGTTGTCAACAAATATTGTTACGTCGGTATTGGAGACCGCACTATCTTGGAGCAGCTCCAGTTCCCTTTCGAGCCGTCGGTGTATATTGTGATGCCACTACCGTTGTCCAGGCCTACTTCCCATTCCTCACTTGAAGGATATCGTATGTGCATAGACCTTGTAAGTGGCATGACAAGCTCACGAGTTTTTTTTTTTTTTGCCATGAAAAGCTTCTTAGCTTTGTCAGATGCTGATCGGAGTCGGCCAAAAGCCGCACAATACCAATTGCAAGAGAAATTCAGATATATTATCCCTAACCAATTTCGGACAGTGAACAACTTTTCGGGCTCAAAGCCCTTTCTCAAATTTTTTTCATAAACATCCTATCTCACGTCGAAATGTATCGAATTAATTTTCAAAAAAAGCGTTTTTGAAACAGCATTTCTTATAGGGCGTTTTTTAATAGAGTTGTGAATAGGAGCGTTTTTCGAACGTTTACTGAAAAGGGATTTTCCGGAACGGTGGCCGAGGTATGGCGATATTCCACTCAGAAGTCGATATACTATATCAAACAATAGGCGGATTCACTTTCTCCTGCACTTAAATAAAAAGAGAATTTAAGGCGCCATAACCTCCGAAGAGATTTTAGACCAGGCTTTTCTTCCAATTTGCGTCGTACTCCTTTAAATTTTCCTACAAATTGGCGGGACAGGACCTACTTGCTTTTTATGCCGACTCCGAACGGCATCTGCAAGGCAGATGAGTTTTCACTGAGAGCTTTTCATGGGAGAAATACACACGGAGTGCTTGCCAAACACTGCCGAGGGGCGACCCCGCTTATAGAAAATTTCTTCTGATTGAAAAAACTTCTTTCTAAAATTTAGGTGTTGCTTTTCCCGGGGGTCTGAGGTTTCAGGAAAATATAAATTGCACATGTTGCATATAATTTTGTGTGTGTATTTTGTAGTTGTGACTTTACAATCCGTGCAATTCATGTATTTCTTACATCGTTCGCAAGACAATGCGAATCCCCGTAACGAAATAAATAACTCTAGATCGCGTCATTAGACATTGTTTCTCCTACTTTGGCTCAAAATCTTGTAACTAAGTACAAACATAACATTAAAAACTATGATAGCAAAAGCGGTTTGGGAAAATTTAAGCAATTATAAAGTATGAAAGTAGAACTACGAATAAAAAATGCAGACAAAAATTGTATACAAAAAAATATATATGTATGTATGTATAAGTGGAAAATATTGTAGTTAGGAAATGAATGTTCTTAGGTTGCGTGCAAATGCGAATAAACAGCGGAAAAAAATTACCCGAATGTATAAAAAATGCGTAAAAGGCGTAAAAAATAAAAATAAATTTTGCGCTTTGAAGCATAAATCTAGGCGCTGTGCAACGGATCAACTACTACAATGTATTTAAACGGGCCAAAGATATGCTGACACTACATGAAATGGACAGGGGAAATTCAAATTTGCATCTCCGGATGTTCACACAGATTCATACATATATGTGAAGAAATATTAGACTGATAAGAAAAAAACTTGATAATATCACCTTTCAGTTAAATAATCAATATCCCATATCAGTAAAAACTTGCTTTTCAGCAGAACAAAAAACGGGTTAAACTATGCTTCAAAGTGCTAATGGCCGCTTTCAGTGAACACAAGTTTTCTTAATACTGCACCGAATTTAGGGAAATTCCACTTATTTGCAACCTTCTACTAACGTTCGTATCGCTTAACTGTTGAATAAATAACTCCAATATTCAATAATGCAAAATGGTCTTTATTAGACTACTATGAAAACACTTCACAATAACAGTTATACTTCACAGCTAATAGCGTGCTTAAATCAAACTGAATGCTGCTTACTCAGCTTTCGCTCCTTTTATAATTTACTACTTAGTTACCAAATACATATATGCATGTGAATTTGTAGTTTATAGTCGCTCGCATAACCATATGCGTGTGTATATGTGAGAACTACTTTGCTGATGATTGCATACTTTTGTGACTATCTCTACGCTGCTTGTATGTACATATGTGTATACATAATGATTGATTTGTTTATGTACATACAAGTGACTGCTTAGTATCGGCTTAGAGATGATAGTATCCCTTATTGTTGCTAATATTCGTCACACTGCCCTCCACCTAATCTCTCGATCTAACCGCTGCTAGCCTCTCCAAATTAACCACCCTTCTATTTCGTGGTTTCCCAATGGTTTTTATGCGGTATATGGTATCACAGATCCTCTTCAAAACTTTGTATGAGCCCTCCCAACTGCACCGAAATTTGGATGGAACACCTTTCCGCCGGTGAGGGTTGTATAACAGTACCAAATCTCCCTCCAAGAAACCTTCCCAATTTTTGCTCTCGTCGTACCTTTCCGCCGGTGAGGGTTGTATAACAGTACCAAATCTCCCTCCAAGAAACCTTCCCAATTTTTGCTCTCGTCGTACCTGTGTTTCATTTTACTACTATTACCCTGGGCCGTTCCCTCGTACTCTGCTCTTTGGCCAATGAACTACTTCGCAGAGCTTGCGCTTGACGGATTGGATTTGCATAATCAGTATCGTTCCGATATTTCATAACTGTAATGTTCCCTGGTTTGAAACCACCCTTGCATTCTTTCTGCCAAATTCTTTCCTTCGTTTTAGTGCGTTCATTTGGGTTTGTCCATGCCAGTGTTTCCCTCGCAGCTATCTTTGATTTTGCTTTGTTTGGCCTATTCGTTCCATAAACCTTTACCTTTGACTTTCGTGGTCTTTGTCGAGTCTTCTCCACCAGTACTATATTACTGCTGAACCCTTTCTCCAAACGGAAGTTAAGTGGCACTTTCTTGTTCTTATAACGCATAATCCTTTCTGCATATCGATCCTGATGTCATGGTCAACTAAGAAGTCCACTCCCAATATGACTTCATCAACGATCTCTGCCCCAACGAATTTGTTTAGAACCGTGATCTTACCAATTAAGACTTCACATATCACTTCTCCCTGGACTTGGTTATACTCGCTAGTGACAGTACGCAACCTTGCTCCAGGTAATGGCTTTACTGAGATGCGCCCGTATCTACAGTCAGTACACGTTTCTTCCAATTTGCGAGATAGATATCACAGGATATTCAATAGCTGGGGTAAGTGTTCGATCTTTATATCTGACTCGCTCTTGCTTATTTCCTCCAGCTTTACGTTTACGACCAGCCAAGTTGGAACTACTAGGACCGGTGCTGCAATGACGTGCAATGTGACCTGGGTTACCGCACTTGAAACACCTCATAACTCCAGCATTTTTCTGTTGTGATCCCCTCAGTGCTTCCAAAATTGTGTCTACCCAATCTGGCCTTTCTATTTCCACACGTCGTGCTTTGAAAGCTGGCTTATACAGAAGCGATGCTGTTTCCTGAATCAGAGCTTTTGATACCGTTTCTGTGAATGTAGGTTTTGGGTTTGCGTACGTCGCTCGCTTCGTTTCAATATCCCGTATTCCATTAATAAAGATCTGGATTTTTACCCTTTCTGTGTATTCCACGGGTGCGTTCGCATTCGCTAAATGTGTCAGCCTTTCAACATCCGCCGCAAACTCTTGCAATGTTTCACTAGGCCTCTGGAAGCGGTTCAGTAACTCCATTTGTTATATCTGTCTTCTGTGTTCGCTTCCGTATCGCCTCTCTAGAGCGCTCATCAATGTTTCGTAATTGTTCCGCTCTCCCTCGGGAATAGTGTGTAGGATTTCAGCAGCAGATCCTTTCAATGCTACGAATAGTGCAGCAACTTTATCTTCACCACTCCAGTTGTTCACTCCTGCGGTCTTCTCATACTGAATCTTAAATACCTGGAAAGGAACAGAACCGTCAAAGGAGGGTGTTTTTACCTTTGGATTACTCGCTGGAACAGCTGGCCGATTTCGTTGCAACTGCTCCATACGGCCTTTCAACGCTTCTATCTCGGCATTAATTTTGTCCTCGAGTTGTAAAATTTTTGCATCCTGCTATTTCAGTTTCGCAAAGAGCTGCGATGATACCTGTTCCGAAATTTGTGCCGACATTCCAGATATACGTGCCTCTTGCGCTTCGAGTTGAGATGCCACATATGTCTTCTGTTCCTCTAATTGCTATAATTGAAAATTTTTTTTTTTTTTTTTAAATAGTAAGTAGAAAATTGTCTACTTGCTATTCCAAATTTTTCCATTATAGAAAAATTTAAAAATAACGATAATTAAAAAAAAAATAAATGTAAGGCGCGATAACCTCCGAAGAGATCTAAGGCCGAGCTTCTCTTCCAATTTGCGTCGTGCTCCTCTTGATTTTTCCCTACAAATTGGCCGGACGGGACCTACATGTTTTATGCCGACTCCGAACGGCATCTGCAAGGCAGATGAGTTTTCACTGAGAGCTTTTCATGGCAGAAATACAATCGGAGCGCTTGCCAGACACTGTCGAGGGGCGACCCCGCTTAGAAAAATTTTCTTCTAATTGAAAAATATTATTTCTAAAATTTTGATGTTGCTTTGCCCGGGAGTTGAACCCAGGGCATACGGTGTGATAGGCGGAGCACGCTACCATCACACCACGGTGGCCGCCAATAACGATAATTATCATTAGAAAAAATTATTGTTCTGGCCTTGAGCTAGAATTGAACCGTGAATCATTTATCAATAGGTCGATAAAAACAAAACCAAGTGCAAGTTAGCGTCAACTGGAGATGGTGAAAATGGCTCTAATAATTTTCAAAGACGTTTTGAAGCATCCTTAATGGGCCGTCCTTCTTAGAGTGTGTATATCTTAGATTCAGCATACCCCTAAAAGCTATAGAGAATGGGGCACTCTTTAGAAACCCAAGGTACACGAACTAGACCAAACTCAGAAACATTGGGAAACAAAGCTGGGACAACCCACCGAAGGTTGCCACCGTAGAGGAATAGGAGAAATCCAAAGCCTCCCCATCAAAAACATTTATTGCTGAGTATAGCCAAGCGTTCCCTCTAAAAAGTTTCAGAGGAAATGCAAAGCCGACATCGTAGAGAAAGGCAGTTGAGTCTTCTCTACAGGCACGTAAAAGAGATATTTAAACTGGCAAAGTTCGCGGAAAGCTACAAGCGCGAAATTCACAGGGTGAAGAGAATCTCATCGAAAATTTTCTGTAATGACATCGAGTGCTCCAGCGACACAGCACGGTCGGAAAAAGTCCTATGTAGAGCATATACAGTCCAGGGACTAATAACGAAAAAATACGGGGATAAGCGTAATCATGAAGAATCTTTTTGAGTTTTATTCGGCACATATTTCCCAACGGCGGTCGCCGCGATGTGATGGTAGCGTTCTCCGCCTATCTCACCGAAGATCCTGGATTCACGCCACGAGCAAAGCAACATCAAAATTTTCGAAACAAGTTTTTTCAATTAGAATCAATTTTATTTAAGCGGAGTCGCGCCCATGAAAAGCTTTCAGTGAAAACATATCTGCCTTGCAGATGCCGTTCGGAGTTGGCATAATACAAGTAGGTTTATGTTATTTTAAATCGCCAGATTGCATATTCCCCACCCATGGTACAAATGTCGAAAAGAGCAGTCGTAGAATGGCTTTAAATAATATTTGATGGGTGGAGTGTAAATATTAATCATGTACCCCAGAATTTGAGAACCGCATGCCATTTTCCCAACAATATACCTCAAAGCTTAACATAATTTCTGCTCGAACCCTCTGAAAGACTGATAGATGTACATATAAGGTGCAACATGAATGAAAAACTGTTATCAAAAACACAACATGAGTACACCGAAGGCAAGTCGATAGACACGTCATTGTATGGGTTTTTATAAACTTAGGAGTCTTCTTAGATATTTCCAGGGCTTCCAGCAATATCTCTTAACGGGCGATCATGGATTGTCTTAATTATATTGAAGTACATTCAGTCTTAATTAGATGGATCGGCAGGCGTGCTAAATTCCAGAAAGATTACTTTGGAATTGGGGATGTATAAGGCCATGAAATCAATGGACAGTGTCACGCCACAGTTCGCTGTATTATTGGCTCGGCTGTGAATGCTGGTTTTTAACCCACTGCTCAAGCGTTTCTACGATGAAACCTTCAGTCTTACGGCGTAAAAAAATTACGATGAGATGTGGGTTGACCGCCAACGCGTAAAAGAGGGGCATTTTCTTGTTTATTGTATGGTCTGTGCCTAAGCAAAGAAGGGGAAACCTGAAAAAAACCTTGTACAAAATATCTAGGAGTCCTTCTAGAGAGTAAGTTGCCTCTTGGAGGCATAATAAGCAACCCCTAAAAAAATCGGTATATTAAGAAAGTTGCAGAGGCAGGAAGTGCGGTTTGGAGGAGGAAACGATGGAGTATGTTAAGTGCTCGTGCCCTGCACTCACCAGGCTAAGACCCCAGCTGTTAGGAGTGACATAGCTAATCGACCTATAGACAGTAGTAAGCATAGCTCCTAGACTGATTATATTATTTGCCAAGAGAACGGAATTCTTTTATAATATAGGTCATGGTTTCTATACGGTTTTAAAGTTTGGTCGTTGAACAATCTTCTGTTAACACAATGAACGTGCTCTGTCTATGTGAGGTCCTCACGGACTAGCCAGCTCAACATATCCTAACATTGTTTGTATATTCACTTTACATTTAAAATTTTGTTTGGGGGTGATCTGAAATTTTCTTAGGCCATGGCATTGAGAACTTCAAACAAATGTTCGCTCGACCTAATGTACGGACCTACTTATATACTGAAGTAGTAGTTAACAGCTCAAGGTATAAGCATGGTTAGAAAAACAAAGAATTTGCAGAAAATGGCGACACTTAATCAGCTCCATGAAATGTAATTTAGATGCAGCAACAACAAAAAGAACGAAATATGTTAATAAATAGTTCAAAATAAAAAGAGATTAGAAAAATGAGAATATATTAAAGAACAAGTGCAACACGGACAAGTGTAACACTGCACCTACTGAATTACATACCTACAAACTATAATTAAGTCATAAATTCAGTTTTTACGATTTTTTCGCAATGTTATGAATTCATGTTAGCATATTATTGGCAAAAAGTGAGCCAGCGCAAACTCAGCAAGCTGCACATTTCCCTTATAAACGCTCATAATTCTTACATATGAACTTGCACAAACGAACATACAAACATAATTGAATTAAGCCACCAAGAATTCTAAGAGCGCAACAAAATGTCTGCTAAGCATTCTTAACTCTTTTTGTATTTCAAACTTTTAAACGCCTAGACGAGTGTTAGCGCTCATAAAAAGCGGAAGTAAAATCGCGAATATGGCAAACGGCTGTTAGTTTTATTGCGCTTGCGTACAACTTAGTACAACTACAACTACAACTTTATTTTGTTATCAACGCATAGCAAATGAATGGACGACATGCTGAGTTACCTAATGTTTTTTAGCCACTTTTGACGCTTGTTCTGTTATTTTGTTAGTATTGTTGTTGTTATTTCAAGTGATGTGCGTGTACGCCAGCCGTTTCAGCTCATTGTTGTCTCGACGCCCCATAAATATCAGACACTAATAAATTAACGCTTAAAACCGAGCTTAGTGACCTTAAGTAAAGAGGGGTTTAAATAAGTAATAGAAACTACAAAAACAATTGGTGATGAAAAGTTGTTTGCTCCCATGGATGATTTGTAAGACGAAAGCAACAAAGCGTCTGTGTGTGTGTAGTTGGTGTTATCATTTAAATACATAAGTGAAACAACCTTTGCAAAATCTGCCAACCTACCGCAGAAGTCTGTATAGATTATGTAAGGACTAACTGGCCGGACCATAAGGACCTCACATAGACGGAATGAATCCAAACTGAAAAACCATATCAAAAAACCAGAACCTATGCTAAAAAATAACTCCGTCCTCTTGAACCGCTTACAAGACGCTGCTAACGCAATTTATAGCTTCTCAAACCCAATTGGTAACCTCACTACCTTTGGTGAATCCTGTTTCTTTAGCAGGCGAGGCCCCGGCGACCCCAAGTTCCTCATGAATCGAGGATGTTTGTTTATCGTTACAACAACAACAATAGGAATGCGCCCTATGCTCAGATACCCAATGTAACAATTCTCCCTATTCCGACTCTTCAGGGATGGCTTACACTCTAACACATTTTTAGACGTTGTGCTTTGCGAGATTATTGTATTAATTGCTGCTCGGTTGTCAATATAAAAGTTCACGCGGCTGCAACTTAAGCTATTTTACCTCAATGTTTATTGTTCACTGGCATATGCTGATGACATTGATATCATCGGCCTAAACACCCGCGCTTTTAGCTCTGCTTACTCCAAACTGGAAAAAGAAGCGGTAGAGATGGGTTTGATGGTGAATGAGGACAAAACGAAGTACCTGCTGTCATCGAGCAAAGAGTCAGCGCATATGCGCCTTGGCAACCACGCTACTGTTGGCCGCCAAAATTTCGAAATAGTAAAAAGACTTCGTTTATTTGGGAACCAGCATCAACACTAGCAACAACATCAGCACTGAAATCCAGCGAAGAATCAATCTTGCCAATAAATGCTACTTTGGACTAGGTAGGCAATTGAAAAGTAAAGTCCTCTCTCGGCGAACGAAAATCATACTCTACAAGTCACTTATCGTACCCGTCCTGCTATATGGGGCAAAAGCATGGACCATGACAACAGCAGACGAAGCGGCTTTGGGAGTGTTTGAGAGAAAAGTTCTTGTTGGACGGCCATAACCGTTTAGACGGTTAAGCGCCAATTAAGTAAGTAAGTAAGTAAGTTTATTGTTCACTGCAACTACTTCCGCCTGAAAAACACTACAGTGATCTGGCAGCTTTTAAGTTATGTTTATTTCCGGTGCTTCGAGGAAGGAAACTATTATTGTTTGGACATACAAACGTCTGAAATTTTTGGATCCTTAATGAAAAAGGTGCCTCTGTTCGGCTGGTTGATGTTCTCGTGAAGACAACAGCTGGCATCGAAGTAAGACTAGAATGGTCATACAAATATGTGCAGTTTCGGTGTCGGAACGAACTTCTAGTCACTATACACCAAAAGAAGAGACCCATTGATATATCATTCACCTGCGCCCATGCATCGACGGATCAGAAGGGAACTGAGGAGGAAAAAAAGTTCTTCGAGCAACTCGGCTCCACAACCTGCTGAGAGTACAAGTAAGCCCGGCTGAAAAAAAACTGTTACCAGTGAACGCGAAAAATATTTGGAACAATTAAGAATGCAGCATTTGAAGCGCAAGAAAGGGCGCTGCTTATTGGGCCACGTTGGCATCGAATACAACTCGAGGAGTGTGCAAACACTACCATGAGCTGAAATTGAAGCTAGACATGTTTTTAGAAAGAAAAAAGTAGAGTCAGAATGGCTGAAGTGAGAAAAGCCTGAGCTGTTAGTCAGCAGGAGTTTTGCAACTTTCACAAAAAAAGAAATTTTCAAGCCCGAGGCAAACTCCTATAAGAACGCGAACAACGACGTGATAGCCAGTATCCAGAGAGTACTTAGAACACCTCTCCGCTTTTAAAAACACACAACGGGGAAGCGCTTAGGGAAGATGATAAACTAGAGGCCACAATCGATGACCATGGAATTAATTCCCCTCACCTCCCTTCCCCTTGGGAATGATCTCTCTGAGCCGTATGAAAGAAGCGTGGTTTCAAGCGGGGTGTCCCGCTAACGTGCGAGTTCTTTAATTTTATATGGAAGAAAAAGAACAAACTGGAGACTTTAGGCGAGTAACAACGTGAGCCTAGAAATCCAGCCGTAAACTACTTTTGGCAATAATTTCTACATTGAGCCGAGCAGGCGATCGCAAAGGTCCAATCAAGGCAACGCAAAATCAAGCTCTTCAAGTTACCAGTTCTGACAGCATCAGTTTAGGCGGCTGTAGCAATATTCGAGAGATAGCTCTAGAAAATGCTTACGAACCCCTACGCGGAGCAATGGCGAATACCGAAGAAAATTAATTTCTGTTCTTGGCACTGAAACCTGCCACGGTGTGACATTTTGACAATAGATTGCTCATTAAAAAAGACTAGTATGACTCGCAAGATTTTCCGTAAAATTTTAAGATTATGTCAGACAATAGACAGTACTTAACTTAAAACTAAAGAGATACAAGTGCCACGGTTGTGACACGATTTTTTGTTACGTACCGTTTTTCCAGTTCTTCAATGTTTAAAAATTGATATTAGTTATTTTAAGACTGCAAACATTAACATGGAAATATGCGGGGACACTTACTGATCAAAATACACACTCACATGTCACAAACCAGTGTGAAATAAAGCGGAACCAACCTAACGATTTGAATCACATTTTTTTACTCAAAAACTCATGGACACCTTTCAAAATCAAATTACAAAGCGAAAACAGAAATGTTATCATTAAAATAACATTTAATATTGCAGACTAAGTCAAGTATTTAATATATTGACAGTTTATTACTCGTGTAATTAAAGATTAAAAAAGTTACCACCTAAAATGTTATGAAAAATGTTGTTGTGGACATGCTACGGTTATGACATTTGTAGGGTATTATGAACTATAAATTCATAAAACTGATGACCAGTCAATAAAATTCAACATGAAACTTTAAAATAAACGTTACTTTAACTCAATTACATCATTTAATTCATAGAAAATTCTTTAATATATTTCAAATTTCGAAAAGACACAAAGCTGCAAGCTCGCGGAGAATTATCCGTATACCACGCAAAAATCGTTGGATCATGTGGTCCACTGGAGTACTTACCATTATACTCAACTGTAATGCAGCAATAGACCAACTCATGTCTCTAGACGAACATATTGTAAGCCGATCATTGCTCGTTTTTAACGATTGTAACGATTGTAACGATTGTGTACATGCATGCATGGAGTACTCGCGATTTTTGCAGGGATATGTACTACCACGAACAGTATTCCTGCCATGATTCCAAGGGCTTTTGATTTCGCCCAGCTGAACTTTTTCATTTTCTTCTACTTAATATGGTAGGTGTTACACCCATTTTACAAGCTTTTTTCTAAAGTTATGTATATTTTGCGCCAAAAAACCAATCCAGTCACCATGTTTCATTCCATTTTTCGTATTTGGTATAGAATTATGGCATTTTTTTCATTTTTCGAAATTTTCGACATCGAAAAAGTGGGCGTGGTCATAGTCAGATTTCGTCCATTTTTTATGCCAAGATAAAGTGAGTTCAGATAAGTACGTGAACTAAGTTTAGTAAAGATATATCGATTTTTGTTCAAGTTATCGTGTTAAGGGCCGAGCGGAAGGACAGACGGTCGACTGTGTATAAAAACTGGGCGTAGCTTCAACCGATTTCACCACAGAAAACAGTTATAGAGTCATAGAGTCTATATCCCTACCAAATTTCACAAGGATTGGTTAATTTTTGTTCGATTTATGGAATTAAAAGTATTCTAGACAAATTAAATGAAAAAGGGCGGAGCCACGCCCATTTTGTAATGTTCTTTTATTTTTGTATTTTGTTGCACCATATCATTACTGGAGTTGAATGTTGACATAATTTCCTTATATACTGTAAAGATATTAAAATTTTTGTTATAATTTGACTTAAACATTTTTTTTTAAAGGTGGGCGTGCTCGTCATCCGATTTTGCTAATTTTTATTTAGCACACATATAGGAACAGGAGTAACGCTTTTGCCAAATTGTATCATGATATCTTCAACGACTGCCAAATTACGGTTTGCAAAACTTTCAAATTACCTTCTATCAAAAATGGGCAGTGCCACGCCCATTGCCCAAAATTTTACTAATTTTCTATTCTGCGTCATAAGGTCAATAAACGTACTAAGCTTTGTCGCTTTATCCGTCTGTAGTAATGAATAATCGCATTTTTTAGGTTTTTCGAAATTTTCGATATCGAAAAAGTGGGCGTTGTTATAAATAGCGATCTGGGATGAGTGCCCAGGAACTTACATACCAAATTTCATCAAGATTCCTCAAAGTTTACTCAAGTTATCGTGTTAACGGACAGACGGACGGACGGACGGGCATGGCTAAATGAATTTCTTTTTTCGCCCAGATCATTTTGATATATAGAAGTCTATAACTATCTCGATTAGTTTATGTCGTTACGGGGTACCGTTATGCGAACAAAATTAATATACTCTGTGAGCTCTGCTCAGCTGAGTATAAAAAATAAAGGCGCCCCTACTACATATATAATTTCGTTTTTAAGGTCCCTTTAGCACTACAAATTGACGTCCACTAATTTTTAAGCAAAATATTTACATTTCTAATTCTTGATAAGTAAATGCCAGCTGAAAGTTACAATCAAATAATTTTCGTTAGTTTCTTGTTCTTGCTGCATATTTTGCATGTTGCCTTTGTAATCTTTTCGACTTTATTTTAAAAACGATGCACTTTATTTCTAGTTTTTTTCTTATTTGCTGCTACCACACTTTTAGTGGAAGATTTGATTGCCCCTTTTTTAGGTCAACTCACGTCCAAAAGAAATCAACAACAACAAAGTCGACACACAAAATGACCCAACATTTGCACATTTCATAGCATTTTAGACGAACTCTCTTTCCCCCCTCATATTTCGGAGCAAATTTTTCGTGTAGTGTTTGCACGAGTGATGGCCTTGCTCAGCCTGTCAATTAGCATAATCGCTTCTTGGCAGAAAAACGCAAGTGCAAAAAGAAAAACAATAGCAAACAATTATAGCCAAATTTGCAAGCAACAAAAAAATAAGAAAAATTTATTAACTACATACAAACATATGCTCAAAAGTTATAATGTTTACTGCAACAAAAAAAAAAAAAAGAAAAAAACAATGCAGAAATATTTGGTTCATAACAACAGAAAGGGGTTAGGGTTCAAAATGTGCATCGGTGTGCCGTCTCTCTCAATGCCCTCAGCAATCGCACAGCCCCTGTTTAGATGCGACCTGGTATTATTGGCCATGTCCTGCTGAAATTAATTAGTATGGAAATTATCAAAATGATTGCTCTGCTTACCTTGGCTACCCATTAAGTGGCTGGGGGCCGTTAAATATATTCAAGTACTTGCAGATGTAGATACGTTCATATGTATGTAGGGATGTATTGTATTTAAATGTAAGTGATGGCAGTTTTCTTTATGAATACATCAAAAATTAGCGAGCTCAGTCATGGCTCGTAATTCAAACACAAAAGGCGTCATTAATTTAAAAAAAAACGCCCAGAGCAGTGAGTTTACACAAAAAATATGAATTTATAAGAACAAGCAAACATACATTCATACGTTGGTGTGTACATATGTGGTTATTTATGTACATAAATATTTTGATCTACAAAACTTATTTCTAAAAGGAAACACAAACTAATATTATTGCGATCAGAAAACTTAATTAGGATGGCCCGTAAACATAGGCGCTGACTAAAATACTGTTTAGTTAAAATCTAGCTTAAATTAAAAATGGCATTTAAAATTTTGGTATGTCATAGACAATTTGAACACAGTTTTCAGGTAAAATAAGCATGGGCAGGGTTCCGCATGAAAAAAATGTGATGTGCCGAAATTTCAGAAGTTTTAAAAGTTCACTATGTTCCTTCTTATAATATTCCTTACTTGACTTCCGTATAAAAAATGCTAATTCTTTACTTACCAGAAATGTTAAAACACCACGAATTTGTTAAAGCAGTACCTGAAGACGCGTTTTGATCCCAGAAATTAAAATCCGGTAGCGAATAATTATCATTCAATACTATTTAAAAGTTATTCGCAAATCATCTGTATTTAATTAGCGGGACTTGCTCATATTGCTTTATACAATTGTTTTGTTATTGATATTAGATAAAAATTGCAAAGTTTACAAACGGCGATGGTTACTAGCAGGCCCGCGAGAGGGGAGGGGGTTGGGGGGGATTCCACCCGGGCCCGGAGTTTCTGAAGGGGCCGCGATTTAGAGGTACTAAGACATTTTTCTTAATTCAGGATAGTCTTTAGTTGTTCAATTGTGCAATTTTTTAGCCGAATTTCAAAAGCAACGAAAATCTGCATTTCGTTTTAATATTATAGTGAAGTGTGAAAAATAAAAATCTTTATATATAAAAAGAAAGGCTAAAGTGTGTGTTAGTTGGTCGCCGGTGTTTGAAGAGATGCGTCGGTCGATTTTGATCACACTTTCACACAAGTTGCGTAAATCTCACGCGGTGGTAACTACATAGATTTGGTTGCGGTCGACGTATAGGGTCTCGAGATATAGGCCAAAACGTGGACCCGGGTACCCCTAGAGTGTGTTTATAGAATATGGATATCAAATGAAAGCTGTTGATGAGTGCTTTAGTAGAGGGTAATTTTAATACCCCTGGGTGACTAGTGTCTCGAGATATAGGCCAAAACGTGGGCCCGTGAATGCGTAGACAGTGTTTATACAATATGGATATCAAATAAAAGCTGTTGATATGTAATTTAATACAGAGTAATATATTGTAACGAATTTACTTGCAAATCCTCTTATTTGCAACCTTCTGCTAAGTTCGAATCACTAAACTAATAAATAACTCCACTCTTCAGTAATGCAAAATGGCCTTTATTTAAGTACTTCACAATAACACTTATATTTCGCTTACTGATAACTTGCTTAACTCAAACTGATTTATAGCTTAAATGAAGCTAACTCTACTATTGCCCGACAGATTGCGTGCTTAATCAAAACTGATTGTAGCGCCTCTACCTTTGGTGCTTTTTATACTATGTGATTTCCTCGTTGCATCTTCTAGGCGCTTCCAGAATTTACTTAGTTACTACCATATAATTATAACTACAGATGCACGCGTATAGCTTCTCATATGCGCGCGTATTTGTGAGGGACACTTCCACAATTACAATTGCATACTTTCGGGAGCATCTCAGATAAGATATCTGCATGTGTTTGTGCATCTTTTCTCCGCTGCGTGTACGTACATATGTGTAAACATAATGATTGATTCGTTTATGCAGATATGTACATAATGATTGATTTATGGATGTACATACAAGGCGCTGCTTAGCATCGGCTTAGAGATGGCAGTACCCCTTAGTGTTGCTAATATTCGTAACAATGCCCTCCACCTAAGTCTGATCGTCCCGATCAGACAAATCTCCCGATCTAAACGCCGCTAGCATCTCCAAATGTACCACTCTTCTACTCCGTGGTTTCCCAATGGTTTGTATGTGGTAGATGGTATCACTGATCTTCGTCACAACTTTGTACGGGCCTTCCCAACTGCACCGAATCTTGGATGGAACACCTTTCCGCCAGTGAGGGTTGTATAGCAGTACCAAATCTCCCTCCAAGAAACCTTCCGAATTAAAGTTGTTATCATGCCAGTGTTTGATCTTACTACTCATTACCCTGGGCCGTTCCCTCACACTCTGTTGTTTGGCCAATGAACTACTTCGTAGAGCTTGCGCTTGACGGATTGGCTTCGCATAACCAGTAGTGCGCTCCGGCTTGAAACTACCCTCGCATTTTTTGCTTCGTTTTTGTGCGTCCATTAGGTTTTGTCAATACCAGTATTTCTCTTGCAGGTACTTTTGATTTTACTTTATTTGGCTCATTCGATCTATCAACCTTTGCCTTTGACTTTCGTGGTCTTTGTCGAGTCTTCTCCACCAGTACTCGATTACTACTGAACCCTTTCTGCAACCTGAAGTTAAGTGGTATATCCTGGTTCTTATAACGCATCACCCTTCTCTGCATATCGATCTTGATGTCATGGTCAACCAAGAAGTCCACTCCCAATATGACTTCATCAACGATCTCCGCCACAACGAATTTGTGTAGAACTGTGACCTTTCCAATCAAGACTTTTCATACCATTTCTCCCTGGACTTGGTTATACTCGCCAGTGACCGTACGCAACCTTGCTCCAGGTAACGTTTTTACTCTCCTGTTGACCTAGTCAGATCGAATTAAGGAATGAGATGCGCCCGTATCTACAGTCAGTACACGTTCTTTGCCATCCACATTCCCTCTGACGGTAAGACTGCTCGATTTTCTACCAATTTGCGACACAGATATCACAGGACATTCAATAGCTGGATCTAGCTCTCGATCTCTAGGTCTTACTCCCTCTTGCTCATCCCCCCAAGCTTTGTTATTAAGACCACCCATGCTGTTGAATCCACTAGGATCAAGATCGCAATGACGTGCAATGTGACCGGGCTTCCCGCATTTGAAGCATTTGATAACTTTTTCACTCCGCTTTTGCGATCCTTTCAGCGCCTCCAACATTGCGTCTACCCACTCTGGCTTATCTACTTCCACACAGCGTGCTTTGAAAACTGGATTACACAGAAGCGACGCTGTTTCCTGAATCAGAGCATGTGGTACCGTTTCTGCGAATGTTGGCTTTGGGTTTGCGTATGTAGCTCGCTTTGTTTCAAAGTCCCGTATGCCATTTTAAAAACTCTGGATTTTTACCCTCTCGGTGTACTCCACGGGTGCGTCCGCATTTGCCAAATGAGCCAACCTTTCAACATCCGAAGCAAACTCTTGCAAAGTCTCATTAGCTTTTTGGTAACGGTTTTGCAATTCTATTTGATACATCTGTTTCCTGTGTTCACTTCCGTAACTTCGTTCTACAGCAGCCATCAATGCGTCATAACTGTTCCGTTCGTACTCTCAGTGCCACGAACAGAGCTGCAACTTTATCTTCAGCGTTCCAGTTGTTCACTGCTGCGGTCTTCTCAAACTGTAGCTTAAAGACCTGAAAAGGAACAGAACCGTCAAAAGATGGTGTTTTTACCTTTGGATTGCTTGCTGAAAGAGCTGGGCGATTTAGTTGTAACTGCTCCATACGACCTTTTAAATCATCTACTTCTGCCTGAAATTGAGCCATTTTTGCATCCTGCGCTTCCAGTTTTGATGATACCTGTTCCAAATTTTCTGCCGACATTTCAGATATACGTGCCTCTTGCGCTTCCAATTGAGATGCCATATATGTCTTTTGGTGTTCCAGTTGAGATGACACTTGCGACGTCATTTCTGATATGCGTGCCTCCTGTGATTCCAGTTGGGATGCCATATATGTCTTCTGCTCTTCTAGTTGGGATGCCATATATGTCTTCTGTTCTTCGAGCTGTGCTGATATATTTGTGGATATTTGTGATGACATTTCTGTTATGCGTGTCTCCTGTGCTTCAATCTTGGATGTTACTGTCGATGTGTGCAGATATTGCAGCCAAAATCGTGTTCAAGTCTGTGCTCGTAACTGTCTGCGATGTTTCATTTTTCTCTTAAATTTTTGTTGTATCCTTGCCATCAAGAGTAAAGACATACTCTTCCACGTTAATTCCTTCTGCTTCCATTGCCTCTCGTAGTCGTGCTTGAAGTTCGATTTTAATGCCGCTTGTATTCAATCCACTGCTCTCCAACTCCTTCTTCGGCTGATGGATCTTCAGTTCACTCCACTTTGCCATGTCCAAGTTGTATTCGAAGTCTTCGGAATTTATTCAACAATTCCTCTTCTGACACCAATTGTAACGAATTTACTTGCAAATCCTCTTATTTGCAACCTTCTGCTAAGTTCGAATCACTAAACTGTTGAATAAATAACTCCACTCTTCAATAATGCAAAATGGCCTTTATTAAAGTACTTCACAATAACACTTATATTTCGCTTACTGATAACTTGCTTAACTCAAACTGATTTATAGCTTAAATGAAACTACTTCTACTATTGCTCGACAGATTGTGTGCTTAATCAAAACTGATTGTAGCGCCTCTACCTTTGGTGCTTTTATACTCTGTGATTTCCTCGTTGCATCTTCTAGACGCTTCCAGAATTTACTTAGTTACTGCCATATAATTATAACTACAGATGCACGTGTATAGCTTCTCATATGCGCGCGTATTTGTGAGCGACACTTCCACAATTACAATTGCATACTTTCGGGAGCATCTCAGATAATATATCTGCATGTTTTTGTGCATCTCTTCTCCGCTGCGTGTACGTACATATGTGTAGACATAATGATTGATTCATTTATGTAGATACATAATGATTGATTTATGGATGTGCATACAAGGCGCTGCTTAGCATCATCGGCTTAGAGATGGCAGTACCCCTTAGTGTTGCTAATATTCGTAACAATATTATACCCCTGGGTGACTAGGGTCTCGATATATAGGCAAAACGTGGACCCGGATACCCCTAGAATATGTGGGTAATATGTATATCAAATCAAAGCTGTTGCTGAGAGCTCTAAAGTAATTTTCATTGTTATATTCTATTTAGTCGCATCAACCTGGCAAAACTGATAAATATGCATGCAAAGCCGAAATAAAGACATGAATTAATAATACCCACATACCTATTTACATACGTCCAATTCGATTTGCCTGAAATTTGGTATATAAATTTGCCTATATTAGTATTTACGATCCTTTTGTCCGGGAATTAGACCAGAGACGGACTGGGACTGGGATTAGGACTAGGACTGGGACTGAAACTCGGAGTGAGACTGGGACTGGAACAAAATACATACCACCCTCTGGGACAGGCAATAAGGGATGAAGAGGAATGAGAAGAACTTGAGAGAAGAGAAAAGAGAGAAGAAGAATGAGAAAGAGATAGAATGAGACGAAGATGGAGATAGATGAAGCGTGATCCTTATGACTAGGCATTTCCTACCTCGTTGTTTATCAGAATCTTGCCAAATGGATATAAAGTGGAACGGGACTGGTTGGTGTGGAGTGCCAGTAGCAATGCTTTTTATTGCCTGCCATGTCGTCTGTTAAGCATCAATACTTTAAATCGACTTAAATATATTGTCCTGGCGGATATTCGAAATAGCATGTGCTGAAGAAGCTATACGATAAACTGCCAGCACACGAAAATACTCAAAATCACACTAAATGTTATATTCAATGTCGATCTTTACAAAAACCAAATTCAAAAGGAGGCTACAATTGACACATTTATCAATGAACAGCTCATCACTGAAACTCAAAAGTGGAAAGAAATTTTATATAGAATTTTTGATACTATTTTATTTTTGGGTGAAAGAGGCATAGCTTTCAGAGGCGAAAGTATATATCTTGGTGAACGAAACAATGGAAATTTGTTGGGCATCTTAGAACTCATAAGATTATGATCCGATACTTAGAGATTATTTGGGGAAAGTTAGGATTTCACAACAGCAGAGCAAACGTTTACAAGTTCACTATCTTTCCCCAGACATTCAGAACGAGTTTATAGAAATTTGTGCAAAGCACGTGAGGGAAACTATATTAGATCAAGGCAAGAAAGCCAAGTATTTTGCTATTATCATGCCTGTTGTTAGTCACGTTGAACAGACTACGTTCATTTTGCGCTACCTCCATTTCAGTTCGAAAGCAACAAATTTTACAATTCAAGAACGGTTTTTGGCTTTCGTGGATTGTAACCAAAAAACTGGTAAGGAAATCGCGGATTTAACATGAAATCCTATTAAAAGATTGTCGTGCACAAGGGTTCGATAACGGCGCCAATATCAAGGGAGCTAACAACGGAGCACAACGTCACATTCTCGACAAAACTCGAATGCTGATTACTCGCCTTGTGCAACCCACAGTCTCAATTTATGTGGTCTTGATGCTGCAGAATGTTGTTCGGCTGCAATTACTTTCTTCGGAGTTGTACAAAATTTTTTTACTATTTTCAGCAGCAGTCCACAACGATGGGACATCCTCAAAAAAATGTACCGAGCTCTCTTCACAGTCTTTCAGACACTATGTGGTCGACTAGAATTGAGGCAATCAGACCATTCGCAAACCATGTTCCAGGATTAACACAAGCACTAAACGCATTACTTAAGCTAAATTTGACTGCACAAGCATACGGAGATATTACCGGCATTCTCAAGTACATTAACAAGTTGGAATGTATCTTGCTGTCCTCAATTTGGTTCAAAATACTGACCACCATTAATAAAAGAAACGTCCTACTCCAAGCTAGAGACGCCACCATGGATGTCGAGGTCCGACATGTGGTTCCCCCCATAAATTCAAAAAAACAAAAATTCGGAAACACATCTTTTCAGAAAACTTTAGTCAGAACCCTTTTTTCAGAAAGCCGAATTCATAAGTCAAAATTCAGAAAGTAATCAGACAGCAAAAAACATTAAATTTTTCGCAAAATTTTATTTTTTTTTTTCGGTCTGATTACTTTCTGAACTTTTAGTTCTGAATTTTTCCTTCTGAAATTTGAATTCTGATATTTGACTTCTGAGTTTTGACCTCTGAATTTTGTCTTTCTGAAAAAAGGGTTCTGACTAATGTTTTCTGAAAAAATGTGTTTCTGAATTTTTGTTTTCTGAATTTATGGGGGGCACCGCGACATCTAGATGCCTTATTAGCTGATTTGATCAGGAACTAATGGAAAACAATTTTAAACGAATGCAAAACAGTTGCTATTCAATTGAACATCTCCCCAAAGTTTCCGGACATTCGAAAGAGAAAACCCAAAAGACGTTTTGAAGATAATGGAAATTAGATGATTACGGATGATCCAGAGTCTGATTTTAAAAACAATACATTCTTGGTGATTGTTGATTCGGTAATCACTGGCACTACGATTTGCAGCTCTGAGAAATTTGAACGAGACGTTTTCCTCTTTGTGGCAATTTGAAGACATGGATGAAGCTACGGGCCGGGCGACTGCAGCAAAATTTGTCGAAAAATACAAGTCGGACGTTTCTCAAAGCTTAGAATACTAAATAATACACTTGAAACACATTTACAAAGCAAATTTTGATAAAGATCTGTCACCATTGGAATTGCTAAATGCCATCTATGTTCAAAATCTGTATACAATTTTCCCCAACATTTGTGTTGCTTTACGCATCTTTTGCACTATACCTGTCACTGTAGCTAGTGAAGAACGTTCCTTCAGCGTCCTTTCAAGAATCAAAAACTTTCATAGATCGCTTTGTGTTGAATCCGTTTTGGCAAGACAGTTAAATTTTGGCATTATTAGCCGTGTTTTTTAACACGCGTATATCCGTTTACGCTTAAACTTTATATTGACTGCTAGTCGACAAACTAATACACCTCTGAAATTGCTGCGCATAAATTGTGTCCTACTAAATTTCAATACGCATTATACTCAGATGTAACTGAAATATGTGTCTTTGTTTCACCCTGTACACTAATTCTATGTATTATATGTGTGTCCACAATTCATCGCAACTGATTCAGCTATATGTTATACCCTATGGCCATCAGAGCGTTGCGTCTCCGCTTTTCGGTACACCCTGTTGCTGTAGCTAGTTGTTTTACCACAGCCGCTAGATGGGTCTCCTAAGCATTATCTAAGCGAAGATAGGCGTTTTTTAACACGCGCAAACGAAACGTATACGCGCGTGTTAAAAAACACGGCTATTATAAAAAATTTTGCAGCGAAAAAAGCAAGAAAAGCCACTCTTTGATATCCGAACCTTCTATATTGAATAATTAAAATATATAATCATCATTAAATTTATCAGAAATGTACTAAAATGTTACCAAATAACTAGAACAGATTATTTGAAACAATATGTGGCTGTTAAAAGAGAATTTTATTTCTACGATACAATAAAACAGTATACATAAATAGTAAATATTCTTTGCTAATTTTATTTTCAGCTCTTAGTCTAAAAATCATTTAGTTGATGTGGCAAAAAATTTTTTTTTGATGTAATCCATCAAAAGTGATTCATGAATGAGACGTTATTAATTCAAATTGTATTAGTGGATTTTTTATAGGGGGCCCGTAAATTGTTTAGTCCCGGGCCCGGATTTTCTCTCTACGGCCCTGATTATTAGGACATGTTTCTGAATTTCACTTCTTCATCAGCTAGCTTCTCGGAAGCTGAGTATTGAACTCGAATCTCCAACATTCATACAAGTGTAAGGCAGATATGCCTTTAACCGCTCAGCCATATGAATGCCTCGCTGCTCGCTTTGCAATTGGTCTCTAAGTGTTGCCTTTGTTGTTGTTGCTTTTTATTCACCATTAAGCTACATATAATTCTATATGCTGTTTAATCCTAATGTTGTGGAATTTTTAGGCGCGCTTAAAAGCTTACCCTGCAAAAATTGTTGGATTACGTGTTCCATTTTCTTCATTTTGGAGTACTCTAACAATACTCCTTTGCAGTGCGTTTGCGGAGCACCATCAGCCGATCATTGCTCGTTTTTTAACGACAGTGATCACGACACGATGACGATCGAACAGAGTTGCCAAAAGTAAAATATTGCATGCAAATAACTAATAATAAAATTTTACTTTGGCAACTCTGATAAAATGCAACAGCGCACTGGTTTTATGTATACATATTATATTAGTTTCTTTATTCACGCAAATGCTAAATAACATAAGAATATTTGTAGTATAAAATATAAAAGTTGTATTGCCCCTCTTCATTTACTTTCATTTTAAATTAAATTCACTTCGATAATTCTTTCCTACACAATTCCACTTTAGTACTTTGGCATATGATCCTCTGTGGGTGCTCCATGGAGTACAACAGTGAAAGTACTTTGGAAAGTACTCTCACGTATGTACTCTATGGAATACTCACAAACAAAGCGAGAGTGGGATCACCTACTCCTCTCTTAGGACATCGCAATGTTAATTGGAGCACATTTTTTGTATGAATACAGATTCGATTTGGAGCAGTCCTATACTACCAAAGGAGTATTCCTTACATTATTTATAGAGTACTCGCATTTTTTGAAGGGTAGTAACAATGGATTTTTACAGCATTACTTTTTTCATTAGCAGTGTTTCCGCTGTTAGCTATTATATCAATAGCCGTGTTTTTTAACACGCGTATATCCGTTTACGCATAAACTTTATATTGACTGCTAAGCGACAAACAATAAAATACACCTCTGAAATTGCTGCGCATAAATTTTGTCCTACTAAATTTCAATACGCATTATACTCAGATGTAACTGAAATATGTGTCTTTGTGTCACCCTTTACACTAATTCTATGTATTCTATGTGTGTCCACAATTCATCGCAACTGATTCAGCTATATGTTATACCCTATGGCCATCAGAGCGTTGCGTCTCCGCTTTTCGGTACAACCTGTTGATATAGCTAGTTGTTTAACCACAGCCGCTAGATGGGTCTCCTAAGCATTATCTAAGCGAGGATAGGCGTTTTTTTACACGCGCAAACGAAACGTATACGCGCGTGTTAAAAAACACGGCTAATGTTATCATCTGTATTTAGTTAGCGAGACTTGCTCATATTGCTTTATACAATTGTTTTGTTATTGATATTAGCCGTGTTTTTTAACACGCGCGTATACGTTTCGTTTACGCGTGTTAAAAAACGCCTATCTTCGCTTAGATAATGCTTAGGAGACCCATCTAGCGGCTGTGGTTAAACAACTAGCTACAGCAACAGGGTGTATCGTAAAGCGGAGACGCAACGCTCTGATGGCCATAGGGTATAACATATGGCTGAATCAGTTGCGATGAAATATGGACACACATAGAATACATAGAATTAGTGCAGAGGGTGAAACAAAGACACATATTTCAGTTACTTCTGAGTATAATGCGTATTGAAATTTAGTAGGACAAAATTTATGCGCAGCAATTTCAGAGGTGTATTTATAGTTTGTCGACTAGCAGTCAATATAAAGTTTAAGCGTAAACGGATATACGCGTGTTAAAAAACACGGCTATTATTTGCAAATGTTTGGCACAAATTTGCTGTTTTCTATGAGCTGTTAATTTAAAATTGAGAGCGCAATCTATTATTTAATGACATAATTGAACCTACATATCGTTAGCTTATTGTGAAAATGTACTAAGTCACTTTTTTGAAAAATTGTACTTTAATGCAGTTTTAAAACTGAATTCAAAATACAACGATCACAAAAAAAAAATTTAATTTTTAATTTTTACGTGCTGTGGGCAATGATGTGTAAATGTGCTAAGTCGTCAGCTGTTAAAAATATTAATCTGAATTACTAGTCATTTCTTTGTGCGCGCATTTTATTTGGTTATTTAATTCATTCAGTCTAAAAGTAAATCCTTTGTTGTTGTTGTTGTATTAACGATAAAGACACTCCCCGAAGGCTTTGCGCCGATGTTGATGGCCCTTTGCCGGATGTAGATCCGCTACGGTCCGGTAACAAAGCACTATTAAGGTACTAGCCCGACCAACTCGGGAACGATTTATATGACCACATTAAACCTTCCAGGCCCAACACCACATTCAACCTTCCCACCCTCCCCACCCCCTAGCCACATGAGGAACTTGGAGTCGCCAGAGCCTCGGCTGTCAATGAAACATGATTCGCAACGGGTAGGTGAGGTTGACAATTGGGTTGGAGAAGATATATATTGCACTGGCAACCCCTTGAGAGGGTTGCGAACACAATCCCTTGAGATTGGATTCACCCAATTGAGACATGCCTTTGGTGTTTGATAAATGCTTTGCGCTGACTTTTACCTACTTCAATTTTTACATGTCGATAACTACATGCTTTCTTACAGACTAGTTAAAAATAGAAAACAATTCAAGGTTAAACTTATATAAGCTGTTTTTAAAATTAATAACACTACTGAATCTATTTGCTATGTAAATGTATAATCCTAGTTATAGGTTCATTCATAGTATAATTAGTTTTATGAGTTATTTCGATAAATACCACAGGCCGACAAAATTCAACCATTATTCATACCCAGAAACCAGAGTATATATTTCTGAAGGTTTATGATGCGCTGAATCCAAATCTGGCCTTGCTCTATCAGCTCTGGTTTTTGAGATATCCTAACCTAAAAGTGCAAAAAACACCGCTTTTGTCCATATTTGAGGTTATTTAGCCGTGCAGATGTTTTCCTTAACCAAAATTAAAGGATGGCATCTTTGAATACAAGCGGCCACCGTGGTGTGATGGTAGCGTGCTCCGCCTATCACACCGTATGCCCTGGGTTCAACTCCCGGGCAAAGCAACATCAAAATTTTAGAAATAAGATTTTTCAATTAGAAGAAAATTTTTCTAAGCGGGGTCGCCCCTCGGCAGTGTCTGGCAAGCGCTCCGATTGTATTTCTGCCATGAAAAGCTCTCAGTGAAAACTCATCTGCCTTGCAGATGCCGTTCGGAGTCGGCATAAAACATGTAGGTCCCGTCGGCCAATTTGTAGGGAAAAATCAACAGGAGCACGACGCAAATTGGAAGAGAGCTCGGCCTTAGATCTCTTCGGAGGTTATCGCGCCTTACATTTATTTTTTATTTATCTTTGAATACAAGTCTTATTCTTTCAAATGGCATTGAGTTTGCTCAAATATCATTTCTTTCGCTGAGATATCGCACTTTGAAATTTTCATGTTTCTAAATTTCCCTACATCTGAAAATCGATTGAGATAACATAGACATGATATAGTCGATTACTAATTTTCTTGAATTGAGTCTTATTTTTTCTAAAATTTTGTCTCACACCATAAGTTTGCTAACTCACCACACCCCTACACTATCTAACCCTCGGGTACCAAGTTACACACAGCCCTAACCCCTAGAAACCACCCGTATCATACCGCAAGCAGGCTAACCCACTTAACCCTGGGGACAGCGTTTACTAGCATATTTTTCCTAAAATAAGTCTTATTTATCTAGATATCTCACACCACAAGTGGGCCAACAAACTTAACTATTAACCCATCACCTTCCGTATCCCCAACCCCTAGAAACCACTCCTACCACACCACAAAATTTCAAAATACGATATCTCAGCGAAAAAAAATGATATTTAAGCAAACTCAACGCCATTTGAAAGAATAAGACTTGTATGCAAAGATGCCATTCTTTAATTTTGGTGAAAGAAAACATCTGCAAGGCTACATAACCTCAAATATGGGCAAAAACGGTGTTTTTTGCACTTTTAGGTTAGGATATCTCAAAAACCAGAGCTGATGGAGCAGATTTCGATTCATCGCATCAAAATCTTTCGAAAATATATAGTCCGGTTCCTGGGTCTGAGATGCTGTCAGCCTGTGTAATCTATTATGCCGAGGATCACGCAGTGGAATATATGGAATGAACATATTAGATAAATCGGAGCAATTCGTGCTAAAGTTTATTACATTATAGGCATGCATGAGTGAGATAAAAGTTCTTCTGCCATGCAAGGCTTGAAGTCCAAGCAATTTGTGCCTGCTTGTATGTGATGGAAGGCCGTATGGCCAGTGAAGCATACGTAAAGCAATATTTGTAAAAAAATTTTGAACTCCCTCAATTTTATAGGAGTTAGATTCATAGAAAGGATTCCATATTATTGAGCAATATTCAACACCACTTCTGACCAAGGATATATAAAGTGCCTTCAACGTCATAGGGTCCTTAAAGTCACTGGTGTTACGTCTACTGGACCCAACCATTGCAACAAACTTTGAAAAAATGAAGTCAGTGTGACTAGAAAAAAAGAGTTTGGAGTCAAAAATTACACCCAAGTGTTTACTCTCTTGACAACGATTAAGAGATTTAGCATTTGGTTTGTAGATAAAGTATGTGGCAGTTGTCTTTTTGGAATAAGACACAACACAGCATTTGTTTGAATATAAATATAAATTATTGTCTGCGCACCATCCGCCAAAAGAGTCCAGATCAGCACCGCTAGAAATAGTTTGACAAATAAATAGTAAAGGAGTATGCGACTAATGCCAGATTTGACCTCTTTGTATACGTTGAACTGTTCCCTTTTGTTTGAGCATGGAAGGAAGAGACTAATTCTACCCATTTGTACGCGAACGGGATCGATAGGACCAATCTCCTTTGTACCCATATGGGAACGAATGAACACAAATCTATTTTCTCATCAAAGTGTTAGTTTTCGTATGGTACGAGGCTAAATACATTTTAAATGCAATATTAAAATTTTCCAAAAATTAACACATCTATGTAAAAAAATTATTAAGTCGCCAACTCATTCCAAGAGAAATGAGTCGACGATAATGGAACACATGGTCCAAGTCATTTAGGTTCGGTATAGGGATCCGGGCGATATTAGAGAATATTTCTAAATACATAGAAGGTTTGCAGATTGCAATCATCGAGAAAGGGTGACCAGAGCTAAGCACCTTTTGAAAACCGATTGAATTTAAAGAATGTAATAAAATTTAAGGAAATTCTAAAATATTTCACGGGTTCCCACGTTTAACAAATCATATCATACATATCTCCAATACATACAATAAATTCACTCCATCATATAAAAACAACAAACAAACAAAAATTTGCAAAAATATTCAGAAATTCAACAACACTTGCCAAGCAGAAGTTATTAACCCAGCAAATGTTGTAGGGACATTGGAATACAAAAAAGTAAAAAACAGCCTGCCCTGCAGAACAGTAGTCAAAGCAACCATGCAGTATATTTCTACTAAAGATCCAACAGACGCAACCAGCAGCCACTACTAGTACGAAAGCCAGTCACATGAAGATGATATCAGCCTATTTGTGGGCTTCGCGAATATGTGTTTTAATTTGAACTGACATAAGACCCGCGAACTCACCAAACATACACAAAGCTGAATACCAGTAAAATCAAAAAGCAAAAAAGAAACAGAATTAAAATAAAATTCATATGGGTCATTCCAGTGAAGCTGATATCACGGGTAAACAATTTAAATATAAAGTTGTATCTTAATTCGGGAAAATAATGAAGCTGATATCTATTTAATATAATAATGGGAGACAGTAGGACACTTTATGTGTAAATGCCCGGCTCTAGCTAGAGTCCGGCTAAGGTTCCTTGGAACCCCGTTTATGGAAGACCTCAGAGGGTTATCTATGATAGCAATCCCTAATATTCTTAATTTTATCATCAGCTCTGGCTGGTTGTAATACATTGACCGTAACATTCCGTAGGTTTTTAGACGAGTTACATGGCATCAAAACAGCTTTATATAGCTACATGGGCGACCAGGGTCGCAGCCATTTCACCTACCATTTACCTACCTACTATCAAAAAAGAACTTCTCTTCTTTTATGTTCATTGCCCAATTAGTCAAAATATTCCACTCGTCAATTTAGAATTTCTTTGTTATTCTTTTCGTTGCGTGGACGGAGGAAATGCCTCATGCACTGGCTTGGGTTTTCAAGCCACACTGCCAAACTCTTCCACGCGTGAATGCCCAAGACAACCATCTGTTCGTTTGTTAGGAAGTCTATGCCTCACGTAGCTGCTGACCGTAACTCTTTTGTCACTTCCTCGTCACATTACTGATGACACTGTTCGAAAATATGTCGCCAAGATTTCGCTCAGTGAAGTGCTCGCAATTCGAAAAAGGTATGGTTTGTAAAGGTTCGTTATCTAAACTTCCGTAGTAAAGACAGCTCGGATTTACTGCCTTTTCGATTCTATGGTGATATTTACGAAAGCTACCATGCGTGAGGCGAAGAACGCCTATTTAGAAAGAAAAGACGTGAGACAAAAGAGCGTGAGTGCGAGGAGCTTCAGATGCTGTTGGAATAATGCCCGAAAATTCTACCAAAATATAGGGTGGATAACCGGACCAGGGTCCTGCAAGAATAAGAATGGCCAGACCACTTCTCCTCTTTCCTAGCTTACGAGGGAGCAGGCGAACCCGGAACCCCAATCGCCGATTACAAAAAACGCGTTCTCTCATTATGACCAAGTGATAATGGTTATATCTCGGTTAAAGAACAATATGACGCCGCGTATCGACGGACTATCCGCCGAGCTGTTCAAATACGGAGATGAAGAGCTAATAAAAAGCATGCACCAACTCCTGTGCAAAATATGGTCGGACGTTCACATACCCGTAGATTGGAATTTAAGTGTGCTCTGCCCAATCCTCAAGAAAGGTGAATCCGAAAGCCGCGCTAATTACTGCGAGATACGCTTGCTTAATATCGCGTATGAAGTCCAATCTAATAAAATAAAATAACTGTAAGGCGCGATAATCTCCGAAGAGATCTAAGGCAGAGCTTCTCTTCCAATTTGCGTCGTGCTCCTTTTGATTTTCCCTACAAATTGGCCGGACGGGACCTACATGTTTTATGCCGACTCCGAACGGCATCTGCAAGGCAGATGAGTTTTCACTGAGAGCTTTTCATGGCAGAAATACACCCGGAGCGCTTGCCAAACACTGCCGAGGGGCGACCCCGCTTAGAAAAATTTTCTTCTAATTGAACAACCTTATTTCTAAAATTTTGATGTTGCTTTGCCCGGGGTGCGAACCCAGAGCATACGGTGTGATAGACGGAGCACGCTACCATCACACCACGGTGGCCGCCAAGTCCAATCTAGCGACTGAAAAGTCAGTGTGACTTCGGAATTGGTAAATCTACTATTCGCCAGGATCCTCGAGAAGACTCACGATAAGAAAACCATCACTCACTAACTTTTTGTCAACTTCAAAGCAGCCTATGGTAACGCGAAAAATACCAAATGAGCAACACCACCAGCTCCGTAAGGAAACCAAACGAGGCTTTAGTAGACTACCTTTAATGCGATTTATTTAATATATGTACATAATTCTGGAGAAGAGAAGAAGAACTAAACGTTGTTGGCTTAATCTAATATAAGTACGTGCAATTCATGGAATTTGCGGATGATAACAAACGAACCGTAAGTTGTGTCTAAGTGGGTTTTTCGGTAATTGAGTGCAACACGATTGCTTACTTTCACCCAAGAAAGAATAGCCGCATTCGCACCTGGGCAGCCAAACACTGCTGGCGTATGAAATTTCGATACTCTCATGTACATCGTCTATCTAGGAGCCAGCATAAACACGGAAAACAATGTCAGCTTAGAAATCAAACGCAGATCAACTCTTGCCAACAAGTGCTACTTTGGACTGAGTAATCAATTGAAGTAAAGTCCTCTGTCGACGAACAAAAATCGCGCTCTACAAGTCGCTCATCATACTAGTCCTGATGTATGGCTCGGAATCATGGACGGTCATGTCCGTGATGACGGCGACGAGTGTCGAAGGAGGTATAATAATATTGTGGTCGTTTCAGCCAGGACAGCTTCAATGGAAACAATTCAGTAGCTTAAGCAATTCATAGCGTGCATCTAAGCTGGACCGAGGTGTGAACTGTTTGTAGTCCTGTTTCATTATATCTGCCCAAATTTCTGCACCATATATATAAGAGAGCTGCATCCGAGCCTGTTGCGATCAGCTTTTTTGTTTTCCATTAATCTTTTCAGATTCGCTGTCGTCAGTGCAGCACCTTCACACACTCCTTGAATTTGCTCCGAAGAGGTGAGCTGACTGTGTAGGCTTACCCTTTAAATATTTCATTGAATTGCATAATTATATTTCTTGGTCCGTAATTTTTATATTAATAATAGTGGGTACCCGCCTCTTCGTGAGGAAGGCGATCTCATAAGTCAGTCATCCATTTACACTTCTAGATTCGGGATATTATAATAACAAGCCGTCGCCTGCAAAAGAAAAGAAAAAGTTGGTTTTTGACATATCCAAGCAAAAAAACTGCCTGAAGTAGTATTCCAGCACCGCCCGTGGGATGTTCCGCATCTTACGCAACTTTGCATATATTTGACCGCAAGTGGTTTCGTACGTGAAAAAATGGTCTCTCAAGTTGATACTCATTATATTTAGCAGATATTGCGTACCATGACTTCGGAATACCCCATATGAATATACATAAATAGAGAAGAAACAACAGCAACAAAGCAACCAGTCTGCCGGGAAACAAAAAATACGAGCATATGATAATCCTGCAATGCTGGTGAATGCCAGAGTAGACAGTTTGTCTATGAAAGTTAAGAGGTAAATTTTTGAAATGGTACGGCATGGTGACTGAGAAAATCACGTACGAAGATTTTATTAAAGCATCTGAATTTCATGTAATTTTTCGTATAGAATTACGTCGCTCGCGAGTCGCGACTATAACTGGTGAGCCTTTAGAAAGAATCTCTCAAACAAGACGTTTCATTAGCAGAGTTTGGGGTTTGATTCAATCTTGTCAAGCACTTTATATTCAATGATTGTACATATAATAAATCACTATAGCTTTCCCCACTCTGAGACGTGTATCGGCTTTATAGAGGATTTCAAAGTTGATTCGAAAACTAAGTAAAAAAACTTAAGAACTTTGTTCACCAATAATACCGATCTTCACAGTGGTAGGGTGTACGAAGAAATGCAAAAGTCGCATAAAGCCAATTAAATTAAGAAATCTGATGTTGAAAGGACAACGACGATTCTTGTTCCTGTTGCAGGTACCGTATTCCCACTAGCATCAACGAGAAGATCAACGAATTGGATGGGGTGAATCAGCAAAACTTTCAACGTCATGTTTTGTTTATGTGATGTTTAGCTCTACGTACGAGGGTGTGTCAATAATTATATAAAGTACGTAACTTATTCTTTGAGCACCAAAATATTATGTTACCACTTATATCTATTTTTAACTATATAATACTAAACATGTAATAAATGTCATTGAAAGTTGAGTTATTCAGGCAGAAGTGATATAAGGCCTACGTCCATAACGTCAGTTGGCCTTGTGTCCTCTTCAAATGGCCACAACGTCAAATTTCAAATGGCTACAATGTCAGCGATCTTGAGATTATGGCCATCCTGTTTTCCTATAATTTGATTCCATTCTAGTAAAATATCGGATAAAAACCTGGCCCAATGAGGCCCTCTCTGAGATAAGAAGTTTTCACTTAACTAAAAGTTTAGAAAAAAACACATTAAAAAATCGCGCGATTTTTTCTTGATTGTCAGTCTGGTAGAAGATGCCAAACGAAATAAGCTATCAACTGAAAGTAAAGAAGGTGCCAACTTATCGGACCTAAGAACATCAGGCGCGCTAAGCAACGTACCTCGGAAAGCACTAAGCGTCAACTTTTATCTGGCATGGATGCATATCTTCTTAAAGAAGCTGTAGGCCTAGCAACAGAACATTCTCAGAATTACGTCATCTGAACACAGTTTACACAATGATGAGAAAACAATCCCAAAAAAGGAGCGAAAAGAAATGCTATTGCCAGAAGCCTGTGCATCCCAACATACAAATGCGTCCGCCTTAGGAGGGTACACATCCGTAAAAATTACGAAGAAATTTGACATGGAAAAACTCAGCCGCTTCATCTGAAAAAGCATTAGTTTAATAGCCAATTCTTGCAGTAGATGTAAGCAGACTACTCAAAAAGTCGTACGTCGGTCTGGCTCAATTTCGATGTGGATATTGTTAACCTCTTACTTATACAAAATCAACTCCGACGTACGTAACATATGAATTGAGTGATTTCTGAGGAAAATCGTGGAATGCCCTTAACACTATTGAAAGAAGTATACAAGAAATCAATTGGTCAGTAACGTCTTCTCTCGACGAAACAAAGTCATGGTCTCTTATTTATTATATCCGTCCAAATATATACTAGAAAGCATGGACGTTGTGCCGACCGACAGCTATAGCCGAAGAATTACGCAGACACAGACATATATAGATAAGCAAATTCAATGGCCAGACCACGATATGCGAATAAACAAAGCTATTGCATTTATATCGTTACGGACCACTGGCAGCAAGGGAAGTAGGAGGCCGGCTCAATTGGGAAGATCAAGTGGAGAGGAGTTATATTCACTTGGTACGTCTAACTGGCTACAGTAATAGCAAAGCAAAAACGTGTTGCTCAGCGCGATCAGAATAACTTAAATGGTTAAGAAGTACCAGCTAATCCAACCTCGTAAGTGTATATGTATGTAGATCGACACTTAGGATGTGCAAACAGTTCACTGTTTTGGTAAAGCAAAAATAATATTGAAAACTGTTAAAGCTGAAAATTTTGTTTCAACGTCCCAGGTTCGCTTCAAGTGGACCAGGGGCCAACATATTCCAAAAAAACTAACTTGTAATGCGAAATGCTTGAAATTTGGTACATGGACACTTCCTTTACTTGCTTCTCATTTGAGAAACTTTTCATTCCGGCAACCGAACCACCTATTCAAAAAAAAAAAAAATTATATTTACTTAACGATTTGCTTGAAATTTGAATCTTGCTGGCTTATTACTTCTTTCCGGAAAGTGGACCAGGATCTGGGCTATTGTTGGCAATTTCATAACTCAATATCGGAGGAACCGATTTTAAAACCTATAGCTGCGTTGGTTTTTCACAGTTTCCTAGGTGGCTTATTAAGTTCATCCCAGAATGTTTTTAAACGGTTTTATTTAGCTTGACTTGACAGGCAGGCCGCACGGCCGCATGTACGACCGTTGTGCACGAATATTGTAATTGAAATTTAAGTAACTTCCCGATAAGCTCCAAGCTTGAAACTTGGAATATAGTTCAGAACCCGATGACAATGCAATAATAAGAAAAAAATCTCCGCTAGGTGGCGCAAGGATCGATATATTCAAAAAAATCGTATTTGTGGTTCGATTTAGCTCATATTTGGAACACATAATACATACATGAATAGAAGGCGACCTATGGTGTCCGATTTGGCTCATATTTTGAACAAATATTACATACAGTCCGGTAGAAGTGACATCAAAATATTTTGGAGTTAGAGGAGCGACAAGCATACGTGGCGCAGAGTCGAGTAAAGTCTTTGCAAGGATTATGTATTGAGGACTTAGATTGTAACAAATTGTCAGGAAGGAGTCCTTGTAATAATGAGTCACTAAATGAACTAAATAGAATGAGAAATAATAGGCAATTAAATAAAGACTAAAAACTTGAAAATAAAATAATTAAAAACAACTAAGGACGGGACTGTCTTCGGCTGTGCCGAAGACTTCATACCTTTCATGAACAATAATCTTATCCCGTTCGTTATCTCCAAATAATCGGATGTATAAGATGAGAAATATATAGTGAACAGATGTACATACCTAAACGATTTTTAAGATAAATATAAAATAAAAAATGGCAAAAAGCCCCCTTATCTGAACGATCGGTTGTATGGAATATATATTATATATAGCTCCGATCGAAATGATATTTTCATGAAATCTTCTATGATATATTAGAAAAAATATCACCAAGTTTAACGTTTTTATATTGGAAATTAAGGGAGAAATTACCAAAAATCTTTCTATCTGAACGATCGGTTGTATGGGATATATACTATATATAGCTCCGATCAAAGTGTTTTTTTCAGAAAACCTTCTATGATATATTAAAATATACATCACCGAGTTTCACGTTTATACTTTTTACGATTATACTTTCTAATTATGAACGATCGGTTGTATGGGATATATGAACCTATATATAGCTCCGATCAAAGTGATTTTTTCAGAATATCTTCTATGATATATTAGAATATATATCACCGAGTTTCACGTTTATACTTTTTAAATTGCGGCAGGAATGACCAAAGTCGTCTTATCTGAACGATCGGTAGTATGGGAGATATATGTTATAGTGGTCCGATCCTACCGGATCCGACAAATGTCTAATATAATACAAAAATACATACTTGTGCCAAATTTCATTGAGATATCTCAAAATTTGAGGGACTAGTTTGCGTTCAAACAGACCGACGGACGGACAGACGGACGGACAGACGGGCATTGCTATATCAACTCAGTTCGTCGCCCTGATCAATTCGGTATACTTAATGGTGAGTCTATCTTCTATATTTCTCAACGTTACAAACATCGGACCAAATATACCATTTCATGTTCATGAAAGGTATAAAAAATGTTTACGGTTTTATTGAAAACAATACTTACATGAAGTATTAATAATACTAAAAGCTAGAAAATAATTAGGTAGGTCCGAGGTACTAGTCATCACACTCCTCATCAATCTAGGGCGTTGATCAGACAATTAAATAAAAGCGTTGGACGCGCCAAATTTCCATTGATAGTCATAAGTAAGACCAACTGAATTACGCAGACACAGACATATATAGATAAGCAAATAAAAGTTCAATGGCCAGACCACGATATGCGAATAAACTTGGGGGGGTGGGGAGGGAGGAAATGGCCTGAAGGTTTAATGTGGCCACATAAATCGTTCCCAAGATGGTCGGGCTAGCACCTTAATGGTGCTGTGGTAGCGGAGCGTACCGGATCTGTATGCGGCAAAGGACCATCACATCGATAACACTCCCCAAAGCCTTCGGGGAGCAACCTTATCACTACAGCAACAACAACAACCAACTGAACTTTAATCAGGTTATGCTACGCCTTACATTTTTAGTAATTTCACGCGCCCAACGCTTTTATTTAATTGTCTGATCAACGCCCTAGATTGATGAGGAGTGTGATGACTAGTACGTCGGACCTACCTAATTATTTTCTAGCTTTTAGTATTATTAATACTTCATGTAAGTATTGTTTTCAATAAAACCGTTTAACTTAAGAATTTTTTTTAAATTATTTTATTTCTCTCTAGGGAGGTAGATTATCGGGCAATATTACGTCTCAACTATCTATCTATGTGGTATATGTTAGAATGAACGCGGTTTTAAAATTGCACCTGCGTTAGTGTCGTAAAGTTAGATATTAAAATCTATCGGTCAGGTAAAGCAGGTATTCAATATGTGGTATTGAGTTTCCATACACATGAGATGGATTCGAAAAATCAATTGGTCTTACGAGTATATTCAAATCTCTGTTGGTTATTTCCTAAACTATAAAACAGCGTCACATATATTTACCACGTGCGGTTCTGCTATTTCCAAAATGACTCAAAGTGGTAAGCAAAAGCTTTCCAATAGCAGTCGAACAAATGACCAGGTGTGCTATTATCCTAACGCAGTCGACGGCCGAACTAGTCGGAAAACTGAAGCTACGCGGTCATCCGTAATGAACTCTTAAATCATAAGGCCGGCAAAAAACAGTTTGGACTGAGCATATAACCATTAAAATTTTTTAACTTATGGGTCGACGTTCATTTTAAAATATCGGTTTGGTTTAACGAGGACTTTTGAAATCAATGTTTCGAACACACAAAAATTTTTATACAGGTTCCTTGTAAAATTGAAATTATGTAAATACGCCGAAGATTATAAGATTTTCATCCATGAGTTACGCAATTATATCCACTTAAACAACTTATGATTTCGTGGGCGGCATCCTTGGCCCAATAGGTACTACCTAACGTTTCAAGGTGTTTCCCTGGTGATTCGCATAGTCTCGTGGGCTGTGTAGCTCGGCAGCATAGTGCGACAAAAACATTCATCAGAAAGTCTTCGGAGCTAGACCTAGAGCTTCTAAGAAAGTGACGTCAAAGAAGATGTGAATTTAAAGTCGCAATTCTATAGGTAATGTGCTGACATGTGCTGGCGCGGTAGCGACTGGTGGTCGGTATT
Source organism: Eurosta solidaginis (assembly GCF_040869045.1). NCBI lineage: Eukaryota > Metazoa > Arthropoda > Insecta > Diptera > Tephritidae > Eurosta > Eurosta solidaginis. The sequence continues at coordinate 98,270,427 of NC_090319.1, read as the reverse complement.
GCTACTGTTCAAATTTCCAAAATGGCAGCGCGTAAAAACAGCCGAAAAAACTGGAGGCGCCATCATAACTTTTAATAGACCATTTATAGCCGCCGCAAGTCGCCTTTGTGCGTGAACAGCAAGGAACCGAAAATGATTTAAAGAAGTCGCATCGATTACGAGTTTCAGGAGGTAGCCCAGAAGATCTGCTTCGGCGAAACTACGCTTTTCACGAGACAAACCGAAAAAAGTGCGACCATTTTAAGTATTTGTATTATTCTCTGCAGACGCAGCAGTACCATCCTTTGCCTTGCCTTGATTTGCTGTCTGATTTCGCTCATATCAACACTAGCACGTACATTGTTCTCACATTACGCTTCAGTGTAGTCACTACACTTGCGCTTACATTCTTTGTTATTCCATACACCATACCAATATCACACACTACTCCTACGCTTAAATTCAACATATATCCCTCAAATAACATACTACTTACAAATACTACCATTACGCTTACACTTAACACCTTTCGCTTATATTCATCAAAAAAGTTGATATCCGGCCCAATCTAATGTATGACTGCCATTGCAATTGGCATTTTTATGTAATAAACATTGGACGACGTTATTTAACATAAATCGCAATGCTACCAAAATACGTAACCAAGGCAAACAGCTGCACACCAACTTGAATAGGATGCTGTCGACTTTACGGCAGGCACCCAAATGGCTAGCAAGACAGCTCATAGTAGTGACTGCATGAAGAGTGAGATTAGGAAAATCCCGAGTGGTGCAAGTGCAAAGTGGTCTGCAACAGTCCGTTGATGAGTTCGTTGTAGGCACTTATGCATTTAGCTATGTTTGTTAGTATGTAAACAAATACTTATTTTCATTCAGTAAAACGTAATCTACTCGAAACAAGCTCACTGAAGGACTGGATGGAGGTATGAAGAGATGGTAGCTGACGACTGTCATTTTGCCTAGTATCCTTGTTTTTTTATGCATATGTATGTATATGCCAGTGTCTAAATTTCTGCTGTGCCGAAAAGACAACAAACGGCCTGAAGTCAATACTGTCGATTTGCTACTTCGTTGGCTTTGTGGTACATCACGACCGAGTTAAAAAAAATACAATGAAACGAAAGTACGTTAATAAAGTTTGCACTATTTCGGGAGGAAGAAATTTCCCAACAACGCACCAAATGAATTGTGCAGGTATGCATAACAGTAAAATATTCACACCACCTTCATTCTTCCACTATTTTGTTTTTTCAACGTTTTTGAGCAAAAAATCCCCCTCCGAAATCTCTTTTTTTCCATCACTCTCATGGATCTTAGTCCTTCACTCTATTCCATCTTTATATTCCTTTCAAACTCATGCCATCAGTGGCCAATTGGTCTGTGGCAACACATCCGAGTTGTTTGTTGATGAGGTGCGCTACTTGCCGTACAAGTTGCAACCGATTTCACACCTACATATGTACATATCTTTACATACATACTAATAAACGTAACAAACGGAATCGCTGATGGCTTGCATCAGTGCTGCATCTCCATCGTGGTGTAGCTGAGAGAAGTCAGTGCACAATGCAAGAAGCTTAACTGCCAAACAGTAGCTGACTCGCTTGATTTTGTTTGTTGTCATTTCGTTAACAACTGTTTGCTTTCCATAGTATATTTCTTCTTTTGTTATTATTTTTTGGTACCTTATTGCTAACTATTGCCTGCTTCTGGCTGCTGGTTTGGGCTGCTGCTGCTGATTTTCACAAAGTGATATCGCATACACAAAATGTTAATGAGCAATTTGAGATGGTGCGAAGCGATTTCATTATTTCTGTATTTTTTCATTTTTTCTTTTGGTTTGTGTTAAAAAAAATATTCAAAGTTTTGCAAGTCTTATTCTTTATTTTTGTTTTTTGAGCTGCTTATATAACTTGGGTCGAAAGCTTCGATTCATCGATCTGCTCAGCTCTTGTGTGTTTTAGTTGCGGTGACTTGTGCCTCCTCTCATTTAGTCAATATTTGTTTGCTACAAAAGACCAAGTGAAGTGAAGTTTTGGCTATATGGGTGCAAACATTGACGCGCTTTTAATGAGAGCTCAAGCAATTTTAATTGGAATTCGGTAAATTAATTATTTCCTGCCACAAAATGTGAACTCTTCTATTGGTAAGGGATGACAAAGGAATTTATTACTTAACGAGTGTATTATTTGGTTTGATATAAGAGTCAATTGTGCCTAAGAGCTAAAGGCAATGTTTATATATTCGTTAAGGCTGCACAACCGATATGTGTCAAAAGCAAGATTTCATTTCAGCCACCCCTACACCGTCAGAAATCTAGCTTCAACGGAGATGCCTTCCGCTCGGTAAAGGAAAATCGCAACAGCTCGGTAGATATTTCCTTCGTAATTATTAAGTGTCCGGCCAACTTTTTTTACTGTATCAACTTTACAATGCTAACTAGTACGAGTTTGTTGAATTCATGACTGTCCCTGCTTCAGAATAGAATATTCGCAAGTTTGTCTCGCTTTATTCGCTTTCTTTTCTACTATATAGTGTATGATAGGTTTTGCGAGACTGGCTGCCAAATCAAATAAACGTTTGTGATGATATGAGTAGTAATTAATGATGCGATTAGGCAGGCCACCACCTTTGTCGAGTTGGATCCCAATATTAGACCTCTTTTACTCTATAGAACTCTTCCACATTTGGATACCAACCACACTTACCTAACCCATTACAGCGACCTTACCCAATAACAGGTTGAAGCAAGCTCTGTGGGCATTCTGCTCTCCGTGGTGTTTAAGTCTGCGATACGAGCAGAGGTTGATATTACCACGTCACACACCACTGATCATCAGGAATCTCTGTCGCTTACTAGTTAAGTACTCCGATTTTTCTGGACATTCACACAACAAATTCAATCAATTTTCACTACATCCACACACACAAAACCATCCGTTTCGCTCAGGTTCCTCCCAGACAGAAACGCATTGAGAGAGCCTCAATCTTATAACAGAAAACCCGGAATCAGATTAAGTGTCAAGTGCCAATTTTCTGCCATATAATAATATTCTCGTACCTAAATCTCCCGCTGGGGATACTGTTCCAGCGGTTTTAACATTTCTCAATTACGCACCCCTCTAAACACCTCGTATTCTCGGTACCATATTACGGCCCCGTATATAGCACAAGCGACCACCGTGGTATGATGGTAGCTTGCTCCTCCTACCACACAGAAGACCCAGGGTTCACGCCCCGTGCAAATCAACATAAAAATTTTAGAAAAAAGTTGTTTCAATCAGAAGAAAATTTTTCAAGCACTCTGAGTGTACTTCTGTCATGAAAAACTCTCAGGGAAAACTCATCTGCTTTGCAGATGCCGTTTAGAGTCGGCATAAAACAAGTAGGTCCCGTCCTGCCAATTTGTAAGAAAAATTAAAAAGAGCACGACGCAAATTCGAAGAGAAGGTCAGCCTAAAATCTCTTTGGAGATTATCGCGCCTTATATTTATTTTATATTTTTTCTATAGCACAAGTTGCGAGGAGATCGCAATACTCTGCAACTAGAAATCAGCCTTTCACCCGTTGTTTGCCCCAAATACTCGACCTGCGTCACTATCGCCCCGACGAAAGAAGCTCTTTTGCGCGAAAAGTAACTCCTTCATAAGGACACTTCCAGCTAGTCAAACCGAACCAGCTTAGATAGTCAAACGCCCCCTAAAGGCAATAAATAAGCCAAAGACATATTTGATGACACATCTATCTTCTACATTATGATCATTCATCTAGACGTTTTCAGTAGTTTGTCCTTTCCTTATATCTGGCGATGCATTAGTCTCACATTTTTTCGTCAACTAAACCTCAACTCCCGCAAGGCAAGATTATGCGTCGTGTTTCCAGACGGCGAAGAAGTCGTGAGGAAGTCCAATGCGTTCTGTCAACTGCCGACATATGCTCGGCGAGCCCCGTTCTAAATACCAAATACCCGAAAAACCCGGTTGAGAAAGCAATATACCCAGAGAGAGGCACAACATCGATCTGGATATCGCAACAGGTTAAATTCTTACTTAACCCCGACATAACCAATGTATGTCCCGCTTGTAACGTGTCCCCACATGATACCAATTCAATTGCAATGTGGAACTAACGCCTTTAACATCCATATCTCTTTGGTCCAACCATGTTGAAACTGCAAGTTTTCTCGATCTCCCGAAGGAAGGTATTGATGATAGCACCCATTGGAACAATATTCTATAAAAGCGTGCAATTACTGGCATATGCTGTTCGAAGAACCTGAAGGTATCTAGTAGGCATTTACCTACTGAACAGCAGGATTTACCGAGTCAATCGGACACCCCACAAAAACCTTCTCAAGAAGAGCCCAGGCCAAACGAGGCAGTGACAGTCCGCCAGCCTGTCCCCCAAAACCCGACAACAAGGCAACCACCTCGTGGGAGCCCCAATTTCAGGAAAGGGAACAAGAAAGGATGAGGGCGAACGGCTGAAGAAGCCGCAATGTCGCGTAGCAATAGGGCAGGGAAGGTGGCTACACGTGACCGCAAAGAACATAAATAATGTCTCCCCTCCCTATCAAAGCCCAAAAGGAAAAACGTCCGAAATACCTTCAAGTGAATTTTCACCACACCAAGGCAGCCTCAGACGTCTTAATTAAAAAATTTGCGGAAGAAAGTCTGGGAATAGCCTTCATCCAGGAGCGCTGAATTCAACACGGTGCCGTAAAAAGCCTGAACAGTCATGATGGTAAGTTAATTTATGCCACCAGTTCTCGCGGCAATGCTTTTAAGCAACAAGCTAATGTTTCTTCCAATTTATGACGGCTGATCTGGTGGCAGTTTGAGCTAAAATTCCAACCCCAAGAGGAGAACAAGTGGCAATTTTGGCCTCTGCCTACTTTCCGAGGGAGGAAGAAAGGGCCCAACAACCGAAACAATAGCCCTCATCAAATACTGTCAGCAGAGTTGCACACCATGGATCCTCTGCTGTGACGCAAATTCCCATCATAAAACATGTTGGACGGCCATAACCGTTTAAACGGTTAAGCGCCCATTAAGTAAGTAAGTAAGCACCCATTGGATGGGGAGATTTTCAAATAACAACCAAAACAAAGGCCAATGCCTCTCAATCTATTGGTCAGTACATTATCTCCATGCTTATCCTGATGCATATGATTCCCAAGAGAACTCTAACAGTCTAGATACTCACTCCCTGGAACCGAAACATCACATATTGGTGGATCCAAATTGGAAGCTGGTGTATTCTTTGGGCAACTTCAGAATAATGGGACCTAGGTGACACGGATACCTTTTAGATTCCCCAGGGACATACAATATTTTTTAAAAAGCCAAACAGATCGAAATGTTATCCGGATTACAAGCTAAAATATATATAGATAGCATTATATGCATCATAGTCAATCCGATATATTTATCTTGCATCGAGTATCGAGATCTCTGAAGCGTATTGTGCCATATTTTGATACCTTATATTGATGATAACTTAGTTGACGATCTCGCAAGGTTCCTAAGGTCCACATAACTAACTAAGTACATACCTTCTGCAAAAGAAAATTGTAACTGTTTTGCAAAATTTGTTCATCTCCGAAATTTGCATTTAACGCGCGGATCGCTCACCCAAATGCCAAGCAATGCATCATAAAACTGTCACCTGCCCAGCGCGCTTTATATCCACCGCCTACAAATATATTTACGGTAGTTACTTAGAAGTACTTAAGCGAACCCTCGCAATAAAAAAGTACCCCGCAAGCATTCAGCAGACGAATTGAATAAATTAAAGTGGCTAATGATTAATTACCATTGCCATTTTACCACTTTTGTGGCAAATAACTTTGGCGCAATAACCGAATACTCGTATTCGAGTGGCGATAAAGCAGAGTAGCACCGTGTAGAGAGGGGCTGTAAAACCAGACCATTAGCAGACGGCCGAGTCAGCAAAGGGAGTTGATTAAAACATAAAAATGCATATAAAAATAGCTAATGAAACTGGATCATATTTGTTTAACTTTGCAACAACAACAACAACAGCCATGATAGCAGCCAAAACAAATGAAAATGAAAGCACAAGAAACTCATAAAATTAAATTCGCAAAAAATAATGAGATTAAATTGGAATAAATACAAAAGAAAAGTTATGCGCCAAAAAAACTTGACAACATAAACCCATTAAATTTTCGACGCAGTTTTATCTTATTCTTATGCATACATAGAAAGATACGTAGAAGCAGAGCTTTTCAAATGGTCTAACTTCTTTCTATGCTTCCTTAGAGGGTTGTAGCCAGGCTTCGAGTATTATTGGGAAAGTCTACATAGAAGGAAAGGTATGTTAATAGATAATATGGCTCCCACTTAGACGCATCTGGACCCGAAGGGTGTGTAATTTGTGATAGCACTTCATAGACCATGTGACTCCGCTCTTGATTAAGTTTGAATATTCTCGGAAAATCCTTCAAAGCCAGTCACTCTTATTACTGAAAATATCTTTCTATGAGGCAATGATTTTACCAACGGAAAATTTGCGCAATTTAGGACAAAGCGACGGCGTGTTTTTACGATTGGCTACGCAATGTTGTGCGAATGAAAGATGTTCCGTCTCAGAAAGTGTTCTTACCGGCACCCGCCTATGTATATGGTGATAAGGCAAGAGGGAAGTCGTCATTTGATGTTTGAAATTTGGCGCTAGATTTCAAGACGAAGAAGCGACTGGCGCACTTTGTTGTGTGTCCATATTTCAGGAGGTCGTCTGTATGAATATCTTCTTGCCGGAAAGTTCACGTTCATTTATAGAATATAACCCAACCATAATGCCGTCGTCGTCATTCATCTTTAATTTGCGCTTAACCACTTAAACGATTTTGTCCGGTTTCGTAGCAAGTACGCTGGCTGTCCTTGTTTTCTTGACAATTGACGCCAATTGGGAGATTTAAGAAAGATCAAGTGCTCTCTAGCTGGATCTCACAACTCAGTGGAGGTCTCACTGAAAACCCCTATCAAAAAGTAGGACCTATGTTATAAAATAACATCGTTGTCTTGGCAAACACTAGATTATTTCTAGAACATATGCTGCTTGCTGCTTCTAGATCGAATAGATGTGCCACTCCTAATATCTGAAATGTTAGCTTGGCGAGAGCAGGCCACGAGCATAGAACATGCTCGACCCTTCCCTCACCCCACATTATAGATATATATACTGTTTCCTACCTCGATTCTTTCCAGGGGCTGCTTACATTCAAACACTTTTAAAGACGTTGTGCTTTGCGAGATTACTTCCTTAATTGCTGCTTTTCTAAAAGTTGGCGTGACTGCAGTTTAAGCTTTTTTGGCAGTGCTTCTCCTCCTCTGTCCTCGGCTACTACTTCCGCCTAAAAAAACTGTGTATTTCACTGATCAGCACAGTACTCGCAGATCCTACCCCTTCCATTACTTTGGAATCATCGGTATACACGTGTTTCGCCTTGTCTGCTATGTAAGCGCCCTTGCGCTAACCTCCCACGTCTATTGTGGCTCTAAGAGCTCCAACGAAGCGCATTCACGGAATTAGGTTGTCTTTTCGTCCAGTAATTGACTATTGTATACTACTATGGTCAAAAGTTTGCGCTCAGGCTTACCCGAGGCATTGGATCCCGTTGCAATTGTTAGCGTCATTTTCTTCACTACCAGGACTACTGGTGGAATATGCAGTATTACATACAGTGCGGCCGTCGGGGTTGCTTTCAGAGATCTTGTTGCATTGACATGGAAATTTTTTAGACTCGAGGAACTCCTTCTCAATCCTGACGGAGATACCGGTGTCAATCAGCAACATTTTGTATAGCCTTATCGGTCAGCGTTGCATTCAATCTTTACCACAGCCATTGACCGCGATTTTCCTCAGCGGGTTAGGGGCCTTAGGATATACTCACGGCAGGTATGCCTGTCGTAAGAGGCGACTAAACTACCAAATTGATTCTCCAACCCAATTGTCAACCTCACCTGCCCATGGCGAATCCTGTTCCTTTAGCAGGCGAGGCTCTGGCGATCCCAAGTTCTTTTTGGATCTAGTGGGTTGGAGGGCGGCATGGCCTAGAAGGTTCCATGTGGTCATACTAAATCGTTCCCGAGACGGTCGGGCTAGTACCTTAATGGTGCTTGTTACGGGAACGTACCGGGTCTATAACCGGCAAAAGACCATCAACTTCGATAACACTCCCTACAACTTTCGTGGAGTGTCCTTATCGCTACAACAACAATCACGATTCAAAATGAAATAGAAATAACAGTACACTGAGCTGGCTGCTTTTCAAACCTACTTGTATCTGTGCCTTTTTTTAACGACAAAGTACTTTCAAGAGGCATGGAAAGTGTTGCCGAGGGAATGGTACATTATCGGATATGAATTATGTTCGAGTACAATCACTTTCAATAGGCGCGTAAATAAAATATATATCTGTGGTCACAAGCAATAATCGCCTTAGTCCTATCCTTTTTCTCAAATGGCGGACGAGGCGATACATGTGTACACAGATGGTTCCAAAATAGTGGAAGGAGTAGGGTCTGCGCTATACTGTGCTGATCAGGAAATAAACAGATCCTGCAAACTGCCAGATTACTGTAGCGTTTTCCCAGCGGAAATATTAGCCGTAACCAAAGCAGTAGAAACACTGGAAGAGAATAGCTTAAACTGCAACCATGTTAACTTTTAGCGGGAAAGGCGTGGGCTCAAGCGTGGGGTTGTAAAGTGTCGAAGATTACGTGTAGGTCTTACAACCTTAGACTATCAAAGTTGCTTCTATCATTAAAAAGAGAAGACTTTAGACTTCTGGCGTTACATACCTTTAAATTAAGCTTGGTCAGTGATAGCAGATGTAGGAAGTGTGGGTTGGAGGAGGAAACGAAACGATCGACCTGTGCTTGCCAGGCTAAGACTCCAGAGTGATACAGCTGTCGATCTAGAAGCAGCAAGTGGCTTAAGTCCTAGAAAGCTTCTAGTATTTGCCAAGAGGACGGAGTTATTTTATAACATATGTCCTGGTTTTTGATAGGGTTTTTCAGTTTGGTCGTTAAAACAAACTTCTTGTAACACTACGGGCTCATTCAGTCTATGTGAGGTCCTCATGGACCGGCCAGTTCAACCTAACCTAACCTATCCCTTTACATAGGACTTAGGCGATTATTGGTTATGAATTATGATTGAATATGTATAAATAAATAGCTAATTGAAGTTTAACAGTGTCACGTATAGTGAATGAAAGGCAGGAATTTGATAGTGATATCCATGGAAACCTGGGCCATCCGCTCCACCACCTAAGTCCGCCGTTGAATAATACAACGGACCTAAGCATCTCTTGCTTACCCTAACACTTAGGTACATGCATATACATACATATAATATACCAATAGGCATTTAATATAATCTGAATTTTTGATGCTCTTCTCGCATTCTTTATTAAGTAACTGAAACCACTAATAATTATTATGCAAAGGACATTGAACGATAAGATCAGAGGATCAATTGCACATGACGCAAAAGAGCACCTACTCGTAATTTTTCGCGAACTCGTTTAGAGACCACACTCAAACACACTTCCAAGTGTGTGCGCATAGTTAGCATTTTGTTCATTAACGTCTTTTACAATTTCGCGATCCTCCTCAGCTGGTAATAAATTTCCAAGAAATTGCACTTTAATTAAACGACAACAATTAGTGCAGGAAACGTGACATTCATCCGTCAAAAAGGTACGAAGCACAGGAAAATGTCAAATATAATTAACCCATGTAAATATGTTTGTCTAGTTTATGTGCTTATATTATTAATGTACAAAGTAAATACTTAGCAGAATGCAATCGTGTAACATCTATTGAAATACGCCAAAAAAGAAGAAGCATGATCGACACCTTATGTGAGCCCTAAGAAGGAAAACTGCTTAAAAGTTTGTTTGCGAAGAAATATGAAGATATAACTGGCACCTGCACAATAAATACGAAAAATTATATGGATAAAGGAGCACACTGGCACTAGACGGAGTAAAAGCGGGGACTTAACCACTAGCACCCTTACGAAAGAACGATCGATTACAGAGACGAAACATCTTGAGCTGCTCGAAAAGTTTAGCCCGTTTTCGGTGTGATCCGAAATGGAGTCCGCTAAGTGTCTCAATAGTCGCCAGGTATTTTAGAAGTTTAAAACGAGTAGCAGAGCAAGGTGAACTGGTGGGTTAGCTGGTGTGGCCAGTTTCAACTACCTCTATTTAGTTCTTATGCGGAGTTTTGAAACCAACACTCATGTATTAGCAAGGAAAAATTTTACAAAGTTAATAATGAATATTTTTAAGTCAGGGTAGAACTCCTATTCCTGTTTATCCATCCCGTTGAGTTAAAATATTTGCGAGTCCCTTCTGGTGCTCCACTTTTCTGGGAACTCGAAGTATTAAACGTAATACCACACCACCTGCCACTTGTTTACATAATTAATAAAAGAAGCTCAATAAATGCCGATTCGCGTTCCGGTCAAACCCTGTTGAAAAAAGGGTCCTGGGGCTGCCTTTAAATGACCCATATATTTACTGTTGTTGTTGTTGCAGCGATGAATAAACTCTCCGAAGCGTTTGGAGAGTGTCATCGATGTTGATAGTCTTGTTGCGGCTATAGATCCGATACGCTCCGGAACTAACACTTTAAAATACATAAAGTCCAGGATTCGTAGAATTAATGCAAATAAACACTTCTCTAGTTTAAAATCGAAACCGTTTCAAATTTAGGCACAAACTTTTAACCGTGTAGAAAAAGTTTTTCTTAAGCATTTTTCTTGCTTTTCATGGGACTTTAACCTAGGACCTACGCTCGGTGTGGTATATGAGCACGCTTCCTCCGCACCACGCCGGCAGCATCGTTTTTATATTTTGGATATGGGTTAAACCGTGTAATAATAATAATAATAAGCATCGGTATCCGGGCAGGTGTAGTCCGCTACTTTCGCACCTACATACTTATAAGTAAATATATCATGGTTATTTGGTCGTGGTACCAGTACGCTCATAAATATTCAAAAATAAGTATTCGTGTAAATACAACTTATGTCCTGCCATATTTACGCACATCATTAGCGAATTTCACGAAATAAGAATAAATTAGCAAACTGGGCATATAATTAGCCCATAAATGCGCAGAAGAGCCTCGAACATAAAGAGGCTCCTTTTTGCATTGTAAACCAGAAATAATTACTACTTTTTGCAATTTACCATACAAACACATGCCTATATGAAAGTCCTGTCGAGTTTTTTTTCTACAAATAATTTTACACTGTTGGTTCTTCTAAGCTCTCTCGTGAATTTCTCTATTTCATTCACATAATATTATCCACTAAATAATTAGTGCAGATAACTACTTTCAGTTCTGTAGGATATTTCCTCAAACTCTGGGTACAACAAATTCTCTGTCTCCATGCATATTTTGAGGACGTAGTAGTGCTCCTAAACAGTGACTCGAGGTACATAAAGCACCTTACAAATCCCCTGTCGGTATATTCGGGGTTTGATATTTCAACTACTTGCTGTCGTCCAAGAAAGAATCGCCGCATTCGCGTCTTGGTAGCCACGTTACTGTCGACGGATAAAAATTCGAGACTGTGAAGGATTTCATCTATTATGGAACCAGCATTAACAGCAATAACAAAATGTTAGCTTAAAAGCCAAATGGAGAATAACTCTTGTCAACAAGGGCTACTTTGGACTGAGTAGGCAATTGAAAAGTAAAAGCGTTCTATCATTCCAACTTATCAATATAGCCCTATTATACTATTTTGCAGAATCGAAGGATGGAAGCGGTTTATTTTTTTGGAACTGCATCATCCTGATAATGGTCGCCAAGGTCTCGCCTACTAAATATGCGTATGATACATTCATATTTGTAACAGGTTTCTCCTCGCACAGGTGAGGTTGACGATTGGGTTGGGGAAGCTATGAATTGCGCTTATCAGCCCTGTAAATCCCTGCTTCGCCTTGCTCTCATAGAGAGAGTTACGGATCCATGCTTAGCGCTCGCTCTAACGGTTGATAGGGTCGACTACAGCTACCAGTCGTTGGATAATACTTAATGCTAACGTATACTGTGAGAGGAAATCTCCCCATTCCCTCCATACCTGAAAAGGTTATCTAGCGGTCTTGTATTAAATATGGGCCCACCACGGCAGAATCCCTTGCTATAAAGATGGCACATTTCTGCTTGAGATTTAAATATATAACAATTTTGTGGTTTAACGCGGCAGCAGACCAAAGGCCTGGGTTCAAGCCCCAAGAAAAGCAGCATCAAAATCTTTAGAAAAAAAGAAAGCTTGCAAATATTGCAGTAACATGTAATGTTGTTGTTGTTGTAGAGATAAGGACATTCCCTGAAGGCCTTTGGGAGTGTTATCGATGTAGATCCGGTACCTTACGGTAACAAGCACCATAAAGCCCGACCATCTCGGGAACGATTTGGTATGACCACATGCAACCTGCTAAGCCTTCCCGCCCTCCCACTACCTAGATTAATCTGAGGTAGCCAAAGCCCCAGCTGTTAATGAAATGCAGCCATAGTTCTGAAAGTCCCATTTGTCTTGTTTTTTTTTCAATTCCATAAATTACTGGTGTTGTTAGGACTTAACCTCATATAGCTCCTTACCAATTTTCATTATTCCATTTGTATAGGAGGTGCCACGCCCCTTCACACTCACCCCTTATTATCTTAGTGGTGTTAGAGATTGATCCAATTTAACTCTTTATCGGATTTCAATGTTCTTGCATGAATACTTCCAGAGTTATGCTGTATCAAACATTCCATTCGTATGTTAGGTGCGCCACCTTTTTTATATTGAAGTTGTGTTTAGCCTATGACCATCTTTGGAAGGTTTCTAGTGCGTGATTCAAACTTAGTTGTAATCGGCCGATCCGTTTATATATATACCCGATTTATACCTACATACAAACATTCATAATTTTAACTTTATATATATATATATATATATATATAGATACAAGATGTGGATAGACTGGAGTTAACGAAAAAATTTAACGGCGGAAGATTACTAAACATCCAAAAGGAATAACAGCCAAACAACTGTGTAGTCAAACTTTAGCTGTTATAATAACCTAAGTTTGTTCGGCAGCCATAGTTCTGAAAAATCCCATTTTAAGAAGGTGAAAAGGGGGCGTGCTTTTTCCCCAATTCCACATTTTACTGGAGGTGTTAGGACTTGACCTCTTATAGCTCCTTACCAATTTTCACTATCCTACCATTCCTACATCCAGAGATATGCAGTAAGTTAAATTCCATTTATATGGGAGATGCCACGCCCCCTGCTCCCCCACCCCACATTTTCTTGGTGATGTTAGGGATTGACCTCATATAACTCCTTACTGAATTCCAGTGTTCTAGCATGAATACCTTCAGAGTTATGTAGTACCAAATATTTATTTTGCATGGAAGGGGCCACGCCCCTTTTCTATATCGGTATTATTTTTAGCCTATGACCATCCTTGGAAGGTTTCTAGTGGGTTGTGCAAATTTGGTTGTGATCGGTCGATCCGTTTAGGACGCAACTCGATCTATACCTATATACATACATAATTTGAATTTTATATATCTAATCTAATCTAATCTAATCTAATCTAATCTAATATCTAATATATATTATAAATGGGAAAGTTTGGATGTTAAGATGTTTGGATGTTTGGATGTTTGGATGTTTAGATGTTTGGATGTTTGGATGTTTGGATGTTTGGATGTTTGGATGTTTGTCCAGACGTTTGCCTTTGTGACTCAATAACGCAAGAACGGCTGGACCGATTTGGATGAAATTTTGCACACATATAGCCAATAGTCTAGAAGGATCTACTAGCTATATATTTTTCAAAAGGGGCGTGGTCCCCGCTCCCTAGGAACAGTTATAATTTAATTATTATATTTTTTCGTCTTTGCGACTGAATCACGCCAGAATGGCTACACGGATTTTGATGAAATTTGGGACACAGACAGTAGTCTACTAGCGAAATTTTTTTCGAACATGGAAAGAGGGGTGGGGGTCCCACGACCCTTCGAGAAATTATTTTTCATAATTTTTACACATTATAACTTTACGTATACTGGCCTTCACCAATATCACAGACTCAAGGGGTCAAATAAGTCGAGGGCTTACAAAGTAAGCAGTGACACCCTCCGCCCGCCCCCCTTTATCTCCCCCTCTGGTGTAAAATCCATAAATTGTTATAACTCAATCTAAATTTTCTCCTAAATCAATAGTTTTTGGTATCTGGTACATACAGAACGAGATCTAGACAATTTTGGAGGAACGATCAGTGGTCCTCTCCTCTACTCCCGCCATCCGCCCTCCATCAATTGTTTTTATTAGCACGCTTTTATTAGCTTTACCTGTATGTTTCTATCTAACTTTTTATTCGCTCCAATGCGCCTGCTGCCTTATTAACATGGTTTTATAATTACCTTCACCTTATTTGTAATCCCGTAAGGGTCATATCGAGACCTTTACGGGATCATTTCTGGATGGTTTTCGGGATCGGTCCGGGATTACGCCGGGGTAATTTCGGGACTTTTTCGGGACTATTTCGGGATCATTTTGGGACCCTTCCGGGATCATTTCTGTATAGTTTACGGGATCCGTCCGGGATCCCGTCGGGGTTATTTTGGAACATTTTCGGGACTATTCCGGAATCATTTCGGGACTATTTCGCGATCATTTGGGGACCCTTTCGGCATCATTTCTGGATGGTTTTCGGGATCCGTGCGGGATCTCGTCGGGGTCATATGGGGACTTTTTCGGAATCATTTGAGGGCTCTTCCGGCATCATTTCTGGATGGTTTTCGGGATTTGTCCGGGATATCGTCGGGGTCATTTGGGGACTTTTTCGGGATCATTTGGGGCTCTTCCGGCATCATTTCTGGATGGTTTTCGGGATCCGTCCGGGATCTCGTCGGGGTCATTTGGGGACTTTTTCGGGATCATTTTGGGGCTCATCCGGCATCATTTCTGGATGGTTTTCGGGATCCGTCCGGGATCCTGTCGGGGTCATTTCGGGACTTTTTCGCGACTAATACGGGATCATTTGGGAACCCTTTCGGCATCATTTCTGGATAGTTTTCGGGATCCGTCCGGGATCCCGTCGGGGTCATTTCGGGACTTTTTCGCGACTAATACGGGATCATTTGGGAACCCTTTCGGCATCATTTCTGGATGGTTTTCGGGATCCGTCCGGGGTCCCATTAGGGTAATTTCGGAACTATTAGGGGATCATTTGGGAACCTTTCCGGCATCATTTCTGGATAATTTTCGGGATCCGTCCGGGATGCCGACGAGGTCATTTCGGGACTATTTCGGGATCATTTGGGATACCTACCGGCATCATTTCTGGATGGTTTTTGGGATTCGTCCGGGATCCCGTCGTGGTCCTTTCGGGACTTTTTTTCGACTAATACGGGATCATTTGCGGACCCTTTCGGCATCATTTCTGGATAGTTGTCGGGATCCCGTCACGGCCATTTCGGGACTATTAGGGGATCATTTGAGGACCTTTCCGGCATCATTTCTGTATTGTTTTCGGAATCCTTTCGGGATCCCGTCGGGGTTATTTCGGGACCTTTTCGGGGCTAATACGGGATCATTTGGGGATCCTCTAGGGGTCGTTTCGTGACTTTTTCTGTTTTATTTCGGGATCATTTGGGGACCCTTCCGGCATAATTTCTTGATGGTTTGCCGGATCCATCAGGGTCATTTCGGGACCATTTTGGGATCATTTGGGGACCCTTCCGAGATCATTTCTGGATCCGTCCGGGATGCCGTAGGAGCCATTTCGGGATTTTTTGTTACTTTTCCGGGATAGTTTTTGGACCCTTCCGGGGTCATTTCTGGATCTGTGCGGGATCCCATCTGGGTCATTTCCGGACTATTTCGGGATCATTTTGGGATCCTTCCGGAATCATTTCTGTATGGTTTTCGCGATCCGTCGTTGATTCCCTCGGAGCCATTTCGGAACCTTTTCTGGAGTATGTCGGGGTCATTTGGGGACTTTTTCGGGATCATTTGGGGCTCTTCCGGCATCATTTCTGGATGGTTTTCGGGATCCGTGCGGGATCTCGTCGGGGTCATTTGGGGACTTTTTCGGGATCATTTGGGGGCTCTTCCGGCATCATTTCTGGATGGTTTTCGGGATCCGTCCGGGATATCGTCGGGGTCATTTGGGGACTTTTTCGGGATCATTTGGGGGCTCTTCCGGCATCATTTCTGGATGGTTTTCGGGATCCATCCGGGATCCAATCAGGGTAATTTCGGGACTATTAGGGGATCATTTGTGGACCTTTCCGGCATCATTTCTGGATAATTTTCGGTATCCGTCCGGGATGCCGACGAGGTCATTTCGGGATTATTTCGGGATCATTTGGGATACCTACCGGCATCATTTCTGGATGGTTTTTGGGATTCGTTCGGGATCCCGTCGGGGTCATTTCGGGACTTTTTCTCGACTAATACGGGATCATTTGCGGACCCTTTCGGCATAGTTTCTGGATAGTTGTCGGAATCCGTTCGGGATCCCGTCACGGTCATTTCGGAACTATTAGGGGATCATTTGAGGACCTTTCCGGCATCATTTCTGGATATTTTTTGGAATCCTTTCGGGATCCCGTCAGGGTCATTTCGGGGCTTTTTCGGGATCATTTAAGGATGGCTTTCAGGATTCGTCCGGGAACCCGTCAGGGTAATTTCTGGACTTTTCCGAGACTATTTCGGGATCATTTTGGGACCTTTCCAAGATCATTTCTGGATGGATTTCGGGATTTGTCCGGGATGCCCTCAGGGTCATTTTGGGACTATTAGGTGAGCATTTGAGGACCGTTCCGGCATCACTTCTGGATGGTTTTCGGTATCCGTTCAGATTCCCGTCGGAATAATTGCGGAACTTTTTCGGGATCATTGGGGTCCCTTCCAAAATCATTTCTGGATGGTTTTTGGGATTCGTCCGGCATCCCGTCGGGGTCATTTCGGGACTTTTTCTCGACTAATACGGGATCATTTGCGGGCCCTTTCGGTATCATTTCTGGATAGTTGTCGGGATCCGTTCGGGATCCCGTCAGGGTCTTTTCGGAACTATTGGGAGATCATTTGAGGACCTTTCCGGCATCATTTCTGGTTAGTTTTCGGGATCCTTTCCGGGTCCCATGGTTTTTATCATTTTGGGACCCTTTCGGCATAATTTCTTGATGGTTTGCCGGATCCATCAGGGTCATTTCGGGACCATTTTGGGATCATTTGGGGACCCTTCCGAGATCATTTCTGGATCCGTCCGGGATGCCGTAGGAGCCATTTCGGGATTTTTTGTTACTTTTCCGGGATAGTTTTTGCACCCTTCCGGGATCATTTCTGGATCTGTGCGAGATCCCATCTGGGTCAATTCCGGACTATTTCGGGATCATTTTGGAATCCTTCCGGAATCATTTCTGTATGGTTTTCGCGATCCATCGTGGATCCCCTCGGAGCCATTTCGGAACTTTTTCTGGAGTTAGTCGGGATAATTTAGGGACCCTTCCTGGATATTTTCTGGATGGTTTCTGAGATCCGTCCGGGAGCCGGTCAGGGTAATTTCGGAACTTTTTCCGGACTATTTCGGGATCAATTTGGTACCCTTCAGGCATCATTTCTGTGTGGTTATCTGGATAAGTCTAGAATCGTGTCGTTGTCATTTCGGGTTTTTTTGGGACTACTTCGGGAACTTTTGGAAACACTTCCGGGCGTTTCTGGATGGTTTTCGGGATCCGTCCGCGATAGCGTCGGGGTCATTTCGTGGCTTTTTCTGGATAATTTCGTTATCATTTTGGGATCCTATCAGGTTATCAGCTCATAAAGTTCTTTTTTTTACTCAATTACAAAAATAAAATGCATTAGACAGAAAAAAAATTTTAAACAGATAACTTTATAAGCAGGCTAACGTGAATAGCCCACATATTTCATTTTCTCCTTGCGGACGGGGCCGCGGGTAAAGGCTAGTATATTATAAATGGGAAAGTTTGGATGTTAAGATGTTTGGATGTTTGGATGTTTGTCCAGACGTTTGTCTTTGTGACTCAATCACGCAAGAACGGCTCCACGGATTTGGATGAAATTTGGCACACATATAGCCAATAGTCTATAAGGATCTACTAGCGATATATTTTTCAAAAGGAGGGAGGCCCCTGCCCCCTACGAACAGTTATAATTTAATTATACTCAGTTGAGCAGAGCTCACAGAGTATATTAACTTTGATTGGAAAACGGTTGGTTGTACAGGTATAAAGGAATCGAGATAGATATAGACTTCCATATATCAAAATCATCAGTATCGAAAAAAAATTTGATTGATCCATGTCCGTCCGTCCGTCCCTGTGTCCGTTAACACGATAACTTGAGTAAATTTTGAGGTATCTTGCTGAAATTTGGTATGTAGGTTCCTGAGCACTCATCTCAGATCGCTATTTAAAATGAACAATATCGGACTATAACCACGCCCACTTTTTCGATATCGAAAATTTCGAAAAACCGAAAAAATGCGATAATTCATTGCCAAAGGCGGTTAAAGCGATGAAACTTGGTAGATGGGTTGACGTTATGACGCAGAATAGAAAATTAGTAAGATTATGGACAATGGGCCTTGCACCGCCCACTTTTACAAGAAGGCAATTTAAAAGTTTTGCAAGCTGTAATTTGGCAGTCGTTGAAGATATCATAATGAAATTTGGCAGGAACGTTACTACTATTATTATATATATTTAACAAAAAATTTAATATCTTTACTGTATATAAGTAAATTAAGTCAAAATTCAACTCCAGTAATGATATGATGCAACCAAATACAAAAATAAAAGAAAATTTCAAAATGGGCGTGGCTCCGCCCATTTTAATTTAGTTTGTCTAGAATACTTTTAATGCCATAAGTCGACCAAAAATTTACCAATCCTTCTCAAATTTGGTAGGGGCATAGATTCTATTACGGTAACTGTTCTCTGTGAAAATGGGCGAAATCGGTGGAAGCCACGCCCAGTTTTTATACACAGTCCACCGTCTGTCCTTCCGCTCGGCCGTTAACATAATAACTTGAGCAAAAACCGATATATCTTTACTAAACTTAGCCCACGTACTTATCTGAACTCACTTTATCTTGGTATAAAAAATGGCCGAAATCCGACCATAACCACGCCCACTTTATCGATATCGAAAAATGAAAAAAATGCCATAATTCTATACCAAATACGAAAAAGGGATGAAAAATGGTAACTGGATTGGCTTATTGACGCAAAATATAACTTTGGAAAAAACTTTGTAAAATGGGTGTGACACCTACCATATTAAGTAGAAGAAAATTAAAAGGTTCTACAAGGCGAAATCAACAGCCCTTGGAATCTTTGCAGGAATACTGTTAGTGGTATTGCATATATAAATAAATTAGCAGTACCCGACAGATGATTTTCTGGATCACCTGGTCCACATTTTGGTCGATATCGCGATAACGCCTTCACATATACATCTAAGGGCCACTCGCTTTTAAAACCCTCATTAATACCTTTAATTTGATATACATATCGTACAAACACATTCTAGAGTCACCCCTGGCCCACCCTAATGGCGATATCTCGAAAGGGCGTCCACCTATAGACCTAATGCCCACTCCCTCTTAAAATGCTCAGTAACACCTTTCGTTTGATACCCATATCGTACAAACATTCTAGAGTCACCCCTGGCCCACCCTAATGGCGGTATCTCGAAAAGGCGTCCACCTATAGACCTAATGTCCACTCCCTCTTAAAATGCTCAGTAACACCTTTCGTTTGATACCCATATCGTACAAACATTCTAGAGTCACCCCTGGCCCACCCTAATGGCGATATCTCGAAAAGGCGTCCACCTATAGACCTAATGCCCACTCCCTCTTAAAATGCTCAGTAACACCTTTCGTTTGATACCCATATCGTACAAACATTCTAGAGTCACCCCTGGCCCACCCTAATGGCGATATCTCGAAAAGGCGTCCACCTATAGACCTAATGCCCACTCCCTCTTAAAATGCTCAGTAACACCTTTCGTTTGATACCCATATCGTACAAACATTCTAGAGTCACCCTTGGTCCACCTTTATGGCGATATCTCGAAAAGGCGTCCACCTATAGAACTAAGGATTACTCCCTTTTAAAATACTCATAACCACCTTTCATTTGATACCCATATCGTACAAACACATTCTAGAGTCACCCCTGGCCCACCCTAATGGCGATATCTCGAAAAGGCGTCCACCTATAGACCTAATGCCCACTCCCTCTTAAAATGCTCAGTAACACCTTTCGTTTGATACCCATATCGTACAAATATTCTAGAGTCACCCCTGGCCCACCTTAATGGCGATATCTCGGAAAGGCGTCCACCTATAGACCTAATGCCCACTCCCTCTTAAAATGCTCAGTAACACCTTTCGTTTGATACCCATATCGTACAAACACATTCTAGAGTCATCCCTGGCCTACCCTAATGACGATATCTCGAAAAGGCGTCCACCTATAGACCTCATGCCCACTCCCTCTTAAAATGCTCAGTAACACCTTTCGTTTGATACCCATATCGTACAAACATTCTAGAGTCACCCTTGGTTCACCTTTATGGCGATATCTCGAAAAGGCATCCACCTATAAAACTAAGGATTACTCCCTTTTAAAATACTCATTACCATTTTTCATTTGATACCCATATCATACAAACACATTCTAGAGTCACTCCTGGCCCACCCTAATGGCGACATTTCGAAAAGGCATCCACCTATAGACCAAATGCCCACTCCCTCTTAAAATGCTCAGTAACACTTTTCGTTTGATACCCATATCGTACAAACATTCTAGAGTCACCCCTGGCCCACCCTAATGGCGATATCTCGAAAAGGCGTCCACCTATAGACCTAATGCCCACTCCCTCTTAAAATGCTCAGTAACACCTTTCATTTGATTCCCATATCGTACAAACACATTCTAGAGACACCCCTGGTCCACCTTTATGGCGATATCTCGAAACGGCGTCCACCTATGGAACTAAGGATCACTCCTTTTCAAAATACGCAGTAACACCTTTCATTTGATTCCCATATCGTACAAACACATTCTAGAGACACCCCTGGTCCACCTTTATGGCGATATCTCGAAACGGCGTCCACCTATGGAACTAAGGATCACTCCTTTTCAAAATACTCATTAACAGCTTTCATTTGATACCCATATCGTACAAACACATTCTAGAGTCACCCCTGGTCCACCTTAATGGCGATATCTCGAAAAGGCGTCCACCGATAGATCTAAGGCCCACTCCTTCTTAAAATGCACAGTAACACCTTTCATTTGATACCCATATCGTACAAACAAATTCTAGAGTCAGCCCTGGTCCACCTTTATGGCGGTATCCCTAAATGGCGTCCATCCATAGAACTATGGCCTACTCTCTCTTAAAATACTCTTTAATACCTTCCATTTGATACACATGTCATACAACCACATTCCAGGGTTACCCTAGGTCCATTTTCCTACATGGTGATTTTCCTTATTTTGTCTCGAGCTATGGAGAGTATGTAATGTTCGGTTACACCCGAACTTAGCCTTCCTTACTTGTTATTATATTTTTTAATCTTTGCGACTGAATCACGCCAGAACGGCTACACGCATTTTGATGAAATTTGGGACACAGACATTAGTCTACTAGCGAAATTTTTTTCGAACATGGAAAGAGGGGTGGGGTCCCACGACCCCTTCGAGCAATTACTTTTTAATAATTTTTACACATAATAGACACAGACTCAATGGGTCAAATAAGTCGAGGGCTTACAAAGTGAGCAGTGACAACCTCCGCTCGCCCCCCTCCCTTTCTACCCCTCTGGTGTAAAATCTATAAATCGTTATAACTCAATATAAATTTTCTCCTAAATCAATAGTTTTTGGTATCTGGCACATACAGATCGATATCTAAAAAATTTTGGAAAAACGAGCAGCGGTACTTCTCCTCCCGCCATCCGCCCTCCGTCAACTGTTTTTATTAGCACGCTTTTATTAGCTTTACCTCTATGTTTCTTTGTAACTCTTCATTCGCTCCAACGCGCCTGCTGCCTTTTTAAAAATGGTTCTACAATTAGCTTCGCCTTATTTGTAATCCCGTTGGGGTCATATCGAGACCCTTCCGGGATCATTTTTGGATGGTTTTCGGGATGCGTCCGGGATCCCGCCAGGGCCATTTCTGTACTATTTCAGGATAACTTTGGGACTCTTCCGAAATCATTTCTGTATAGTTTTCGGGATCCGTCCGGGATCCCGTCGGGGTTATTTTGGGATATTTTCGGGACTATTCCGGGATCATTTCGGGACTTTTTCGCGAACATTTAGGGACCTTTCCGGCAACATTTCTGGATGGGTTTCGGGATCCGTTCGGCATCCAGTCGGGGTATTTTCGGGATCATTTGCGTACCTTTGAGAGATAAATTCTTGATGGTTTCCGGGATCATTACGGGACTTTTTCGGGGTCATTTTGGGTCCCTTCCGCCATTATTTCTGGATGGTTTTCGTGATCCGTCCGGGATCCCATCGGGGTCATTTCGCGACTTTTTCGGGATCATTTGGGGTCCCTTCCGGTATCATTTCTGGATGGTTTTCGGGATCCGTTCGGGATCATTTCGGGACTATTAGGGGATCATTTGAAAATCTTTCCGGCATCATTTCTGCATAGTTTCCGGGATCCGTCGGGGATCTCGACAGGGCCATTTCGGGATCATTTCTGCATAGTTTGCGGGGTTCATCCGAGATACCGTCGGGGTCATTTCGGGACTTTTTCACGACTAATACGGGATCATTTGGGGTCCCTTCCGGCATCATTTCTGGATGGATTTCGGGATCCGTCCGGGATTTTCGGGACTTTTTCGGGATCATTTTGGGTACCTACAGGCATCCTTTCTGGATGGTTTTCGGGATCCGTCCGGGATTTCGTCGGGGTCATTTTGGGACTTTTTCGGGATCATTTGGGGTCCCTTCCGGCATCATTTCTGGATGGTTTTCAGGATCTTTCGGGATCCCGTGAGGGTAATTTCCGGACTATTAGGGGATCATTTGAGGACCTTTCCGGCATCCTATCTGGATGGTTTTCGGTATCCGTCCGGGATCCTGCCGGGGTCATTTCGGGACTTTTTCGGGATCATTTGGGGTACCTACCGGCATCATTTCTGGATGGTTTTCGGTATCCGTCCGGGATCCCTTTGGGGTCATTTCGGGACTTTTTCGGGATTTTTTGGGGTCCCTTCCGTCATCATTTCTGGATGGTTTTAGGGATCCGTCCGGGATCCCGGCAGGGTAATTTCATGACAATTAGGGGATCATTTGAAGACCTTTCCGGCATCATTTCTGCATAGTTTCCGGGATCCGTCGGGGATCTCGACGGGGTCATTTCGGGACTTTTGCTCGACTAATACGGGATAATTTGGGGACCCTTTCGGCATCATTTCTGGATTGTTTTAGGGATTCGTCCGGGATTCCGTCGAGGTCATTTCGCGACTTTTTCGGGATCATTTTGGATACCTTCCGGCATCATTTCTAAATGGTTTTCGGGATCCCGTCGGGGTCATTTCCGCACTTTTTCGGGATAATTTGGGGTATTTTTCGGCATCATTTCTATATGGTTTTCGGGATGCGTCCGGGATCCCGTCGGGGTCATTTCAGGGCTTTTCCTCGACTAATTCGGGATCATTTGGAGACCCTTTCGGCATCATTTCTGGATGGTTTCGGGATCCGTTCGGGATCTCAGTAGGGAATTTTGGGACTATTAGGGGTTAATTTGGGGACCTTTCCGGCATCGTTTCTGGATGGTTTTCGCGATTCTTTCGGGATCCCGTAGGGGTCATTTCGGGACTATTTCGGGATCATTTTGGGGTACCTTCCGCCATCATCTCTAGATAGTTTTCGGGATCCCGTCGGGGTCACTTCGGGACTTTTTCTCGACTGATACGGGTACAAATGGGGCCCTTTCGGCATCATTTCTGGATAGTCTGCGGGATCCATCCGGCATCGCGTCAGGGTCATTTCGGGACTATTAGGGGATCATTTGAGGACCTTTCCGGCATCATTTCTGGATAGTTTTCGGGATCCGTCCGGGATCCCGTCGGGATCATTTCGGGGCTATTTCGGGATCATTTGGGATATTTTCCGACATCATTTCAGTATGGTTTTCGGGATAATTTGGGGTATTTTTCGGCATCATTTCTATATGGTTTTCGGGATGCGTCCGGGATCCCGTCGGGGTCATTTCAGGGCTTTTCCTTGACTAATTCGGGATCATTTGGAGACCCTTTCGGCATCATTTCTGGATGGTTTCGGAATCCGTTCGGGATCTCAGTAGGGTAATTTTGGGACTATTAGGGGTTAATTTGGGGACCTTTCCGGCATCGTTTCTGGATGGTTTTCGCGATTCGTTCGGGATCCCGTAGGGGTCATTTCGGGACTATTTCGGGATCATTTTGGGGTACCTTCCGCCATCATCTCTAGATAGTTTTCGGGATCCCGTCGGGGTCACTTCGGGACCTTTTCTCGACTGATACGGGCTCAAATGGGGCCCTTTCGGCATCATTTCTGGATAGTCTGCGGGATCCATCCGGAATCCCGTCAGGGTCATTTCGGGACTATTAGGGGATCATTTGAGGACCTTTCCGGCATCATTTCTGGATAGTTTTCGGGATCCGTCCGGGATCCCGTCGGGATCATTTCGAGACTTTTTCGGGGCTATTTCGGGATCATTTGGGATATTTTCCGACATCATTTCAGTATGGTTTTCGGGATCTTTCCGGGATCCCGTCGGGGCCATTTCGGGATCATTTGGTGTCACTTCCGGCATAATTTCTGGATGGTTTTCGGGATCCGTCAGGAATCCCGTCGGGGCCATTCCTTTACTTTTTCGGGACTAATACGGGATGATTTGGGGAGCCTTTTGGTATAATTTCTGGATGGTTTTCGGGATCTGTACGGGAACCCATAAGGGTAATTTCGGGACTTTTTCGGGACTATTTCTGAATCATTTTGGGACCCCTCCTGATTAATTTCTGGATGATTTTCGGGATCTGTCCTGGAAATTTAGTATCATCTTGGGACCCTTCCGGGATCATTTTAGGTCTCTTCGCAACCGGTAGTTCAGCATTATTCGTAATTAAAATTCGGCATGTCTTATCTTCAATCTAACACAGCTTTTTCGTTCTATTTTTGAGTTTTTTAAATGAATCGTGTAACGAACTGTTATAACTATAATTACACTTTTTGTAATATTTTAACCAACTAAATAGCCAAAAAAGCAACTCTATTTTCATCTAAAAAATTCTCTTTAGTTTTAGCTAATTGTAGTTTCACTCCTTTGTTCTATGAATAGTAATTCTTTCACCCCTTTCATATCAGTTAATTTAATTTAAAAACAAAATGTATTTTTTTAATTCGAAAAAACTGTATTGTACTATTCATGAAAGCGTGCCTTTCAGCTTATGTTCTCATTTAGTTCACTTTTTTTACTAAATTACAAAAATAAAATACATTAGACGAAAATAATTTTTAAACAGATAACTTGATAAGCAGGCTAACGTGAATAGCACATATATTTTATTTTCTCCTTGCGGACGGGGCCGCGGGTAAAGGCTAGTATATAGATATGGTCATTATTCCATTTTATTACATATTTTGAGCTCATTTTGCACTCAGAGCGCTCCGAGAATGTTTGAGGGGTTATCATATCTATCAAATACTTACATATACAAAATTTCATCAAAATCGGACTAGCCTTTTCATAGAAGTGGATTGAACATTCAAATTATTAATCATATTATTTATCAAATAAATGTTATAGAAAAAACAAAAATTGATAAAAGTTATTTGCAGTAGTTCAAAATCAACCTTTAATCAGAATATTCGCTTTTCCTTCCATTTAGCGTTGTGATAACAAACTGGATGGCGTTATTAAAGGCTCATCCGCAATATCCGAAGGTTCCGGCGAACGTAAAACACACGTAGTATTATTGTTACCTTTGAATTGACGGCGTGATATCCATGTCACAATCAGAAAGATCACAAAACAGATTAGAATATATATGGCAATCGTAGCGATAACCTGCAAAAAGATGATAGCACCAACCTTTTCATAAAAAGTGTCAAATTATTCTAAGGAATGAAGCATTTTGCGTCAATGTGTAACTTACTACAACTAAACCCTCCAGCACCCCCTTTAACCAATATGGCAAATAATCATTGTCGTCTTTTTTATTGGTGTTTGGACTAGGCTCGCTAGCCAAGCCAGTCGGTTCAACAAATCTTGATTGCATATAACGATTGAATTCTTCATCAAATGCTTCAGCAGCACGTTTGGTGTTCTCGTGTTGCTCTTTATACCTTTCATATAGCGATTTTCCAATACCACATGATTTTGCTTTGAGTCTATCTTTTTTCTGTTAATAGAATAAATATTTATAAAACAAGAAATGAATGTATTTACAAATAAATAAAATTTGTAAAGAATTAAAAAAATAAAATAAACATACACAATTCGTGTTAGGCCCCGGCGAGATTCGAACTCACGATCTCCTGTTTACTAGACAGGCGCTTTAACCAACTAAGCCACGGCGCCCACATGTACTTTGTGGCAAAAGCTGTCTAAGTATAAAACGTCAGTTGTTACCTATACAACAGCTATTTTTTTGCAAACCAGAAATTACCCGGATTCACCCGAACTACTATCATTTGTACCGAAAGCAACACAACAAAACTGTTTTGCGCAAGTTCTTGCTAACAAAAACATGACAGTTTTTAATAACAGGCTGACCCATGTATTCTTTTTTCATTTTAAATACAAATTTCGTATATGGTGTATTTACTTATTCATTCTTGAATCGGAGTATAAATAATAGATTAATCGACAGTTTATCTGAAACAGATTGAATAAGTAAACTTATGACCGCGTCACAAAATTCTCATGTTCATGAGTTTTGATGCAAGATGTTCCGTTTGTATATATAACAAAACTTCAGACTTGCCGGTTAGCCGGAAACTTATTTCGGTTTGACCATTTACATAAAAAAAATTTACGAATCACTGTAATAAACATTCTTAGTATATAATAAAAATACTTGCTAACATATTTTGTCTCCTATTCATTTGTAAAAATGTAGTTTTCAATTGTGAAAAATGTTAGAAAAGCATGGCGGAACGATACAAGATAGCAGCATGGTGACATACCTACAAACATAAATAAAAATTCCATGTACTTTGTTTTTGTAAATTCGATGGACAAATGTCAAAATCGTACTGCGTCGGAAGTTGATCTATCAAATCAAATAAAAAAAAGGTTATAATTAGCTGTCCCATGCTGCCACCTTGTATCGTTCCGCCATGAAAAGTAAAAGCGGGAAAAATAATTACATTTGGAAAGTCAAAAGGGACTCTTAGCCAAAACAAATGTGAAATTATTCCTGCTATGCTTTGCTGGCAACAAAAGTTGAGAATTGGCTACATTTGCATGATGGCGCTGGTAATGTGCTATTTGTCCATGCAAATACATGCAATCTACTGATCTGTCAGTGCACGATACTGCATCAAAAATCGTATGTGACGGGTCTTTCAAAAGTAACTTGCGGAATAAGCTATTTGACAGTTCGGTAATAAATTTACCCACGAGAACATTGAAACTTCATCGGTAATTTGAGGCTGGCATCGGAAAATCTTTTTAAGCTACCCCATGAGGTAGTATGAAATAATAAGTAAATAAATATAGGCTTTATCCGGAACGATTTTATGTACACCCTAACAGAAAAAAGCCTTCCGAAGATTCAGAATGAATAAACAAATACGCCCAAAATGTACTTCTCTATTTGAATGCGTTTGGAAAGTAAGCGCGGTATCCAGATCACAAGAAGACGCTCACAAAGTTTTGTAAATTTCCTCTTGTAAGCAAAACTGAAAAAAATTTTATTTGAAAAAATGTATTTTCCTTCTTTATTATTAACTTTCTGTATTAAATTTGTTTCCGAGATGAGTGCTGCAAACATAAATTTATGCCAGGAAGTATTTTTGAGAATTTCTGGACCCTTGAATAAATGCTCAAGAAATGCCGAGGCAATCGTTGTACGTTTCAATTGACATATGCAGACCTCATTTTGAAAGAAATTTTTTAATTATTGATAAGGGAAAATACATATTTTGAAATAAAACAACTGCAACTTTGGCTTACAAAGGGGAAAATATAAAAAAAAAAATGTTGGCCGTTTTCTCTCGATGTGGATTAAGCACTTTAGGAAGGAAAAGTGATGGTATATCTGAAACAGTACGAACTAGTTCAGAGATATCTTGAATAAAGGGACATTTTTTCCATATTGGTTTTTAATATGTTCACGTTGGGCCATAAACAGAAAAGAGCCTAAATTGTTTAAGCTGTTCTACAGTTTTGCTCTGAAGTGATATTTGTGATTGCCAGGGAAAACTGTACACGGGTGTAATGCTTCAACCAAACTAGATGGAGCTGCGAGTGGCCTACTTTCCACTTTTGATAATTAGGCAATTCACAATGTCTCCTATTCGACGTATCTTTTATTCGAAATCTTGGAAACAATGTGATGTTTTCATGCACTCGTTAAGGTAAGCCAATATTTAACGAGCGCCATGTCAACGCGACGTAAAAACCATGTAAAATCGTCCGTAAATTTAAGAAATTAGAAGCATGAAAAACAATCAACAGAAAGGTAAGTGGGAAACAGTAATGACTAGCGTTGCCAAATGTCCCGTATTGGCCGGGACATCCCGTATTTTTCACAAATTTTAAAGTGTCCCGCCGGGAAATGTTATGTCCCGGCATTTTCACAATATCAAAATTAATCACTTATAATCTGCTACGAAACATGGCCATATTTGCGGCTTCAATTGTATTCAGGTCATTAGCATATTGCATGCAACTCTGGGTCCCTATTCGTTAACTGTGAGTTTTAAAGTGTACACAACAACCCTACAAGACGGAGGTAAAGCTGGAGTCATTGGTGCCGTATGTCGTATCGCTGTATCCGTATCCCTAACGTAATCAGCTGTTTATCGTTACGACGGTAAACCAAAACCCAATTGGTTGGCTACGATACGGTTACGACTTTAGCGGCACCAATAATCGATTGCATTGATTCTCATAAGGTTGGTCGAATCAGCTGTTATAAGGTTACCGATACGGTTACCGATAAAGCACCAATGTCTCCAGCTTAACCAGTTCACCCACACATTCAAAGCTTTTTTCGCTCTCCACTAACACATCGACGTTTAAAGCTGTCATCGAAATGACAGTTCATTAATTATTCCGGAAAACATTGAAACGCAAAAAAAATATATGTAAATTGTTTACAACGAAAAATATCTTGTGCTTTTAGTTGTGACATGTGACGGAAATTAAAAATTTTGTTGCAGAGAACACCTTTTTGCGTTGGCGACCTTCGCCCAAAATAACATTAAGTTAATTTGAGTTGTGACATGTGACGGAAATTAAGAATATTGCTGCAGAGATCATCTTTTTGCGTTGGCGGCCTTCGCCCAAAATAATATTAAGGGTAAAGTTTTACAAGACGGTACACCACCTAATTTAAAAATATCAAATAATAATAAAAACGGAGCTCGAGGCGCGCCTTTTGATTCCACGTTTGATAATTTTTGATAAAAATTGGGTGGTGCACCGTCTTTTAAATCGTTACCATATTAAGTTGTATAGAATCGACGGGATGGCCTACAAGGTTTTATGTCAACTAAATCGCTCCCGATATGGTCGGGCTAGTACCTTAATGGTTCCCGGAACGTACCCGATCTGCATCCGGCAAAGGACCAACAAAGTCGATAACGGGGAGTGTCCTTATCGCTACAACAACAACAACATTATTTACTTTCTGATTTTCATTCATACGTATGTGCATTTTTAAATAATAAAAAAAAAGGTCCTGATTCTAGTTATCTGAAATTTCTCTTGTGCCTTTGGAAAAGAGCTATGTGTGGAGCCCTATTTATGGAACACTTTTCGGCTTATATTAAAAACTTTTAATCTATTCTTACTGATATGAGTTTCTTTTTTATTCTAGGTAATTTGATTTTGACGATGTGAGGATAGAAATATCCCAAATATTCCAGCTGTGGCTGTAAGAACATACATTTGCTCAAATTAGAAGAAAACTGCACGGTTGAGCACATCCAGTATCTACGTTTATACAAGGAGGAACACCACACTACTTTCACGGGGATGTAGCCACCGATCACTTTGTTGTAAGAGCTTATTTTAAATATGTTATTCATAAACACTGATTCTAATATTTTGTTTTGGTTTTTACTTTAGAGTCAACCTGTTATATAAGCGATGTCAGCTATGCCTGTAACTTAAGCGCCTTCAGATGTAATAGTTACCGCGGACGCGGTCACAGGAGTAGTTCACTACGTGGGGATTACACTAATCAAGGACTTTCAATATCGGAAGGTTTTCCAGCACTATAACACACCAACAATATGTGCAATCACCCGAATAAATTGTACAACAAACGTTAACACCACATCATCAGCCAGCAACAACAACAATATGCGCAAACATCAACACCAACATGTGTCGCCTACTTTGCAACACGGTGAAGATGGCCAAGGCCATTCTGATTCTAATACTGATAAAGGCGAACCATTGGCAAATTTAAAAACTCAAACAGACCACGAAAAATTTTGATGTTGGTATTAATTCTAGTACGGATAGTAAAGAATTTAAACCTAGGAAAAAAGCTAAACTTGATAAAAACTTAACCGAAGATGACAATGTTTCTAATTCTATTACTAAGGAAGACGAACCTTTGATAAATATGAAGCTTAAAACAGAGTTATCAAAAAATTACGATGATGATAATGATGTTGATGCAAAGTCCAATGTTGAAAATGATGAAAATTATGAAACAGAATCTGAAAATAGTATGAGTGTGGATTATAACCTGAAGCAAAACTGTCATATCCGGTACGACCAGAATTAGATGTTAAGAAAAGAGCCTACATAAAGAGGCTCAGTATATTTATGGAAAATTTATCATGAGACAATGCCCAATGTATGTATTTCAATTAAATTCAGCACATTGTTGGAAAAAGCATCTAAACTTTATGCATCGTGTAGAGAAACCAGAACATTTACAATTTAAATATAACGAACGTGGTGCAAAATGTAAATTTTGTGATATTCAAGCAGCTACACCAAGCTTCAACAAATTATTGGACCATGAGATTTCTCATATGCCTAATAGTCATTATTTAAAATATAAATTATGCGATTGGAAGACGAAAATACATTCAAGTATGAATTTTCATTTACGTGTACAACACGCTGAAACAATTGATGTAACAACGAAAAGTTTAGAATTGAATGTTTGTCCATATTGTAATCACAATAGTATTTACGCAAACACTTAATACATCTTTTCTATGTTTAGAATGTGGTGAATAATTTAGAACAAATACAAGTTTACGTGTACACCACAAGATTTGAACGGCAATATCTTGAGGGTATGGTTACACCTATGTGGCATCTACAAGCTATTTATAATGACTAGTATGGAATGAATCCGGATATGGAAGAAAACGGAGGTGACGAAATGAATCACCATGCTTCTTTGGATTCTGGTGATACTCCTGACATGCTTCCTAATTTCCCTACGTCTGATGTTACTATACCTACCAAACTAATATGACTGCAAACTGATGAGCAACACTAGCAGCGCAGGAAAAATAAGAACTTCAAAACAAGGTTTCGGAAAGGGCACGACTATGAATAGACGTTAATGTATTTATATAGTTTATAAATATAAAAATTCACATATGTAAAGTTCGCTAGAGTAATAAGGCAATAATTTAAATTGTAAAAAAACATTGTATATATGAATAATTTATAATTAAATATTATCTGAACATAAAGGACGCGTTTCATTCATAGAAAAAGCGATTTGACAGAAGGTAACCGATACGGGTAACCGATAGGCCAGTTACCCGTGTTGTTGTTGTTGCATATGTTTTGGTTAGCGATAACGAAAACATAACTGATGAAGTAACTTAAAAATGTAAATAACATCGAGCGAGAAGGAATGTCGAAAACACAATAGGTAAGAGCGAGAAAGCGAGTCACACGTACACTATTTTGAGAGAGCGCATGCGTTACCTTTTTCACGACAGCAATGTAAAAGTCATTAAGACGATAATTGGTGAACAAGTTATTGATGACGATTAAGTAATCGATTAGGGAACGGGTACCTGTCTTGTAGGGAAATTGTGTAAACTGTGAATTGTGATTCTGTAAAGCAAAACTGTGAACAAAAAAAATCACTGATAAAAATTTCGTGAGTTTTCTTGGCAGCCAGTGTGACATTCAAAACTCATACGTACGTTGCAGAATGGCTTTTTTGTTTTCATGGCGTTTGATGAATATTTTCTCACTGACATAAGACTTTTACATTCAGCGCCCATTCAGCAAAACAATGTACACAATAATTTACAGAATCGCATGAAAATTTAAAGTGTAAATTGTATGTGCAAATGAGCTTTCAATGAGGGTACATTTTTCAGTTTTGTACAGTTAGGGAATTGACCCCCTGTAAAGAAGAGAAATTCATACCTACTGTGGGTCTGAATATTGTCAATGTTTGACATTTCACACACCTAAATATTCATTTCGCATGGGGGAGTATTGTGTTTTAAAATAACGTTAGTAAAATGCCCTACAAGAAACGCTGATAGTTTTACTAAACACTCACACTTGTAATTGACAATGCTGATCCTGCGATGACGTAAACATTGATACTCAAATTTATGTATGTTCCTTTGTTCGCTCACGCATGTCCGCATGTTCCCAACGACAGCCTATAATCATGAAACAGGACTGAAACTGGGAAGGCTTCGGACACCTGGTACAGAACAAAAGAACATACAGCAGATACCATAATGCATGTGAGACAGATACAAAATTCTCAACGGAATTTTATGTATGCGAGAACAGATTATCCGATTTAATCATGTTGTCACTACTGACTGTCATATGACAATCAAATGATTATCACGGTTGGTTTGTTATTTTTTAAATTCCGCCATTTTCAACCGACGAAAAGCATATAAAAAATAAGTTTAAAAAATGAAAAAGAGAGCATTTCAAAGCTCCATGCTAAAAGAAAAAAAATCGAAAATAATATTAAAAAATACCAAAAGTTGGCGGAATGTATGGGGCGCACTCAAAAAATTGATACGCGAAAAATAATAGTGGTTCGTGGTGATTCATTTTTAAATGTGTTTCCGCATGAGAAAAGCGCTCTTCTGTTGTTTTGTTATTTTCTGAATTTAAATTGAACATTTTGAACTCGAATTCTTATAAAACTATTTATTTTAAACAAATAAGAAACACGTATGCTTTTATCACGTACAAAATTAAAAACGTAATGAAATAAAGTAAATAAAAAGCAAAAAGCATTGTTTCATTTTTGGCGGAATATAACAATGGGCATTTATGATAGTATAACAGTCAAACCTGATATCTACAGTAAACTATCATTTATGACACTTTTTGATA
This sequence comes from Eurosta solidaginis, assembly GCF_040869045.1. Taxonomy (NCBI): domain Eukaryota; kingdom Metazoa; phylum Arthropoda; class Insecta; order Diptera; family Tephritidae; genus Eurosta; species Eurosta solidaginis. The sequence goes on along the minus strand of NC_090319.1, from coordinate 98,236,792 downwards.
GTTAGAGTGTCAGCACTGATCCAGGAAAGGGAATGAGAGTGAGCAGTACGACTATATACTTAATCAGTAGGCCATGTTGGTGTATAAGAAGGAGACAAAAACTCACACGTACACAGTTGTTTACATCACATTTGCGCAAGCCCCCTTAAGTTTGTGATAGAAAGTTTGTATGAGGCGCTGATCGTTAGGTTGACATTGCTGACAATCAGATGATAGTCAGTGTTCTTGTAGGGTGAATCCATAGAATATTGAATTCGTGTTAAACACAGTAAACGTATTAATTATTAGCCTGTTTCATACAAATATTTGTTATAAATAAATGAGTTTAAATGAGCAAACCATACAAATATATAGGTGTTTCTTATTTTTTAAATGTCCCGGGAAATTTTTAAAAATCCCGGGAATTTGGCCGAAATTTGAAAATAAAATAAAATAAAAATCTGGTAACCCTAGTAATGACACCTTCCAATTCTGTTCGTCGTTGGTTATTCTCTACAGCTTCAATGTTTCCCTGCTGTTAGTTTTGCTTACCTTTTGCTCCTCGTCCTCATGTTTATATTCATCAATGAATTCCCCATTCTTTATCTTTCTCAAGTCTTCTTTGGTAAAAAAGTGATCCATATCCACACATACATTGTCAATAAAATCGTAGTGCTTAGAAAATGAATAGGCATTCATGTTAATTATACTAGAATTGCGAAATATCTTACAAAAAATGCAAAGTAACTTAGGGGATTTCCGATAAAATTATTAGAAGGCAAAACATTTACTCGTCTTTTCGGTCATCAGTGCATGCCTACCGTGAGAATATTCTAAGCCCCTGAACCCGCTGGGTTAAAGGTAATAGTGTCCTTGTCGTTGATTAATCGTGAGGCGCAGGGACTTTCTGGTTGACCATATTAAGCCCACACCGGTACCCAGTTTACTTGGCGTCACCAGCAGATATATTGCAGGTTCTCCCAACTTACCGGCTTACGTCCTACAGGTAAGGGATCATAGATCGTGGTGTTTACGTTTTTCGACTGTGACATCAAAGGCACCTTTTTTCCACCTTGGAATTAAACCGGAAAGTTTGAGATCATGTAGAAAGCAGCGCCTATTATCTTTTCTAGTTTGTTTTACAAAAATCGACGCAGTCCCTTTCCAACTCAACCATTGTATTGTTGTCTGAAATGGGATTTTAATAAAAGCGTTCAGCGAGCGTGATTCTTTGAAGGAATTCATCGACTCTGGTTTACTCTGCAATGTTCTATATGTCCGGATCTCATCATAGGGCTTACAGATATCTTATCTATTAAGACTCAGCTGCCTGAATCAGTGTCGGCTGAGTTGTGTTGGTCGGGACAAATTTAGCAGGAACTGCTTGTTCAGGGTCTCATCACCATATATGTAATACTTCTATATTACTACAAAAGGCTAGGTACATTCCCAAACATCAGAGTGCCGATATATTGCTGTTTAAATGTTTTTTTTTTGTATTCAATAATCGAATGTACCTAAATTAAAATTTTTTCTTATCACACTTATGCTGCTACAATCACAAAAATTATATAGGCTGTCTTGTTTTGATTTCGAATTCAAAACACATTGCGATCATTTTCTATTAGCAATATAGGAGTATTACATATATGCTCATCACGCTGTTTAATATAGAGAATTTCCGTCGCGCTATGTAAAATGGTGTTCAAACTTCATAAGAAGGAATTCTGTAAGTTTTAAATTCGGAGTTTTGGCACGCCTGCATACTTTGTAGATTGGGAATACATATTGGCCAATATCGGCATATTATCGGCCGGATAACTGCTTTATTACCGGGCCTTTAAGCACCCTATCTTGCTACCAGTCCACAGTGTGTCGAATTTTCCTGAAGAATTAGGATTGGGTGCCAATAATAACATGCAATAGCAATTACTGAACTAAATTAATAATAGCAATAAAAACAGTTTTTTGCAATCGAAACAAAAAAAAATAAATAAAAAATGTGAAAACAGAGAGTTAAAATTTTTTTTAAACGTCATTGGCTCTCAATGGTTTTACCTTGTAATAGTTTTATCATGATTCACCACCACAAATCACACTCACAAGATTGCGCATTGCGCATGTAAACAAAAGATCAGTTGTTTTTTACGGGCAATTTTTACGTAATTTTCCTTTGGCTCTTGTTTTTCTCTTTCTTTCATTCGCTCAAGCAGTCAAGTGTGACGTAGTTGCGCAGAACGAAGCAATTATGAACTCGTGAATGCTCAATCTTCTAAGTGTGATTTGTGGTGAACCATGATGGAATTATAGAAGGTGGCGGATTGCGCATGTAAACATTAGTTCAGCTGTTTTTTATGGGCAATTTTTACGTCATTTTCCTTTAGCTCTGGTTTTTTTCTCTCTTTCTTTCATTCGCTCAAGCAGTCAAGTGTGACGTAGATGCGCAGAACGAAGCAATTTTGAACTCGTGAATGCACAATCTTCTGTGGGTGATTTGTGGTGGTGAACCACAAAAAAGAGCGAGAAAAAAAGAGCTAAAGGAAAATGACGTAAAAATTGCTCAGAATAAACAGCTGATCTTTTGTTTACATGCGCAATCTTCTGTGTGTGATTTGTGATATTTCACAAATCACCACACATATTGCACATTCACGAGTTGAAAATTGCTTCGTTCTGCACATCTCCGTCATAGTTGACTCTTGAGCGAATAAAAAAAGAGCGAGAAAAACAGAGCTAAAGAAAAATAGTAAACTCATACGTCATAAAAACAGCTGATCTAATGTTTACATGTGCAATGCGTAATCTTCTTGTGTGATTTGTGATCATGGTTGTATCTTAATTCGCTGTTTACACACACATATTTTTGTTGCTGAAACTCGTAACTTGCTGAAGAGGGGGTTGTCTTTCTTCTGTTGCCAAATTATGGTTTTTGTAAAAAATTTTGTTTATTGAAGAACTTTTTGTTGCCTTTGTACACAAATTTTTATAATTTTAATTCATATTTTTAATATTGCACACACACTTTCTAACATTTTAATTAATAAAATAAATTTTGAGAAAAAAATTAAATAAATGTCAAGTTGTTGATTAGAAAGAGATGCCGGTTGTAAAAGAGAAGGTGCCGATAATCAGCAACAAAGCCATTCACCCCTATTCTGCATTTCGATTACGTTCCCGTTCTACGCTCCGCTTAAATCGAAGTTGGGTATTCTGCATTTCGACGGAATCGTAACGAGAAGAGGAAGAGCAAATCATTTTTCGAAATCAGCTGTTTGTACGGAATGTGTGAACATTGGAACAAAATAAATTAAAGAAAATTTGTAAAAAACACTGAAAAACGTTTATATTTTATTATCCAAGCCATTTTGTACAAAAAAAAAGAATAGAATATATTGCCGCCGTGTTATTCATTCATTTATTTAATGCACATATAAGATTAATAATATAATGTTCGATTTTAGACGTTTTCTTCCAAAGCGAATGGCTGAAGTACTACGCTATTGAACCATGGCTGTTTATTATTCTTAACTTTAATTTTTCTAAGTGGAACATATTTATCGAACAAGTAATTAACTAAGAACGAAAAATATTCAACTTTATCATTAATATCTGCAGAAAACCAACAGTCGTTCCAAGGAAGTGCAGATGCTTCAGTGGCTAAGCCTCTGATATTTATTTTCTTGAAGTCTCGAAAATTTATGTAGTTTTCTGAAACATTAAATTCTGAGTGCATAACTAAATTATAGCTTAGAAAAATTAAGTCGTGGTCGCTAATACCACTCAGGGAAATTTGGTCAAAATGTAAGACATTACTCATATCAGAAACGCAAAAGAGGTCTAGTAAACTTGGTCTACAATGGGGACCAAAACGAGTAGGAAGCTGGTTTACAACTTTAAGCACTAGGCCTGACATATCTTCAAGCAAGTTTTCGGAACGATCATTTTCAACAAGCAAATCTATATTTAAATCTCCACACAGTAGTATATGTTCGTAAGTGGCACTATATTTATGTATACATTGAAAGAGGTTATTTAAGTCATACGACTTATTTGGATTATACACGCATACAACAAGGCAACGCTCGTAATTATTGTAAAATTCCACCATCAAAAACTCTACAGAATTATCTAATTTATTTATTATTTTACACTGCAACGTCCTCTTGTGGTATATCGCAATACCTCCACCTCGCTTACCTTGCTGTCTGTCATTTCTAATCACACAATAGTCAAGAAACTGGTTATCATTATCATTCATGTCATTTTTAAACCAAGTTTCAGTGACACACAGAACATCAACACTCACAGAGCTAAATATGTGGTGCAAATAATCAAGCTTACATTGATTCAGACTTCTAGAGTTGAAATGGCAAAGCTGAAATCCAGGGTGACAATCACACAAAAGCTTCAGTACTATTTTAGTGTTGAGTTCGTTAGAGCCGGCAAATGAACTATTTGAGTTCATAAACATATCTATGCACTTCAAATTGCCAACATAATATAATACATGCTAGAGCAAGAGCATTAAAAAATAAGTATGGCAGCGAAAGAAAAAGAAAAAATGAAAAGTATACATTAAAAAACCTTAGAAAATAATAGTAAATGGTTACACATCTTAGACTAACGTTAAATTCTAAACCAATAAAACAATATATATATTTCATTTTCATTATAAACTTCTTAGTTTCAGGTGCTTAAAAGTGAATCCACTTCCACTATGGTGGTCACCAGTTTAGGCTCTTCATTGGGCTTCAGTCGTACAAGCACTTTTCCACGTATTGAAAACACTGATGCCAAGTGCTTCTTTCTCTTCATTTCCGTCGCATACGACATTACTTCTCTTAATCTCTTTGGTAAACTCTCATGTAAATATATAGATCCGTAGCCAGGTACATCAATATCAAACAGCGCAAGCGATCTCTTATTTTGTTTGCAAAATGCAGCAATAGAGGTAAAAAATTGGTTTCTCTCACGCGCAGAGTGTAGTTTTACAACAATAGGAATGTTGCTGTTTATATTATTTTGCATTCTGTTTTGCTTTTTCCGTAACCTAAAGGCATCGCGTAATGGTGGTGGGCTTGGGTTGTATTTTTTTGAGTGAATTGCTTTCATAATTGTAAGTGTGTTTTTGTCGTTCTTTTGGCCAATTCCCTGCCGTGGCCACCAAGTTTTGTTAAAACGGATTCCTGCACGAATATAGTTGACATTTTATGGATGCTAATTTCATTGCAGTGGCCTAAAATACTTTATGAATATTTATTTATTCTTTCCGCAAGGATTGTTTACGTTTTCGCTTCAACTTCCTCTACTCCGGCAGCTTGCTTTGGCATATAACTGGACCCAACGAACAGACACAAATTATAGCTGTCTATTATAATGGAATCAATAGCCGCGGCATTATTTGTGGAGTTGGAAAGCAACGCATACGAAAATGGCCAGGCGAGAATGAAAAGGCAAATATTGCGAGATGTGTATAATCCATTTGAGATAAGTGACGATTGTAAGAAATTTAATTTAAAAGTGGTAAAGTTTAATGACTTATTTTCTTATTTAGGTCAAAAAAAATTTCGACTTAATAAGGATGCTTTCAAGTATGTGTTAGATACTTTTGCGGGGCAAATAAGTCCAAGGACTTCGACATCGACATGTTGTTTTTGACCTGGAAACATAAAAAATAATCATCATCAAGCCTTTTACGTTTCTTAACAAGTTTTACTTACATTTTTGTTAAAATTCTGATATAAATTAATAAAAAAATAAAAAGAAAATATTTTTCCGCCAACAAATTTGCAACTTAGAAAAACGGAACTACGATCGAAATGCAGAATACACAAAATCGAAAGATTCGAAGTTGGATCGAAAAAGATTGGAACACAGAATACCAAAATTGCCAAATCGAAAAATTTCCAATTCAAGTCGAAATGCAGAATTGGGCTGACTGTAAAGGTTATGTATACAATGAACAAAATTTTATGTGTAGACTGCGACTCATTATAAACTTTACCAAGTAGCGCAACTAACAGCTGATCGCTAAAAATGTGCACACACACACAAACATCACTAATGGCCATATTACGGAAATCTTAGGGAAATTGAAGTTAAATTTTTAACAGACATAAAATGTTATAATTTTGAAATATATAGCATCTAGGAGACCTTAATAGCAGTAATTAAAAGAAAATGTTTGCTTATACTGTTTTCACACAGGTAGGTAGGTAGGTTGAACTGGCCGGTCCATGAGGACCTCACATAGACTGATTGAGTCCGTAGTGTTACCAGAAGTTTGTTTTAACGACCAAACTGAAAAACCCTATCAAAAACCAGGACCTATGTTATAAAATAACTCCGTCCTCTTAGCAAATACTAGAAGCTTCCTAGGACTTAAGCCACTTGCTGCTTCTAGATCTGACAGCTGTATCACTCCTAATAGCTGGAGTCTTAGCCTGGCAAGTGCAGGGCACGAGCACAGAACGTGCTCGATCGTTTCCTCCTCCAACCCGCACTTCCTACATCTGCTATCACTGACCAAGCCTAGTTTAAAGGCATGTGACGCCAGAAGGCAGTGTCCAGTCAGAATACCCGTCATGAGTCTACAGTCCTCTCTTTTTAATGATAGGAGCAACTGTGTTAGTCTAAGGTTGTAAGACCTACACATAATCTTCGACACTTTACAGCCCCGCGCTTGAACCCACGCCTTTCCCGCTTGGTCGATCATGTGCACCTCTCGCCTTCGCTTAATCTCGCCCAATCTAATTGGGACATCTACGGAGCAACCTTCAAGGGATGCGCCCTTTTTAGCTAGTTCATCCGCTTTTTCATTCCCATCTATTCCCATATGCCCTGGGACCCAATATAGATGAATGCTTCTCCCTGTCCCGATTCTCTCCAGAGACTGCTTATACTCTAACACGCATTTAGATGCTGTGCTATGCGAGATTATTGCCTTAATTGCTGCTCGACTGTCAATATAAAAGTTAACACGGTTGCAGCTTTGTTTTCACACAGAAACTTAATGAAATCGTAAATTTTTTGCTTTCACACAGAAGTAACTGCTCGATTAGTATGAAGGATGAGACAGACAATCATGGCGGAACGATACAAGGTGGGAGCATGGTGACATACCTGCAAACAAAAAAATTCCATGTACTTGTAAATTCGATGGACAAATGTCAAAATCGTACTGTGCCGGTAGTTGATGCATCAAATGAAATAAAAAAGGTTATAATCAGCTGTTCGATGCGGCCACCTTGTATCGTTCCGCCATGCAGACAATGACATTTGCTTTGAAAACTAAGAAGCGGAAACGGAAGCGGAACGCTGCCAACAGAGTTGCATTGTGCTTTTGACTTCATTAGGCATTCGATTAGCTACTAATGAAATAATAATAGATTCGAATTTTGTAGGGAAGATTGCGCTCAATAAGCGTCTTAATGTAGAAAACTGCCTTTATTATTCAATAAGCCGTCTGTGTGAAAACAGTATTATACTCAAGTATTTAATTATTTTTTCTAAATTTATCTTTAATATTGATGCAATGATTTATCCAATGCAACTCTAGTCTTCCTAATGTTCTTCATTCCACCCCATTCGAGTGCCTATTTTCACGGCCTGCGAGTGCCTTCCACTCTATTCGCAACATAACCTCGAATTAAGCTGCCAAACTATATAGTAAACAATGCTGCGACTAGAGCAAAAATATAGAAAAAATACAAGAAAATAGGGTAGTATCATAAAGGAAAAATGTGAATACGAATTGAATAAGAAAGAATAGGACTAAAATTTTAAATGAGTAAATAAAGGTTAGGATCGGTTGAACTGGCCGGTCTATGAGCACCTCACATAGACTGAATGAGTCCTAGTGTAACCAGAAGTTCGTTTTTCACAACGAAACTGAAAAACCCGATCAAAAACCAGGACCTATGTTTTAAAATAACTCCGTCCTCTTGGCAAATACTAGAAGCTTCCTAGGACTTAAGCCACTTGCTGCTTATAGATCTGACAGCTGTATCACTCCTAATAGCTAGAGTCTTAGCCTGACAAATAAAAGTGCAAATAGACTTTTTGTATTTTTGTTGGTTCACATATAATTTTACCTATCTTATAGCTTCCATCCAATATTTAAGACATTTGAGTCGATATATATCAAAAGTGCATAGATCCACAGGTGAATTTTTTCAGAGATTTGCATTATGGACTTGTCGACCAGAAGCAATACTTTAAAACCAAAAACACAGAGATTATCGAGCGGTTAATTAAATAACTAGATTTCCCATATACATTTTTCCCTTCGATAATTGGTAATTATGAACAAATTTTAGAGATGCCGATTTTTTCGTAGAAAAAATACCGCCTCTATAATGTAATCTCTAATTTACGTTGAAAGATAAACGTAAAAATTTGGCAGATAATCTTGTTCCTAGGAATCGAGCATATGTATCTAAATGCCATGGCAGAACGATACAAGGTGCAGCATGGTAACATACCTACAAAATAAATAAAAATCCCATGTACTTTGTTTTTGTAAATTCGATGGACAAATGTCAAAATCGTACTGAGCCGGAAGTTGATGTATCAAATCAAATAAAAAAAGTTTATAATCAGCTGTTCCATGCTGCCACCTTGTATCGTTCCGCCTTGGTAAATGCGAAGATTATCTATTGATTGTTTTATATTTTGTGCTTCCATTTAGAGGCCCTATATATGGTTCTGGGACTAGGAAATAAAATCGTTATCTCTACAATTTGTTCATAATTGCCGATTATCGAGGGGACAAATTTTTATGGAAATCTATTTTATTACCGATTTGGAGTTAAGTAAGAAAACTGAAAAAAACTGACTTATATTAGCAGATATCTTTACAACTTTGCGGCAGCTATGTGTATCAAATAGGATTTCTTACTCGAACTTCCCAAAATTAGCTTATCATGAACTTAGACGACTTTTATATGTAACGACCTATTTATTCTAGTATTGGACCAATTAAAAAAAAAAATAAGACAACGATTAAAAGAAATTCTAAGTTCATACCATATTTTTCTTATCACACCGTGGCACCTCATCACAGTGCTCTGTAGTTTTATTATAGTAACCGCGTTGTCCAAAGTAACGTTCCTGACAATTGACGGGTGTGCAATTCTTAAGGTATTCTTTATCCCAATTCATGCAGTCTTTATAATCCGGCCCTTGAGTATAAATTAAATATTTAATATAATAATTAAAATTTGAAACATTTTTCTAACTTGATCTGAGTGTGCGACCTTCCGGATCTAGCGTTGTGAAACGCGTATCGAAATTTATGGAATGTCTCTGATGTTTCTCAATACCCTGTGCATTTACGGATGTCACAGTAATTGGGCATGATCCAACCCGATTATATAGCGACTTTTAGCGTTTGTTAAATTATAATATATTTCAACCACAAATTATATATAATATATTTCTTACCACAGTAGGCCAAATCAAAGATACGACTTCTGCAGTACCGGTTTCGACGTACCCAAAATTACCTCCTACTACGCGACCAGCCTGTATGTGTGTACATATGTATAAATCACATGTTTTTAGTGTATCAACCAGGCATGCTTAACCAGCGAACCGATATCATTTCGTTACGATAATCAAAGTTAATAAACGAAACGAAATGACTTTGTTTCGTTTATTAACGTTAATTATCGTAACGAAATGATATCGGTTCGTTGGTTAAGCATGCCTGGTATCAGCATTTCAAATAGTTATTTACCTTTTCCATAATCGTATTTTCTGTTAAATTTACACAGCAAAATCCATTTGAGCTTACCCGAAACTCTAGGGTCTCCTTTTCCTTATGCGGAGTATTGATTACGGTTAAATCTGTGAAAAATGTATATCGATTAGTGGTTATTATAGAAAAACAAAGAGATTTACAGCCTCATTCTGTTTGGCGAACGATACGCTCAACGAACGATTCCTGCTTGGACGATATCGTGTGCTCATGGTATTCTGAATCTTACGTTGCCGTTTATCGTGTAGCTTTACGTCGTTCGTCAACTACACGATATCATTTTAAACCAAAACGATAGGTGAATACCTGTTGTTTGTTTTTGACACTTTGTTTTCGTATTGGTAGCAACTTTTCGTGATACAGAATACCAATCGACGAGCACTTTCGTTACGTGACAGTCAGCTGTTATCGTTTTGTCTATCGTATTGCAATTCATAATACGAACACACGAACGATGATCGTTTTGGAGACGATATCGCCAAACAGAATGAGGCTGTTAGTGGCAGGGCAGCCATACCATAGCCAACCATAACCTAAAAATATTTGAGTTGGTGAATTTAATAACTTTTTGTAGATATTCATTGTTTTGGATACGTTATGACTAAGAAACTTATTTTTTTTGGAAAATGTAATTTTTTGCGTGTTGTTATGGTTACGCATTTACAGTGGAAGCAGTAAGGAAGGCGGTCGGCATGATGTGTTGGTGCACAGTGGCTAGTCATTGTCGGCTGGGGCGGGTCCTTGCCAACCTTACTGTTCCTGCGCCATAAACAGAAAAAAGTTCCTATCATGCCTATCAAAACGAGCAGCTGTCGAATTCAAAACAAACTGACAGAAGCGCAGAGACCGACTCAAAACGCTTATAATTCAAACTAAAACAACATCCGGCTGAACCGGATGTCACGGACAGACCGTTAACATTCAAAAAATTCAAAAATCTAAAATTCAAAAAAAACTGGCGCAAAAAAAAAATTACCGAACCGGACATGGCCGGTTACCAACGTTGAAAATCAAACTAAAAAAAAACGGCTGAAAAATAAAAATACAAATAAAAGGGCCGAATATATAGAGGGGCGACGCCCGGTGCTTTGTCCCACCCTCAAATAACCATGGCCACCGACGCACCTAAAATTTCGGTGGCCCCTTACCTGTATGCCCTAAGTACCTTCTAAAAGAATGAAGATGCCAACATTCCCATTTTAATTACAATTCATTTATTTATACATCTTTAAATCCAAGGCATTACCTAATATAATATACTAATTCGAACATAAGTATGTCGTTTTAATAAGGTCACTGAGCTCATTTTATTTTCTATCCTTATGTTGACGTATTTAAGTGGGTTACAATAAATTCCATTTAATTTCGCTAATACGTAAGAGAATGCAAGAAAATTGTCTTTAATTAAATAAGTCAACTGAAACTACGCTCCAGTAGAGTTATGCGGCAATTACCCACCGACGTGTGTCGTACGTACGGGCGTTTGTCGTATGAAGCACGTTTGACCGAACTCTCAAGCCCGTAGGAATCAATGTATGCGTCCGTGTACATGTACATAACATATTTGTGTGTGTATTGTTTACAACAAAGCACTGTTGCCATTGGCCAGTTTGCATGCATGCTTATGGAAACATCAACTTTTTCCAATTTAATTTTTGATATTGTAAAAGGCCGGAATACATATTAAATAAGTATAAATAGATTACATATTTATAATCAGCACTTTTACATAATTATTTCGAATTATTTTCACAATTTTTCAAACTTTAATTAGGTGTTTTTGCATAAAATTGCAAACGGTCAAAAATTAGCGCACAAAAGTTTACTAGGCAACTTTGTCTAGTGAGAGAGCGATCAGCTGACACGTTCTTACGGAAAAAATCCGAATTGTTTTGATTTCTACGTTCCGGGCTACGTACGTACGGGCGTTGCACGTCGGTGAGTTTTCGTTTACATTGTACACTCATAAGATAGGTCGTGTCAGCTGACATGTTTTTGGTACGTACGTTCGTGAGTAACTGCCGCATTAGACTGCAGAGTCCCAAATGCGACAACGCTCGCCCGTGTGCATCAACGTTGTATGTACGCACTATTTATATATATATATATATATATATATATATAGACAAGGAAGGAAAATAAAAGGAACCCAACCCCTTGGAATGCGAAGCTTCTTAACTAAATGGTTAGGTACAACTTACAAATTTTAGTGGTCTAACCTAATCTTAGAATACTACCTGGAACTTCTATGATTGCACTTAGATTGCATACCAATGTTTTATGTTCTGAATGTAAAACATACTTTATCTTTTTGCAAGTTCAATTGTATTAAATTCATTTTCATTTGTCTTATCTCGAGTCTATGGAAATTTGATTGCCACACCAATAGATATGGTCGGGCAAAACTCTCGTAACAATTTAATAAGCTTATATAGCTTTAGTCTTCGTTGACACATACTAACTTGTGCCGTGTGATCATATAGAGAAAGCAATTTATGAACTTTCAGGTGACGTTTCAGTCGCAACAGTATAGTGGAGCAGTAAAAAAAATATTTAAAAAAAAAAAATTATAGAAAGAGTTTATTTGTTCATGATCACAAAGACATAAATCCTCTATTTCTTGTTGCGACTAGATTCTAATTTCTCGCGGAAAGGCATATGTCGCTATTGTGTAATGCATTACCCATTCGCATGGCTTTCGCATGTATGTATATAAAAAAATATGGTTCCGAGTGACACATTCAAAAATGTAAAGTACTATATATACTAGTGACACTATTCTGTAACTTGACTTGAATAAAATTATTTGCAGAACTCAAACTTTTATAATTTTGGTTTCCTATTTCTTGACTGTATTGACCTTTCACAAGCTTTACCGAACAATGTTTCTTATTCGCAAGATTACAGAACGGGTTTTACATTGCACTTATCCGACGGGTCAACAGAGTTAAGAGCACCAAAGTGTCCGAATTCATATACCGTATGTTCGAATCGAGTTACAGAAAGGGGTCTTTAGGTTCATTAAGCGTGCTTGGAATGAATTACAAAAATTTGAAACGATAATCTGTAAGTGACGAATTTTATCACTTCATATAAATACATAATATAATTTCACCGAGTTGGAACGGACTCACCCAGTTCCAAACGTTGTTGTTGTAGTTGGTGTTGGTACTGTTGGTGGTTGTTGCGCTCTGGCCCGAGGTGATCGAGTGAACCGGTGGCAATGAAACTTCGTGTTGACTTTTATGACCCGGATGACTTGGTGCTAATTTCGGCTTTCGTTGTATTATGCTGCAGCGTACTGCTGGCCCTGGAAGCGGAGGTGGTGTTGGATGTTTTTCCAAAAGTGGTGGTGTACTTCGTAAACGTAGGGAAGGGGGTTTATCTTCGGGCCCCAGGGGTTCTCATCCCAATTAGTCTAGTGCCTTCTGAATCCGAATCGGAATCACTAGTACTTTCCTCACTAGGTGTGGCTGTGAGACGCCGACCTACTTCAACTGGATATTCTATACGTTGGGTTTGTGCCAACACAACACGCCCGTTGTAATGTTTATTACCACCCAAAATAGACGAGACGAAAAGAGGTTTGTCGGAATGGACTGTGTCGGTACTTTGCGCTACGGACTCTTCCTAGTTTTTGGACATTCACTTGAATACAGGTAGTAGATAACGTAGTACCTCCTGTTGCTTTGGCGTCGCGCTGAATTTCTGCACCGATACTATCACCACGGTATTTTTGCTGCCTTGTAATTCGCTGGTGATTATTGCCGCCACCTTTTTCTTCGCGTTACACTCCTTAATTAAACGCGCCCTTCGCACAATCACTGCATCTGAGTTTCGCCACTCATATCTTTATGAATAGTATATGGATTCTAATGTATTTGTAACGTCTAGATAATTCTTAATGCTTAAATAGTTTAATGTTTATGCTTAATTTTCGCACTGAAAGTTTCACTCGGCTCGTGAAAAAAATTGATTGCTTGGTTTTTCTTGCTTAGCCTTTTTTTTCTTTTTTTCGCGTCTGTATCGGGCGGAAACTCATGGCAGAAGAAAAATTTTTTTCCTCGTGATGGCCGGTCTGTCTGTTCCCTTCTTTTCGATATTTTTCTTTTTATCGCCACTTTCACCACATCGCTAGGTGTGTTCGCGTGAACACGCTCCCAAGGGGATCATGGCCGTAGACCGCAGCAGCAGACCGTAACAAACCTGCTTCGCTTAGAAGGCCCGACGATGGAGCGAACAGGAAACCGGATCCGCTGTGGGAAGCCACTGCCAGGGGCCTCCAATGCCAATCAACGTGGGGCACGACTCACCCCTGAGATAAGAGTCTCAAAGTCCTACTACGAAGCTAGCCGGGCAACATAGGTCCATCAAAAAAAAGTTAAGTCAAATTTGGGAATTAATTCTGTTTCCTAGTTTAAAAGGGCTTTGCGGCAATTAGACATTTGTTATGGAGAACTCGTCAAAACTCCGAAAGGTTTTAGTGGTTATCGCCCCCACAAAAGGCAAGACAAAAAAAGTATAGACATTTTGATATGGAGAACTCGTCCAAACTCCGAAAGGCTAGTCCGACCTAAGCGTGGACTGCCAGGGTGTTCACGGTCCTCGGTAAGTACGCGCGTGAACATCCTATGAGGTCAGTGCTCGGGGAGAATACTGGGCGAGATGTCCCCGACCGCCAAAACGCCCAGAAAAAAAGGTCCAATTGGTGGGTATAAAAAAAAAACCAAATTGTAAATTGGCAAGGAAACGTTTTCTGGTTCATTGCGGGCGAATGTCCGAAGCGTGAAAGCGACCTATCAGTTTCCCGTTTAGGTCTTCAAGATCATACAGTGCATTGCCTATTTTTCGAAGCACGCGACACTTCAGGTATTTGGGTAGGAATTTGGCGTTAATGCCCTGTTTGAAATTACTTAAGGCAAAGTTTCTCCGAAAAACTTCCTGACCTTCCTTATAGTTGACCTGTCTAGAGCGCTTGTTATAGGTGGTTACTCCCCTATCCTTGGCCTGATCTAAATTTCTACGGATCTGCTCACGAATATTAGTCAACTTGTCAGCTCGGCTTATTACCGTAACCTGGTCTTCTCGAAGGCTGCCGAGTTTCCCTAAAATGTTGTACGTTGAGGCATGCTGGACCATATTTTGGCCATATAATGCAAAGTATGGAGAACACTGAATCGCCGTATGAAAATCACTTCTCAAAACTGATAAAATCTCGGGTATATGCCTATCCCAATCGGTATGGTCAGGTTTATCTTTCAGGAAAACCCTAATCTTAGAAACAATTTCTCTATTGACGCGTTCGGATGCGTTCGCTTGGGGAGAATATAGCCCCGTCCTCACGTGCGTCACCCCGTAGTTTGCAAAAAATTGGTTCATTTCCTTCGAGATAAACTGTTTACCATTGTCACTGTGAATAAACTCAGGGACCCCTACAGCCGGAAAAATTTCTGAAGCGAGGTAATTTATAACGTTTACAGTGGTGGCTCTCTGCATGGGCTTTAGCCAAACGTATTTTGAAAAATGGTCTAGTACTATGAAAAGAAATTGATTTCGCCGCTTAGATCTCGGATACGGCCCTAGAAAGTCGCAATACAACCGCTGAAATGGCCTTTCGGATTCAAAGGTACTCCCTATAGGTGGTCTCGACTGCTGATTGGTGGGTTTTACCGTTTTGCAGGTGTCACAACGCTGGACGTAGTCCCTGACGTCCTTAGCCTGCTGCGGCCAGAAGTACTTCTGCCTAACACGTTCTAAGGTTTTCTGCCATCCGCCATGGTAACTCCGGTTAGCGTCATGTGCTAATCTCACTGCTTCCTCCGTCAACCCTTTTGGCAACCATAAACGCCACAGCGAGTCTTCTTCCCCTTCCATCCCCTTACGAAACTTAACTCTTTTGAAAATTACACCGTCCACCACTCGTAAATCCGGAAGTGATTCCTCGTTTTCGGTGACGGTCCGAATTAAGTCTAAATATTCGTTGCTGCAAAATTCGGGAGAGACTAAATCTATTTCTCCGGGCGTGGTAGTGAAAGTTAACTCGTCAACATCAAAACGCGACAGCGCGTCTGTTACTACATTCAGGGTGCCCTTACGATGTTCCATTCTAAAATCGTATCTTTGCAGTAAGAGTGACCATCTCGCCAACCTCCCGCTCAAGTCTTTTTGTGTCATCAACCACTTGAGACTGGAGTGGTCCGTAACAATCCGAAAAGGTAATCCTTCGACATAGGGTCGGAAACGCTTCACGCTAATTATGGCTGCAAGACATTCCAGCTCGGTTACTGTATAATTGCGTTGAGCATTATTCAGCTTTTTCGACACGAATGCGATTGGATGCTCAGCGCCCTCATCATCGACCTGGAACAACACTCCGCCAACACCTATTTTGGAAGCGTCGCATTGTATTACGAATTATTTGGAAAAGTCTGGTTGGGCCAAGACAGGCGCCGAACTCAAGGCTACTTTTAGTTTTTCGAATGCCTCTATAGCTTCAGGAGTAAGCTTGAACGCGCCTGCTGACTTGCGGAGACAGTCGGTCAAGGGACCTGCCAAGTCAGCAAAATTGGTAATAAACGCTCGGTACCAATTCGCCATGCCCACAAACCTACGCACTTGCCGAGGGGATTTAGGGAAGTTTTGCATTGCTTCTATTTTTCCCGGATCCACTTTCAGACACCCGCTGCCTATCAGGTACCCTAAATAGCGTATTTCCTTCTGACAAAATTTACTTTTTTCCACATTTATTGTCAGACCTGCGTCTCTCAAACAGTTAGCTACTTCCGCTAGCAATTTTAGATGATCCTCAAAATTAGTGCTACATACCATCAGATCGTCCAGGTAGACAAAGACGTTCTCTCGCAGACGCGAGGGGATCGCCTTGTCCATCAGCCTACTCATAGTCTGCGGTCCATTGCACAGACCAAATGGCATCACCTTGAAGTGGTACAGAGGCCTCCCCGGAACTGCGAATGCTGTTTTTTCCTTAGAGGACTCTGTCAATTTGATCTGGAAGAACGCGTCTTTCAGATCAATGCCACTAATAAAATGCGTGTCCTTGAGTCTGCTCAATAAGCCGTTGATATGAGGCAGGGGGTACGAATCTTTCTTAGTCACCGCGTTGACCTTCCTCGAATCTATGCACAGTCTAACTTTACCTGGTTTCCGGACCAGTACTACAGGACTACACCACGGGGAGTTGGATTCTTCTATAACTCCTAATTCGAGTAACCTGTCTAGTTCTCTAAAAGCTTCGGCTTGCCTCGGTGGCGAAAGAGGGAAGTGTTTGCTTTTTATAGGTACAGCATCACCGGTGTCGATGTGATGCTCCACTAATTTCGTTTGCCCTAGGCCTAAATTTTCGTACGAAGGAAACGTCTCGATGACCTTTTGCAATTCTAATTGTTGCGTTGGCGACAATTCGTGCAGGTTAAGTTCTTCTTCCTTCTCAAGCCTAGTCTCTAAACACTCTACGTTTGGGAATATTTCGGGAGCTAACGCAAATGCTCTCCAAAAATCTACCCCGAAGTATGCTTCTTGGAGCAATGAGGGAACAAGGTAAAAACGAATAATCTTTGTGATATTTTTAAAAGTGACCGGTAGAGATACTGAGCCTAAAATTTTTTGGTTGTTGCCGCCTGCGGTATATACGAACGCATGTAAGGGCTGATATTCGAAGCCGTTATCCTTTAGGAATTCTAATCCATTTTTCCCTAAGATGGAGACGTTGGCTCCCGAGTCCAACAACCCTACAAGAAAACTATTTCTAATTTTAGCCTTTACTAAAGGCCTTTCGTCCTCTGTAAGCGTTAACGTGGTGGCTTGCAGCAGTCTACGCTCCTGTACTCTCCTGTGGTATCTCTTCCTACACTTCAAAATATTTTCTGATACCGGATATTGTTCAAAAATGGTATGTCTTATGTGTTCGTACCTATGTTCCCTTTCTTCTAGGTTTGGTGAAAGTTGCGTCTGGCAAGCGACATCCCTATGCTGGCGTCGCAGAATTCTAATCGGCTCGCTCATCGCGGATGAAGACGTTTGACTCTCGGCTTCAGAACTGTCTGTACTGTCAGGGTAAGTTATTATTACTTTTGAGGGCTCTTCTGCCAGGGTACTACTGCACCTCGGAAGCTCACCACCTCCATGCAGAGATTCGCCCTCTGGTTCAGCGCACGGGACGACGCCTCGAGCACTGGCTGATGTGGGAGCTATGAAGCCGAACGAGGTTCCCCCGCCTTCTCGCTCGGGTACTGGTTTCCCTGCCTGCGATGGTCCCTAGGGCATTTAGGGGTGAATACACCCTTATACCCACATTTAAAACAAAAAGGACTTTTTATGGGTTCCTCACAATATATATAGGAGTGCCCCATTCCCTGGCAATTCCAGCATTGGATTCCCGAGTAGTCCGGTCTTCTGCTGCGTCTATATTCCAGCGCCTCTATCTGCGGATCTATCTCGCCGTCCTCACCTTCCATCTTCATGTCCGGGGTTGTCACGCGTGCCTCGCTTACATGCCGTCCTGGGTAATTGGCTCCCAGCAGCTTGCTCTCTTTCAGCACTTGTTCACCTCTGCGTGCTACATCGCGTAGATCATGGAGGGTCCTTACGTCCGCATTAAAAAGCATTAGCTAAAAGTTACTGTTGACGTTCCTTTTTATTATGTCAATCAGTAGAAGCTCTGACATCGGCTCCCTTAAGCGCGCGTTCAAGGAGATTATGTCCGCGTGAAACACGTCATAACACTCACTTGCCTTTTGCTTCCGCATGGAGATCTCCATCATGATCTCGTGGTCCGTTTTCAAAGTGCCAAACTCTCTTTTTAACGAGTAACACAAAAAGGCATATGTCGCATTTGGGTTTTGTTTAGTGAACAGCCAGTACCATTCTTCGGCTCGTCCCGAAAGGAATAAGTGGAAACTGGCCATTATTTGTTCGTGCGCTCACACAAGGTGTTTAATTTGAAGAGGAAATCGGCTACACTCCCAGTGCCGTCGAATGCGATTTTCCACTCCTGCGGTTTTACGGCTATGCTGCTTGGAGTCGGGTACATTGGTGGTACTACCGATGGCAATGGGTTACGGTCCATCCTACTCGCGTTCCTGTGTTGCTGGTTTGCTTGCTGCGTGGATTCGAGAGCGGCGTTGAGCTGGGCCATGTTGGCTCTAATTGAGCCCATCTCTCTCCGCATTTCCTCCTGCGAAGCCTGAAACAGTTGTTGTAGCACGTCCACCCACGAGCCTCCACGAGTGGTTTCGTCCTGCATTCCTAAGGTCCGATCGCTTGTAGCGTCCCCGAAATTTCCCGTCTCCTGGTTTGGTGGTAAAGCACCAGCTCCTTCGGGTGCGTAGATCGCCGCATTGGGCCTTAGCCCCGAGATATCGTGCACGTTCACATGACTGGTGCTTATAGGTCCGTCCAGTTTCTCGCGAGGGTCATTCAGGTCCGAGCCCATGTTTATTAACGCGGGGTCTCCATATTGTCCGCCCACTGGGGTGTGCACCACCAAGGGACGCCTGGCCTGAGAGAAAGCCCCTCTATTTTTATTACCCCGTTTCTGGTTTCCCCGGTAATTCCCTGCACTCCCAAACGGGGTATTCCGGCCCGGTTCGAACGACTGGTCGCGCGACATATTAAAAAAAAGGTCACTGATAGGTCAAAAAAAAACTTTTGCCACGTAAGGCAGTTAGGAATTCAAAAAAAGGTTTATATATATGAATTTTATATTTAAAAAAAATGAAACTTCCAAAAGCTGGAAAAGGAAGCGATTGAATACTTTAGATATAGGTCGTGAATCAATGGGAATGCTGACATCCCCCCTTCCGAAGGCACTCGGGATACAGGCTAACAAAAAAACATAAATCCATTCATACTTGCCCCTAGTGCTCCCAACCGCAATGCGAGGGGGTCTTAAGGCCCCCCTCCGATACTGGTTGGGGCCACTAGGGTCACTCCAGGCACACACGGGTTGGTCTCAACACGCCCAGCCGCAACGCAGGGGCAGTCTCCAGGGGCTTGCCCCTGGGACTGGTTGGGGGTGTTGAGGCCTCCCGTCCATCCTTGCTGGACACCCCTCCTGCCTCCGCCGCAATGGGTGGAGCGGTTTCGGAACCGCTCCCCCAGTCTGGTGGGACAGGAGGGAGTGCCACTCTGAATCCCAGCTCAACCCGTCACAGTCCAGGTAGTATTCTAAACTACCACCTGGGGCGTGGGATGAGCTGGGGTTCTTTTTCCACATACATACACGCACTCACACTAACAACACAAAATTCGGCAAATAAACTAAAAAAAAACTACTTTACAAAAAAAAATTTAAACCCAATTAGCGGAAAAAATTATTCCATAGCCGACTAACGGACAACATTCCGGGAAAATAAAAACCCCAACTACAAAAAAAAATAAAGTGCGTGCAGCACTGCCTCACTGGGTGAAAAAACAAAAAAATCCGGATGACACGACGTGTAGTCCGTGGCTCCATCAGCCACTGCCCCCGATGACCAGCCCGGACAACCTGATCCGTCCAACCATCCCACCGCAACGTAGGTGGCAGCTTCTGTGGCTGCTCACTCGGACTGGTGGGATGGTCAACCTCACAGGTTGACCCGACTGACCCTCGCGGCCAGCGCCTCAGGTGCCACGTTGGGCGCCATCTGTTATGGCGCCCTCAGCAACTGTCATCGATGATCATTCTGGACAACTTGATCCGTCCAACCATCCCACCGCAACGCAGGTGGCTGCTCCTGCGGCTGCACACCTCGGACTGATGGGATGGTCAACTTCACAAGTTGACCAAAATGACCAGCGCGACAGCGCCTCGGGCACCAAATCCCGTTGGGCGCCATCTGTTATGGTTACGCATTTACAGTGGAAGCAGTAAGGAAGGCGGTCGGCATGATGTGTTGGTGCACAGTGGCTAGTCATTGTCGGCTGGGGCGGGTCCTTGCCAACCTTACTGTTCCTGCGCCATAAACAGAAAAAAGTTCCTATCATGCCTATCAAAACGAGCAGCTGTCGAATTCAAAACAAACTGACAGAAGCGCAGAGACCGACTCAAAACGCTTATAATTCAAACTAAAACAACATCCGGCTGAACCGGATGTCACGGACAGACCGTTAACATTCAAAAAATTCAAAAATCTAAAATTCAAAAAAAACTGGCGCAAAAAAAAATTTATCGAACCGGACATGGCCGGTTACCAACGTTGAAAATCAAACTAAAAAAAAACGGCTGAAAAATAAAAATACAAATAAAAGGGCCGAATATATAGAGGGGCGCCGCGGGTGGTGTTGCGACGCCAGGTGCTTTGTCCCACCCTCAAATAACCATGGCCACCGACGCACCTAAAATTTCGGTGGCCCCTTACCTGTATGCCCTAAGTACCTTCTAAAAGAATGAAGATGCCAACATTCCCATTTTAATTACAATTCATTTATTTATACATCTTTAAATCCAAGGCATTACCTAATATAATATACTAATTCGATCATAAGTATGTCGTTTTAATAAGGTCACTGAGCTCATTTTATTTTCTATCCTTATGTTGACGTATTTAAGTGGGTTACAATAAATTCCATTTAATTTCGCTAATACGTAAGAGAATGCAAGAAAATTGTCTTTAATTAAATAAGTCAACTGAAACTACGCTCCAGTAGAGTTAGACTGCAGAGTCCCAAATGCGACAACGCTCGCCCGTGTGCATCAACGTTATATGTACGCACTATTTATATATATATATATATATATATAGACAAGGAAGGAAAATAAAAGGAACCCAACCCCTTGGAATGCGAAGCTTCTTAACTAAATGGTTAGGTACAACTTACAAATTTTAGTGGTCTAACCTAATCTTAGAATACTACCTGGAACTTCTATGATTGCACTTAGATTGCATACCAATGTTTTATGTTCTGAATGTAAAACATACTTTATCTTTTTGCAAGTTCAATTGTATTAAATTCATTTTCATTTGTCTTATATCGAGTCTATGGAAATTTGATTGCCACACCAATAGATATGGTCGGGCAAAACTCTCGTAACAATTTAATAAGCTTTTATAGCTTTAGTCTTCGTTGACACATACTAACTTGTGCCGTGTGATCATATAGAGAAAGCAATTTATGAACTTTCAGGTGACGTTTCAGTCGCAACAGTATAGTGGAGCAGTAAAAAAAATATTTCAAAAAAAAAAATTATAGAAAGAGTTTATTTGTTCATGATCACAAAGACATAAATCCTCTATTTCTTGTTGCGACTAGATTCTAATTTCTCGCGGAAAGGCATATGTCGCTAATGTGTAATGCATTACCCATTCGCATGGCTTTCGCATGTATGTATATAAAAAAATATGGTTCCGAGTGACACATTCAAAAATGTAAAGTACTATATATACTAGTGACACTATTCTGTAACTTGACTTGAATAAAATTATTTGCAGAACTCAAACTTTTATAATTTTGGTTTCCTATTTCTTGACTGTATTGACCTTCCACAAGCTTTACCGAACAATGTTTCTTATTCGCAAGATTACAGAACGGGTTTTACATTGCACTTATCCGACGGGTCAACAGAGTTAAGAGCACCAAAGTGTCCGAATTCATATACCGTATGTTCGAATCGAGTTACAGAAAGGGGTCTTTAGGTTCATTAAGCGTGCTTGGAATGAATTACAAAAATTTGAAACGATAATCTGTAAGTGACGAATTTTATCACTTCATATAAATACATAATATAATTTCACCGAGTTGGAACGGACTCACCCAGTTCCAAAAGTTGTTGTTGTAGTTGGTGTTGGTACTGTTGGTTGTTGTTGCGCTCTGGCCCGAGGTGATCGAGTGAACCGGGTGGCAATGAAACTTCGTGTTGACTTTTATGACCCGGATGACTTGGTGCTAATTTCGGCTTTCGTTGTATTATGCTGCAGCGTACTGCTGGCCCTGGAAGGGGAGGTGGTGTTGGATGTTTTTCCAAAAGTGGTGGTGTACTTCGTAAACGTAGGGAAGGGGGTTTATCTTCGGGCCCCAGGGGTTCTCATCCCAATTAGTCTAGTGCCTTCTGAATCCGAATCGGAATCACTAGTACTTTCCTCACTAGGTGTGGCTGTGAGACGCCGACCTACTTCAACTGGATATTCTATACGTTGGGTTTGTGCCAACACAACACGCCCGTTGTAATGTTTATTACCACCCAAAATAGACGAGACGAAAAGAGGTTTGTCGGAATGGACTGTGTCGGTACTTTGCGCTACGGACTCTTCCTAGTTTTTGGACATTCACTTGAATACAGGTAGTAGATAACGTAGTACCTCCTGTTGCTTTGGCGTCGCGCTGAATTTCTGCACCGATACTATCACCACGGTATTTTTGCTGCCTTGTAATTCGCTGGTGATTATTGCCGCCACCTTTTTCTTCGCGTTACACTCCTTAATTAAACGCGCCCTTCGCACAATCAATGCATCTGAGTTTCGCCACTCATATGTTTATGAATAGTATATGGATTCTAATGTATTTGTAACGTCTAGATAATTCTTAATGCTTAAATAGTTTAATGTTTATGCTTAATTTTCGCACTGAAAGTTTCACTCGGCTCGTGAAAAAAATTGATTGCTTGGTTTTTCTTGCTTAGCCTTTTTTTCTTTTTTTCGCGTCTGTATCGGGCGGAAACTCATGGCAGAAGAAAAATTTTTTCCTCGTGATGGCCGGTCTGTCTGTTCCCTTCTTTTCGATATTTTTCTTTTTATCGCCACTTTCACCACATCGCTAGGTGTGTTCGCGTGAACACGCTCCCAAGGGGATCATGGCCGTAGACCGCAGCAGCAGACCGTAACAGTGTTCTTCATTTTTATGAAATTTTCACGACTTTTAGGCAAGTGCCTTAGCACATTGGAGATGGTTATGGATATGGGTATGGTTACGACTATAGTGTTAGGGTTAAGGAAGTTTAATTAGCCCTTAAATTGAACTGACGATGAAGACTTTGCATTCTTCGAAATAGATCTATATATATATAGCTGCTCACTATGGAAAGTGGTCTGAAAATTTCTTTCTTATACGAGTTTTACCCAAAAGACAAAGCTTTTAAATTATAAAAAAATTAAAAAAACAATAACTAATAAATTAATAATATTAGAAAAATATTTAAAATTTAACAATCTTAAACTTACCAAATATAAGACCTATATCTTTTGGTCTTGGAATACGAACGATGACTTTTCTTACAACGATTCTAGCTAACGCTCTATTTCCAATAAAGCACAACAGGATGTATATGTAAAAATAATTCATTCTGCTGTAATTGTAAATTTTTACAAAGTTAATATCATGTTTGCATCTTGAGCTTTCACTGTTGATATTTATTAAATCTCATATTTGGACCTACACTGCCTCCACTTGAGATTTATTTGGCGCTTTATTTATTCATATTGGAACAATAATAAAGTGGGACATTGTGAAGCAGTTTGCATTTTTATAAGGTTTTTCAACTAGAAACAAATTAAAATTTTGAGAATACAATTTCACATGCTTTGCAAATCAAAAACAATCGGAACATGCTGTTTTGTCTATTTAATTTATTTTACTCACGCTTTACAATCAATATCTTAATTTGAAAAACTTCCAAAAAAGTCATACACGACAAATTTGAAATACGCTTCTACCTCAAAATATCAAAAAATTACAAAACTTAGCCATAATATTTTAACGATTGTACAAATGCTTGAAGATTTGACCTATAGCATATCTCCACCCCTAGAACTTTAACAGTTAATGCCCGGTTTTTAGTGCGAGTTTAAACTCAAGTTAAAGTTGACTAGAGTTTAACCTCGCCACTTTGTTCGATAATATAAAATTTTGCTGCTCATCTCAGCTTAAGCGGTCCAAGTGACAGTATTTAACTCTGAAAACCGGGCCTAAGATGCATTAAATCTCTAATTTTAACCGGCACCGTTTCCACCATATTTATTTATTTTTTTTTTTTATAAAGTGGGACGACATCCACCGATTCAATTTTTGTAAAGTTTTTCAGCCCAAAAAAAAAACTACGTTTTTGAATTAAACACATAGGCGCATATTCAAAATTAAACAGGTTTTACATTTAGTTACAGCTTTTTGACAAAATTTTCTATGAACTATCTGTCAAAAAAGCTGCCACTAAATTTAAAGCCTATTTTATTTTGTCTATGAATATGCGCCATACATTTTCACATGTTTTACAAAGCTAAAACATATCTGAATATAATATTTTGGTACATTTTTTATTTTACTCACGATTGGCAATAAAAATCTAACTTAAAAATCTTCAAAAGGCATATGTCATCAATGAATTTAAATCTGCTCCTACCCTATGATATTTTTCAATCAAAAAATTACATAACATATGAATTGAAGTTCCCATACCTGAATTTCAGTGAGGATTTAATTTTGTATCATAAAACTTGCAAGATTTGAAGTTAAATCCTTTCAGATGCCGAAATCTGGAACAAATCTCAAGTGAAAATATGCTATTAGTGGAGATATAGTATAACACCAATATAGTATACAACTTAGACATTTTTGAGAAAACGCAATTGCAAATTTTTTAATAATATGTCTGTGAAAAAAAAAATAAGTGCAGAGCACGTCAGGTCAGAGCAAAGTAGGGCAAGCAGGTATAAATAACCCAGAGCAAGTCTCTCATGAAACACTTTCATGATTGCAAAATTAGTTTGGCTAAGATATGCACTAAATAATGAAAGCAGTTCCTTCAATAAAGTCTTAACTTTTAAAATTTTCCTTTTGACATCGTACATCTTTTTCTTTGCTCTAACAAAAAAAAAAAATCTGGGCCTGTTTAATTTTTAAACTCCCAATAGCACTTAACTGGTAAGTCGGATTAGTTACATTTTTGGGCTAGGGATGATACGTACTCATTAGATGCATAACTTGTTATCATTTTTATAAATAGTGTAACGAATTTACTTGCAAATCCTCTTATTTACAATCCTCTGCTAAGTTCGAATCACTAAACTGTTGAATAAATAACTCCAATATTGAATAATGGAAAAATGGCCTTTATTAAAGTACTTCACAATGACACTTATACTTTGCTACTCGCTGGCTTAATAACCAAACTGATTGATAATTCAAATTGAACTCTACTATTGGCCGCCAGATCGCGTGCTTAATCAATAACTGATTGATTGCTCAACTCAAACTGAATTACAGCGCCTCTTCATCTGTTGCCTTTTATACCCTTTGGTTTCCTCGTTCGCATTTTTCCAGAATGTACTAGCATTGTCCATGAGCTCTCAAACTTCTCAGCTATAACTAAAATTGCACAATTTTATACATGCTTCCAGAATCTACTAGTCCATTAGCTCTCAAACTTCTCAGATATATACATGTGTTTGCGCATTGACTCTCCGCTGCTCGAATTCGTACATGGTACATATGTGTAGACGCAATTATTTATTCGTTTATGTAGATACATAAAGATTGAATTATTGATGTGAATGTTTGTAGTTTACAGTCTCTCGCGCGCATATAGGCGTATAAGTAAATGCATCTGTGTGTGACATCTCTCTGGGCTGCCTTATATATGTGTATACTTGATTTGATTATTAACGTAAATACTGATTGGCATGGCCTTAGCATCGCCTTAGTGATGGGATAATTTAGTGATGCTAATATCCGTGACACTGCCCTCCACCTAAGTCTGATCGTCCCCATCAGACAAATCTCTCGATCTAAACGTTGCCAGCCTTTCCAAATGGACCACTTTCATTTTGGTTCGTGGTTTACCGATGGTTTGTATGCGGTACACTACATCGTTGATCCGTTTTACAACTTTGTATGGGCCTTCCCAATTACACTGCAATTTCGGGGACAAACCTTTTTTACGTTGTGGGTTGTATAACAGCACCAAATCTCCTTCCTGAAAACCTTCTGAATTAATTGCTTTATTATATCTGGCTTTCATCTTGTCACTCATAATCTTTGTTCGTTGCCTTATGAGATCATGTATTTCTCTTAGCTCTTCTTCCAAATCACTAGTGAATTTCCTGACATTTCTCTCCGCATTGGCATCTATCCCAAACTTCAAATCAGCTGGCAGTCTAAGGTCATTGCCAAAAATTACTTTTGCAGGGGTTTGGCCCGTTGTCTCATGCACTGCTGATCGGTAAGCCATCAAGAATAATGGTATGCGGGTATCCCATTCTTTATGGTACTTGTCTACTACTTTCCTTAAGTGCTCCTCCAATGTTCTATTGAATCGTTCTACCATACCATCGGATTGAGGATGCAATGCATTTGTCCGTGTTTTTCGAATGCCCAATGACTTACACATTTCCTGGAACACAGCTGATTCGAAATTCCTGCCTTGGTCAGAATGTAACTCCATTGGTACACCATACCTTGCAACCCATTCGTTTTTAACCACTTCTGCTACTGTTTCTGCTTCTTGGTTTGGGATTGGGTATACCTCTGGCCATTTACTGAAATAATCCATAACCACCAGTACGTATATGTTTCCGCGGTTGCTAGTAGGAAATGGACCTGCGACATCCATGGCGATCCTTTCAAATGGCGCACCTGAGTTATATTGCTTCATCTGGCCATGACTTCGTGTTCTGGGCCCTTTCGCTCTGCTGCAAACCTCGCAGTTCGCAATCCACTCAGTGACCGACTGACGGCAACCAACCCAATAGAATCTCTGTTTAATCTTCTCGAGCGTCTTCGTGATTCCAAGATGACCTCCGCTTGGACCATTATGCAGCTCGCTGAGCACGTCAGGAATCCTCTTTCTGGGAACAACTATCAGTTTATTCTTGTATTTACCATCCTCACTCTCCCATACTCGATGAAGGCAACCGGATATCAATTCTAAACTGTTCCACTGTGCCCAATATGACTTCGCAATGGGACTCTCTGCTGACATCTCTTCTCTGTTTGGTCTTTCATTTCGTTCGAGCCCTTGCATAACACGTGACAGATCTGCATCTTCTAGCTGGCACTTTCTTAGCTGTTCCTTGTCCCATTCATCTGTACATGTTATATTCATTAGCCTGACATCTATAATGTCTTCTTTAGCCTCGGCTTTTGAACAGTGCTTGCATTCCAAACTACATGGTCTTCGTGACATTGCATCAGCATTTCCATGGGTACTACCTTTTCGATGCTCAATGGAAAAGTCGTAGCTTTGTAGTCGCTCGATCCACCGTGCCAATTAACCTTCCGGATTACGGAACTGCAGAAGCCATTTCAACGCTGCGTGATCTGTCCTGACACGGAATCGCTGGCCGTAGAGGTATTTGTGAAAATGTTTAATGCACTCTACCAATGCCAACAGCTCTCTCCGCGTAACACAGTAGTTCCTCTCTGGTTTTCCAATCGAACGGCTGTAATATGCAACTACCTTCTCCTGTCCATCGACCAGTTGTGATAAAACGCCTCCTATAGCATATCCACTCGCATCTGTATCTAGAATAAATGTTGCTCCTGGAATCGGATATGCTAACATTGGGGCAGTGCACAAACGCTCCTTCTTTTTCCATTCAAAAGCTTTATTTTTTCTTGTAAGCTCATGGAGGCTATGGGCTACGCTGGAAAAATTTGGTACAAATCGGCGGTAATATGTGCACAGCCCAAGAATACTTCTCAATTCATGTAGGTTCTGTGTTCTTGGCCAATCCTTTACAGCCTTTATTTTTTCGTTCGCAGTGCAGATGCCCTCTGTCGTTACCTTGTGACCCAAATAATTGACTTCCTTTTTAAACAGCGCACACTTTTTGGGACTTAACTTCAGACCAGCGCCACCTATTCTCTGGAAAACTTCCTCCAAGTTCTTAAGATGTTCATCAAAGTTCTTGCCCAATACGATGATGTCGTCCAGGTACACCAAGCATGTTTTCCAATGTAGTCCTTTCAGTACCTGGTCCATGAGTCTCTCAAAAGTGGCTGGTGCATTACAAAGTCCAAAAGGCATCACTGTAAATTGCCAAAGACCATCACCGACACTGAAGGCTGTTTTCTCTTTATCTTCCTCCTTCACCTCCACTTGCCAGTAGCCGCTTTTCAAGTCCAGCGTGGAAAACCATTTCGTACCAGATAGCGAGTCCAGAGTGTCGTCAATTCTTGGCAATGGGTAGCTATCATTTTTCGTTACGTCATTCAACTTCCGGTAGTCCACGCAAAACCTCATTTTTCCATCCTTCTTTTTTACAAGTACTACCGGTGAGCTCCACGGAGTTGCTGATGGTTCGATGACGCCGCTGTCGCTCATTTCTTGAATGATTTGACTCACAAATTCCCGCTTCGCCAGTGGAACACTACGTGGAGCTTGACGGATCGGCCTCGCATCTCCAGTATCAATTTGGTGTTTCACAACGTTGGTGCGGCCTGGTTTAGAATCATCCTGGTCAAATATGTTCGCGTACTTAGGAGCAGTTGTTTTGCCTTACTCTGATAGGCTTCCTCTAGCCCATGCGTCCATGCCGTGATATCATTTGAAAGATTAGTTTTACTAGATGAAACGTATTCCTGGAGCTGTTCACAGTTAATAACTACTTCGGCCTCTTGGCATCTTCCCAAAATAGCTCCTTTGGTCAATTTGAATGGTGACTTGAACTCATTGAGTACTCTTACCGGAATACGTCCATCTTGTTTTGTCATAGCCAGGGTTTTTCCTACAAGTATGTTCAGTGCTGATTTATTTGCTGCTTCGACAACCCACAATTTGTTTGTCCCACAATCTCCATCTACCTTTGCCCAGATGACTGCTTCTGATTTTGGTGGTATTTGCTGACTCTCTTCCACCCGCACTCGTTTACTGCTGTAGCCTCTCTCGTAGCCGAAATTAAGTGGCACATCCATGTTCTTATATCGCATCGTCTTGCTTTGCATATCGATCTTGATGCCTTGGTTGATTAAGAAGTCCACTCCAATTATGATTTCATCAACAATACCTGCCACTATAAAATTGTGAAGTACCGTGACGTTCCCAATTGCTACTTCACATTCTACTTCTCCAATTACCTGGGTGTCCTCTCCCGTGGCTGTACGTAATCTTGCTCCAAGCAATGGTCTTATCTTCTTGTTGACTAAATCTGATCGAATGATGGAATGGGATGCACCCGTATCTACAGTTAGTAAACGTTCCTTTCCATCCACATGTCCTCCGACAGTAAGATTGCTTGACCTTCTTCCAATTTGCGAGATAGAGATTATGGGGCATTCCATTGAGGGAGCCAGCTGTCGCCCCTTGCGGCTGACTCGCTTTAGTTTAACGATTGAGTGGATTTGGAGATTTGCTCGTCTCCTTCAGCTCTGCGTTTACGGCCACCCACATTGTTGGAACTATTGGAGTTGCTACTGCAATGACGTGCAATGTCACCTGGGTTACCGCACTTGAAACATTTCATAACTCCGGTATTTTTCTCTTGTGATCCCTTCAGAGCTTCCAAAATTGTATCTACCCACTCCGGCCTTTCTACTTCCACACGATGAGCTTTGTATGCTGGTTTACTGAGTCAATGCATGGGATACCGTTTCAGAAAATGTTTGCTTTGGGTTCGCGTATGTGGCTCGCTTCGTTTCGACGTCCCGTATGCCATTTATAAAGCTCTGAATCTTCACTCTTTCCGTGTATTCCACGGGTGCATCCGCATTTGCAAGATGAGCCAATCTTTCAATGTCCGAAGCAAACTCCTGCAAAGTCTCGTTAGTTTTTGGTAGCGGTTTTGCAATTCTATTTGAAATATCTGTTTCCTGTGTTCGCTTCCGTATCGCCGTTCTACAGCAGCCATCAATGCGTCATAACTGTTCCGTTCGTACTCTGGAATAGTCTGTAAGATTTCGGCAGCTGGTCCTTTCAATGCTACGAAGAGTGCGGCAACTTTATCTTCCACATTCCAGTTGTTCACTGCTGCGGTCTTCTCAAACTGTAGCTTAAAGCCCTGGAAAGGAACAGAACCGTCAAAGGATGGTATTTTTACCTTTGGATTACTCGCTGAAACTGCTGGACGATTTAAGTGTAATTGCTGAATCCGATCTTTCAAAGCATCCATCTCAGCTTCCATTTTATCTTGTCGTTCACTAAAACCCTCCAACTGCGATGATATGCGATCCTCTTGCGCTTTCAACTGCTGAGCCAACTGAGATATCATATATGTCTTCTGTTCTTCCAGTTGCGATGCCATATATGTCTTCTGTTCTTCCAGTTGAGTTTCCATCTTGGATGTTATACGGGTTTCCTGCGATTCCAGTTGTGAAGAAATTTGTGTCGACATTTCTGAAATACGTGTTTCTTGTGCTTCAATTTTCGATGTTACTGTCGACGTTTGTGCAGATATTGCAGCCAATATCACGTTCAAGTCTGTGCTGGTAACCGTTTGCGATGTTTCGTTTTTCTCTTCAATTTTTGTTGTCTCCTCGCCATCAAGATGAAAGACATACTCTTCCACATCAATTCCTTCTGCTTCCATTGCCTCTCGTAGCCGTGCCTGAAGTTCAAGTTTAACGCCGCTTGTATTCAATCCACGGGTCTCCAACTCCTTCTTTAGTTGCTGGATCTTCAATTCACTGAACTTTGCCATGTCCTTGTTGTCCTTTGGAATTTATTCAACAATTCCTCTTCTGACACCAATTGTAACGAATTTACTTGCAAATCCTCTTATTTGCAATCCTCTGCTAAGTTCGAATCACTAAACTGTTGAATAAATAACTCCAATATTGAATAATGGAAAAATGGCCTTTATTAAAGTACTTCACAATGACACTTATACTTTGCTACTCGCTGGCTTAATAACCAAACTGATTGATAATGCAAATTGAACTCTACTATTTGCCGCCAGATCGCGTGCTTAATCAATAACTGATTGATTGCTCAACTCAAACTGAATTACAGTGCCTCTTCATCTGTTGCCTTTTATACCCTTTGGTTTCCTCGTTTGCATTTTTCCAGAATGTACTAGCATTGTCCATGAGCTCTCAAACTTCTCAGCTATAACTAAAATTGCACAATTTTATACATGCTTCCAGAATCTACTAGTCCATTAGCTCTCAAACTTCTCAGATGTATGCATGTGTTTGCGCATTGACTCTCCGCTGCTCGTATTCGTACATGGTACATATGTGTAGACGCAATTATTTATTCGTTTATGTAGATACATAAAGATTGAATTATTGATGTGAATGTTTGTAGTTTACAGTCTCTCGCGCGCATATAGGCGTATAAGTAAATGCATCTGTGTGTGACATCTCTCTGGGCTGCCTTATATATGTGTATACTTGATTTGATTATTAACGTAACTACTGCTTGGCATGGCCTTAGCATCGCCTTAGTGATGGGATAATTTAGTGATGCTAATATCCGTGACAATAGTTTGACAATTTCGTGTTTATCAATTAGTGAAAATGGGTTTTCATCCGTGATCGTATAACACAATAGGCGCCCTGGTGCAAAAATCTGTGATTTAATTGCCCTAGTTTCTGAGCAGACTCGTTAACCAAAAAGTAGAGTAACTCAGAGCAAGAAAGTTTTTCGTTAAACACAATTATAAGAAATATTGGGTTGGATTTTATATAAGGTGCCACGATTTTCAAACTTTTGTTGTTTTGTAGGGGTAGAGGGGGTCCTAAAAATCACAAAATTATCATCCGCAGCTCTAGGAAACTCCTAGTTTATGAAATATAAGCTTTTTAATTTCCAAATTTAGTAAAATTTCAACTTAAGTCCTGCACTTAAAAGTCGATAGCGGTATCAAAAGACGCGTATTTGCGTCAAGATTCAGAATCCGAAAGCAGAAACTATATTTTGTATCTCGTTTAAAAGTTATTCGCGGAAAACACGTCGGTACGATTGTCGCTTTTTCGTTGTTGCTATTAAACAAACGAAAACAAATGAAGGTGGTGAATAGTGTTGCCAGCTCCGCAACATTATCGTTTTATCTTGGTAGAACATTATAAGGTGGTGGCACGTCGACATAAATGCAAACAAACATACACTATCAATGTATTTTGTTTTTGTAAAACACTTAATAATTTGTAGTCTAATATTATTTGGGGTGCCGCGCAGAAGGGTGTACTACGCAAAAGGACATCACCGTGGCAGTAGCCACGGTTATACCACACATCCGGACTTGGCATGGCGTAGCCCAGGGTTATTTGTTATAAGAGCGGCCGAAGGCCGCATATGCAGAAAGGTGTTCTACGCAGAATTACCGTTGGAATCAGCATAAAAATCTCTATAAAGTCCAATTTTTTATGTTTTTTTTTTTTGACAAATGTATGTATTCTGCAATTGTTCCAATTAAATACATTAATTTCAAATTATTCAGAGAATTACAAAACAAAATACATTGATAGTGTATGTTTGTTTGCATTTATGTCGACGTGCCACCACATTATAATGTTCTACCAAGATAAAACGATAATGTTGCGGAGCTGGCAACACTATTCACCACCTTCATTTGTTTTCGTTTGTTTAATAGCAACAACGAAAAAAGTGACAATCGTACCGACGTGTTTTCCGCGAATAACTTTTAAACGAGATAAGAAATATAGTTTCTGCTTTCGGATTCTGAATCTTGACGCAAATACGCGTCTTTTAATATCGCTATCGACATGTGCGACCCGAATTTTAAGTGCAGGACTTAAGTTGAAATTTTACTAAATTTGGAAATTAAAAAGCTTATATTTCATAAACTAAGAGTTTCCTAGAGCTGCGGATGATAATTTTGTGATTTTTAGGACCCCCTCTACCCCTACAAATCAACAAAAGTTTGAAAATCGTGGCACCTTATTCAAAATATTCCCCGAAATATTTCAACCTAGAACAATCTAGAGCAGCTTAATAAAAGAAACTAATATGGCGTATTGTGTACGTCTATTTTTTGTGGCTACTGTAAACTACAGGATCCTCTGCAAAGCAGCCCTGTTATCTGTTATTTATTTGGTTGTAGAGCTGGATTCGATTCGATTTTTTGAAAAATCGACTAAATCGAGTCGAAAAAAGTCGATTGCTGCTTAATTGTTTACACGGTTTCACCGTTCGCCAGCGTCTTCCTCTCTCGTTAACTGGCGCTAACTCGCAAAACAAGGGGTACCACCTGGTTCTCCACGCTTCCCAAGGCAGTCGGTTCTATGTACCGGAGAGACTCGGGATTTTTCCCGACCAAGGACTGTCATTTCAGTGTAACCCTATTTAATTTGTTGCGTCCCTCCCACAAATTGTCATCCTCCCAGCAGCTCCTTGCAGCGGGACTGCTCCATATTCTCTTGCTCCGGGAAGGTATCGAACCCAATTCGGGTCCGTCTCCTGACCCCGGTCCTGAGAAATGGTTTTGCTGCATCTGCGGGAAAAGAATCTTTTTAGGACGGTCATACTCTTGTCAGTGTGTCTCGTGTAAGGGATGGTTGCATCGGACAGGTTGTTCTGGGCTAGATCCCAAAGCCACACGTCCACGTAACTTCTATAAATATTTTGTGGCTTCTTGCTGTTCACGCCCTAGGACGTCCCGTAGTCTGCGCCTTAGCGCCCCCCCCCCCCCCACACTACCTTCTAGCAGCCCCGCTGCTCAGCAAACCACAACAAGTACCCGCTGCTGCTCGAGCCCCACGGCGCCACCAACTCATACGGCTGCTCCCACTAATACCTACAATCTCCGTAGTAGAGTTGGGAGCAATGCCGAGCATCAGCCCCTGCCCCCGTCTTCTCCCCCCTCTTTTCCGGCAGAAATTGTGTAGGTCAGGGAAACAGACTCTTAGTCCCTACCTCCCTTTGCACCGTTTGCCAGCACAGAATATATATGTTTGCGACATCCGCCCAATGCAGCTCCTGCCATGGACGGTGCCACTTTCCTAGATGTTCTGGTCTCCGCGACGGCAACCCCCCGACGTGTTTCATTGCGCCATGTTGCAGGCCGCATACCCAAATACACCGGGTACCCCAATGCTTACCCAAGGACGTCCAGTCCCAGGGCCACAACAGCAGTTGCGTCTTAGCCTTCCACAACCCAGGCGTAGTCACCCGTCACTTACTCCCAGAGTGACGATGTCTCCCCCTATGCACTTCAGAATTCTGCAGTTAAACTGTAATCGATTAACTGGGAAGATTACGGAGTTAGTCGATTTCATGAAGCGGCACAACATCCGCATTGCTGCGATTCAAGAGACTAAACTCACAGCAAGATCTGCTCTGCAGACCTGTTCTGGGTATAATGTCCACAGAAAAGATCGCGAGAGCGGAAATGGAGGTGGCCTCGCGTTTATCATACACAACTCTGTGCAATATCATACATTTGATCCCGATATCGGCCGCAGGGACAGTGTCTTAGAACGTCAAGGCTTATCTGTCCGGTCTGGCGATGCAAACCTAGAAATCATCAACATCTACATCCCTCCTGCCACCTGTTGCCTCAGTGGATACCGCCCTAATATCAGCGCCTTACTCACTGGCAACAATCGCATTATCTTAGGCGATTTCAATGCACAGTAGGGTTGAGATGTTGGCGGATCAAATAGAAGAAACGACGTTCTGCACAATAAATGGAGACGCTCCCACACGTATGGTAGGAAGTAGTCACAGTTCGCCGGATATTTCAATCGTAAACTGCGTCAACTGGCAGCCGATGGTAACATTGGCATCCGCCTATCCCCCCAGCGGGTTAGGGGATCAGAATATACCCGCGGTAGGTATGCCTGTCTTAAGAGGCGACTAAAATACCAAATTGAAGGGGCTGTGTAGCGCAACCCTTCAGGTTGCCAGCGCAATATATAGCTTCTCCAAACCCAATTTTCAACCTCACCTATCCACGGCGAATCCTGTTTCACTAACAGACGAGGCTCTGGCGACCCCAAGCTCCTCATTGAACTTGGGGTGGGGAGGGAGGGAATGTCATGAAGGTTTAATGTGCTTTTTCAAGTTAATTTATAGCAGTAGTACCTCGAGTACCAAGGAGCATGAACAATTTTTGTTTAGGATTTTCCATTTTGAACGCAGAAATTTCTTCAGTAAAATCTACCTTCTTTGCAATGCTATCTTAGAAATCAAACAGATATAAACTCTTGTCATTAACGCTCTATAAATCTCTCATCGTACCTCTCCTAATTTATGCTGATGCCAACCGCTACGTCATGTTGTGGGAATGCACGAAGACGCAGAGCACAGATAGTATACCTATCAGCACCCGTATTTGGAAGCAGACGAAGGGGGAGTTATGTTAAAACAGGGATGCTGGCGTGATTTGTTATGCAACGCCAAAACCGTCTAGGCGGTTGAGCGCTAGTCATGGTGTATGGTTCTAAACAAAGTCCAAACTATTTTATTTTGACCATGGTTCAACTGTAAAGCAACAAATTATGTCTGTTCAAATTGTCAACATCTGCGTGTTGGTGTTGGTGCGAATGGAATGAAATGAAAACATAAAACATAGCAGTTTTTGTGTGTGGTAAGAAAATGTTGTCAATGTGTTGGTTTCATTTTGAGTTTGCCATCTCCTTTTGACAATCCCATCGACAATGCAATGATAAAAATAAAATCAGCTGATGAGATGAGCCAACCATATAATTGAACCATGATTTTGACTATGAATATGAGCCAGTGAAGTTAAATTTTATAAAAAATTACAATAAATATACAGTAATGAAAAAATAATAGGGACAAATATCAAATCCATTATATCAACAGTACTTCAATGTGTTTCTTGGCATGGCACCCTATAACAACAACAGTTAAATGTTATTCTTTTGCAATAAATGGTATTCCGCCAGTTTGTCTTATTTGCGAAAAACTGAACCATTCCAGGTTTAGCCTGGAAAAATAAATAGGGACAACAAATTTGTATTAATATTGTAACGATTTTACTTGCAATTCCCCTTATTTGCAATCTTCTGCTGAGTTCGAATCACTAAACTGTTGAATAAGTAACTCCAATAATATTTAATAATGCAAAAGGCCTTTATTAAAGTACTTCACAATAACACTCAAACTGTGCAACAAATAGCTTGCTTAATAACCAAACTGATTGATAGCTCAAATGAAACTCTAGTATTCAAAATAATATCTACTGCTCTTGTTCGCTAGATAGCGTCTTAATCGAAATCTCAAATCAAACTGAATTCCAGCGCCTCTACAATTGCCGCCTTTTATACTCTTTGATTTCAACCTTCGCATCTTCTAGGCGCTTCCAGAATCTACTAGTCCAGCAGCTCTCAAACTTCTCAGCTGTAACTACAATTGCACAATTTTATAGTTTTTCTCATTGCATACTTATAGGAGTATCTCAGATATATGCATGTGTTTGTGCATTGACTCTCCGCTGCTCGTATACGTACATGGTATATATGTGTAGACGCAATTATTGTTTCGTTTATGTAGATACATAATGATTGATCTATGGATGTGAATTCACGTCACTGCTTAGCATCGGCTTAGAGACAGCAGCACCCCTAAGTTTTGCTAATATTCGGAACACTGCCCTCCACCAAAGTCTGATCGTCCCGATCAACAAATCTCTCGATCTAAACGCTGCTAGAATCGCCAAATGTACCACTCTTCTATTTCGTGATTTCCAAATTGCTTGTATGCGGTAGACGACATAACTGATCGTCTTCACAACTCTGTACGGGCCTTCCCAACTGTACCGATATTTGGATGGAACACCTTTCCGCCGGTGAGGGTTGTATAGCAGCACCAAATCTCCCTCCAAGAAACCTTCCGAATTAAAGTTGTTATCATGCCAGTGTTTGATCTTACTACTCATTACCCTGGATCGTTCCCTCGCACTCTGTTGCTTGGCCAATGAACTACTTCGTAGAGCTTGCGCTTGACGGATTGGCTTCGCATAATCAGTATCGTTCCCACATTTCACAACAGTAGTGCGCTCCGGCTTGAAACTATCCTCGCATTCTTTCTCGGAAATTCGTTGCTTCGTTTTCCTGCGTCTTTTAGGTTTTGTCAATGCCAGTGTTTCTCTCGCAGGTAGTTTTGGCTTTGCTTTATTTGGCCCATTCGACCTATTAATCTTTGCGTTTGACTTCCGTGGTTTTGTCGAGTCTTCTCCACCAGTACTCGATTAATACTGAATCCTTTCCGCAAACTGAAGTTAAGTGGTATATCCTGGTTCTCATAACGCATTACCCTTCTCTGCATATCGATCTTGATGTCATGGTCAACCAAGAAGTCTACTCCCAATATGACTTCTTCAACGATCTTCGCCACAACGAATTTGTGTAAAACCATGACCTTTCCAATCAAGACTTCACATATCACTTCTCCCTGAACTTGGTTATACTCGCCGGTGACCATACGCAACCTTGCTCCAGGTAACGGTTTTATTCTCCTGTTGACCAAGTTAGATCGGATCAAGGAATGAGATGCGCCCGTATCTACAGTCAGTACACGTTCTTTACCATCCACATTCCCTCTGACGGTAAGACTGCTCAATTTTCTACCAATTTGCAACACAGATATCACAGGGCATTCAATAGCTGGATCTAGCTCTCGATCTCTACCTCTTACTCGCTCTTGCTCATCTCCTCCAGCTTTGCGTTTACGGCCACCCACATTGTTGGAACTATTAGGACCAAGATCGCAATGACGTGCAATGTGACCGGACTTCCCGCATTTGAAGCATTTGATAACTTTTTCACTCTGCTTTTGCGATCCTTTCAGCGCCTCCAATATTGCGTCTACCCACTCTGGCCTTTCTACTTCCACACGGCGTGCTTTGAAAACTGGCTTACACAAAAGTGAGGCTGTTTCCTGAGTCAGTGCATGCGATACCGTTTCAGCAAATGTTAGTTTTGGATTTGCATATGTAGCCCGCTTCGTTTCCACATCTCGAATGCTATTTATGAAGCTCTGGATTTTTACCCTTTCAGTGTATTCCACGGGTGCGTCCGCATTTGCAAGATGAGCCAATCTTTCAATATCTGAAGCAAACTCCTGCAATGTCTCATTTACTTTTTGGTAGCGGTTTTGCAACTCAATTTGGAATATCTGTTTTCTATGCTCGCTTCCATAACGTCTCTAGACAGCGGCCATCAATGCTTCATAGCTGTTCCGTTCGTACTTTGGAATAGTCTGTAAGATTTCGGCAGCTGGTCCTTTCAATGCTACGAAGAGTGCAGCAACTTTATCTTCAGCATTCCAGTTGTTCACTGTTGCGGTCTTCTCAAACTATAGCTTAAAAACCTGGAAAGGAACAGACCCGTCAAAGGATGGTGTTTTTACCTTTGGATTGCTTGCTGAAACAGCTGACCGATTTTGTTGTAACTGCTCCATACGACCTTTTAAAT
Organism: Eurosta solidaginis; assembly: GCF_040869045.1. Lineage (NCBI taxonomy): Eukaryota > Metazoa > Arthropoda > Insecta > Diptera > Tephritidae > Eurosta > Eurosta solidaginis. The sequence goes on along the minus strand of NC_090319.1, from coordinate 98,197,785 downwards.
CATCTACTTCTGCCTGAAATTGAGCCATTTTTGCATCCTGCGCTTCCAGTTTTGAGGATACCTGTTCCAAAATTTCTGCCGACATTTCAGATATACGTGCCTCTTGCGCTTCCAATTGAGATGCCATATATGTCTTTTGGTCTTCCAGTTGAGATGACAATTGCGACGTCATTTCTGAAATACGTGCCTCCTGTGATTCCAGTTGGGATGCCATATTTGTCTTCTGCTCTTCCAGTTGGGATGCCATATAAGTCTTCTGTTCTTCGAGCTGTGTAGAAATGTGTGTTTCCTGTGCTTCAATCTTCGATGTTATGCGTGTCTCCTGCGATTCCAGTTGAGATGACATTTGTGACGACATTTCTGAAATGCGTGCCTCCTGTGCTTCCATCTTGGATGTTAAACGTGTCTCCTACGATTCCAGCTAAGATGCCACTGTCGATGTTTGAGCAGTTATTGCAGCCAATATCATGTTCAAGTCTGTGCTCGTAACTGTCTGCGATGTTTCGTTTTTCTCTTCAATTTTTGTTGTTGTCTCGTCCCCATCAGAATAAAAGACAAACTCGTCCACATCAATTCGTTGCGATTCCATTACCTCTCGTAGCCGTGCTTGAAGTTCGATCTTATTGCCGGTTGTATTTAATCCACGGTTCTCCAACTCCTTTTTCAGTTGCTGGATCTTCAATTCACTGAACTTTGCCATGTCCAAGCTGTATTCCAAATCTTCGGAATTTATTCAACAATTCCTCTTCTGACACCAATTGTAACGATTTTACTTGCAATTCCCCTTATTTGCAATCTTCTGCTGAGTTCGAATCACTAAACTGTTGAATAAATAACTCCAATATTTAATAATGCAAAATGGCCTTTATTAAAGTACTTCACAATAACACTAAAACTGTGTAACGAATAGCTTGCTTAATAACCAAACTGATTGATAGCTCAAATGAAACTCTACTATTCAGAATAATACTGCTCTTGCTCGCTAGATAGCGTCTTAATCGAAATCTCAAATCAAACTGAATTCCAGCGCCTCTACAATTGCCGCCTTTTATACTCTTTGATTTCAACCTTCGCATCTTCTAAGCGCTTCCAGAATCTACTAGTCCAGCAGCTCTCAAACTTCTCAGCTGTAACTACAATTGCACAATTTTATAGTTTTTCTCATTGCATACTTATAGGAGTATCTCAGATATATGCATGTGTTTGTGCATTGACTCTCCGCTGCTCGTATACGTACATGGTACATATGTGTAGACACAATTACTGTTTCGTATATGTAGATACATAATGATTGATCTATGGATGTGAATTCACGTCACTGCTTAGCATCGGCTTAGAGACAGCAGCACCCCTTAGTTTTGCTAATATTCGTAACAATATTTTTGCACTTTAAATGGTAAAAAGCTCGTTTTTGAAGCTTCTTATTCATCCCTTGTCAAATTTGGTTTTGAGACAAACCGGTTTCAGCGTTGTGCCATCATCAGTGTCGATTTTCGTTCTGATCTGTTGTTGTCGTTTGTCCTGTATTTATAGTTTGTAGGTACATGAGCATGTATTGTCAAAATTGATGCTTGTGTATATTTAGTTATGTGTATGTGTTGTGTGTTCATTCAGAACTGAGGGTGGTTTGCTAATCGATTTGTGTGGCTGACTGGGGTAGGTAAAAATCCGTAATTTTAGTCGTTTCACCTTCTTTGTGGGTTTGTTGTTTTGGTGCGTTAATTGATTTGTGTTTATTTGTTGTTGTGTGTTTGTCTGTTGTACCTGTGTTTTAAATATTTGGACAGTTTGTAACATGGTGCCGATTTAAGATTAATGATGCCCATCATTAATTTTAAATCGGCACCATGTTACAAACTGTCCAAAAATGATATTGAAAGATACCCTGGAGCTAAGGAACGAATATGCAATAGCTAACACAACAGAAGTAATAGAGAGACTTGAGACCGTAGAGCTAACAAAGAACAGCAAATTGGTATCTTTTGACATAAAAGGTTTATACCCATCAATACTACTATCGGAGACTTTGGACATAGTTAGCTCTGCAATAGTTCATAATACAAAAAAACAAAGTGAGAAGTATGCAAATCACAAATACGCTAAGAACCACTTTACGTCAAAACTATTTTCAATTCAACAATAAAATATACAGACAAACAAACGGTCTTGGAATGGGAAGCCCCACATCAGCGATTCTTATGGAATTGTGCATGCAAAATCTGGAAGAAAAGTACATACAGGAGCTGAAGTCCAAATAAGGCGTGTCATTTTATGCTAGATACGTGGATGACATAATATGCGTTTTAACTACTAATAACGAAGAGCTTGTACTGGAGTACCTCAACAAGCAGCACGGAAATATACAATTTACAATGGAAACCGAAAAAGACGGAGGAATCAACTATCTAGACCTCACGATAAATATTGATAAAGAAGCCAAAAGATTTAACTATGACATATATAGAAAGCCAACGGCCACCGACACAATAATACATAATACCTCAAATCACCCCCAACAGCATAAAAATGCAGCATTAAGGCACTTGGTACATAGACTTGAAAGAACACCTCTTGCACAAGAGGCATATAAGAGAGAACTTGAGGTCATATATAATATCGCTGCAAACAACGGATATAAAAAAGTAGTAGATAAGCTCAGAAGGACAAATGGAGAACAAAAAAAAAAAATAATGAACAGGAAAATAATAGCTGGGCGACTATGACATATACTGGAAAAGCAACATATAAATTGGCAAAGTTCTTTAAAAAATACAACATTAACACAGCATGGCGAACAATCTAGGGCGAAAACTAAGAACTAACACTAACTCAGAGGATCCGTTTAGCAGCCATGGCGTATACAAGCTTACCTGCGGATGCCAGCATAGTTACATAGGACAAACAGGACGGCAAATAAGAACGATGTTCAGAGAACATATTAGAGATTACGACAAAAAAATACGGAATCCAAACATTATACCCGAGTCTAACTTCGCGAATCACATGGTCGAGAATGAATGATCCCCAGCAAACATCAATAAAACAGTTAGGGTTCTTCACATGCAAGCAAAAGGCCGACGTCTCAACGTACTCGAAAACATGGAAATCTACAAACAGAAAAATTCGATGGTAGAATAATAAACGAACAGATAAACACAATTTCTGACACAATATTCGAGCTTTTAAAACTTGTTTACAAGAAACAAAGTAATCACACAGGTACAACAGCAAACACACAACAACAAATAAACACAAAACAATTAACACACCAAAACAACAAACCCACAAAGAAGGTCAAACGACTAAAATTACGGATTTTTTCCTACCCCAGTCAGCCACACAAATCGATTAGTAAACCACCCTCGGTTCTGAATGAACACACAGCACATACACATAACTAAATATACACAAGCATCAATTTTGACAATACATGCTCATGTACCTACAAACTATAAATACAGGACAAACGACAACAACAGATCAGAACAAAAATCGACACTGATGATGGCACAACGCTGAAACCGGTTTGTCTCAAAACCAAATTTGGCAAGAGATGAATAAGAAGCTTCAAAAATATTAATAAAAATTTGTTGTCCCTATTTATTCTCCAGGCTAAACCTGGAATGGTTCCATTTTTCGCAAATAAGACAAACTGGCGGAATACCATTTATTGCAAAAGAATAACATTTAACTGTTGTTGTTATAGGGTGCCATGCCAGGAAACACATTGAAGTACTGCTTATATAATGGATTTGATATTTGTCCCTATTATTTTTTCAACACTGTATATTTATTGTAATTTTTTATAAAATTTAACTTCACTGGCTCATATTCATAGTCAAAATCATGGTTCAATTATATGGTTGGCTCATCTCATCAGCTGATTTTATTTTTATCATTGCATGGTCGATGGGATTGTCAAAAGGAGATGGCAAACTCAAAATGAAACCAACACATTGACAACATTTTCTTACCACACACAAAAACTGCTATGTTTCATGTTTTCATTTCAATCCATTCGCAACAACACCAACACGCAGATGTTGACAATTTTAACAGACATAATTTGTTGATTTACAGATGAGCCAACCATATAGTTGAACCGTGGTCAAAATAAAATAGTTTGGACTTTGTTTAGAACCATACACCAAGACTATGCGCCATTGTGTTAGTTACTTCGATTAGCGCTCAACCGCCTAGACGGAATTTGGCGTTGCATAACAAATCACGCCAGCATCCCTGTTTTAACATAACTCCCCCTTCGTCTGCTTCCAAATACGGGTGCCGATAGGTATACTATCTGTGTTCTGCGTCTTTGTGCATTCCCACAACATGACGTAGCGGTTGGCATCAGCATACATTAGGAGAGGTACGATGAGAGATTTATAGAGCGTTAATGACAAGAGTTTATCTCTGTTTGATTTCTAAGCTAGCATTAGCTCCAGAGTATCTTTCAATATCGTTTTTGGACAGTTTGTAACATGGTGCCGATTTAAAATTAATGATGCCCATCATTAATTTTAAATCGGCACCATGTTACAAACTGTCCAAATATTTAAAACACAGGTACAACAGACAAACACACAACAACAAACAAACACAAAGCAATTAACACACCAAAACAAAAAACCCACAAAGAAGGTCCAACGACTAAAATTACGGATTTTTACCTACCCCAGTCAGCCACACAAATCGATTAGTAAACCACCCTCGGTTCTGAATGAACACACAGCACATACACATAACTAAATATACACAAGCATATAAATACAGGACAAACGACAACAACGCCGTAACCGGTTTGTCTCAAAACCAAATTTGACAAGGGATAACGGAAAATTGTTCCAATATAAATCATTTATTCAACCTGTCGGAAAATCAACAAAACAAGATAAGTCAGTTATTGATTGTCAGGCTTTTAACTTGAACGCGAACGGACTACTAACAATTTACAAGCGACGCCTACTGAAAATATATAAAGCAAAGGCGAGCATTTGGTTCAACAAACAATGCCTGGAATTGAATGTTACTCCAAATATCGCTAAAATAACAATAAAGGCAAATACCAAATCTAGCAGGAAAACAGTTAGAAAAACGGAAAAGGATTTTTTAAAATATGAGTTGGAAAGCTTATACTCGAAGAAGGATGAGATAAATGCCGAGCTATTATCTATCCATTTACGGTTGGCAGAACAACTACCTACGACTGAATTAATGGAATGTTTCGACCGCATTAGCACAGAGGTCGATCAGGAACTACAAAAAAAATACAGGTCGCTGAACCGAAAATTGGACAAGCTGGCAGGACTACGGGAGGGTAACCAAAACCAAAAAACTCACCAGTTTCATGACAAGTTCGTTAACCTCACAACAGTGGTAATTACCAAGGAAGAGGCACAACTCCTCGAAAAGGGCCTGAAGCACAATATCATGGACCAAAATACAGTAAGAACAAGTAAGGAAGGCTAAGTTCGGGTGTAACCGAACATTACATACTCAGTTGAGAGCTGTGGAGACAAAGTAAGGGAAAATCACCATGTTGTAAAAAGAACCTAGGGTAACCCTGGAATGTGTTTGTATGACATGTGTATCAAATGGAAGGTATTAAAGAGTATTTTAAGAGGAAGTGGACCATAGTTCTATAGATGACTCTAGAATTTGTTTGTACGATATGGGTATCAAATGAAATGTGTTAATGATAATTTTAAAAGGGAGTGGGCCTAAGTTCTATAGGTGGATAGGTGGATATCGCCATAAAGGTGGACCAAGGGTGACTCTAGAATTTATTTTGTACGATATGGATATCAAATGAAAGGTGGTAATGACTATTTTAAAAGGGAATGGGCCTTAGTTCTATAGATGGACGCCGTTTCGAGATATCGCCATAAAGATCGACCAGGGGTGACTCTAGAATTTGTTTGTACGATATGGGTATCAAATGAAAGGTGGTAATGACTATTTTAAAAGGGAATGGGCCTTAGTTCTATAGATGGACGCCGTTTCGAGATATCGCCATAAAGATGGACCAGGGGTGACTCTAGAATTTGTTTGTACGATATGGGTATCAAACGAAAGGTGTTAATAAGTGTTTTAAAAGGGAGTGGGCCTTAGTTCTATAGGTGGACGTCTTTTCGGAATATCGTTATAAAAGTGGACCAGGGGTGACTCTAGAATGCGTTTGTACGATATGGGTATCAAATGAAAGGTGTTAATGAGTATTTTAAAAGGGCGTGGGTCTTAGTTCTATAGGTGGAAGCCTTTTCGAGATATCGCCATAAACGTGGACCAGGGGTGACTCTAGAATTTGTTTGTACGATATGGGTATCAAATGAAAGATGTTAAGAAGTATTTTAAAAGAGCGTAGGCCTTAGTTATATAGGTGGATGCCTTTTCGAGATATCGCCATAAACGTGGACCAGGGGTGACTCTAGAATTTGTTTGTACGATATGGGTATCAAATGAAAGGTGTTAATGAGTATCTTAAAAGGACGTGAGCCTTAGTTCTATAGGTGGACGCCTTTTCGAAATATCGCCATAAAGGTGGACCAGGGGCGACTCTAGAATTTGTTTGTACGATATGGGTATCAAATGAAAGGTGTTAAGTGTTAGGTGTTAGTTCTATAGGTGAACACCTTTTCGAAACATCGCCATAAAGGTGGACCAGGGGTGACTCTAGAATTTGTTTGTACTATATGGGTATCAAATGAAAGGTGTTAATGATTATTTTAAAAGGGAGTGGGCCTTAGTTCTATAGGTGGACGCCTTTTCGGAATATCGTTATAGAAGTGGACCAGGGTTGACTGTAGAATGCGTTTGTACAATATGGGTATCAAACGAAAGGTGTTAATAAGTGTTTTAAAAGGGAGTGGGCCTTAGTTCTATAGGTGGACGCCTTTTCGGAATATCGTTATAAAAGTGGACCAGGGGCGACTCTAGAATTTGTTTGTACGATATGGGTATCAAATGAAAGGTGTTAATGAGTACTTTAAAAGGGCGTGGGCCTTAGTTCTATAGGTGGACGCCTTTTCGAAATATCGCCATAAAGGTGGACCAGGGGCGACTCTAGAATTTGTTTGTACGATATGGGTATCAAATGAAAGGTGTTAATGAGTATTTTAAAAAGGAATGGGCCTTAGTTCTATGTGTGGACGCCTTTTCGAGATATCGCCATAAACGTGGACCAGGGGTGACTCTAGAATTTGTTTGTACGATATGGGTATCAAATGAAAGGTGTTAATGAGTATTTTAAAAGGGCGTAGGTCTTAGTTCTATAGGTGGATGCCTTTTCGAGATATCGCCATAAACGTGGACCAGGGGTGACTCTAGAATTTGTTTGTACGATATGGGTATCAAATGAAAGGTGTTAATGAGTATTTTAAAAGGGCGTAGGCCTTAGTTCTATAGGTGGATGCCTTTTCGAGATATTGCCATAAAGGTGGACCAGGGGTGACTCTAGAATTTGTTTGTACGATATGGGTATCAAATGAAAGGTGTTAATGAGTATTTTAAAAAGGAGTGGGCCTTAGTTCTATGTGTGGACGCCTTTTCGAGATATCGCCATAAACGGGGACCAGGGGTGACTCTAGAATTTGTTTGTACGATATGGGTATCAAATGAAAGGTGTTAATGAGTATCTTAAAAGGGCGTGGACCTTAGTTCTATAGGTGGACGCCTTTTTGAAATATCGCCATAAAGGTGGACCAGGGGTGACTCTAGAATTTGTTTGTACGATATGGGTATCAAATGAAAGGTGTTAATGAGTATTTTAAAAGGGCGTGGACCTTAGTTCTATAGGTGGACGCCTTTTCGAAATATCGCCATAAAAGTGGGCCAGGGGTGACTCTAGAATTTTTTCGTACGATATGGGTATCAAATGAAAGGTGTTAATGAGTATTTTAAAAAGGAGTGGGCCTTAGTTCTATATGTGGACGCCTTTTCGAGATATCGCCATAAACGTGGACCAGGGGTGACTCTATAATGCGTTTGTACGATATGGGTATCAAATTAAGGGTATTAATGAGGGTTTTAAAAGGGAGTGGCCCTTAGTTGTATATGTGAAGGCGTTTTCGAGATATCTATCAAAATGTGGACCAGTGTGATCCAGAACATCCTCTGTCGGGTACCGCTAATTTATTTATATATGTAATACCACGTACAGTATTCCTTCCAAGATTCCAAGGGCTTTTGATTTCGCCCTGCAAAACTTTTTCATTTTATTCTACTTAATATGGTAGGTTTCACACCCATTTTACCAAGTTTTTTCTAAAGTTATATTTTGCGTCAATAGACCAATACAATTACCATGTTTCGTTCCTTTTTTCGTACTTGGTATATAATTATGGCATTTTTTTCATTTTTCGTAGTTTTCGATATCGAAAAAGTGGGCGTGGGATTTCGGCCATTTTTTATACCAATTCAAAGTGAGTTCGGATAAGTACATGAACTGAGTTTAGTAAAGATATATCGATTTTTGCTCAAGTTATCGTGTTAACGGCCGAGCGGAAGGACAGACGGTCGACTGTGTATAAAAACTGGGCGTGGCTTCAACCGATTTCGCCATTTTTCACAGAAAACAGTTATCGTCCTAGGAGCTAAGCCTCTACCAAATTTCACAATGATTGGTTAATTTTTGTTCGACTTATGGCATTAAAAGCATCCTAGACAAATTAAATGAAAAAGGGCGGAGCCACGCCCATTTTGAAATTTTCTTTTATTTTTGTATTTTGTTGCACCATATCATTACTGGAGTTGAATTTTGGCATAATTTACTTATATGCTGTAAAGATATTAACTTTTCTTTTAAAATATGAATTTAAAAAAATTTTTTTTTAAAAAGTGGGCGTGGTCGTTCTCCGATTTTACTAATTTTTATTAAGCAGACATAAAGTAATAAGAGTAACGTTCCTGCCAAACTTCATCATGATATCTTCAACGAATGCCAAATTACAGCTTGCAAAACTTCTAAATTACCTTCATTTAAAAGTGGGCGGTGCCACGCCCATTGTCCAAAATTTTACTAGTTTTCTATTCTGCGTCATAAGCTCAACTCACCTACCAAGTTTCATCGCTTAATGCGTATTTGGTAATGAATTATCGCACTTTTTCGGTTTTTCGAAATTTCCGATATCGAAAAAGTGAGCGTGGTTATTGTCCGATATCGTTCATTTTAAATAGCGATCTGAGATGAGTGCCCAAGAACCTACATACCAAATTTCATCAAGATACCTCAAAATTTACTCAAGCTATCGTGTTAACGGACAGACGGACGGACGGACGGACATGGCTCAATCGAATTTTTGTTCGATACTGATGATTTTGATATATGGAAGTCTATATCTATCTCGATTCCTTTATACCTGTTCAACCAACCGTTATGCAATCAAAGTTAATATACTCTGTGAGCTCTGCTCAACTGAGTATAAAAACGGAGCAAGCGATTGTAGATGTGGAGATCGCAATATCATTGATACCACAGGAGAACAGGAGCCGGCAAGACACATGTGCAGGGAAATCATAAAAAAGGAGGTGAAAGCACAGGAAGAACAAAAATCTAATACAGAGGAGAAGACAATAAAGAATCTACGGCATAAACTAAGGAAAAACAATATTGTCACAACGAAATTTCAAAACTCTATTTACTCGCTCCACTTGCCCATTTGCTTGTGGAGAGGCGGTAGCTACTTTAGTATGTAATATGTTTCGCTTTAATAAAAAGTTTTCAAAATCCATCGACGTAAAACATGTACCTCTGTCGCTTACAATGCGCTTGGACGACTATAATAACTAAAATATTTATCCAAAGCAGCAGTAACTTCTTTAGTACTTGTTGAATTTGTCGGATCAAGTTTAACGAATTTTGTAAAAGCATCAATCATGACTAACAAGTGTTTCCGTTTAGATTGAATTGAAGGGAGGGGACCAAAATGATCAATATGAATTGTGTCAAATGGTTCAGGTTTTTTAGGTATATTAAACAAATTTCGTTCATTTACTCGAACGGGCTCTGCATAAATAATACACTTGAGACAGTTTTGTATACATTTTTCAAATTTTAGTTTCATTTTCGGAAACCAATAATGTAAACATAACGTCATCAAGGTTTTTGAACAGATTGATGCCTTATTTTTTCATGTATCAGTCTTATAATATTGTTCTCCATTTCTTTTGGCACATAAAGTGCTACTTTTCCTTCTCCTTTCTCTATAAATTAAAATATTTGAAAATTTAAAGTCTATTACTTCCTCTTTTTCCATGCATTCTATTAAAGCTCTTTGTCACGTTCTTGGGCTAGCTGTATTTGAAATTCAGCTTCACTAATATCCATGCTGGCAACTTGACATCGGCTTAACGCATCAACATGTCCCATGGATGCACCAATTCTATGTTGAATAGTATAATTAAAACTTTCAAGTTCTAATGCCCATCTTGCAATACGAGCATTCACCTGTTTCTTTCCTAAAGTCAATGCAAGTGAATTGCAATCTGTAACAATTTTAAATGGAATACCTTCAAGATATACTCTAAATCTTTTCAACGCATAAATTACTGCTAGAGTTTCAAGTTCGAAACTATGGTATCGGCACTTGTAGCAGTTTTTGAAAAATAAGAAACTGGATGAAATTTACCATCATCTTGACGCTGCAATAAAACTGCTCCGAACCCCAATGAACTTGTAGCACAATGTAGTTCGGTTTCTTTTAAAGGATTATAAATAGTTAGCACTGGACTTTCAGTCAATTTAGTTTTAAGTTCCTGAAATGCACTAACACACTGTTCGTGAAAATCAAAGCTTACATTTTGTTTAAGCAGTTGTTGTAATGGTTTCACAATCCGAGAAAATGTTGGTACAAAGCGTCGAAAAAAGGAAAAAAGTCCTATGCAAGAGTGTAACTCTTTTTGGTTTCTTGGTACAGGATAATCTTTTATTGCCTTCAAATGAGTATCTGTAAGTGAAATGCCTTTAGAAGTTACTAAATATCCTAAATATTCAATTTCGCGATAGCCAAATTTACATTTGTTAAGATTTAACTTTAGGCCTTTTTCTGAAATACGTTTTAAAACTAAATCTAATAATTCTTTATATTCCTCAAAATTTCGTGAAGCTATTATTATATCATCCATACATATAATTAGTTGTTTTGAATCAATGAAGTCTCTAAAAATCATATTTATAAGTCTTTGGAATACAGCAGGTGCATTTTTTAATCCAAATGGCATTCTTAAATACTCATATTGCCCATTCGGCGTTACTAAAGCAGTATATTGAACAGATTCTGGAGACATTTTGACTTGATGAAATCCACTTTTTAAGTCTAATACTGTAAATATATTTTTCCCTTCTAAATATTCAATGCAGTCATCTATTAAAGGTAGCGGGTAATTATCCCTTACTGTTAATTTATTTAAACCTCTGTAATCTATACACATTCGCATTTTACCTTTTCTTTTAACTAAAACTATTGCTGAAGCATATGGTGAGTTACTAGGTCTAATAATCCTTTCCTTCATCAGCTCATCAATAGTAGTTTGTATCTCATTTTTTTCTAAAGCTGGAGACATTGGTGCTTTATCGGCAACCGTATCGGTAACCTTATAACAGCTGATTCGACCAATCTTATGAAAATCAATGCAATCGATTATTGGAGCCGCTAAAGTCGTAACCGTATCGTAGCCAACCAATTGGGTTTTGGTTTACCGTCGTAACGATAAACAGCTGATTACGTTAGGGATACGGATACAGCGATACGACATACGGCACCAATGACTCCGGCTTAAGTAAGATAAGCGTCGCGGGGTGCAATAAAACGGGGTTTCGGTCGTCAAATGAATTTTCATTTCATAATCGAGTGGGCGAACAGTTATATCCTTTGGTTTAAGGTAGGATTTTGTTATTATATCATGCAAAATTAATTTATTAGTTTTATCTAATTTAAGATTCACATCTGGTTCTGGAAAATCGGAAAAAATATCAATGCAAAATATATCATTAGTATCTGCACTTTCATTATGACATCCGTTTATTAGAGATAAAGTAGGCTTCGGACTATCATTGATTGATCTTAAAAGATCGTATCTTCTGACATTATGAGTTAAATTTTTTTCATTTACAATACCACAAATTTTCCTTATTTGTATTAATTTTTCTTTGGAATATTTTAGTTTAAGTTTTTTTAAACAAATATTAAATTTAGACAGGAAATCTCGACCTAAACTTACTGGCATGAGCAAACATTCATCCGATAGTATGAAAAACTTAATTGTTTTTATTTCATTTTTAAAATTTACTAAACAATCTAACTCATTTTTAATTGATAATTTATTTCCTCCAACACCAATAAAATTTGAATTTAATGGACGTCTGCTTGCTCTTGTCAGCTCAACTGGAACATCAGATTCACGAATCAAACTAACCGGACTACCGGTGTCAAAGAGAGAAATATACTTATTAAAAACTGCCTTTTCATTATTATGGAACTTAATACATACTTCATTAAAAGCGTCTAATACTTCATAATGGTCTACATCTTCGAAATCGTTAATTGCAGCTACTTGTTGCTTAACTAGCGTGTGTAAAATTTTCTGGGGATTTGGACATGAACGATACTCATGGCCCATTTCCCAGCATCGGAAACAAGATCCGTTTAGTCTCATAGGGTATGGACAGTTGCGCTTTATATGTCCTGTTTGTGAGCAATTAAAACAGATATTTGTATGCACTTTATTTTCAACTTTGCTTCCCTTGAACGGCTCAAATATTTCCTTTCATACCGGGACACCAACATCTTTAACTCATTGATTGTTCGAGTACTTAAAAGAAGGGTTATATTGTAAACATTATTCTCCAAACCATCAATAATAAATTCAATCACTTCTGATTCAGTGATATCAGAACGTCTTGCAATTGATTGCATGCACAGAATATAGCAATGAAGAGATTCATTCTTCTTCTGTCAACGTCGTTGACGCAACATCTTATATACATCCTGGCGGCTAACACTTTTGTCAAATTCATTTATGTATAAGTTGTTCACGAAGCTGTGCATAAGTTGTTGCAGATGTTGTAGAAAGAAATACCCTTGCTGTGTCAGTAAGAGAACGACGTAAAGTCAACAATCGAAAGTGGTCATCAGCGTTTATCGTATTCATTATTTCTTCAAAATCTTTTAACAAAAATCTAACAGGATATGTAATATCATCGCCACTGAATTTTGTAAGGGCATGTTCGATATCCCAAAAACTATTTTTATTATTAGCAGGCATTGCTATGGCTTGTTCTAATTCACCCAAACGTTTTTTTTTAAGTGCGTGGATGTTGGTTTTATTTTTTGTTTTATTTGAATTTTAGTTTTCCACGTTGTCGACGCTTTTCTCCTCTACTCGGAAGTGCTCCGCCATCCTCTTCTCTATTAGTATTTGGTGTTGCCAATATTTACAGAACATGTTGTGCTTATAGGGTTACCCTTTACTAACCTTATACTACGTTTACAATCTAACCTTATTATACGTTCACAATCTAATCTTAAACAATGTTTACAACTCGGCCATTCCTGACCATGGATCGCCCTCGATGCTATGTATAAATATATTAATGACAATTAAGCTAAAGGATCAGTCACTGCATCCTCTCTACCAATGTCGCAGTTATCGGCTTTACTCACCCATCATCGAATGCGATGGACTTCAATGACCCCATCATATGGAAGCTGGGTCAGTTGACAATTCTCAATGTCACGAATGACATAGCGATCATTCCCTAATACCTTGTGCACTACGTAAGGTCCTTTATACTGAGGCAAACATTTCTTATTGACACCTACGGACGTATCAACATTTTTTATGACTACATAGTCTCCTACTTCATAGGTTTTTCATTTTGTACCAGACGCGGAAAGCCGTTTTGAATCATATTCTTGCCTATTATTAATTTCTTTGGAGGCCTTTTCCCGTATAGTGACCAAGTCTCGATTTGCATCGGAATATAGTTTGTCCTGAAAGTATTCCGTGAATTCATCAATTAAAGTTCCATTTTGCTCCACCCCAAAAGCAGCCGACTGGGTGTGTTACGGCAGGTGCTATGAACCGAATTATTTATAGCGTATTCAACCTCCAGCAGCTTTTTACACCAGTCGGCATGGTTTATTGGATCCGTTAATTTCCCTATCATTGTTTTAATAATCCTATTTATGCGTTCAACTTGCCCGTTGGCTTGTGGAGAGGTGACAGCAACCTTAACATGGTATATATTTCGTTTGGAAACAAAATCGGCAAATTCCAAAGATGTAAAACTTGTTCCTCTATCAATATTAATTCTTCTAGGGCGACTTTTCAAGTGCGGCATTAACTTCTCGAGTGCTAGTGGAATTTGTTGGATACAACTTAACAAATTTAGTAAAGGCATCAACTACCACTAATATGTGCTTCCTCTTTGAAATTATAGATGATAATGGACCAAAATTATCAATATGCAATGTATCAAACGGAAATGGAACTTTTGGTATTGCATGAAAATTTCTCTCCTTGGCCCTGGGTTGAGTTGCGTACATTAAGCATTTGAAACAGTTTCTAACAAACATTTCTACCTTTGCTTTCATATTTGGAAACCAATAATACATGTCTAGCTTACTAACTGTCTTATCAACGGATTGATGTCCCAATTTTTCGTGAACCACTCGTAAGACATTTGTTTCCATTACGGAGGGTACATACAACCTCCTTTTTTGTCGTGCTTAATCTTATATATCAAACCATCTATTAGATCAAACCCTTCAACAGCGCTTTCGGTGAGACGGTTTCTCAAGGAAGCAATAGTCTCATCCCTCTCCTGTGCTATTTGAATCTGAAATTCTACGTCGTTAGTATCTATAATTAATGCTATATCTGCCCTACTTAAAGCATCAACATGTCCCATTGAGGCTCCTTTCCTATGTTGTATTTTATAATTGTAGTTCTCTAGTTCAAGCGCCCACCTAGCAATTCTTGAGTACAGCTGCTTCCCTTCTAAAGTCATGGCTAATGAGTTGCAGTCCGTGATTATTTTAAAAGGCATACCTTCCAAGTAAGTTCTGAATCTTAAGGCGTAAATAATCGCTAAAGTTTCGAGTTGGAAACTATGGTACCTGGGTTCAGCGCTTGACGTAGTCTTTGAGAAATAAGAAACTTGATGAAATTTTTTGTCGTCTTGCCTCTGTAGTAAGACAGCACCAAATCCAATTGTACTAGCATCACAGTGCAATTCTGTTTCTCTATCACGGTTGTATATTGCAAGTACTGGACTGTTGGACAGTTGAGATTTTAGTCCATTAAAGGCATTGAGGCAATTCCCATCGAAATTGAAATCAGAGTTTCTCTTAAGAAGGTTTTGGAGTGGCTTGGCTATTTGCGAAAAAGACTGAACAAAACGATGAAAATATGAAAAAAGTCCTAAACAATATTGTAGTTGTTTCTGATTGACGGGTATTTGGTCTGATACCTAATTGTGATACTTCATAGCTCAAGTAGTCTATTTCCCAATATCCAAATTTCGATTTAACAAGATTGAGTTTTAGTCCTCGCATAGACAACCGTTCCAAAACAGTCTTAAGTGCATCTTTGTGCTTTTCAAAATCCTGGCTGGCAAAAAGAATGTCGTCCATTTAGACTGTAAGCGTCATATTTTCAATCAAGTCAGGAAATACGCTGTTAATAAAGCGTTGAAAGACAGCGGGGGCATTTTTTAATCCGAATGGCATTTTAAGGTGCTCGTATTCACCATTCGATGTTACGAAAGCAGTATACGGAATCGAACCAGGTTCCATTTGTATTTGGTGGAAACAACTATTCAAATATAATAACGAAAAAAAAAATTTTTTTTCAAGGAACTCAATGCAGTCATCAATTAGAGTTAAGGGGTGGTTATCCCTAACTGTTATCTTGTTCAGGGCCCTATAGTCAATGTACAAACGAGTATTACCATTTTTCTTTTTCACCAGCACGATTGCAGAGGCATACGGAGGGTTACTAGGCCTAATTATATTTTCCTCTAACAGCTCGTCTACCATTGATTGAACCTCGCTTCGTTCTGAATAAGAAAGTCGTCTGGGATTACAATGAAATGGGACATCAGTTGTGAGATGTATCTTCATTTCATACTTATACGGTTCTACCTTAATAGTGGTATTTAAATAAGTCTCGTAAATAATTTGTTTTATCTCTAACTGGCGACTTTTCAATAACTTTATATCTACGTCGATATCTTTATGGGACGCTATGTCTATACCGAAAACATCTGGTATGTCAGTATCATCATTTGCATAATTTGGAAATATTTTTGGCTCATTTTCGGCTTCGATAACTGCGGCATGGTTTTCAATCACACTTACAAAATTAGTTATTTCCTCGGCATTTGGTTTCATCTCAAATTCTCTCTTAACCGGTCAATCGAACTTAACTTTGACCAATTTTATGTTAAACAATTCTAAAAAGTCACGTTCCAAAATAACTGTCAAAGACATATATTCATCTGATACTATTTTAAGTTCAACAGCTTTTATTTTATTTTTAAATTTTATAGGAAGTATAATAATTCCAAGAAAATTCAATTTGTTTCCTCCGATCGCCGTGTATTTAGACACTGTTTCCCTCATTATTCCCTTTGTCAGATGTTTTGGGACGTCTGACTTCCGAATGAAGCTAACCGGACTACCTGTATCAAAAACAACAACCACTGAATTAGATACTACTTTACTACCTATTTTATATTCTATGCTTACATAATTATAAGTGTCCACTTCAGTAAAGTCTTCGGCTCTTTCATCAAATACGGCAGCGACCTGGTCCTTACGCTTTAGCACTTTCTTCGATTTGAGCAAGCGGGATGATCGTGTCCTGTTTTCCAGCACTTGAAACACGACCCATCTGGTCTCAGTGGAAATGGGCAATTTGGCTTAATATGCCCATACTGAGAGCAATTATAACAGTGCGGTTTCACTTCTGGTTTTTGCTAGTTAGCTTGCTGTGCTCTCTGGCTCACTGCAACTGGTGAATTTCCGAACATGAAATATTTATTTTGCTATCGACATATAAGCATTTTAAGTTCGTCAATAGTACGCGCTGATAGTAGTAAATGAGCATTTGGTACGGCATTTCCTATACCATCAATCACAAAATCAATAACCTCTGCCTCTGTTATATTAGCTCGCTTCGCGATTGCTTGCATATGCAAAACATAACGATGTAAAGTTTCGTCTTTCTTTTTCCATTTACGCTCTGCTAACATCTTGAAAAATTTCCCGCCGGGACACCTCAAAGTCAAATTCTTTAATAATGGTTTTTTTCAAATCATTTTAGTTTAATGCTTTTGTAGAATTTAAAAATACCCGTGCTGTGCCAGTTAAGCAGCGGCGAAGAGCGAGAAGCTTAAAATGGTTGTTAGCACCTGTTGACTCCAAAATTTCATCAAAATCTCGCATAAAATGGTGAACCGGGTAGGTAACATCATCTCCGCTAAATTTTGGCAATGCTTGCTCAATTTCACCAAAGTCCAAGCGGCGTTGATTTCCATCAAATTTACGGTTTTCAAGCTGCTCAATTTCTTGCATCAACTGCATCATTTCTAGGCGTTTTCGAAGGGCCAAACCTCTTGGTCAATGTTAGCTAATGATCGCGGAACACGTTCGGTGACGGCAACGGCGGTGTGGGCAGTATAGGCCATAGTACAGGTTTACAAGTATGATATGTATGAGAAGGAAGCAATTCCTTTCCTTTTCTAACACATTGCAGTTTGACACTTCGGTCAGTGTCAAACTATTGTGGAACTCAGTGGAACCTGCGTGGAACATGCGTTTGACACTGAACGAAGTGTCAAAATTACCGGGGTTGCTGTCGTTGGAAGCGACGGAGGGCAACAAAAAAAGGAGCGGAATATCAGATATGGGTTGCTGTGATTGTAAATTTTTTGAACGAATTTAGTATGAAAATGTAGTGCAACTATATGGGTCCTACAGAAAATTATACAAAAGTCTTGAATTTGGATATCTGAGGACGCGTATTTATTCCAGTATTAAGATTACAAACACGGGTGCTAAGTTTTTCTACCCGTTCAAAAGTTCTCCGCAAAAAACCGTTTGAAACCGAGGTTGACTGCAATAACCCGTCCAAAAATGTGGAAAGAGAAATGAAGAGACGAGTTTTGTCTTCTTATCAATAGTTCAAAGGCGAAAAAGTATTCGAATTATTGGATGCGAGGAAAAAACGCGTCTATTAATACCTCCCCGACGGTTTTGGTCGTGTTTTAGCAATCGTCTCCGGTAATAAAGTATCACAATTTGTTAATTAAAATTGTCCAAAACATATGGATTTTAAAGAAAGTTGTAATTAAATGCTCGTTTGAAAGTAAATAAGGATATTTCTTTGTAATTTTGCAATAAAAATCTTACGCAGTTTTCGTTAGCAGCTACTACACTTTTCTTGGACCTAAGAAGTACAACAGTGCCAAATAGCATCCACAAAAAAAAACGAACAAGAACAAGCATTTTACCAGGTGAGCGTGGGTGTGTATGTGCGTGCTGCTACATATCCTACTTGTAGACCTTTACAATGGCCTATACCATTGTATTGTGTACTTTATTACCGGAGACGATTGCTAAAACACGACCAAAACCGTCGGGGGAGGTATTAATAGACGCGTTTTTGCCTCGCTTCCAATAATTCGAATACTTTTTCGCCTTTGAACTATTGATAAGAGGACAAAACTCGTCTTTTCATTTCTCTTTCCACATTTTTGGACGGGTTATTGCAGTCAACCTCGGTTTCAAACGGTTTTTTGCGGAGAACTTTTGAACGGGTAGAAAAACTTAGCACCCGTGTTTGTAATCTTAATACTGGAATAACTACGCGTCCTCAGATATCCCAATTCAAGACTTTTGTATAATTTTCTGTAGGACCCATATAGTTGCACTACATTTTCATACTAAATTCGTTCAAAAAATTTACCATCACAGCAACCAATATCTGATATTCCGCTCCTTTTTTTGTTTCCCTGCGTCGCTTCCAACGACAGCAACCCCGGTAATTTTGACACTTCGTTCAGTGTCAAACGCATGTTCCACGCAGGTTCCGCTGAGTTCCCCAATAGTTTGACACTGACCGAAGTGTCAAACTGCAATGTGTTAGAAAAGGAAAGGAATTGCTTCCTTCTCATACATATCATACTTGTAAACCTGTACTATGGTATAGGCATTTGTGGCAGCTGCATTTGCGGTAGCGGTAGTATCAGCATTCTCAAGATTTACAATAGCGGCAGTATCGGCATTTGCAGTAGCGGCAGTATCTGCATTCTCGATATTTAAAATAGCGGCAGTATCGGCATTTGTGGCAGCGGCAGTGTCGGCATTCTCGGAATTTACAATAGCGGCAGCGTCGGCACATGTGGCAGCATTTTCATCTAACCTTTTTTATTTGATTTGATACATGAACTACCGGCGCAGTTCGATTTTGACATTTGTCCATCGAATTCACAAGTACTTGGAATTTTTTTTGTTTGTAGGTATGTCACCATGTTCCCACCTTATATCGTTCCGCCATGATTGTCTGTCTCATCCTTCATACTAATCGAGCAGTTACTTCTGTGTGAAAGTATAATACTGTTTTCACACAGAAACTTAATGATCTCATTTCACCTGCTAATGAAATCGTAATTTTTTTGCTTTCACACAGAAGTAACTGCTCGTTTAGTATGAAGGATGAGACAGACAATCATGGCGGAACGATACAAGGTGGGAACATGGTGACATACCTACAAACAAAAAAAATTCCATGTACTTGTGAATTCGATGGACAAATGTCAAAATGGAACTGCGCCGGTAGTTGATGTATCAAATCATATAAAAAAGGTTATAATCAGCTGTTCGATGCGGCCACCTTGTATCGTTCCGCCATGCAGACAATGACATTTGCTTTGACAAATGACATTTTTAAGCACTGAACACACCAAAAACCAAGAAGCGGAAACGTAACGCTGCCAACAGAGTTGCATTGTGCTTTTGACTTCATTAGGCATTCGATTAGCTACTAATGAAATAATAATAGATTCGAATTTTGTAGGGAAGATTGAGCTCAATAAGTGTCTTAATGTAGAAAACTGCCTTTATTATTCAATAAGCCGTCTGTGTGAAAACAGTATCAGGCTGTTTCCACAAATGCATAACATGCTAACCTAATATAAACGCACGCAAGTCATTTTCTGTCAAAAATGTCTCATGCACATTAAACTTGTATGAGAGCAAACCAAATTGAATTTGCTGCGTGAAAACCTAACTCGATTTCCAATTTTTGTTCTGCGTGACATTTAGGTTTGACTTTTGCACACATGCTTTACATTGTCGCAACGCATGCTTATTTGGGTTAGGGCAAAAAACGCCGGTTGTATGCGTGCGCTAAAAAAACGCAGTGCGGTTTTATTAGGTTGGCATGTAAGGGCAAAATTATATAAACGCTTTGTTCGCTTTAAAGCAAAGATAACGTACAGCGTTTCATTGTTTTTCGTATGGCGTTGTCAAAGCGTAAGCACGCAACCAAAGCATTTATGTAAATTTTTCGATACTTCGCCCGACAGATGAATTAATGAATGCAACACAACCTAAGCGTCTGTGTAAATCAGCCTTAATTTTTATAGCTGTGAAAGTCTCCTGCAAATAAAATGGTGCTGTAAGTGCAAACAAATCAAACTCCTATATGACATTACTTTATTTTCTATGTAGTTTTCTTGTATTTTCTCTTATATTTTCTGTCGAGGGAGCCAATAAGGTTTCAATACCGGTGTAAGTGTGTGAACTATATTTAAAAAAACTAACGAAATACAAGAAAAATACAAAGTAGTTCATTAAAAACAAACAAGCCAGTTTGTATTTTGATAGGGTTTTTTGACAATAGGCCGTTTTTTCTTTATTTTTTCTGACAAATGAAAATTTTGTTTTTAGTTTCAAAATTTTGTGCATAAAAACACAACTAAATTCAAAGTGTAAATTGTGTGTGCAAATGAGTTTTCAATAAGTGTACATTTTTCAGTTTTTCATAGTTAAGGAATTGACCTCCAGATTCTTGTGTTACACAAATATAGTGAATTTGGGTACAGAAATTCAAATTAAAAAGTTTTTCACAATAATTTGAAAAACTCTACGTTTTCTCTGCTTTTTGCACTTAAAGGAGTAACCCTCCGTAATAAATTAAACTTCTAATAAAAATCAATAACTCTGAACTTAACACTTTTCGCCATGATATAAAATTAAAACACTGTGGAACAGGAGCAACACTTTTGGGACTACATAAACCCTGTTTCAATCTTTTACGTCTCTGCACAGAACCCTAATTGACCGTTTTCAACCGAAACAACAATGGCAACCCAGATTTCCTCGTTATGCTCACTTAAGCGAGTGCCTGTCAGAAAGAAGTCAACACACTTGTACTTGTACACTATGGTGTATATTGTGGTTTACACATGCATTATCATTGTTTACTATATAGTTTTACAGCTTAAATTGAGGTTATGTTGCGAATAGAGTGGAAGGCACTCGAATTCAGTGAAAGAGGACACTCGAATGGGGTGGAATGAAGAACAGCAGAAAGAGCAGAGTTGCATTGGATCAATATACCTTCAATCATAGTATCAATATTAAAGATAAATTTAGAAAAAATAATTAAATACTTGAGTATAAGCAAACATTTTCTTTCAATTACTGCAATTAAGGTGTCCTAGATGCTATATATTCCAAAATTATAACATTTTATTTCTGTTTAAAAATTTGACTTGAATTTCCATAAAGATTTCCGTAATATGGCCATTAGTGACGTTTGTGTGTGTGTGCTCATTTTGAGCGATCAGCTGTTAGTTGCGCTACTTGGTAAAGTTTACAATGTGCATTATATACATTATAAGAAGCTTCAAAAACGAACTTTTTACCATTTAAAGTGCAAAAATAGTAATAAAAAGTTGTTGTCCCGATTTATTTTTCCAGGCTAAACCTGGAATGGTTCAGTTTTTCGCAGAATAGACAAACTGGCCGAATACAATTTATTGCAAAAGAATAACATTTAACTATTATTGTTATAGGGTGCACCAAGCCAAGAAACACATTGAAGTACTGCTGAATAATGGATTTGATATTTGTCCCTATTATTTTTTCCAACACTGTATTTTCTGCCCATTTTGATTAAACAACATTAAATTGTTCCTACTATAACTGTAAGATTTCTCGTGTTCCAATGGTACATGAACCAGATACGCAAAGAAACCGAGTGCAGTCATCCAGTGAGTTTTACAGCTCCGGCTCACGCTCAATTCTCACGGGAATGCTCTGGATCACTGAGAGACTTGAGAAGCACATGTCGTGATATTTTCGCACACTTGAAATTTGATAGGTCGCTGCTGTTTTTCATTTAGTTCATTGCCGTCTTCCAGTGAGGTTTACAGCTCCGGCTCACGCTCAATTCTCACGGGAATGCTCTGGATCGTTGAGAGACTTGAGAAGCAAATGTCTGCGCCTTAGCGCCCTCCCCCCGCTACTTTCCAGCAGCCCTATACTCAGCAAGCCACAACAAGTACAAGTACCCGCTGTTGCTCCCGCGCCACGGCGCCACCAACTCACACGGCTGCTCCCACTCATACCTACAATCTCCGCAGTAGAGTTGGGAGCAATGCCGATGCATCAGCCCCTGCCCCGCCTTCTTCCCCCTCTTTTCCGCCAGCAATCGTGTAGGTCAGGGAAACAGACTCTTAGTCCCTACCTCCCTTTGCACCGTTTGCCAGCACAGAATATATACGCTTGCAACATCCGCCCAATGCAGCTCCTGCCATGGACGGTGCCACTTTCATAGATGTTCTGGTCTCCGCGACGGCAACCCCCCGACGGGTTTCACTGCGCCATGTTGCCAGGCCGCATACCCAAATACACCGGGTACCCCAATGCCTACCCAAGGACGTCTAGTCCCAGGGCCTCAACAGCAATCGCGTTCTGGCCTTCCACAACCCAGGCGTAGTCACCTGTCCCTTACTCCCAGAGTGACGAAGTCTCCCCCTAGTCGACTTCATGAAGCGGCACAACATCCGCATTGCTGCGATTCAAGAAACTAAACTCACTGCAAGATCTGCATTGCGGACCTGTTCTGGGTATAATGTCCACAGAAAAGATCGCGAGAGCGGAAATGGAGGCGCCCTCGCGTTTATCATACACCACACTGTGCAATATCATATATTTGATCCCGACATCGACCGCAGGGACAGTGTCTGAGAACGTCAAGGATTATCTGTCCGGTCGGGCGATGCAAATCTAGAAATCATCAACATCTACATCCCTCCTGTCACCTGTTGCCCCAGTTGATACCGCCCTGATATCAGCGGCGTACTCACTGGAAACAATCGCATTATCTTAGGCGATTTCAATGCCCATCACGATTTCTGGCATTCAAAATTGCGGGTGGACAGTAGGGGTGAGATGTTGGCGGGTCAAATAGAAGAAACGACGTTCTGCACTATAAACGGAGATGCCCCCACACGTATGGTAGGAAGCTGTCACAGTTCACCGGATATTTCAATCGTGAGCGCAGATCTCGTAAACTGCGTCAACTGGCAGCCGATGGTAACATTGGCATCCGACCACCTGCCTATACTATTTCGCCGACTTCATAGTCGCAGAAAAACGCACTTTCATTAACTTTAAAAAAGGAAAGTGGGACGAATACAAATCCTTTACAGACAGCCGCTTTGCTGCCCTCCCTATCCCAACTGATGCCCGCCAAGGAGAGCTTGGTGTCCGCAAGTTCATTGAATCCGCATCGGCTCGTTTCATTCCCGCCGGTAGAATTCCCGAAATTCGGGCCCACTTCCCGGCAGAGGCCGCAAGTTTAGCGAGAGAACGTGACCTTATAAGACAGCTCGATCCCGGCGACCCCCAAATAAGGGATATAAACCAACGCATCAGATTGCTTGTGGATGAACACAAGCGGGCGAAATGGGAGGAGCACCTAAGCGGTTGTAACCTCTCTGCCGGTGTAGGTAAACTTTGGTCCACTGTAAAGTCCCTATCGAATCCGTCTAGGCACAATGACAAAGTTTCCATCGCCTTTGGCGACAAAGTGCCGTCGGATGCGAAAAAATGCGCGAGCGTTTTCTGCCGACAATACATAATGCATTCTTCGGTCGACAAAAATAGACGGAAGGCCAACAGACACGCACGTAAACAAAAGTCAGCACGTCACCAATTACCATCACCGCCAAAGAGGTTGAGGAGGCCATCGGTCATGCTAAACCATCCAAAGCAGTGGGCCCAGACGGCATAGCCATGCCGATGCTTAAAAGCCTAGGGAAAGAGGGTTTCAAATATTTAGCACATGTCTTCAACCTGTCTCTATCCACCTTTGTCATACCCGAAAAATGGAAAATGGCCAAGGTGGTCCCGCTACTAAAGCCTGGGAAACCAGCTAACATAGGAGAGTCATAACGCCTGATATCTCTCCTATCGCCATTAGCCAAGACCTTGAAGCCATTTTGCTACCCCACTTCAAAGCAAATTTGCAGCTAGCCTGTCATCAGCATGGCTTTAGAAAACTACATAGCACCACCACCGCGCTAAATGCCATTAGCACCCAGATAAATTGTGGTTTAAATCAGAAGCCCCACCATAGAACAGTACTCGTAGCGCTAGACCTATCAAAAGCTTTTGATACGGTCAACCATGGCACGTCACTGCAAGACTTGGAAGGGTCTACCCTTCCCCCATGACTTAAAAGGTGGACCGCAAATTATCTGGGTGGTCGGCAGGCATGGGTGCAATTCAGAAACGAAATATCAAAGCCAAGAAGAATTAAACAAGGGGTGCCTAATGGTGGTGTCCTATCCCCACTTTTGTTTAATTTTTACATATCAAAACTACCTTCGCCACTAGAAGGAGTTACTATCGTTTCTTACGCCGATGACTGCACAATAATGGCCACAGGCCCGGGCTCAAAGACCGATGAGCTTTGCAACAGAATAACCGGCTAACTCCCTGATCTATTCAGTTTTTTGCCTCGCGAAACCTGGCATTATCACCAACTAAATCATCCGCCACCGTGTTTACAACTTGGACGTCCCAAATGTCGACTATTTTGAACATCCACGTCGATGGCAATACGCTACCGACTGTCCTACACCCCAAAATCTTAAGTGTGACGTTTGATCAGGATCTATATTTTGGTGAGCACGCAGCCGCAATTGTTCCGAAAATCTAGAGCCGTAATAAAATCCTCAAATCCCTTGCTGGTAGTACTTGGGGAAAGACAAAGAAACGCTCATTACCACATACAAAGCAATTGGCCAGCCGTTTGCGTGCTACGCGTCTCCTATATGGTCGCCAAGCCTAAAAACTACCCACTGGAAGAAGCTACAGGCCTGTCAAAATACTGTGGTCAGAACCACCACGGGCTGTCTTCTTATGTCCCCAGAACACCATCTACATAATGAGGCGAGAATACTCCCCATCAGGGAGAGAAATGAGATGCTAACCAAACAGTTCCTGTTGAATACCCAGAAACCTGGGCATCCCAACAGACATCTGATTGATGAGCCAGCACCGCGTAGGGACTTAAGGAGTTATCTCCGTAAGCATTTTGAAGAAATACGGCACATGAGAACTCAGCCGTATGAAGCAAAAAAACACAAGCAGGTCCGGTTAATCCAGTACTCGGGGAGCAGTACCCAAAACTTGCGGAAGAGGAACGTATACTCCCCAGGGAAACGCCAGTCACTTTGGCTCAACTTCTTTCTGGATACTGTAACAGGTTAAACTCTTACATATCCAGAATCAACCCCGACATACAAAATATATGCCCCGCTTGCAATGTGTCCCCACATGACACCAACCATCTCTGTAATTGTAATGTGGAACCAACGCTTCTAACAGCCCTTTCATTATGGTCCACCCCTGTCGAAACAGCAAGTTTCCTTGGACTCCCGTTAGAGGATATTGATGACAATTTGTGATCGGTTGCAGCTATTAGGTAGGGCGAAACATTGCTACAACAGAAACAGATGTAAAATTTTCGCACACGTGAAATGTGATAGGCAGACGTCGCCGCTGTTTTTCATCTAACTCATACGGCGAAAGGCTAAGCAGCGACATCTATTTTTCAAAAAGCAAGTTTATTAAAGGCCGCGTTGCCAACCTAAAAAGATGTAATTAAGGTAATAGTGCAGTTTACGGTACCCACCGAAATTTGGGCCGAGTGAGGTATCAACAGACGCGTATTCACGTCTAGATCAAGAATCCGAAAGCGGAAGTTAACTTTTTTTACCCGTTCAAAAGATATTAACGAAAAACCGAAAAAAGCTCCGCGGGTCCCTCCGAAACCGGGGGTGGGATCCATAGTATTTTTGCGCAGAACACCTTTCTGCGTTGGCGGCCTTCGGCCGCGCTTATAAAAAATAACTCTGGGCTATTCCATGCCAAGTCCAGGTGTGTGGTATAACCGTGGCTACCGCCACGGCGATGCACAATTTTTTTTGTGGGTAAAAACACAACAACAACCACACGAAAATCGCCAACTTCAACTGCAAATATCTCAGGACAGAGATACAATTTTTCTTTTCCGCCTTCGGATTATTGTTCTCGAGATTAATACGCGTCTTTTGATACCTCACTCGAAAATCTTGGCCCAACTTTAGGGTGGGTACCGTAAACTGCATTACTACCGTAATTAACAAATTATCTGGCTCACAAATTGAACCAGACTTCTATCTGGATTTCCCTTCAAAAAACGCGAGTACTCCATGAAAAATGTAAGGAATACTCCTTTGGGAGTATAGGAGTGTTCCAAAACAAATCTGTATTCATACAAAAAATGTGCTCCAATTAACATTGCGATGTCCTAGGAGAGGAGTAGGTGATCCCACTCTCGCTTTGGTTGTGAGTATTCCATAGTAGAGTATATACGTGAGAGTACTTTCCAAAGTACTTTCACTGTTGTACTCCATGGATCACCCAAAGAGGATCATATGCCAATGTACTAAAGAGGAATTGTGTCGGAAAGAATTATCGGAGTGAATTTAATTTAAAATGAAAGTAAATGAAGAGGGGCAATACAACTTTTATATTTTATACTACGAATATTCTTATGTTATTTAGCAATTGCGTGAATAAAGAAACTAATATTTCTCTATACTATAAGCTGGAGTCATTGGTGCCGTATGTCGTATCGCTGTATCCGTATCCCTAACGTAATCAGCTGTTTATCGTTACGACGGTAAACCAAAACCCAATTGGTTGGCTACGATAGGGTTACGACTTTAGCGGCACCAATAATCGATTGCATGGATTCTCATAAGGTTGGTCGAATCAGCTGTTAAAAGGTTACCGATACGCTTACCGATAAAGCACCAATGTCTCCAGCTATAGTATGTATACATAAAACCAGTGCGCTGTTGCATTTTATCAGAGTTGCCATAGTAAAATTTTATCATCACTTATTTGTATGCAATATTTTACTTTTGGCAACTCTGTTCGAACGTCATCGTGTTGTGATCACGGTCGTTAAAAACGAGCAATGATTGGCTGATGGTGTTCCGTAAACGCATTGCAAAGGAGTATTGTTAGAGTACGCCAACATGGAAAAAATGGAACACGTAATCCAACAATTTTGCAGGGTTATCTGGCTCAAATCGTTGTTGTTGCATTTACATGCAAAATTATTTATCTAGCTCAGGATCTTGCCACCGGATGATGGCTGATGATTATCAAAACTTCGAAGGCTAAAGAAATCGAAAGATTCTAGAAAAAAATCAACTCTTCATTCTTCGAAAAAAGATCGATTAAATAGATTAAAAATCGCATCGAAATCCAGCTCTATTTGGTTGTTGTGTTTCATTTGCTGCAACTGTTTTCTAGCTTAACGTACACAAAAAAATTTTCAACTAGCATGGACATGGATGAAGAGTTCACATTTCGAGATTATACTTCACTGAAACGTTGCAAGTTTGATGATGAACGAATATCAACAACAACATCTCGCGAACAGGTGAGTCCATGTGGTCACATTGGCCTTGTTCGCTATTACTTGCTTCTTTTAAACACCTCTTATATAGCAAAAAACTGAAAACTCAATCGAAAAATGTTACAACCGCTTCCAACAAATGCAGTACCTGGATCCAAAGGTGGCGAAATTTCATCGCGAAGAACACCAACGTTATTTAGAGTCAATGTTGCGCCGGTTACCAACAAATTACGAATGCCTAGACAGTAGCCGGCCATGGAATGTATATTGGATTTTACAGGCAGCACATTTGTTAAGCTTTACCTTCGAAGAGGAGACGCTAGAACATGTGGTGCAGTTCCTTACAAGGTACTTAGCTAAAGGTATAAACCATTCAACTTTATTTATATAAGTCTTATATTCACAGGTGTCGTCACCCAAATGGCGGTTTTGCTGGCGGCCCGGGACAATATCCACACTTAGCCCCAACATATGCTGCGGTTAATAGTCTTTGCATTATTGGCACTTTAAGTGCTTATCGGGCAGTTGAACGTGATTCATTAATTAAATTTTTATTTTCGGTTCGTGAACCAGATGGTTCGTTTCGATTGCACGATGATGGTGAGACAGACGTAAGAGGTGCTTATTGTGCAATCTCCTGTGCCAAGCTAACAAATATGCCTGCAGAAGTTTTAGAGAAACTATTTGATAAAACAGGTGATTGGATAGCTAGTTGTCAAACATATGAAGGTGGTTTTGGTGGTGCGCCAGATTTAGAGGCGCATGGCGGTTATACTTTTTGTGGTATTGCTGCACTCGCCCTGTTAGATGAGGGACACAAATGTGACACACAACAATTGCTGGTAAATATTACTTAAGAACTTTATACTTAAAATTAGTTAATATATAGGTATGGAGTGACTACCCAAATCGAACACTGCCGCAATATGTGGCAACTTCATAAAACAGCTGAGTTTTAGCAACTACAGCCAACGTGTAGTAATACTTTGAATTTCAACGTATATATAATTTTATGATTTTCCTTTTGAAGATAAGACATTGTTCTTTTTAGTTTAAGCTTGAGTTTTATTGAATTAAATATTATAGAATAAACATTAAAATTCTATAATTGGTGGCCCCGACGACAACAGAATAGTACAACCAAGCATTACTGAGGCATTTGCCACATCATGGCCAACGAGAACGAAGAAACATTTCACGAGTCAGTAGCTTCATTACAAGTGGCACCGTTGGCAGTAAAACCGCCACCGCTGTGGAAACCAGATCCGCGTTTATGGTTTGCGCAGGTGGAGGCTCAATTTGCACGAGCGGGAATTACTACAGACTGTCATCAGCATGGCTTTAGAAAACTCCATAGCACCACCACCGCGCTAAATGCCATTAGCACCCAAATAAATTGTGGTCTAAATCAGAAGCCCCACCATAGAACAGTACTCGTAGCGCTAGACCTATCAAAAGCTTTTGATATGGTCAACCTTGGCACGTTACTGCAAGACTTGGATGGGTCTACCCTTCCCCCATGTCTTAAAAGGTGGACCGCAAATTATCTGGGTGGTCGGCAGGCATCGGTGCAATTCAGAAACGAAATATCAAAGCCAAGAAGAATTAAACAAGGGGTGCCTCAGGGTGGTGTCCTATCCCCACTTTTGTTTAATTTTTACATATCAAAACTACCTTCGCCACCAGGAGTTACTATCGTTTCTTACGCCGATGACTGCACAATAATGGCCACAGGCCCGGCCCAAAGATCGATGAGCTTTGCAACAGAATAAACGGCTACCTCCCTGATCTCTCCAGTTTTTTCGTCTCGCGAAACTTGGCATTATCACCGACTAAATCATCCGCGACCCTATTTAAAACTTGGACGTCCCAAATGTCGACCATTTTGAACATCCACGTCGATGGCACTACGCTACCGACTGTCCTACACCCCAAAATCTTGAGTGTGACGCTTGATCGGGATCTACATTTTGGTGAGCTCGCAGCCGCAATTGTTCCGAAAATCCAGAGCCGTAATAAAATCCTCAAATCCCTTGTTGGCAGTACTTGGGGAAAAGACAAAAAAACACTCATTACCACATGCAAAGCAATTGGCCAGCCGTTTGCGTGTTACGCGTCCCCTAAATGGTCGCCAAGCCTAAAAACTACCCACTGGAAGAAGCTACAGGCCTGCCAAAATACTACGCGCAGAACCGCCACGGGCTGTTTTCTTATGTCCCCAGAACACCATCTACATAATGAGGCGAGAATACTCCCCATCAGGGAGAGAAATGAGATGCTAACCAAACAGTTCCTGTTGAATACCCAGAAACCTGGGCATCCCAACAGACATCTGATTGATGAGCCAGCACCGCCTAGGGACTTAAGGAGTCATCTCCGTAAGCAGCCGTATGAAGCAAAAAAACACATGCAGGTCCTTGGTGAACTCCACAAACAGGCCTCGGACATTTATGCCGGGAATTGCCCGGTGTATCCAGTACTCGGGGAACAGTACCCAAAACTTGCGGAAGAGGAACGCAAACTCCCCAGGGAAACGCGAGTCACTCTGGTTCAACTTCGTTCTGGATACTGTAACAGGTTAAACTCTTACATATCCAGAATCAACCCCGACACACAAAATGTATGCCCCGCTTGCAATGTGTATCCACATGACACCAACCATCTCTTTAATTGCAATGTGGAACCAACGCCTCTAACACCCCTTTCATTATGGTCCACCCTGTCGAAACAGCAAGTTTCCTTGGACTCCCGTTAGAGGATATTGATGAGAATTTGTGATCGGTCGCAGCTATTAGATGGGGCGAAACATTGCTACAACAACAACAACAATTACAGACGATACCAAATATTTTACGGTCGTTGCCGAAATCGATTCAGCTGTACTGGCACATGCCAGCGACATTATTTCCTTGCCACCCACTGCAAACAAGTTTCACTTACTGTCTCACATGTGTGGACCGGTTTTCAAGGTGGTTGGAAGTGATTCCTTTGACGGACATGACAGCGGAGACGGTTGCCAGAGAGTTTCTCAATGGTTGGATAAGCCGGTTCGGTACCACAGATCAGGGACGCCAATTTGAAAGCGCTTTGTTTAGGGAGTTGACCAAACTTTTAGGAGTCAAGCATATATATACCACCAGCTACCATCCACAAGCAAACGGTATGGTGGAAAGATGGCACCGAGTTGTAAAGGCAGCCCTTAGATGTCATGCAGCGGATGCAAACTGGGTGGAAGTCCTGCCTCTCGTCCTGCTGGGGTTAAGAACAGCTGTTAAGGAAGACTTGGGAGTATCTGTGGCAGAGATGATTTATGGCCAACCTATTCGTCTTCTTAGTGACGTAATGGACTCGGTGGAGGAGGGTCCTCCCCCAGCGGGTAAGGGGGTAAGAATATACCCGCGGTAGGTATGCCTGTCGTAAGAGGCGACTAAAATACCAGATTCAAGGGGTGTGTAGCGCAACCCTTCAGGTTGCCAGCGCAATATATAGCTTCTCCAAACCTAATTGTCAACCTCACCTATCCGCGACGAATCCTGTTTCACTAACAGACGAGGCTCTGGCGACCCCAAGCTCCTCATGGAACTTGTGGGTGGGGAGGGATGGGATGGCCTGAAGGTTTAATGTCGCCACATAAATCGTTCCCGAGATGGTCGGGCTAGCACTTTAATGGTGCTGTGTTACCGGAGCGTACCGGATCTGTATCCGGCAAAGGACCATCACATCGATAACACTCCCCAAAGCCTTCGGGGAGCAACCTTATCGCTACAACAACAACAACAGGAGGAGGGTCCCGTGGCTCAACATAATTTTTTACGAGAAAAAGGACGGCATTTCGAGACTGTTCGACCAATACAAACGTCACAGCATGGTAAACCTGCGGTATTTGTTCCCAAGGATCTGCGCTTTTGTAGTCATGTTTTTCTACGCGAAAGCGTAGCCGTTGAAAGCACCTTACGACGGGCCATATCTGGTTGTTAACATATACTCAAGACATACACGATAATGATTGGTTCGAGGCCGGTAACCGTATTAATCGATAGACTTAAACCAGCTCATTTCCCTAGAGATGAATTAGCAGCAATAACACAAGCTACAAGTATTGATGCCAGCACATCGGCGGATTTTCTGGAAAGGGGGTGGTGTATTGACTACCCAAATCGAACACTGCCCAATATGTGGCAACATCATAGAACAGCTGAGTTTTATCAACTACAGCCAACGTGAAGTAATACTTTGAATTTCAACGTATATATATTATTTTGGTGATTTTCCTTTTGAAGATAAGACATTGTTCTTTTTAGTTTAAAAAGTTTTAGTTTTATTGAATTAAATATTATAGAATAAACATTAAAATTCTATACGTATATATGTAAATTTGTTTTAGAAATGGAATTTGCAACGTCAAATGCCATACGAGGGTGGCTTTCAAGGGCGTACAAATAAACTAGTCGATGGGTGTTATTCATTTTGGGTTGGCGCTACAATACCAATAACTCAAGCCATTATTTGCCAAGAAGGTATGTAAAATAAGTTTTTCATTCATACAAGAGATGGGATTCAAGGGGTTGATAAGCGCAATACAAAGCTTCAAAGCTTACGCAACCCAATTGTCAATCTCACCTACGCGAGGAGAATCCTGCTACAAATATAAGTGTCACACACCTATTTAGCATGCGAGGCTCTATCGAACCCATGTTCCTGTGGAGGAGGGAGGGATGGGCTGAAGGTTTAATATGGCCATATAAATCGTTCCCGAGATGGTCGGGCTAGCACCTTAAAGGTGCTGTGTAACCGGAGCGTACCGGATCTGTATCCGGCAAAGGACCATCACATCGATAACACTCCCCAAAGCCTTCGGGAGAAACCTTATCGCTACAACAACACCAACACTCCCCGTTTTGGGGGTTTTGGAGAGCGTTATCGATGTTGATGGTCCTTTGCCGGATATAGATCCGGTATGTTCCGGTAACATGCACCATTAAGGGACAGCAACAACAACATTAAGGGAATGTACCATCTCGGAAATATGACCGATCCGATTTTGAAACTAAGCGTACCATCAATATCTTTAATAGTCCGTATAGTCCATTCAACAATAGATTAACTACTTATTGGTAGCAAGAATATAAGAAAATGAAGTCAGTTTTTCGAGTTTTCTAAGCATCGTGCTTTTGATTGAACAAATTGCAATTTAGATCTCGTATATATTTAACCTTAATTAATTTCATTTCAGGTGAATCTTTGAAGCATATTTTATTCGATAATGGCGTGTTACAGGAGTACATTTTACTATGCTGCCAAAAAGCGAATGGTGGTTTGATTGACAAACCTGGCAAGTAAGTTTTTTCTTATGCTCAAAATTACAATCACAACTCACAATTGAGGAATCCGAAGAGATTTTCAGGCATGTGCTCAAACTTACATACTTTCGATGTAATTGAGTGTTGAGCCTATTTTAATTTGCCTAATACAGCAAGCAAATTCAAGTGAAAGTGAGAGCATAGTGAGGCATAGTTCTTCACTTCAGATAGTTCTGTTCCATAAGAGACTATCGCTCTGAAGACTCCACCAAAAAAAAAAAACAAATTATAATCTGTCATTGTTGTTGTAGCAATGCTTCGCCCCACCTAACAGCCGCGACCGATCACAATTTGTCATCAATATCCTCTAACGGGAGTCCAAGGAAACTTGCCGTTTCAACAGGGGTGGACCATAAGGAAAGGGGTGTTAGCGGCGTTGGTTCCACATTACAATTAAAGAGATGGTTGGTGTCATGTGGGGACACATTGCAAGCGGGGCATACATTTTGTATGTCGGGGTTGATTCTGGATAGGTAAGAGTTTAACCTGTTACAGTATCCAGAACGAAGTTGAGCAAACCTAAACGGGGTCGCTCCTCGGCAGGTGATGGTCATCTGGATTTTTTAACTATCAGTCTAAACCAGAGGTGCACAACGCTGGCAGAGCTTCCAATACAAATGCAGATTTTGTGTGTGTGTACAAGGAGAATGTTTGAGCATGGAAATTACGTATTAGATGTTAACAGTTTCAAGTACAAGGGAGAACTGTTCTACTGATTACTTTGCTGAATCTGTCGCTGCGCTCACACGACGTATAGGTGAACCCCGAATAGTTTTCCGAAGCTCTCGAGGGCACCAAAGGTCTAAACCCAATATTTGGGTATACATATATTTAACAAAAAAGAAATTATATTTGCAGAAACAGATCATACTCTGGTATCCTGTATCCTAAATTATTAAATTGCAACGGAGGGGGGAAATTATGTACATACATATGTATGTAGGTGTAGACTATAATCAACGATCAGGAAATACATGGCGATGTAATAAAGCAGGAAGTTCTTTTTTGCATAATTGAACTTAGTTTTTAGACCTACAATATCGTCATTCCAATTCAGGATATCCTCTACATCTTATATTTTTTCTCTTTGAACACAATAGACCACAAGACCTTTATCACACCTGTTACACACTGAGTGGTGTATCTATTGCCCAGCACTCGGAATCATCACTCAATCCACAAGTCTTAGGAGATCCTGTAAATGAGCTTCTGCCAACACATCCGCTCTTCAATGTACCACCACGTGCTGTGGCCTTATCGCTAGCTCACTTTGAGCAGCTTAATATTAAATCGAAAGTAGGTACACGTTCACCTAGTAGCAAGTACGAATCAACTCCTAGTGACGATGAAGATAGTATTGACCAGGAAATTACATCGAGTGCAAGCCCTATGGAAGCGGAGGATGGATTAAATGGCACTGAAGGTGAAGACGATGTACCCATTTCATCCGTAAGCTCATCAATATCAAACTGATTCAACAATGTGTAAAGGCAATTTTGAAGCAAAGATTAAAAGGTCTTTGTAACTAAATCTCGTGTGTATTAAAATGACCAACCAAATCAATGCCGGCAATCTTGGTAAATTTATGTGTTATAATTTTATTGCATTCTAAGAAAAAATGTAAGTTTATAAATAATAAAATGTGCATGTAAAAATTAATAAATTATAAATTGTAAAATGTAATCAAATTCTTACCCTTACTTCACAGTGGTCCTGTATAAATTATTATCATGTATAGTGCTCGTTGCAGTTTATTATTTTTTCTTTTTTGATATAAAAGATATATTTTTTTCTATTTCTGTAGTGAAAAAATTCGGAAATAAATGTCAAGTTTGTAAATACTTAAAAAAACTTACTTAGTGCTTACAAACTTACAAAGTGCTTAACGGGGCTCTATTCAGATAGTATATTAAATAAAAGTTTAATGCCGTATGTTATATTGATCAGATGTTTGTGGCTTCCCATGTCAGCCGGTTCTATGTACCGGAACGAGTCGGGATTTTTTTTCACGACTAAGGCATCAATATCCTCTAACGGTAGTCCAAGGAAACTTGCTTTTTCAACAGGGGGGACCATAATGAAAGGGCTGTTGGAGGCGTTGGTTCCACATTACAATTGAAGAAATGGTTGGTGTCATGTGGGGACACATTGCAAGCAGAGCATACATTTTGTATGTGGGGGTGATTCTGGATAGGTAAGAGTTTAACCTGTTACAGTATCCAGATCGAAGTTGAGCTAGAGTAACTCGCGTTTCCCTAGGGAGTGTGCGTTCCTATTCTGTAAGTTAAGGGTATTGTTATCGATGTTGATGGTCCTTTGACGGATATAGATCCGATACAAAGCATCATTAAAATACTAGTGCGACCATCTCTGGAACGATTAATATGAATACATCAAACGTTCTAGGTCATCCCGCCCCTAGTTCCTCATGCTAATATGTGTATGATACATTCATATTTGTTACAGGATTCCCCTCGCGTAGATGAGGTTGCCAATTGGGTTGTGGAAGCTTTGAAATTATACAGCTTTGTATTGCGCTTATCAACCCCTGTTGTTGTTGTTGTGGCAATAAGGAAACTCCCCGAAAGGCTTGGGTAGTGTTATCGATGTTGATGGTCCTTTGAAATATTTAGATCCGGTACGTTCCGGTAACAATCATCATCAGGGTACTAGCCCGACCATCTCGGGAACGATTAAGTATTACCACATGAAACTTCGGCGCTCCTATCGGTGATAGAGAGACAAGTTGACAAAAATTTTACTGCTTTCCTGACTCTTCTCGACCATTCAAAAGCGTTTGACTCGGTCGACCACACCGTTCTCTGCAAGAAGCTGGACAACCTATTTAATTTCTCCAACTGTGCAACAGCCCTAATCAGATCGTATTTGGCCGACCGAACTCAGGCAGTAAGTGTTGGTAGCAGAAAGTCCGACTTCGTCAGTGTTTTAAGAGGAGTCCCACAAGGCTCAATCCTTGGTCCCCTGTTATTTGTTTTGTATATAAACGATTTGCCTGGTGTTCTCAAGTATTGTAATATTCACATTTATGCTGACGACGTACAATTATATATGTGCTGTCCTAGTGATCGTACCAGTTCATGTATTAATAACCTAAATTACGATTTGTGTCAAATTGGTACGTGGGCTTCTATGAACGGCTTATGTCTTAACCCTACGAAGTCGAAATGTATAGTCATTCATAGAAGGTCACTAGATAAAAGTGGAATGGAAAATTTAATTTTAGACAACACTATTATAGAATACGTTGACACGGCAAAAAATCTAGGTATAGTTTTTAACAAAACCCTGACATGGAAAGATCACATCTTCCGCATAGTGGGAAAAGTGTATGGGATGCTTCGTACACTCTGGCTTACACAATATTTTACTCCGTTACATATTCGTCTACTAATAGCAAAAGCGTACTTAATACCTACGCTCCTTTATGGATGTGAGGTTTACTCCAATTGTGACTATGTATGTAATAGGAAACTTAATGTTGTGTATAACAACATTGCTAGATACGTCTATGGGTTGAAAAGACTTGACCACGTCTCTCAACATGCTTACAGGTTGCTAAACATTTCTTTCGATAACCTTATTAAACTTAAAACGCTCACCACGCTACATAAATTAATATATATGAAGGAACCTGACTATCTGTATCGGAGGCTAAATTTTCTCCAGTCGTCTAGATCTGTTCTCCTTACCCACTTCAGACATCGTATGCTAATATCTGATCGCCAGTTCTTCATTAATTCCATACGTCTTTGGAACTCGCTCCCTTCTAGACTTAGGCTTATAAGCAATGCTCTGCTCTTCAATAAAGAATTAACAAGTTTCTATAATAACCTAGACAATTAAAATACTGATTCCTTCTAAGCAAATGTACTCTATCATTCCTTTATTTATCTATTTACTATTTATTAAATATATTATTTGTTGTAACCTTTTCTTAGCCATAGTCATTAGCTTTAAGTTTCAAGATTAGATTGTTCCTATTTTATGCCTTTTACCGACTAGCACTGTAAAATAATTTTTGTCAAATTGTTGTGCTGGGATGAATTGCCTAATAGATACAAATACAAATACACATACTTCAAGGCCATACCGCCCTCCCACCCCTAGATCCAAGAGGAACTTGGGAATGCCAGAGCCTAGGCTGCTGGAAAAACCAGGATTCGCCCGGGTAGGTGAGGTTGACAATTGGGTTGGAGAAGCTATATATTGTCATCCGCGAAGCAGCTGGGCTGCTCCATACCCTCCTGCTCCGGTATTTAACCTAACCCCGGTCCGGCGCACTCGTTTCACCGTACACAAGAACGGACACCAGGTACTCCAGCAGCAAGGGGTATTCACCTATCTCTAACTTCCAGAATGACGACCCGCCAAAACCTTAGAAAGTCAACCATCCGGTGATGTTGACCTAAAAATAAGTAACATCTATATCCCTTCTGCCACCTGCTGTCCAAGTGGCTATCGCCCTGATATCAGCACACTACTCTGGCGATTTCAACGCTCATCACTACCTCTGGCATTCCAGCTTGCCAGTCGACACCAGAGGCAGGCAGCTATCAAAGCAATTAGAAATACACCTTTCTGCATGAAAAACTGCAATGCCCCCACTCGATCTGCAGGTAACTGGCACAGCTCGACAGATATTTCCATCGTTAGCGCAGGGCTCATAAACTGCGCATACCCCTTTCAATACAGCGACCTGCTCATTTTATCACCTCTGAAAAGTGGACTTTTATTAATATCAAAAAAGCTAACTGAGAAGGCTATACAACCTTCACAAATAAAACTGTTGCTGCTCTTCTCATTCCGATTGATGTCCGGCAAGGCGAGCGCGCGTTCCGCAAGGTCATCACTTCAGCTTTCTGCACGCTTTAT
The DNA here is from genome assembly GCF_040869045.1 of Eurosta solidaginis. Classification (NCBI taxonomy): domain Eukaryota; kingdom Metazoa; phylum Arthropoda; class Insecta; order Diptera; family Tephritidae; genus Eurosta; species Eurosta solidaginis. The sequence continues at coordinate 98,159,536 of NC_090319.1, read as the reverse complement.
TCCGGCCGGTAGAATACCAGAAATCATACCGAATTTCCCGGCTGAAACTTCAAACTTAGCAAGAGACGAGACAAATTGGCTAGTAATTGAACACAAATGGGAGGAGCATCTAAAGAACTGCAACCTCTCTGCGGGTGTGTTCAACCGTCAACTCCTTGTCCAATCCAACAAAACACAATGATAAACTATCCATCGCTTTCGGCGATAAAACTTTATCGGATTTGAAGAAATGCGCGAGCGCCTTTTGCCGCCAATTTATAATACATCCTTCAGTATACAAGGCCAGACGTCGTGCAAACGGATGGGCACATAAACATAAACACGACGTGTTACCCATTACCAGAGGCTGAAGAAGCCACCCAAAAGGCCAAGCGCTCTGAATCAATAGGCCCAGACGGCATAGCCATACCAATACTAAAAAACCTTGGCGATGAGGGAATAAACTACATAACGCACGTTTTCAACCTGTTGGTGATGTCTTTTGCCATTCTCGCACAATGGAAAATAACAAAGATAATTCCACTACTAAGGCCTGGTAAACCAGCTAACGAAGGAGAGTCATATCGACCGATATCGCTCCTTTTGCCAGTAGCGTTGACATTAGAAAGCGTCGAGCTCCGCACTTAACCCCACAAGCACGGACTAAATCAGGAAAAATCACGACATAGAAGACTCACACCTTATCCCTTATCTAAAAAGATGGACCGCAAATTATCTGAATGGTCGGCAAGCGTCGGTTCAATTTAGGAACGAAATCGCAAAACCTAGGAGAATTAAACAGAGAGTACCACAGGAGGGTGTCCTATCCCCGCTTCTGTTTAATGATATTGTTAGGGTCTGCTGCTACGGTCTACGGTTACGGTCCACTTGGTAGCGTGTTCGCGCGAGCACACCTGGTGATGGGGCGAAAGTTGCGATAAAAAGTATCGAAAAACAAGGAAAAAAAACAGACCGGCCATCACTAGCGAAAAAAGCCACGAGTTTCCGGCAAGAAAACAAAGGAGGAAGGTTGGTAAATTGCTTGAGCAAAATTTTTGGCGGCCCTGCAATTATATATAAGGGATCATATAACACCTAGGGACACAACTTCAACAGCAAAGGCGTCAAGCTCAGTTAATATACTGCTTCAGTAACTTTATTGCTCACTTCAACTGCGCTTCCCCAACGATACTCAACTAATCACAAAACACCCTCGCCGGCTGTGCGCGTAAACAGGTAAATGCCCAGAAACTAGGAAGGAGTCGATAGCGCAAAGTACCGAAACCGTTCATTCCGACAAACCTCGCTTCTACGCGTCTAATTTTGGGTGGTAATAAACCTTACACCAAAATACAAATACAAATACCGGTTGTGTTGTGTTGACCCAAGATCCAGTTGAAGTAGATCGATGTTCACAGTCACACCTAGTGAGATAAACCCCTTCCTCTACGTTTACGAAGAACACTACCACCTGCGGAAAAGCGTCCGACACCACCTCCGCCTCCAGGGCCAGCAGTACGCTACCGCGTAATACAACTAACGTCGAAATGGCCAAGTCATCCGGCTCGTAAAGGCCAGCACGAAGCTTTATCGCCACCCGGGTCATTCGGTTACCTCGGACCAAAGCGCCAACCACCACCAACGGCGCTTACTATTACCACGGGCATCACCATCGGTAGTACCTCCCCTAACCCCTTCATTTGCACAACCACGAGCGCAACAACCACTAGACGTACCGCCACACCAGTTGCAACGCACGTAGCGGGGCCGCGAACATAGGCCTGCGGCCACTAATGTTAACACCAACAACAGGCGGTACCACCGACAACAATACTAGCCGCAACCTTATCAGCTACGACCTTACCGGCTACAACAATACTAGCCGCAACCTTATCAGCCACGACCATACGGGCTACAACAATACCAGCTACAACGACAACCGCAGGGCAGCGAACATAGGCCTGCGGCCATCCCGATTACGACAACGAATATCAGCGGTTAAAGCGGTGAGTTCGTTCCGATACCGACTAAATATACGTATTTGTAGCCTCTACCTTGTTCTTTCATTTTTTTTATGACTCTGCAACAACATATAGTACTAATATACAAACATGTTCAAATTTAAGGCTACAACCCTAGTATAGAATCTTAACATGTAATACATACATACATGCATATACCTAAGTTAAAGAGAGCAAGCAGCATCCACTTGTAGTAAAGTTAAAAAAGTAGACGTAACGTAAAGTTAAGTTAAAGAGGTTTAATTAACTTAGAAGCAAGAAAAAAAAGCAAAACAATACCAGCACTGACTGGTAAATGCAAAACAGTTTACGTTTTACTTGAACATGTAAAACGATTTCGTTAATTTTACTATAAATTTGAAAGTTCACGTTTTACTTGAACATGTAAAACGATTTGGTTAATTTTACTATAAATTTAAAAGTTCACGTTTTACCTGAGCATGTAAAACGAGTTCGTTAATTTTACTATAAATTTAAAAGTTTACATTTTACTCGAATATGTAAAACGATTTCGTTGACGAGTATGATTTACTATGAATTTAAATTTTACGTTTTACTTGAATATGTGAAACGATTTCTTCGAGGAGTATTATTTACCCCAAATTTAATCTTAATTGCTTTTATAACAAATTTTCGTAGTACACATTACATATTAGTGTCATTATACTATGCGTTATACCAATTTGATATTTTGTTAAACTCAAAATAAGTTCTACTACAACAACATAATAATTTTGTAAGGGGGCCCCAATTATCGGAATTTGTATCCAAACTTTATAGCCCTGAAATATGTTTTGTGAATAACAAAAAAAAAAAGGGCATTAAACCAAATTTTTACTTTGTATGTAGTATATTTACTATCCATAAGCACATTTAATTACATTTTTTTTCTCACACCAAGCGTTTATATCCCTTATCAAAAAAAAGGGGGTGACATAAATATAGGTATAGCTTGAAATATTACGAGCAAAAGTAAGAGAAAAGAAATGAACCCCCAACAGGACAAACTTACCCCGACTTAAATATTCATATTAGATTTCGTTTTCAATTTCAGCCCAATAAAGTGGGAAACTGTTGGATCATTTTTTTTCTCTCCCTTTATATGCTACACGCACTTACATACATTTTCATAGCGTAAATAGCTGCTCGTAGTTCAACATTTTTTTTTTGTTCTGAAGTTGTCTTGGGACGATGCTATAAGCAGCGTTGTTTTGGCTTTGGAGCCTAGGCGGTAGCCCTGGTTAAGAAACCTGTACTACCGTAAAATTTTTTTTTGTAGCATACATACGTTAATAATAATGAAATTTGAATAAACTTTGTAATTAAAATGGGAATGCTGGTGTTCTGGCTCATTTAGAAGGCACGTAGGGTTACCAGGTAAGGGGCCACCGAAATTCAGGTGCGTCGGTGGCCATGGATTTTGAGGGTGGGATATGCGCCGGGCGTCGCAAAAACACCCGCGGCGCCCACTATATATATTCGGCCCTTTTGTTTATTTCCCTTTTACTCGTATTTTTATTTTTGAGCCGTTTTTTTTAGTTTGATTTTCAACGTTGGTTATTTTTTTTTGCGCTTAGTTTTTTTTGAAGTTTCTTTTTTTTGAATTTTAAATTTTTGAATGTTTAACGGTCTGTCCGTGACATCCGGTTCGACCGGATATTGTTTTAGTTTGAATTTATAAGCGTTTTGAGTCGGTCTCTGCGCTTCTGTCAGGGTTTTTGATTTTGACAGCTTTCAGTTTTGATAGGCATGATAGGAACTTTTTTCTGTTTATGGCGCAGGAACAGTAAGGTTGGCAAGGACCCGCCCCAGCCGACAATGACTAGCCACTGTGCACCACCACATCATGCAGACCGCCTTCCTTACTGCTTCCATTGTAGATGCGATTCCATAACAGATGGCGCCCAACGTGGCGCCTGAGGCGCTGGCCGCGGGGGTCAGTCGGGTCAACCTGTGAAGTTGACCATCCCACCAGTCCGAGTGAGCAGCCACAGGAGCTGCCACCTACGTTGCGGTGGGATGGTTGGACGGATCAGGTTGTCCGGGCTGGTCATCGGGGGCAGTGGCCGAAGGAGCCACGGGACTGAACGTCGTGTCCTCCGGACTTTTGTATTCACCCGATGAGGCAGTGCTGAACGCACTTAGTTTTTTTGTAGATTTGGGGTTTTTATGCTGCCGGTTGTTGTCCGTTAGTCGGCTTGGAATAATTTTGTCCGCTAAATTGGGTTTTTTTGTGTAATGTTTAAATTTTTATAGTTTTTGTTCTCTTTTTCTCAGCCGAATTTTTGTTGTTAGAGTGAGTGTGTGTGTGTATGTGGTGAAAAAATCCCAGCTCATCCCACGTCCCAGGTGGTAAAGTAGAATACCACCTGGACTGTGACGGGTTGAGCTGGGATTCAGAGTGGCACTCCTTCCTGTCCCACCAGACTGGGGAGCGGTTTCGAAACCGGTCCACCTATTGCGGCGGAGGCAGGAGGGGTGTCCAGTAAGAATGGACGGGAGGACTCAACACCCCCAACCAGTCCCAGGGGCGAGCCCCTGGAGACTGCCTCTGCGTTGCGGCTTGGCGTGTTGAGACCAACCCATGTGTGCCTGGAGTGACCCTAGTGGCCCCAACCCGTCTCGGAGGGGGGCCTTAAGACCCCCTCGCATTGCGGTTGGGAGCACTAGGGACAAGAATGAATGGATTTGTGGTGTTTTTTTTTTGAGTTAAATTTTTTTTTTGCCTGTAGCCCGAGTGCCTTCGGGAAAGGGATGCCAGCATTCCCATTGATTATATAAAACATATATGTATCTAATCATTTTTTTTGCAGCTGATTTTTTTTTTGTAGGGCTATCTATTGGGTAATTATTATTTGCGAGTTTTTTTTTTGTATTTCCTCGCGCACCTTTTTTATATATATAAATAATTTTTTTTTAATCAATCATCGTTCGGTATACTAGGTGAAGGGGGTGGACTTTAACTTTTTTTTCTTCCCCCCCAATCCCTAACTGCCTTACGTGGCAAAAATTTTTCTTGACCTACGATTGGACCATTTCTTTTTTTGATATGTCGCGCGATCAGTCTTTCGGGCGACCGGGCCGGAATACTCCGTTCGGGAGTGCGGGGAATTTCCGGGGAAACCAGAACCGGGCGGTAATAATAAGGGGGCTTTCTCCATGGCCAGGCGTCCCTTGGTGGTGCACACCCCAGTAGGGGGACAATACGGAGATCCCGCGGTAATGAACATGGGCTCGGATCTGAATGACCCTTGCGATAAAATGGACAGACCTGTAAGCACCAGTAACCTTAATGCGCCCCTGTTAAACACGCATGATATCTCGGGGCTATTTACCAATGTGTCGACCTATGCACCTGATGGAGCTGGTGCCTTACCATTACACCAAGGAGTTGGAAACTCTGGAGAAGCTGCCGGTGATCGGACGAATACCCCAGGAATGCAGGACGAAGCTACTCGTGGAGGCTCGTGGGTGGACGTGCTACACCAGCTGTTCCAGGCTTCGCAGGAGGAAATGCGGAGGGAGATGGGTTCAATCAGAAACAATATGGACCAGCTCAACGCCGCTCTCGAATCTGCGCAGCAATCAATCCATCAGAACCGAAAAGCAAATAGGATGGACCGTAACCCACTTCCAACAGTAATACCGCCAATATACCCTGCTCCGAGCAGCATAGTAGTGAAGCCGCAGGAGTGGAAAATCTCGTTCGACGGCACTGGGAGCGTAGCCGATTTCCTTTTTAAACTGAACACCTTTTGTGAGCGCAACCAATGCACGGACGAACAAATCATGGCTAGTTTCCACCTGTTTCTTTCCGGGCCGGCCGAAGAATGGTACTGGCTATTCACAAAACAAAACCCTAATGCGACATATGCCTTTTTATGCTACTCATTGAAAAGAGAGTTTGGCACTTTGAAAACTGACCACGAGATCATGATGGAGATCTCCATGCGAAAGCAAAAAGCAAGTGAGTGCTATGACGTGTTCCCCACGGACATAATTTCCTTGAACGCGCGCTTAAGAGAACCCATGTCGGAGCTTCTACTGATTGACATAATAAAAAGAAACGTCAACAGTAGCCTTAAGCTGATGCTTTTTAACGCAGATGTAAGGACCCTTCATGATCTACGCGATGTAGCACGCAGAGGTGAACAAGTTCTGAAAGAAAGCAAGCTGTTGGGAGCCACTTACCCAGGACGGCATGTAAACGAAGCACGCGTGACAGCCCCGGACAGAAGGATGGAAGGCGAGGACGGTATAAACAAATAAGACATACCATCTTCGAACAATACCCGGTATCGGACAATATTTTGAAGTGTAGGAAGAGATACCACAGGAGAGTACAGGAGCGAAGACTGCTGCAAGCCACCACGTTAGCGCTTACAGAGGATGAAAGGCCTCTCGTAAAGGCCAAAATTAAAGATAGTTTTCTTGTAGGGCTGTTGGACTCGGGAGCCAACGTCTCCATCTTAGGGAAAAATGGATTAGAATTCCTAGAGGATAACGGCTTCGAATATCAGCCCCTACATGCGTTCGTATATACCGCGGGCGGCAACAAGCAACACATTTTAGGCTCAGTATCCCTACCAGTCACCTTCAAAAATATCACAAAGGTTATTCGTTTTTACCTTGTTCCCTCATTGCTCCAAGAAGCGTATTTCGGGGTAGATTTTTAGAAATATTCCCAAGCGTAGAGTGCATAGAGATTAGACTTGAAAAGGAAGAGGAACTTAACCTCCATGAATTGTCACCAGACCGGAAATTAGAATTACAAAAGGTCATCGAGACGTTTCCTTCGTACGAGAAGTTAGGCCTAGGGCAAACTAAATTAGTGGAGCATCACATCGACACCGGTGATTCCGTTCCCATAAAAAGCAAACATTTCCCTCTTTCGCCACCGAGGCAAGCCGAAGCTTTTAGCGAACTAGACATTAAATTAATTTGTCAAATATTGTAACGCATTTAACTCACAGTGAAAACCATATATTCTTTTCAAATTCCAGTAAATCGGACCTATGATATAATAGTTAACATCATTTAAAGGATAGGGCTTATCTTACATGTCTGACGTTCCAGGTTCTGTGATCAAAATGGACTGGTTGCATCGGGACTTCATATTTACAAAACCTGTTTTTAGTGATAACTTTTGAATGAGAAATAATATTTACCCTCCGCCTTCGAACTAATAATATTTACACTAGAACAAGTATTTTTATCTTTTTTACCATAATTGTTGAAGGCATTTCTACAGTTGTAGGTCAAACTAAAGTTTACCGAAATTTTTGGCCCGTTTTTCGTTTTAGCTGGCACATTTTTTGTTCTGGCACCCGCTTCAGCTGGCGCGAGGGATTTATCTGTGATTGTTGCCAGCACAAATTTGAGATAAATCCCTCGTGAGAGCGCAAAAACTGAGTGAGTTTCGTATGAAGTCATCTTTGAATTAGTGTTCTGTGCAGGGAAGGGACGTAAAAATTGAAACAGGGTGGGCTAATTAATGGTGACTTATCCATAACCAGATAGAACAGCTGATCGAACCTACCTTATTGTTGTTCGCTGTAAAAAATGAACCAATTTCTACTCGAAGGTAGGAATTTCCATCATCCGGTGGCAAAATCCTGAGCCAGATAAATAATTTTGCATGTATGTAAATGCAACAACAACGATTTGAGCCAGATAAATGCAGATAGAAGTCTGGTTCAATTTGTGAGCCAGATAATTTGTTAATTCTTTTTAGTTTAGCAACGCTGCCCTTTAATAAACCTACTTTTTCAAAAATAGATGTCGCTGCTTAGCCTTTCGCCGTATAAGTTAAATGAAACACAGCGGCGGCATCTGCCTATCACATTTCACGTGTGCGAAAATTGCACGACATCTGCTTCTCAAGTCTCTCAATGATCCAGAGCATTCCCGTGAGATTTGAGCGTGAGCCGGAGCTGTAAAACTCACTGGAAGGCGGCAATAGACATATATTTCAGTTACATCTGAGGATAATGCGTTGTTGTTGTTGTTGTTGTTGTAGCGATTAGGTTACTCCCCGAAGGCTTTGGGGAGTGTTATCGATGTGATGGTCATTTGTCGGATACAGATCCGATACGCTCCGGTAACACAGCACCATTAAGGTGCTGCCACGACCATCTCGGGAACGATTTATATGGCCACATTAAACCTTCAGGCCATCCCTCCCTCCCCACCCCCAAGTTCCATGAGGAGCTTGGGGTCGCCAGAGCCTCGCCTGTTAGTGAAACGGGATTCGCCGCTCGAAGGTGAGGTTGACAATTGGGTTGGAGAAGCTATATATTGCGCTACACAACCCCTTGAATCCCGAGGATAATGCGTATTGAAATTTAGTAGTACAAATTTTATGCACAGCAATTTCAGAAGTGTTTGACGCTTAAAGGCGGAGTCATTGGTGCCGTATGTCGTATCGCTGTATCCGTATCCCTAACGTAATCAGCTGTTTATCGTTACGACGGTAACCAAAACCCAATTGGTTGGCTACGATACGGGTTCGACCTTAGCGGCACCAATAATCGATTGCAATCATTCTCATAAGGTTGGTCGAATCAGCTTTTAAAAGGTTACCGTATCGTAGCCAACCAATTGGGTTTTGGTTACCGTCGTAACGATAAACAGCTGATTACGTTAGGGATACGGATACAGCGATACGACATATGGCACCAATGACTCCGGCTTTAGTAGTCCACATAAAGTTTAAGCCATTGTTTACTATAGTCATAGTGTACAAGTACAAGTGTGTTGTTGTTTCGGTTGAAAACGGTCAATTGGGGTTCTGTGCAGAGACGTAAAAGATTGAAACAGGGTTTATGTAGTCACAAAGGTGGTGGTCCTGTTCCACAGCATTTTAATTTTATATCATGGCAAAAAGTGTTCAGTTCAGAGTTATTGATTTTCATTAAAAGTTTAAATTATTAGGGAGGGTTACTCCTTTCAGTGTAAAAAGCAGAAAAAAACGTAGTTTTTCAAATTATTGTGAAAAACTTTTTAATTTGAAAGTCTGTACCAAAGTTCACTATATTTGTGTAACACAAGAATCTGGAGGTCAATCCCTTAACTATGAAAAACTGAAAAATGTACACTTGTTGAAAAGTCATTTGTACACACAATGTAAACTTTGAATTTAGTTGTGTTTTTATGCACAAAATTTTGAAACTAAAAACAAAATATTCATTTTTCAGAAAAAATGAAGAAAAAACGGCCTAATGTCAAAAAACCCTATCGAAATACAAACTGTGGCTTGTTTGTTTTTAATGAACTACGTTGTATTTTTCTTGTATTTCGTTAGTTTTTTAAATGTAGTTCACACACTTACACCAATACTGAAACCTTATTGGCTCCCTCGACAAAAAATATAAGAGAAAATACAAGAAAAATACACAGAAAATAAAGTAGTGTCATATAGGAGTTTGATTTGTTTGCACTTACAGCACCATTTTATTTGCAGGAGACTTTCACAGCTACAAAAATTAAGGCGGATTTACACAGACGCTTAGGTTGTTGTGTTGCATTCATTAATTCATCTGTCGGGCGAAGTATCGAAAAATTTACATAAATGCTTTGGTTGCGTGCCTACGCTTTGACAACGCCATACGAAAAACAATGAAACGCTGTACGTTATCTTTGCTTTGAAGCGACCAAAACGTTTATATAATTTTGCCCTTACAAGCCAACCTAATAAAACCGCACTGCGTTTTTTTAGCGCACGCAAACAACCGGCGCTTTTTGTCCTAACCCAAATAAGCATGCGTTGCGACAATGTAAAGCATGTGTGCAAACGTCAAATCTAAATGCCACGCAGAATAAAAATTGGAAATCGAGTTAGGTTTTCACGCAGCAAAATCAATTTGGGTTGCTCTCATACAAGTTGTATGTGCATGAGACATTTTTGACAGAAAATGACTTGCGTGCGTTTATATTAGGTTGGCTTGTTATGCATTTGTGTAAACAGCCTTAGAAGTGAAATTTTTCCATGTTACACGCGTGGCGCTTTATATTTTGACTCTAATTTAAATAAATTTTGCTTTCTGTATGTTTCCGCATTGTTGCGGGCTACAAATCTTCTAGTATTCTTATTTCCGCGGAAATATATGCAACTATTTCATCTGTAAATACTAAAAAAGTTTTATTAAACTATCAAATGCAACTCAGCTTGAAGTACTCTTACGTACCAAAAATGCAACTCTAGACCTGAGATTTGCATCAGGTGAGCGAGGCTGTTTGTAGTTTTGACGTTTATCGCTTAGCTGACACACTTGTATAGGTACACTATGACTATAGTTTAAGCGTAAACATCTGTAGCGGGGAGTTGTATACACATATTTTAAATTTTCCTATTTGGATTAGTGATGGACGATATGGCGATTTTGAGCTATCAGCGAAAATAGATATGGCTATTTTTGAATATCGGCTATTTTTTATAGCTATAGCGATCGATTTATTTCAACAAGCGATTCCATACAGAAGAGCGATTTTGAGCTATCAGTGAATATAGGTATGGCTATTTTTTACAGCTATGGCTATTTTTTACAGCTATGGCGATCGCTTTAATTTATCTTTAATAAGCGAATCTGCAATTATTTGTATACTTGTATATAAAAAATGAATGTTTAACTCTTTTTACCAGAGTAGTTTGAATGTTATACATTAATTTATACTAAATTAAATTTTATTAGAATATATGAACCAAAATTGGAATAAAAAGAAAAAAGTATGTACCTTTAATTGTAAACTAATGTAATGTGAAATTCTAATTTTCTGAGATGTTATGATATATATTATTAACTAGCTGACGACTATATGTTCAGACTCGTATTACACTCAATGAGATGAAACTAGCTGAAATAAATGTATATGCATCTTTGTTTTATAATTTTGTTAATTGAAAATGCTTTGATTTTTAAATGTAAGATGAATCAACCCGAAATAAATCTGTATATGTAACACCATAAAAACATGATTTATTTACTATATTATACTACACCGATGTATTCAGAAATACTCCGTATGAATTTATTCTGAAAGTTGTATTTGGCTGCATAAATTTGTACAGTAAAGTGAATCAATTTTTAATTAAAAATACAGAGGAAAAATATAGCAAATTCTTCAAACTATTATAAAAATATTCTTTAGCAGAAAATTAGCCACCCACTGCAGTGCCCTAGAAATTAGCCGGAGCATTCAACCATATACAAACCATATGACAAATCTTGAATTGCATTCTCCCAAAAACCTTAAATTTTGAGTTAATCTGTTTACAATAAGACGAGTGATATATGTTTCTATAATTCTTTTATTTTACCATCAAAAACACAAATTTTATAAAACTGTTAACGGCTACTGCCTAGAAGTATGAACTTATGAATAACACAGGCAATCAATCTTAGGCCAAGTCTAATGACCCATGTCTATTTGGCGTCACATAGTGTAATTAAAAACAAAAAAATTCAGTCATTCCATTTCTTTTATACATTTCATGAAATTAAAGTTTAAACTTATATTGCTTGTTTAATATTTTGACAAATATTAATTATTTTATTATAAATACTTAAATATAAAATCAAAATATAACGAATTTTATATTTTATGATTGGCGTTTAAAAAGATAAGGATTTTAGCCTTTTCATCATCTAAGCGCATTCTTCTCTCGCTTAAAATAAGGCCGGCTTGAGAAAAAAGTCTTTCACAGGGAACCGATGTTCCTAAACACCACAACTTTTCGCGAGCTATAGGAGATAGATTGGGATACTTGTAATTGTTTTTCTGCCACCATAAAAAAGGATCAACTTTTCGTGCAATTACAGTTTCTTCTATATACCTCTGCACTTCGATAATTGCTTTTGAATGAGTTGTGCCTTGCGGTCTCTTTGATCTTTGCGTTGATTATTTTTGAGTTCGATCTTTCGCTTGTCTGTAAAAATTACCCAAACCACGTGGCTGCTTTTCTAGCCGACTTCACAATGTCGTCGTTCTAGTTGTTGCACAAGTTTGCTTTGTTCCGTTCGCTGTTTCGGAAAGGAAAGCACACAGATGAGCAATGATGAACGATATCTCCCTATCGATGATTGCATCGCTGCTATTAGTATTAGAATTTCATGCTGAAGGAAAATCGCCAATCGCTATAATCGCTATTGGCGATATTCTGCCAGAGGTGATTGTCATTCAAAAGAATCGAATGAAGGAAAATAGCCAATCACTGATATATTTGGATTGCAATAGCTATAGCTATTAGCGATTTGTCAATAGCGGCGATGCAATCACCAATAGCGAAACATCGAGCCATCACTAATTTGGATACAATACGTTTAAAATTTGGAAAAGGATGGAATAGTGTATAATTCCATCACTCAGGCTACAATAGCAACCCTGTTTATCATTCGCATCATTGTACAGGTTTACAAGTATGATATGTATGAGAGGGAAACAATTTCTTTCCCTTTCTAACACACGGCAGTTTGACACTTCGGTCAGTGTCAAACTAGCGTGGAACCCAGTGGAACCTGCGTGGAACATGAGTTTTGACACTGAACGAAGTGTCAAAATTACCGGGGTTGCTTCGTCGAAAGCGACGCAGGGAAGCAAAAAAGGGATCGGATTTTTAAGATATGGGTTGCTGTGATGGTAAATTTCTTTTAACGAATTTAGTAGGAAATTTTAAGTGCACCCATGTGGGTCCTTCAGAAAATTATAAAAAAGTCTTCAATTGGGGTATCTGAGGACGCGTAGTTATTTCAGTATTAAGAATACAAACACGGGAGTTAAGTTTTTCTACCCGTTCAAAAGTTCTCCGCGAAAAACAGTTTGAAACCGAGGTCGACTGCAATAACCCGTCCAAAAAAGCGGAAAGAAAATTGAATAGACGCGTTTTGTCCTGTTGTCAATTGTCCGAAGAGAAAAAGTATTCGAATTATTGGAAGCGAGGCAAAATCGCGTATATTAATACCTCCCCCGACGGTTTTGGTCGTGTTTTAGCAATCGTCCCCGTAAAAAAGTATCACAATTTGTTAATTAAAATTGTCCAAAATATATGGTTATTAAAGAGAGATGTAATTAAGTGCTCGTTTGAAAGTAAATAAGTATATTTCTTTGTAATATAAGACAAAAAAATTTTAAGCAGTTTTCGATAGCAGCTACTAAACTTTGTTTGGTCCTAAGAAGTACAACAGTGCCAAATAGCATCCACAAAAAAAACGAACAAGAACAAGCATTTTATCAGGTGAGCGTGGCTGTGTATGTGCGTGCTGCTACATCTCCTACTTGTAGACCTGTACAATGGTAGGAGATGTAGCAGCACGCACATACACAGCCACGCTCACCTGATAAAATGCTTGTTCTTGTTCGTTTTTTTTTTGTGGATGCTATTTGGCACTGTTGTACTTCTTAGGACCAAACAAAGTTTAGTAGCTGCTATCGAAAACTGCTTAAAATTTTTTTGTCTTATATTACAAAGAAATATACTTATTTACTTTCAAACGAGCACTTAATTACATCTCTCTTTAATAACCATATATTTTGGACAATTTTAATTAACAAATTGTGATACTTTTTTTACGGGGACGATTGCTAAAACACGACCAAAACCGTCGGGGGAGGTATTAATATACGCGATTTTGCCTCGCTTCCAATAATTCGAATACTTTTTCTCTTCGGACAATTGACAACAGGACAAAACGCGTCTATTCAATTTTCTTTCCGCTTTTTTGGACGGGTTATTGCAGTCGACCTCGGTTTCAAACTGTTTTTCGCGGAGAACTTTTGAACGGGTAGAAAAACTTAACTCCCGTGTTTGTATTCTTAATACTGAAATAACTACGCGTCCTCAGATACCCCAATTGAAGACTTTTTTATAATTTTCTGAAGGACCCACATGGGTGCACTTAAAATTTCCTACTAAATTCGTTAAAAGAAATTTACCATCACAGCAACCCATATCTGATATTCCGATCCCTTTTTTGCTTCCCTGCGTCGCTTTCGACGAAGCAACCCCGGTAATTTTGACACTTCGTTCAGTGTCAAAACTCATGTTCCACGCAGGTTCCACTGGGTTGCACGCTAGTTTGACACTGACCGAAGTGTCAAACTGCCGTGTGTTAGAAAGGGAAAGAAATTGTTTCCCTCTCATACTTGTAAACCTGTACAATGTCTCCTACTTGTAGACCTGTACAATGCATTCGCATTAGTGTTGGGAACTATCGAATGAATTCAACTATCGATAGTTAGTTACTGATTGATTTTAACTATCGAACGAATATCTTCATTCATTCATTCATTCTTTTAATTTGTTCTTTAGCTTGCCAGAAGCCAAAAGAACAATTTCTGGATTGTTTTAGTTACCCCTCGGGGTAGCTAAAGAACAAACCTATATAAGACAAAAAACGTCGTGTTCCAATGAAACGAGATCCAGATACGGCTAGAGATTTAACATGCAAATGCGACAACAATGTGAACCATATGGATCAATTTGTTGTTGCATTTGTATGTTAAATTTCTATCCGTATCTGGATCACGCTACATTGGAACGTAACAAAAACGTTAAATATGACTAAAATGGTGTAAATTGTGCTTCAAGTAAATAATGAAAATATTCAATTTAAATGCCTTTGTTACATGTTATGCAAAGCGTATGAATGATATGCAAATGACCTTGGTTCGCAACCCACAGTTTTTTGGGCTCCCCAAATCTGTGGGGAGATTTCATGCCTCTACAACAACAACAACAACAACAGGAAATAAGGTTACTTAAAATGGATTTTCATCTGTATTATTCAAATCTGTTTCAGAGGCATTATTGATTGCCTTAACTTATACATAAGCTACTGTTTTTTTTTTTTTTTTTCAAAATTCAGGTCACGTTTAATTAATATAAAAATTGCACATTAAATTTCACTTATAAAAGAAACATAAAACAAATATTTCAAGCACTTAAATACTAAAAGTCGCTATGGTTGTTCTAGCCAAAATCGGATAGTGCATGAGGGTCTATATTAAATTTTCGCCGCAGAGATGGCAACTGATTGTGTTATTAAACCCCTAAAAAAATTGATTGTAAAGTAAATAATACAAGTATGTACATTGAGTTGACATGAAAAATACCTTCAATGTTTAAATTGCTGTTCAAAAATATTATCATATCTAGTTTATCTCGAGAAAACTCGTTCTGACGGAACCGATGTTGCGGGTATACATAAATATTTTTTCGAAAGCATATATAGTTCCGGAAATGTTGGCTGGCTACGATTCCAATAGTCTAGGGGATTATTTGAGCGATCAACAAAATTTTGCCTTAGATATTGCTCCAACTGAATATTTGCATTGACATTGGGCGCGTTTTGACAAATTGTTTTTGCTTCAGCAACTTTTTCATCGAGAAGGTCCCAGAGGGATACTTCGCTTTTATCGACCGATACTTCTCTTGGCGGCCACCGTGGTGTGATGGTAGCGTGCTCCGCCTATCACTCCGTATGCCCTGGGTTCAACTCCCAGGCAAAGCAACATCAAAATTTTAGAAATAAGATTTTTCAATTAGAAGAAAAATTTTCTAAGCGGGGTCGCCCCTCGGCAGTGTCTGGCAAGCGCTCCGATTGTATTTCTGCCATGAAAAGCTCTCAGTGAAAACTCATCTGCCTTGCAGATGCCGTTCGGAGTCGGCATAAAACATATAGGTCCCGTCCGGCCAATTTGTAGGGAAAAATCAAGAGGAGCACGACGCAAATTGGAAGAGAAGCTCGGCCTTAGATCTCTTCGGAGGTTATCGCGCCTTACATTTATTTTTTTTTTTATTTATTTACTTCTCTTGGGGTGTTGGTAGAAACACTTGTGTTTTGTTGCCGGATTAGGGAAGTTACTTCTTCCACTAGCCATTTTGTTGTATTATTTGCATTAATTTCGTTACCGAACGCAATTTTTTTAAACCAAGGATCTAGGAATGTTGATTTGGCGAACATTTTGTTAGACTCCAACTGCCCTAATCATCTCCAAACTACCTCTAACAATCTGCTCTTCAAACTTTCTCCCTCTACAGTTTTCATTTTGCGATTTCGTACTGCGTATTGAAGCCTCTGATTAGGGGCACTACCAGTGACATCGTGGGATAATTTTCTCCTGACAATTCGGATGTCATGGCCTCTACGGGCTTGAAAAGATTAGTGTAGTCCAACAATGTTTCCCATTCTGATGAATTGAGGAAATCAGGGGCATTTGGTAAAGAAGTTATTATGGCAGAGAGTGGTTCTTTTACCAAGCATATGCGCTCCATCATTATAAGGGTGGAATTCCACCGGGTAGGGACATCTTGTTTTAACCTCAGTTCAGTAACGCCCATTTGCTTTTGCATATTTTTTAATTTTTCCGTCGCTTGAGAACTATGGTTAAAGTAAGTGACTATGGCACGACACTTGTTTATGAGCACAGTAACTTGTGGAACAGCTTTGATGGCATCAATTACACATAAATTTAATGTATGCGCTACACATGGGTGGTGGTGCTTCTGTAGCATTTCAATTATATCCTTTTTAATATTAGCCCCGTTATCACATACTACAGTAACTATTTTGTCAAAAACGGACCACTCATCAAATATTAACTTCAATTCTGTAGCTATATTTTGGGAGGTATGATTTCCTAAGATTTCCTTTGTTGATAAAACTGTAGAAATCATTTTGTTATCTCGAACGAAATGACTAGTAACTGACAAAAAAGATTTTTGACTATCAGAAGTCCACATATCAGTTGTAACTGAAATATGTGTTACAATGTTGAGCAAGTCATGCAGTTTCTTTCTTACTTCATTGTATTTAAAAGGTAGCATTGTATTTGATAAAACTTTTCTGTTTGGCAAGTAATATAATGGCTGAAGCTTTTTTGTATATTCTACAAATCCTACATTGTCAACGATGGACAGCGGCTGCAAGTCTTTTGTAATCATCTTTAAAAGAGATTCATCAATATTATTTTTTTCTGGCTCTGAGAGCTCAGAACGTGTGCTGGTAACAAATAATTTTGTTTGAACAGTCCTTCTCAAACATCCACTATTGGAAATGTCTTCGGTAGGTACTGTTAACGAACTGCGCGCTGCACTCCCTGCAGTAGTTGACGAAAGAGAAGTGGAACTACGTTCCTCTTCTGAAATTACTGGCGCTATTTCTCCTGAAGTTAGATTCCTATGTTCTGAGGAAGACTGATGCTTACGGCGTAGATGGTCATTTAAATTTGATGTGTTGCCAGAAAATTTAAAAATTTTTTTGCATATATGGCATTTAACTTCATTGCCATTTTTGGTAAAAAACTCCCAAACAGAAGATCTCTTCAATCCAGGCCGCATTATAAATATCTACACAAATTAAATTGTTAAAATCACTTCCTCAGTTAAAAATATTTAACAATTACCACGCTTAAAACGTTTGTCGATTAGGTTGACGTATGCTAAATTTATTTTAATATCTTTTTAACACTGATATATGCACAGCAAAAATTTAAATAGAACGAATGATTCGAAGAAATAGTAATGAGCGAATCATTCATACCAAAAACTAGTAGTTCGATAAAATAGTAATGAACGAATCATTCATACATAAAACTAGTAATTCGAAAAAATAGTAGTGAACGAATCATTCATGCCTAAAACTAGTAATTCGAAAAAATAGTAATGAACGAATCATTCATACCTAAAACGAGTAACTCGAAAAAATAGTAGAGAACGAATCTTTCATACCTAAAACTAGTAATTCGAAAAAATAGTAATGAACGAATCATTCATACCTATAACTAGTAACTCGAAAAAATAGTAGTGAACGAATCATTCATACCTAAAACTAGTAATTCGAAAAAATAGTAATGAACGAATTTCAAATGACTATCGAATGAATGAAAATTATTGAACTATCGAATAACTCGATAGTTTTCATTCGATAGTTCCCAACACTAATTCGCATTCCGCGCGCATTCAATCCAATTTGTTGTCATATCCTTCTGTGCACGATTTACTTGCAAATATTTTGTTTGCGGAATAGACTGTCGCTAGATTTTATTTTTTCTCAAAAAAAAAAACAACAAAAAGTAAACCATCACCATGGGATTATTAGATTTATGTGACGAATATTTTGGCGAACGGGATATATATAAGCTGCTCGAACTGGAAAAATCTGCATTACCCAAAGATATAAAAAAGGCCTACTACAAATTATCGCTTCAAGTGCATCCCGATCGTGTTAAGGATGAGGAGAAATCCACTGCAACAGAAAAATTCAAAGTTCTATCAAAGGTATATCAAGTACTTTCGGATAAACAAAAACGTGATTTATATGACGAACAAGGCGTCATAGACGACGAAGATGATATGGAGGGTAAACTGAACTCGTGGTTGGAATTATGGCGTCAAATATTTAAGCCGCTCACTGTAGAGGACATTTCGAATTATCAAAAATCATACATAGACTCCGAATTGGAACGAAATGATATGAAAAAAGCATATTTAAATGGCAAAGGTTGCATAAATCATATGATGAATGAAGTGCCATTCCTTAATGTGGAAAATGAGCCGCGCATGCAAAAAATCATTCGCGAAATGATTGATGCCGGGGAAGTGCCAGAATTTAAAATATTTACCGATGAGCCAACTCATAAACGCCGTCGCAGGCACAAGAAATATGCACGTGAATCTGAAGAAGCAGAAGAGATTAAGAAAAAAATGCAAAACAATAATAATCTAGAAAGGCAAATTATGGAACGTAATAAGTCGCGAGCGTCTAACTTTGATTCGTTCATGGAAAAATATGGTCGCGAAGATGCTGAGGACGACTCAGAGGTGTTCGATATTTGCGGTAAAGTTAAGTTAAAGAAATCATCTTCAAAAAAGAAACCAAAGGGTACACCTAAAACGAATGGCGTATAAAAAGGCAGGGTTCAAAAAAATCGCAAGTAGACTTGGTATAAAATTTATAGATTTGTATTTAAGGATAAGCGATTCACTGGTCACTCAATTATAGTTTGTAAAATACCTATAAACATAATAAAACAAATTACATATATAAGATGTCAGACACACTAATGGTGGAGGATGGAGAAATTTCAGAAGTTATAATATATATGTGTGCCTATGTGTATGCATTTGAGGTGCGCAGCACCAGTGGAAGTCAGCCGTGCCTCACAGTGTTCCAAACCACATCGGATATAATTAGGTAAATCACCGGCCCACCATCTGTGCGCACCGTTAGTACCAAATATTGCATTGGGTGAGAAATACAATCTACCTTGGTGTGGTGCGAGGCCAACCTTGAACTTCTGTAATTTTTTGGATAATGAAATTCGGTTGCCAGCAACTCCGCCGTGAGTTTCAATACCCATTCATAGCCACTCTTAAATTGTCGCTGCATCTTAATCTGACCCTGGCCATCGTAATTAAGATACAAATTCACAATTACAATAATTGTACTAACGGATGTCTACACAAGATGATGCCAGGGACTAGAGTCTTTGGACCCAGATCCAAAATATCAGTGCCTCTGGGAGTACACCCGAGCATATTTGAAGCGGAAGTGTTCGCCATAAGTGCGCTGAGGTGAATCTTCAACACGTATACTCCGACGAAACACTTCCCACACTCAGTGACAGTCAAACCACACTCAAGGCAATTTCGGAGATCGAAATAAAGTGAGCACTGGTCCTTGAATGTGTGGAAAAGCTAAATAAATTAGTAGCACACAATGTAGTTCTGCTGGCCTGGGTCCCGGCCACAGGGGAGTGTAGGGCAATGAGCAGACAGACAGCTTGGCTAGAGATTCAGCGACTTCACAACCGATTGGTCCTGAGCCGCTTCTTCCAGTTAGCCCACAGGAAACTAGGCGTCAACATTGTAGACAACAGCCATATGCCGAGATTGGGCTACAAGACGTAAGGCTAAGTTTTTGGGCTCACCATGCCCAGAGCATTATCACATTCAATCCCTCAAGCCTAGAGAACTACTAGGCTTCATCAAGGAAATCGGCTTTGATGAGGTGCTGTAAAGGAGATTAGGGCACAATAGACCAATGGTCGCGGTGCAATCCTCAATAATTATCTATATAAGGGACGTGAACAATCTTTTCTGAAAACCGCAGTACGAATGAAATGTTTACTAGCCTGATCACAATTACGAGTTGTGAATACAACTTTTCCTAGCATCAGAATAGTATGAAAGTGTCTCCATCATTGTATGCTATGGTCTCCACTTGTAGTTCTTGTTGTATTAACAGTGCTGCGCCCCATTCAATGAGCACGACCACTCACAACTTGTTGTTGTTGTTGTTGTAGCAGTGCTTCGCACCATCCAATAGGTGTGACCGATCACAACTTGTCATCAAAGTCCTCTAACGGGAGTCCAGGGAAACTGGCTGTTTCAACAGGATCAGCCCATAGGGAGATAGGTGTTAGAGGCGTAGGTTCTATATTACAATTGAAAAGATGGTTGGTGTCAAGAGGGGACACATCGCATGCAGGACATACATTACGTATGTCGGGGTTGATTCTGGACAAGTGAGAGTTTAACCTGTTACTCTATCTAGGGCGAAGTTGGGCCAGGGTGAGCCGTGTCTCCCTTGGTTGTTGGTGTAGTGTGCTTTCTTCTTCTGCAAGGGTAGAATATTGCATATTAATAACGGGGTTCACCGGGCGCGTCCTGGCAAAAGCGTTTACCGATTCAGTGTGGCTTTGGCTTAGGGCCTACTTATGTTTGTCTGGATCAAAGGATGTGTTGGCAGGTGCCGAATCTTCTCATAGTACTTATGGAGGTGTTCCCTTAACCCGCGTGGAGACGGTGCTAGATCAAGCAGTTGTTTGTAGGATGTCCTGTTTGTGACAATTTAGAAAAAACTGCTTGTTCAGCATTTCGTTGTGCTCTTTCATATTGAGCTCTTTCCTGCAGCCTTTTCCAGTATGTGTTTTTAAGACCAGGCGACCAAACTGGTGACGCGTAGCTCATGAGCGGCCGGCCAATTGCTTTGTACGTGGTCAGCAACGTTTCTTTATCTTTTCCCCAGGTGCTGCTGGCAAACGACTTGAGAATTTTGTTGCGGCTTTATATATAATTTCGGCGGCATGCGCCTTGAAGGTTTGAGTAAGATCGAACGTTACCCCTAAGATCTTTAGTTGACTTACAGTCGGTAGTGTCCCGCGAGGACAGGCACCTTGTAGTGGTGCATGGACTTACGCCAATCGTAAATTGTTGCGAGCCGGCCGGATGGGGGCAGCCTGGCTACCCACTCCGGCTAATTCGCCGCGCATGAGAGTGGTAACCAGGAACTGTTACCTCCTAATCCAGGGTGTTATGCGACACCATTGGACTAGTTTGCGACCAGGAGGTTTACAACACCGGCTATATTATAACGGCACCTCCCTGATACCGGGCCGCCTTCGGGAGTAACTATGGCCTTACCGCGTCAAGGGACTCTGCCGCGGTGGACGAACCGAGTTTCCCTATATATTAAAATAGATCACTACGTTTGCCATGTCAAGCATGTCATCGTAAGAACAAGATGATGAATACAAACACAAATACAAAGAACAAAAATAAACCGCAGGGTGGGAAAGCAAGCTAAATGCCAAGAGCGGCGGTAACAACAAACGCCGAAGGGAAAAACAGGGCGAGAGAACCTACCCCTGAGCCATCTAAACTTGACGGCGTAAGAACTTGCCATTTTTGAGGAGCATGCCAGGGACGACGATGACCAAACGTCCGGGAGCGAGACGGTCAAAAAATCAAAAAATGGGCACTGCAGTCAAAATCCAGCACCAGAGTGGGCAGAGCACCACCAAGACGGTTAGCGAGGATAAACAACACAACGGTGGGTCAACCACCACCGTCGGGAACAATATGGCCAGCAAAATTCAACAGCACAGTGGGCAAAGTACCACAAAAACAGAGCAGCATCAAACCACACAATGGTGGGTTAATCACCACCAGTTGGCCAAGCCGAGGAGAGGCTAGGAAAAGCGACAAGAGCCCAGGAAAGGGGCACCCATCCACCCAAGGAACGGAAAAAAGCGCAGCCAGAGACAGCCCTTGCGAAAACTGGCAAAGAAGACCCCGAGGGGATATGGAAGAGCGGCGGGAGAGTCGCAAACGCTCACCCTCAAGAGAGAGGCATCGACACAGCCAGGGCCGTAGAGAGAAAATCCAGGCCCGGGACTAAACAATTTACGGGCCCTATAAAAAATCCACTAATACATTTGATTAACTTGAATTAATGACGTCTCATTCATGAACCATTATTCATGGATTACATCAAAACAAAATTTTGCAACATCAACTAAATGATTTTTGGACTAAGAGCTGAAAATAAAATAATCACAAAATATTTACTATTTATACTATTTTATTGTAACGTAGAAATAAAATTCTCTTTTAACAGCCACGTATTGTTTTAAATAATCTTTTCTAGTTATTTGGTAACATTATAGGGTAATTGTTTACTTTAGCTCACAACTGCTAAAACCCGACCAAAAATATCGGGAGAGGTGTCAAAAGACGCGTTTCGATCCCAGGACCACGAATCCGAAACGGAAATTCAAAATTTTATTTCGTTTCGGAGATATTTGCAAACAAAATTTAAAAATTTCATGTGGTTGTTGTTTTGCTGATTTTGTAGTACCACACACAAGAAAAACTGTGGGTAAAAGTGTTTTGCGCGGATATAGTTTTGGTCTCCAAACCGGTGTTGGACCCACCCAGGGTAATTTTTTATAAGCGCGACCGAAGGCCGCCAATGCAGAAAGGTGTTCTGTGCAAAAATACTATGGATCCCATCCCCGGTTTCGGAGCGTTCCGGGCCATTTTTCGGTTTTTTGGAAATAAATTTTGACAGAAATAAAAGTTTGAATTTCCGCTCTCGGATACGTGGTCCTGGGATCAACACGTCTCCCGATATTTTTGGTCAGGTTTTAGCAGTTGTGAGCTAAAGTAAACAATTACCCATTATAGTACATTTCTGATAAATATATAATGATGATATTAATATAATGTTTTAATTATTCAATATAGAAGGTGTGACGGACTTATTTCTGCTGAGGTATGCCCAGTCCATCCAGGGTTCCTATGGTTGGTGGGAGAACCTATTCCGATTGAAATAAGTAAACAAAGGAGTTCCGAAAACGGTATAAGATTTATTTAAACATTCAATGTCCTTAATAGCTACTCCTATTCTGTGGCCCTGTCTCGTTAAGAGTAGCTGAGGTAGAACCCCTCTGCTAAGCTCCCCGTCAGTTGGAGAGTAGAAACCTCCTACTGAATATAAAACTAATCACGAAATGAAGAAACCTTCAGGTCGTGTTTTGGTCAGTGTGGTAGAAGTCCACTGACTCATATGCCTATCTCAAAGCTTCTGGCCTTACAAGCTAATTTGTCGCCCTTATATACGATTTCGTACGCCGGCGGACGGTTATTTCCTAAAAACAATTCATTAGTAACAATTCCAACGTTATAAAATTATGTAGGACTGCGCGCAGGCAGTCAGTAATTTTACAATAACAATTATGAAAAGTAGAAATGCAAAAATCGAATACTAGTCCAACGCTACTTTCGCTGCATTCTATTAGTATATCCATACGCTTACATGCTAACATACGTGTTCCCTTCCTCCATTATCATGCCTATGGTTTGTATGGCTACAGGACCATTGTACAGGTTTACAAGTATGATATGTAATGGAGGGAAACAATTTCTTTCCCTTTCTAACACACGGCAGTTTGACATTTCGGTCAGTGTCAAACTAGCGTGGAACCCAGTGGAACCTGCGTGGAACATGAGTTTTGACACTGAACGAAGTGTCAAAATTACCCGGGTTGCTTCGTCGAAAGCGACACAGGGAAACAAAAAAGGGATCGGAATATCAGATATGGGTTGCTGTGATGGTAAATTTTTTTGAACGAATTTAGTAGGAAATTCTAAGTGCACCCATATGGGTCCTTCAGAAAATTATAAAAAGTCTTCAATTTGGGTTATCTGAGGACGCGTAGTTATTCCAGTATTAAGAATACAAAGACGGGAGTTAAGTTTTTCTACCCGTTCAAAAGTTCTCCGCGAAAAACAGTTTGAAACCGAGGTCGACTGCAATAACCCGTCCAAAAAAGCGAAAAGAAAAATGAAAAGACGCGTTTTGTCCTGTTATCAATAGTCCAAAAGCGGAAAAGTATTCGAATTATTGGAAGCGAGGCAAAAACGCGTCTATTAATACCTCCCCCGACGGTTTTGGTCGTATTTTGGCAATCGTCCCCGGTAATAAAGTATCACAATTTGTTAATTAAAATTGTCCAAAACATATGTATTTTAAAGAGAGAAGTAATTAAGCGCTCGTTCGAAAGTAAATAAGGATATTTCTTTGTAATTTTACAATAAAAATTTTACGCAGTTTTCGTTAGCAGCTACTACACTTTTCTTGTACCTAAGAAGTACAACAGTGCAAAATAGCATCCACACAAAAAACGAATAAGAACAAGCATTTTATCAGGTGAGCGTGGCTGTGTATGTGCGTGCTTCTACATATCCTACTTGTAGACCTTTACAATGTACAGGACCTGGCCCTTCAGTTGATGTACTGGTTTCTAAAATAAACAGCTATCTTCCCGATCTTTCCGGTTTCTTCACCTCGCGTAAAGCGCCAAATACACGACACGAACATTTCCGCGAACATTCCCGTTATGTCATGTTTCTGCGACCTTTTCTGTCGTGTATGGTGGTGTTTGCCAGTTCCCGCAAATGTTCGCCAAAAATCAAAATATTTTAATTTTTGGCGAACATTTGCGCGAACTGTTCGTGCGTGTATGGCGAAATAGCTCATAATCGTAGTAATTTCTGAACGGAACAGACGTGCGCGGGAAAGTAAAATGGACAATAAAAAATTTCTGAGTGAATTTATTGAAATGTATAAATTTATTTTACGCTTAATTGCCACAGCGCGCAATATTGCTGCAGCACAATTGTTGTCCGTATTCATCGCTGTCTGAAAGAGAACTAATGTTCGGCCAAAAGTTCGTATGGTGTATGGCCAAAGCTGCGAACAAGGTTGCGGAATGTTCGCGGAAATGTTCGTGTCGTGTATTTGGCGCTTAACTTTATCTGAATAACGAGAAAATCTTGGTTGCCATTGTTGTTTCGGTTAAAAACGGTCAATTAGGCATAGATTGTTACGGTCTGCTGCTACGGTCTACGGCTACGATCCACTTGGGAGCGTATTCGCGCATGGTTCAATTATGTACAGGTTGGCTCATCTCATCAGCTGATTTTATTTATGTCATTGCATGGGCGAAGGGATTGTCAAAAGGAGATGGCAAACTCAAAATAAAACCAACACATTGGCAACATTTTACTTACACATACAAAAACTGCTAAGTTTTATGTTTCCATTCCATACCATTCGCACCAACACCAGTACACAGATTTTGACAATTTGAACAGACATGTTTTGTTGCTTTACAGATGAGCCAACCTGTATATAGTTGAACCATGGTATTCGCACGAACACACCTAGTGATGGGGCGAAAATTGCGATAAAAAGTATAGAAAAACAAGGAAAAAAAACAGACGGGCCATCACTAGCAAAAATTGCCATGAGTTTTCCGGCAAAAAGAAAAAGAGGAAAGGTGAAAAATTGCGTGAGCGAAATTTTGGCGACCCTACAATTATACAAACGGGATATATAACATCTAGGGGCATAACTTCAGCAGCAAAGGCGTCAAGTTCCGCCAATATAGTGCTTTAGTAACCTTATTGCTCATTTCGCATCCCCAACGATACTCAACTATACTGCTTTGGTAACCTTATTGCTCACTGCGCATCCCCAACGATACTCAACTAATCACAAAACGTCCTCGCCGGCTGTGCGCGTAAGCAGGTGATTGTCCAGAAACTAGGAAATAGTCGATAGCGCAAAGCACCGAAACCGTTCTTTCCGACAAATCTCGTTTCTACGCGTCTATTTTGGGTGGTAATAAACCTTGCACCGGTTGTGTTGCGTGGACACAAGATCCAGTTGAAGTAGGTCGGCGTTCGCAGTCACACCTTGTGAGATAAACCACTTCCTCTACGTTTACGAAGAACCCTACCATCTGCGGAAAAGCGTCCGACACCACCTCTGCCTCCAGGGCCAGCAGTACGCTGCCGCGTAATACAATCAACGTCAAAGAGCCAAGTCATCCGGCTCGTAAAGGGTAGCACGAAGCTTTATCGCCACCCGGTTTACTCGGTTACCTCGACCCAAAGCGCCAACCATCACCAACGGCGCCTACTATTATCACGGGCACCACCGACAACAATATTAGCCGCAACCTTATCAGCTACGACCATAACGGCTACAACAATACTAGCCGCATCCTTATCAGCTACGACTATACCGGCTATGACAATGCTAGCGCAACCCTATCAGCTACGACCATAACGGCTACAACGATACTAGCCGCATCCTTATCAGCTACGACTATACCGGCTATAACAATTCAAGCGCAACCGTATCAGCTACGACCGTACGGACTACAACAATACCAGCTACAATAACAACCACAGGGCAGCGAATACAGGCCTGCGGCCATACCAATTGCGACAACGAATATCAGCGGTTATAGCGGTGAGTTCGTTCCAATACTGAACTAAATATACGTATTTGTAGTCTCAACCTTGTTATTTATTTTTTTTTTGACTCTGCAACAACATATATTGTTAATATACAGACATATTCAAATTCAAGGCTATCACCCTAGTATAGAATCTTAACACGTAATACATACATACCTGCATATACCCAAGTTAAAGAGAGCAAGCTGCATCCACTTGTAGTAAAGTTAACTTATTATATCATGCAAAAAAAAAAGTAGACGTAACGTAAAGTTAAGTAGATTGGTTTAATTAACTTAGAAGCAAGAAAAAAAAAACAATACCAGCACTGACTGGTAAATGCAAAACAGTTTACGTTTTACCTCAACACGTAAAACGATTTCGTTAATTTTACCATAAATTTAAAAGTTCACGTTTTACCTGAACATGTAAACGATTTCGTAAATTTTTCGATGAATTTAAAAGTACGCGTTTTACCTGAACATGTAAAACGATTCCGTTGATTTTCCTATAAATTTAAAAATTATGTTTTACTTGAATATGTGAAACAATTTCTTAGAGGAGTATGATTTACCCCAAATTTAATCTTAATTGCGTTTATAACAAATTTTCTTAGTACATATTACATATTAGTGTCATTATACTATGCGTTATACCGAATTGATATTTTGTTAAACTCAAAAATAAGTTCTACTACAACAACATATTAATTTTGTAAGGGGGCCCCAATTATCGGAATTTGTATCCAAACTGTATAGCCCTAGAATAGGTTTGTGAATGAAACGAAAACGGGCATTTAACCAAATTTTTAATTTGTATGTAATATATCTACTATTCATAAGCACATTTATTTACAATTTTTTTTTTTCACACCAAGCGCTTATAACCCTTGTCAAGAAAAAAGGGGGGTGACATAAATATAGGTATAGCTTTAAATATTTCTTTTATAGCATACATACGTTAGTAAAAATGAAATTTGAATAAACTTGTAAATAATATGGGAATGCTGGCGTCGCCATTTATTTAGAAAGCACGTAGGGTTACCAGGTAAGGGGACACCGAAATACAGGTGCGTCGGTGGCCATGGTTTTTGAGGGTGGTATCAGCACCGGGCGTCGCAACACCACCCGCGGCGCCCCCTATATATATTCGGCCCTTTTCCTTTTTGCATTTTAATTTTCAGCGGTTTTTTCCATTTTCAGGGTTAGTAACCGGCCATGTCCGGTTCGGTAACATTTTTTGCGTTAGTTTTTTTGAATTTTTAAGTTTTGAATTTAACGGTCTGTCCGTGGCATCCGGTTCGACCGGATGTCGTTTATTTTGTATTGATAAACGTTTTGAGTCGGTCTCTCCGCTTCTGGCAGGTTTTTTTTTTTTTAATTTGACAGCTTTTAGTTTTGATAGGCATGATAGGAATTTTTTTTCTGTTTATGGCGCAGGAACAGTAAGGTTGGCAGGGACCCGCCCCAGCCGGCAATGGCTAGCCACTGTGCACCACCACATCATGCCGACCGCCTTCCTTACTGCTTCCACCGTAAATGCGATTCCATAACAGATGGCGCCCAACGTGGTTCCTGAGGCGCCGGGTGCGAGGGTCACTCCAGGTCAACTTGTGAAGTTGACCATCCCACCAGTCCGAGTGAACAGCCACAGGAGCTGCCACCTACGTTGCGGTAGGATGGTTAGACGGATCAGGGTGTCCGGAGTGATCATCGTCTCCGGTAGCTGAGGGATCCACGGGACTTCACGTCAGTCCTCCGAATTTTTGTATTCACCCGGTGAGGCAGTGCTGCACGCACTTTATTTTTTTTGTAGTTGGGTTTTTTTTTTGTTGCCGGAATGTTGTCCGTAGTCGGCGTTGGTAAATTTTGTCCGCTAAATGGGTTTTTTTTTGTAACGTCTAATTTTTATAACTTTTTACCTACCGAATTTGTGTTGTCATGTGTGAGTGAGTGGGTGAATTGTAAGGACCCCAGCTCATCCCACGTCTCAGGTGGCAACACCTAGTGCCACCTGGATTGTGACGGGTTGAGCTGGGATTCAAAGTGGCACTCCTTCCTGTCCCACCAGACTGGGGGAGCGGTTCCGAAACCGCTCCACCCATTGCGGCGGAGGCAGGAGGGGTGTCCAGTGAGAATGGACGGGAGGCCTCAACACCCCCAACCAGTCCCAGGGGCAAGCCCCTGGAGACTGCCCCTGCGTTGCGGCTGGGCGTGTTGAGATCAACCCGTGTGTGCCTGGAGTGACCCTAGTGGCACCAACCAGTCTCGGAGGGGGGCCTTAAGACCCCCTCGCATTTCGGTTGGGAGCACTAGGGACAAGTATGAATGGATTTGTGATTTTTTGTTTTTGCCTGTGGCCCGAGTGCCTTCGGGAAGGGGATGCCAGCATTCCCATTGATTATATAACTAATCATTTTTTTCTTGCAGCTTGACTTTTTTTTTGTACGGCTATCAATCGTAGCAATTATTATTTGCGAGCTTTTTGTATTTCCTCGCGCACCTGTAGATATATATATAAAAATTTTTTTTATCAATCATCGTTAGGTATACGAAGTGAAGGGGTGGAATTAAACTTTTTTTCTCCCTCCAATCCCTAACTGCCTTACGTGGCAACAATTTTTTTTTTAATCTACGTTTTGACCTTTTTTTTTGAATATGTCGCGCGACCAGTCTTTCGGGCAAGCGGGCCGGAATACTCCGTTCGGGAGTGCGGGGAATTTCCGGGGAAACCAGAACCGGGGCGGTAATAATAGAGGGGCTTTCTCCAAGGCCAGGCGTCCCTTGGTGGTGCACACCCCAGTAGGGGGACAATACGGAGATCCCACGGTAATGAACGTGGGCTCGGACCTGAATGACCCTCGCGATAAAATGGACAGACCTGTAAGCGCCAGTAACCTTAATGCGCCCTTATTAAACACGCATGATATTTCGGGGCTAATGACCAATGTGTCGACCTATGCACCGGATGGAGCTGGTGCCTTACCATTACACCAAGGAGTTGGAAACTCTGGAGAAGCTGCAGGGGATCGGGCGAATACCCTAGGAATGCAGGATGAAGCTACTCGTGGAGGCTCGTGGGTGGACGTGCTACACCAGCTGTTCCAGGCTTCGCAGGAGGAAATGCGGAGAGACCATGGACCAGCTCAACGCCGATCTCGAATCCGCGCAGCAATCAATTCATCAAAACCGGAACGCAAATAGGATGGACCGTAACCCACTTCCAACAATAGTACCACCAATGTACCCGACTCCGAGCAGCATAGTAGTGAAACCGCAGGAGTGGAAAATCTCATTCGACGGCACTGGGAGCGTAGCCGATTTCCTTTTTAAGCTGAACACCTTGTGTGAGCGCACTCAATGCACGGACGAACAAATTATGGCTAGTTTCCACCTGTTTCTTTCCGGGCGGGCCGAAGAATGGTACTGGCTGTTCACAAAACAAAACCCTAATGCGACCTATGCCTTTTTATGCTACTCATTGAAAAGAGATTTTGGCACCTTGAAAACTGATCACGAGATCATGATGGAGATCTCCATGCGCAAGCAGAAAGCAAGTGGGTGCTATGACGTGTTCCACACGGACATAATCTCCTTGAACGCACGCTTAAGAGAACCCATGTCGGAGCTTCTACTGATTGACATAATAAAAAGAAACGTCAACAGTAGCCTTAAGCTGATGCTTTTTAACGCAGATGTAAGGACCCTTCATGATATACGCGATGTAGCACGCAGAGGTGAACAAGTGCTGAAATAAAGCAAGCTGTGACAGCCCCGGACATAAGGATGGAAGGAGAGGACGGCGAAATGGATCCACAGATAGAGGCGCTGGAATATCGACGCAACAGGAGGCCAGACTATTCGGGAATCCAATGCTGGAATTGCCAGGCAATGGGCCACTCATACATATACTGCGAGGAACCCATTAGGAATCCTTTTTGTTTTAAATGCGGCCATAGGGGAGTATTAACTCCAAAATGCCCTAGGGACCATCGCAGGCAGGGAAACCAGTACCCGAGCGAGAAGGCGGGGGATCCTCGTTCGGCTTCATAGCTCCCACACTAGCCGGTGCTCGAAGTGTCGTCCCGTGCACCGAACCAGAGGGTGAATCTCTGCATGGAGGTGGTGAGCTTCCGAGGTGCAGTAGTACCCTGGCAAAGGAACACCCAAACGTGATAATAACTTACCCTGACAGTACGGACAATTCGAATAGTTCTGAATCCGAGAGTCAAACATCCTCATCAGCGATGGGAGAGCCGACCAGAATTCTGCAACGCCAGCATAGGGATGTCGCTTGCCAAACGCATTTTTCACCAAACCTTGAAGAAAGGGAACATAGGTACGAACAAATAAGACATACCATTTTTGAACAATACCCGGTATCGGACAATATTTTGAAGTTTTGGAAGAGATACCACAGGAGAGTACAGGAGCGTAGACTGCTGCAAGCCACCACGTTAACGCTTACAGAGGATGAAAGGCCTCTCGTAAAGGCTAAAATTAAGGATAGTTTTCTCGTAGGGTTGTTGGACTCGGGAGCCAACGTTTCCATCTTAGGGAAAAATGGATTAGAATTCCTAGAGGATAACGGCTTCGAATATCAGCCCCTATATGCGTTCGTATATACCGCGGGCGTTTTTACCTTGTTCCCTCATTGCTCCAAGAAGCGTATTTCGGGGTAGATTTTTGGAGAGCATTTGCGTTAGCTCCCGAAATATTCCCAAGCGTAGAGTGCATAGAGATTAGACTTGAAAAGGAAGAGGAACTTAACCTCCATGAATTGTCACCAGACCGGAAATTAGAATTGCAAAAGGTCATCGAGACGTTTCCTTCGTACGAGAAATTAGGCCTAGGCCAAACTAAATTAGTGGAGCATCACATTGACACCGGTGATGCCGTTCCCATAAAAAGCAAACATTTCCCTCTTTCGCCACCGAGGCAAGCCGAAGCTTTTAGCGAACTAGACAGGTTACTCGAGTTAGGAGTTATAGAAGAATCAAACTCCCCGTGGTGTAGTCCTGTAGTACTGGTCCGGAAACCAGGTAAAGTTAGGCTGTGCATAGATTCCAGGAAGGTCAACGCGGTGACTAAGAAGGACTCATACCCTCTTCCTCATATCAACGGCTTATTGAGCAGACTAAAGGATACGCATTTTATTAGTGGCATTGATCTGAAGGACGCGTTCTTCCAGATCAAATTTACAGAGTCCTCCAAGGAAAAAACAGTATTCGCAGTTCCGGGGAGGCCTCTGTACCACTTCAAAGTAATGCCATTTGGTCTGTGCAATGGACCGCAGACTATGAGTAGGCTGATGGACAAGGCAATCCCTTCGCGTTTGCGAGAGAACGTCTTTGTCTATCTGGACGACCTGATGGTATGCAGCACTAATTTTGAAGACCACCTGAAATTGCTAGCGGAAGTGGCCCAATGTTTGAGAGACTCAGGGCTGACAATAAACGTGAAGAAAAGTAAATTTTGTCAGAAGGAAATACGCTACTTAGGGTACTTGATAGGCAGCGGGTGTCTGAAAGTGGATCTGGGAAAAATAGAAGCAATGCAAAACTTCCCGATCCCTAAATCCCCTCGGCAAGTGCGTAGGTTTGTGGGCATGGCGAATTGGTACAGGGCGTTTATTACCAACTTTGCTGACTTGGCAGGTCCCTTGACCGATTGTCTCCGTAAGTCAGCAGGCCCGTTCAAGCTTACCTCTGAAGCTATAGAGGCCTTCGAAAAGCTAAAAGTAGCTTTGAGTTCCGCCCCTGTCTTGGCCCAACCAGACTTTTCAAAGGAATTTGTAATACAATGCGACGCTTCCAAAATAGGTGTTGGCGGAGTGTTGTTCCAGGTCGATGACGAGGGCGCTGAGCATCCGATCGCGTTTGTGTCGAAAAAACTGAATAATGCTCAACACAATTACACGGTAACCGAGCTGGAATGTCTCGCCGCCATAATCAGCATGAAGCGTTTTCGACCCTATGTTGAAGGATTACCGTTTCGTATCATCACGGACCACTCTAGTCGTAAGTGGTTAATGACATAAAAGGACTTGAGCGGGAGCTTGGCGAGGTGGTCGCTCTTACTGCAAAGATACGACTTTAAAATGGAACATCGTAAGGGCACCCTGAATGTAGTACCAGATGCGCTGTCGCGGTTTGTTGCCGATGAGTTGACTTTCACTACCACACCCGGGAAAATAGATTTAGCCTCTCCCGAATTTAGCAGCAACGAATATTTGGACTTGATTCGGACCGTCACCGAAAACGAGGAATCGCTTCCGGATTTACGAGTGGTGGACGGGGTAATTTTCAAACGAGTTAAATTTCGTAAGGGGGTGGAAGGGGAAGAAGACTCACTGTGGCGATTATGGTTGCCGAAAGGGTTGACTGAGGAAGCAGTGAGATTAGCACATGACGCTAACCGGAGTTACCATGGCGGGTGGCAGAAAACCTTAGAACGTGTTAGGCAGAAGTACTTCTGGCCGCAGCAGGCTAAGGACGTCAGGGACTACGTCCAGCGTTGTGATACCTGCAAATCAGTAAAACCTACTAATCAGCAGTCGAGACCGCCTATAGAAAATACCTTTGTATCCGAGAGGCCATTTCAGCGATTATATTGCGATTTCTTAGGCCGTATCCGAGATCTAAGCGGCGAAATCAATTTCTTTTCACGGTCTACGGCTACGATCCACTTGGGAGCGTATTCGCGCATGGTTCAATTATGTACAGGTTGGCTCATCTCATCAGCTGATTTTATTTATGTCATTGCATGGTCGAAGGGATTGTCAAAAGGAGATGGCAAACTCAAAATAAAACCAACACATTGGCAACATTTTACTTACACATACAAAAACTGCTAAGTTTTATGTTTCCATTCCATACCATTCGCACCAACACCAATACACAGATTTTGACAATTTGAACAGACATGTTTTGTTGCTTCACAGATGAGCCAACCTGTATATAGTTGAACCATGGTATTCGCGCGAACACACCTAGTGATGGGGCGAAAATTGCGATAAAAAGTATCGAAAAACAAGAAAAAAAACAGACGGGCCATCACTAGCGAAAATTGCCATGAGTTTTCCGGCAAAAAGAAAAAGAGGAAAGGTGAAAAATTGTGTGAGCGAAATTTTGGCGACCATACAATTATACAAACGGGATATATAACATCTAGGGGCATAACTTCAGCAGCAAAGGCGTCAAGTTCCGCCAATATACTGCTTTAGTAACCTTATTGCTCACTTCGCATCCCCAACGATATTCAACTATACTGCTTTGGTAACCTTATTGCTCACTGCGCATCCCCAACGATACTCAACTAATCACAAAACATCCTCGCCGGCTGTGCGCGTAAGCAGGTGATTGTCCAGAAACTAGGAAAGAGTCGATAGCGCAAAGCACCGAAACCGTTCTTTCCGACAAATCTCGTTTCTACGCGTCTATTTTGGGTGGTAATAAACCTTGCACCGGTTGTGTTGCGTGGACACAAGATCCAGTTGAAGTAGGTCGGCGTTCGCAGTCACACCTAGTGATATAAACCACTTCCTCTACGTTTACGAAGAACCCTACCATCTGCGGAAAAGCGTCCGACACCACCTCTGCCTCCAGGGCTAGCAGTACGCTGCCGCGTAATACAATCAACGTCAAAGAGCCAAGTCATCCGGCTCGTAAAGGGTAGCACGAAGCTTTATCGCCACCCGGTTCACTCGGTTACCTCGACCCAAAGCGCCAACCACCACCAACGGCGCCTACTATTATCACGGGCACCACCGACAACAATATTAGCCGCAACCTTATCAGCTACGACCATAACGGCTACAACAATACTAGCCGCATCCTTATCAGCTACGACTATACCGGCTATGACAATGCTAGCGCAACCCTATCAGCTACGACCATAACGGCTACAACAATACTAGCCGCATCCTTATCAGCTACGACTATACTGGCTATAACAATGCTAGCGCAACCGTATCAGCTACGACCATACGGCTACAACAATACCAGCTACAATAACAACCACAGGGCAGCGAACACAGGCCTGCGGCCATCCCAATTGAGACAACGAATATCAGCGGTTAAAGCGGTGAGTTCGTTCCAATACTGAACTAAATATACGTGTTTGTAGTCTCAACTTGTTCTTTATTTTTTTTGACTCTGCAACAACATATATTGTTAATATACAGACATATTCAAATTCAAGGCTATCACCCTAGTATAGAATCTTAGCACGTAATACATACATACCTGCATATACCCAAGTTAAAGAGAGCAAGCTGCATCCACTTGTAGTAAAGTTAACTTATTATATCATGCAAAAAAAAAGTAGACGTAACGTAAAGTTAAGTAGATAGGTTTAATTAACTTAGAAGCAAGAAAAAAAACAATACCAGCACTGACTGGTAAATGCAAAACAGTTTACGTTTTACCTGAACATGTAAAACGATTTCGTTAATTTTACCATAAATTTAAAAGTTCACGTTTTACCTGAACATGTAAACGATTTCGTTAATTTTTCGATGAATTTAAAAGTACGCGTTTTACCTGAACATGTAAAACGATTCCGTTGATTTTCCTATAAATTTAAAAATTATGTTTTACTTGAATATGTGAAACAATTTCTTCGAGGAGTATGATTTACCCCAAATTTAATCTTAATTGCGTTTATAACAAATTTTCTTAGTACATATTACATATTAGTATCATTATACTATGCGTTATACCGAATTGATATTTTGTTAAACTCAAAAATAAGTTCTACTACAACAACATATTAATTTTGTAAGGGGGCCCCAATTATCGGAATTTGTATCCAAACTGTATAGCCCTAGAAGAGGTTTGTGAATGAAACGAAAACGGGCATTAAACCAAATTTTTACTTTGTATGTAATATATCTACTATTCATAAGCACATTTATTTACAATTTTTTTGTTTTCACACCAAGCGCTTATAACCCTTGTCAAGAAAAAAGGGGGTGACATAAATATAGGTATAGCTTTAAATATTTCTTTTATAGCATACATACGTTAGTAAAAATGAAATTTGAATAAACTTGTAAATAATATGGGAATGCTGGCGTCGCCATTTATTTAGAAAGCACGTAGGGTTACCAGGTAAGGGGCCACAGAAATACAGGTGCGTCGGTGGCCATGGTTGAGGGTTGAGGCGCCCCCTATATATATTCGGCCCTTTTCCTTTTTGCATTTTAATTTTCAGCGTTTTTTCCCATTTTCAGCGTTAGTAACCGGCCATGTCCGGTTCGGTAACATTTTTTTGCGTTAGTTTTTTTTTTTAATTTTTAAGTTTTGAATTTAACGGTCTGTCCGTGGCATCCGGTTCGACCGGATGTCGTTTACTTTGTATTGATAAGCGTTTTGAGTCGGTCTCTGCGCTTCTGTCAGGTTTTTTTTTTAATTTGACAGCTTTTAGTTTTGATAGGCATGATAGGAACTTTTTTTCTGTTTATGGCGCAGGAACAGTAAGGTTGGCAAGGACCCGTCCCAGCCGACAATGACACTGTGCACCACCACATCATGCCGACCGCCTTCCTTACTGCTTCCACCGTAAATGCGATTCCATAACAAGATGAATTATTGTTCTGTGCAGGTAAGGGACGTAAATATTGAAACAGAGTGGGCCAATTAATGGTGACTTATCCATAACCAGATAGAACAGCTGATCGAACCTACCTTATTATTGTTCGCTGTAAAAAATGAACCAATTTCTACTCCAAGGTAGGAATTGCCATCATCCGGTGGCAAAATCCTGATAAATAATTTTGCATATAAATGCTACAACAACGATTTGAGCCAGATAAATCCAGATAGAAGTCTGGTTCAATTTGTGAGCCAGATAATTTGTTAATTACTTCTTTTTAGTTTAGCAACGCTGCAACGTTAAATGAAAAAAGGCAGCGGCATCTGCCTATCACATTTCCCGTGTGCGAAAATTTCACGATATCTGCTTCTCAAGTCTCTCAATGATCCAGAGCATTCCCGTGAGAATTGAGTGTGAGCCGGAGCTGTAAAACTCACTGGAAGACGGCAATAGACACATATTTCAGTTACATCTGCGGATAATGCTTTGTTGTTGTTGTTGTTGTTGTAGCGATTAGGTTACTCCCCGAAGGCTTTTGGGAGTGTTATCGATGTGATGGTCCTTTGTCGGATACAGATCCGATACGCTCCGGTAACACAGCACCATTAAGGTGCTGGCCCGACCATCTCGGGAACGATTTATATGGCCACATTAAACCTTCAGGCCATCCCTCCCTCCCCACCCCCAAGTTCCATGAGGAGCTTGGGGTCGCCAGAGCCTCGTCTGTTAGTGAAACGGGATTCGCCGCTCGAAAGTGAGGTTGACAATTGGGTTGGAGAAGCTATATATTGCGCTACACAACCCCTTGAATCCCGAGGATAATGCGTATTGAAATTTAGTAGTACAAATTTTATGCACAGCAATTTCAGAGGTGTTTGACGCTTAATCTGGAGACATTGGTGCTTTATCGGTAACCGTATCGGTAACCTTATAACAGCTGATTCGACCAACCTTATGAGAATGAATGCAATCGATTATTGGTGCCGCTAAGGTCGTACCCGTATCGTAGCCAACCAATTGGGTTTTGGTTACCGTCGTAACGATAAACAGCTGATTACGTTAGGGATACGGATACAGCGATACGACATACGGCACCAATGACTCCGGCTTTAGTAGTCCACATAAAGTTTAAGCCATTGTTTACTATAGTCATAGTGTACAAGTACAAGTGTGTTGTTGTTTCGGTTGAAAACGGTCAATTGGGGTTCTGTGCAGAGACGTAAAAGATTGAAACAGGGTTTATGTAGTCACAAAGGTGGTGGTCCTGTTCCACAGCATTTTAATTTTATATCATGGCAAAAAGTGTTCAGTTCAGAGTTATTGATTTTCATTAAAAGTTTAAATTATTAGGGAGGGTTACTCCTTTCAGTGTAAAAAGCAGAAAAAACGTAGTTTTTCAAATTATTGTGAAAAACTTTTTAATTTGAAAGTCTGTACCAAAGTTCACTATATTTGTGTAACACAAGAATCTGGAGGTCAATCCCTTAACTATGAAAAACTGAAAAATGTACACTTGTTGAAAAGTCATTTGTACACACAATGTACACTGTGAATTTAGTTGTGTTTTTATGCACAAAATTTTGAAACTAAAAACAAAATATTCATTTGTCAGAAAAAATGAAGAAAAAACGGCCTAATGTCAAAAAACCCTATCGAAATACAAAATGTGGCTTGTTTGTTTTTAATGAACTACGTTGTATTTTTCTTGTATTTCGTTAGTTTTTTAAATATAGTTCACACACTTACACCAATACTGAAACCTTATTGGCTTCCTCGACAAAAAATATAAGAGAAAATAAAAGAAAAATACATAGAAAATAAAGTAGTGTCATATAGGAGTTTGATTTGTTTGCACTTACAGCACCATTTTATTTGCAGGAGACTTTCACAGCTACAAAAATTAAGGCGGATTTACACAGACGCTTTGGTTGTTGTGTTGCATTCATTAATTCATCTGTCGGGCGAAGTATCGAAAAATTTACATAAATGCTTTGGTTGCGTGCCTACGCTTTGACAACGCCATACGAAAAACAATGAAACGCTGTACGTTATCTTTGCTTTAAAGCGAACAAAGCGTTTATATAATTTTGCCCTTACAAGCCAACCTAATAAAACCGCACTGCGTTTTTTTAGCGCACGCAAACAACCGGCGCTTTTTGTCCTAACCCAAATAAGCATGCGTTGCGACAATGTAAAGCATGTGTGCAAACGTCAAATCTAAATGCCACGCAGAATAAAAATTGGAAATCGAGTTAGGTTTTCACGCAGCAAAATCAATTTGGGTTGCTCTCATACAAGTTGTATGTGCATGAGACATTTTTGACAGAAAATGACTTGCGTGCGTTTATATTAGGTTGGCTTGTTATGCATTTGTGTAAACAGCCTTAGAAGTGAAATTTTTCCATGTTACACGCGTGGCGCTTTATATTTTGACTCTAATTTAAATAAATTTTGCTTTCCGTATGTTTCCGCATTGTTGCGGGCTACAAATCTTCTAGTATTCTTATTTCCGCGGAAATATATGCAACTATTTCATCTGTAAATACTACAAAGTTTTATTAAACTATCAAATGCAACTCAGCTTGAAGTACTCTTACGTACCAAAAATGCAACTCTAGACCTGAGATTTGCATCAGGTGAGCGAGGCTGTTTGTAGTTTTGACGTTTATCGCTTAGCTGACACACTTGTATAGGTACACTATGACTATAGTTTAAGGCCCGATTAATGGTGACTTATAACCATAAAACCATAACCAGATAAAACAGCTGCTCTTACCTCCTGAAATATATTACTCGATGTGATTTTGAAACGCTACTGCACCATCGGTCATAAAGTATTTGGTAAGGTATTCCCGATACTCGTATGTACTATTTCGGCCCCTTCTTCGAAATGAGTGTACTGTCCGCAGCGGACCTCCACAAGTTCTTAGTTCGTTCCTCCATTCTGCACTCGCCCATTCTCCGTCAGTGTAGTTTTCTGGGTAATACCATCGACTAGTATCGTGGAACATAATGAAATTATGCAGCACACATGCGAGACTATTTTTTCTGCAATTTCAGGATAAAACTCCATT
This sequence comes from Eurosta solidaginis, assembly GCF_040869045.1. Classification (NCBI taxonomy): domain Eukaryota; kingdom Metazoa; phylum Arthropoda; class Insecta; order Diptera; family Tephritidae; genus Eurosta; species Eurosta solidaginis. The sequence continues at coordinate 98,120,277 of NC_090319.1, read as the reverse complement.
TTGGTTTTCAATACTCTCCATCGCGCAGTCAAAATCCCAAATGCGTTTTCTATAACGCGGTGGGCCCGCGACAGTCTGTGATTAAAAACTCGCTGTTCCCTTGTCGTATTCATTCCACTATATGCTTTCATTAGATTGTTTTTTAAGGGAAATGCACAATCTCCAACGAAGAAATGCGGAAAGGGTTGTGACGATAATGGAAGAGGAGTATCTGGTGGAAGTGTTAATCGATTTTCCAACAGATCTTCCCCAAACCTTGTTGCATGAAAAATGCCTCCATCGCTTTGACTTCCATAAGCTCCTACGCTTACAGCGGTAAACTGGTATTTAGCATCGCATGCTGCGAACAATACGATGCTGAAAAACTGTTTATAATTAAAAAAACAGTGATCTTGACTTCGGAGGGCATTTTATAGCAACGTGCTTTCCATCAATAGCACCTTCACAATTTGGCATGTTCCTCATTTGGGAAAAAGTCAGTTGTTATATCTTTTTATTGCTGCTCTGTGGGTTCACTTAAATATATTGGGGAAAGCGTTTGCCAGATAGCCTCGCAAGTCTCCAACACAATTATCCTCACAGTGCTCTTTCCAATTTTGTGGCTCCAAGCTATTTTTTGAAAGGAATACCATGTGCCAAGTACCTAAAAATCATACTAATTAATACAATATACGATGCTAATATCTGGAAATTTTTTACTGAAGTGTAATTGATAAACGTTCTTCCACACCAAATTGTTGTTTGAAGCTGGTTAGTGATGGAGTCATTAGTTTTAGCAAAGTTTCATAAACCGGCAGGGACATTCTTGTATGCGCAAAAAACTCGCTTTCGTCCATATCCTTAATTCTTAAGAAAGTCTTTGGTGATATCCGGCTTGAGCCCTATTAGCATTAATGGGGCGGGCATGCCATCGTCTTTTTTGTCTTAATTTCCTTCTTTCAGCATATAACGCCATTATGCTGAGGAACAAGTTGTCAATTTCTTCGTCACTGCTCATGTTAGCTTAAACAGGAATAGATATATATGTTTTATTTACTTCTTTTCTTAATTATCCATTATATATAGTGCGGTTCATAGATGCGATAGCAAGGAATCGCCGGCAGACGAAACCCCAACCCAGGAGATAAGAAAATTATTGCTCTCAATGCCGAGATCAAGCAATTGGTCGACCAACAGACAAAACGGTAAGAGCACCTCAGGATATGCAACCGCTTTGCTGGTGTTGGTATATATGGTCAACCGTCAATCCCTAACAGACCCTACCAAATATAACGACAGAGTATTAATGCACTTCAAATATATATAAATCTTCGCCTATATGTAGTGATATATTTAATTAAATCTGTAAGAATACAGAAATATTTATTCATTTGTTAAACTTTTAATATGTGAACAGCTTACATTGAGATACTTGTAGATATGGGGCTTTATTCACCACCTAATTGTTTCACTATGTAGATATGCACTCAATTTGTTGCAATATTAATAAAAATACTATTAAAAATGTTTTCTTTTACTTTATTTTGATTACAAATTACCAAATTTTGCAATCACTTTACACAATCACTTTTTATAAACAACATTCCCAGCTCGCGACAGCAATGGTCAGCTGTTTACGGTTATGGCACCATTAATCGATCACAATAGAGATGGTTATGGATATGGGTATGGTTACGACTATGGCGTTAGGGTTAAGGAAGTTTGGCTTTTAAGCATTGTTTACTATATAGTTTGGCAGCTTAATTCGAGGTTATGTTGCGAATAGAGTGGAAGGCAATCGCAGGCCGTGAAAATAGGCACTCGAATGGAGTGGAATGAAGAACAGTAGGAAGACCAGAGTTGCATTGGATCAATCATTGCATCAATATTAAAGATAAATTTAGAAAAAATAATTAAATACTTGAGTATAAGCAAACATTTTCTTTCAATTACTGCAATTAAGGTGTCCTAGATGCTATATATTCCAAAATTATAACATTTTATGTCTGTTTAAAAATTTAACTTCAATTTCCCTAAGATTTCCGTAATATGGCCACTAGTGATGTTTGTGTGTGTGTGCAAATTTTTAGCGATCAGCTGTTAGTTGCGCTACTTGGTAAAGTTTACAATGGTTTAAGCGTAAACATCTATAGCGGGGAGTTTTGTACACATATTTTAAATTTTCCTATTTGGATACAATACGTTTAAAATTTGGAAAAGGATGGAATAGTGTATAATTCCATCACTCAGGCTACAATAGCAACCCTTTTTATCATTCGCATTCCGCGCGCATTCAATCCAATTTGGTGTCATTTCCTTCTGTGCACGATTTAATTGCAAATATTTTGTTTGCAGAATAGACTGTTGCTAGATTTTATTTTTTCTCAAAAAAAAAAAACAAAAAGTAAACCATCACAATGGGATTATTAGATTTATGTGACGAATATTTTGGCGAACGGGATATATATAAGCTGCTCGAACTGGAAAAATCTGCATTACCCAAAGATATAAAAAAGGCCTACTACAAATTATCGCTTCAAGTGCATCCCGATCGTGTTAAGGATGAGGAGAAATCCACTGCAACAGAAAAATTCAAAGTTCTATCAAAGGTATATCAAGTACTTTCGGATAAACAAAAACGTGATTTATATGACGAACAAGGCGTCATAGACGACGAAGATGATATGGAGGGTAAACTGAACTCGTGGTTGGAATTATGGCGTCAAATATTTAAGCCGCTCACTGTAGAGGACATTTCGAATTATCAAAAATCATACATAGACTCCGAATTGGAACGAAATGATATGAAAAAAGCATATTTAAATGGCAAAGGTTGCATAAATCATATGATGAATGAAGTGCCATTCCTTAATGTGGAAAATGAGCCGCGCATGCAAAAAATCATTCGCGAAATGATTGATGCCGGGGAAGTGCCAGAATTTAAAATATTTACCGATGAGCCAACTAATAAACGCCGTCGCAGGCACAAGAAATATGCACGTGAATCTGAAGAAGCAGAAGAGATTAAGAAAAAAATGCAAAACGATAATAATAGTCTGGAAAGGCAAATTATGGAACGTAATAAGTCGCGAGAGTCTAACTTTGATTCGTTCATGGATAAATTAATGGAAAAATATGGTGGCGAAGATGCTGAGGACGACTCAGAGGTGTTCGATATTTGCGGTAAAGTTAAGTCGAAGAAATCATCTTCAAGAAAGAAACCAAAGGGTACACCTAAGACGAATGGCGTAAAAAAAGGCAGGGTTCAAAAAAATCGCAAGTAGACTTGATGGTATAAATTTATAGATTTGTATTTAAGGATAAGCGATTCACTGTTCACTCAATTATAGTTTGTAAAATACCTATAAACATAATAAAATAAATTAGTTGTAGATTTATAAAAAAAATTGGTAATTAATTACACACATTATGTATATATATAACATGTCATGGAGGGTGGAGAAATTTCAGAAGTTATAATACATATGTGTACCGATGTGTATGAATTTGAGGTGCGCAGCGCCGGTGGAAGTCAGCCGTGCCTCACAGTGTTCCAAACCACATCGGATCTAATTAGGTAAATCACCGGCCCACCATCTGTGCGCACCGTTGGTACCAAATATTGCATTGGGTGAGAAATACAATCTACCTTGGTGTGGTGCGAGGCCAACCTTGAACTTCTGTTATTTTTTGGATAATGAAATTCGGTTGCCGGGAACTCCACCGTGAGTTTCAATACCCCTTCAAAGCCACTCTTAAATTGTCGCTGCATCTTAATATGACCCTGGCCATCGTAATTAAGATACAAATACACAATTACAATAATTGTACTAGCGGATGTCTACACAAGATCGTTTGGTACACAGATGTTTCGAAGATGCCAGGGACTAGAGTCTTTGGACCCAGATCCAAAATATCAGTGCCTCTGGGAGTACACCCGAGCATATTTGAAGCAGAAGTGTTCGCCATAAGTGCGCTGAGGTGAATCTTCAACACGTATACTCCGACGAAACACTTCCCACACTCTGTGGCAGTCAAACCACACTCAAGGCAATTTCGGAGATCGAAATAAAGTGAGCACTGGTCCTTGAATGTGTGGAAAAACTAAATAAATTAGTAGCACACAATGTAGTTCTGCTGGCCTGGGTCCCGGCCACAGGGGAGAGTAGGGCAATGAGCAGACAGACAGCTTGGCTAGAGATTCAGCGACTGCACAACCGATTGGTCCTGAGCCGCTTCTTCCAGGTAGCCCACAGGAAATAAGGCGTCACTTATTATAAAAAAAAGAGGGAAAGGAGACAATCGAAGTTACTCGTAGGAGGTTATAGTACAAATCACAATGACAGCCCTTTCGAAAAATAACCTAAGAATTCAAACAACTATTCTTACAGGACATTGTAGACAACAGCCATATGCAGAGATTGGGCTTAAAAGACGTAAGGCTAAGTTTTTGGGCTCACCATGACCAGAGCATTATCACATTCAATCCCTCAAGCCTAGAGAACTACTAGGCTTCATCAAGGAAAGCGACTTGGATCAGGTGCAGTAAAGGAGATTAGGGCACAATAGACCAATGGTCGCAGTGCAGTCCTCAATAATTATCAATCTAAGGGACGTGAACAATCTTCTGAAAACCGCAGTACGAATGAAATGTTTACTAGCCTGATCACAATTACGAGATGTGAATACAACTTTTCCTAGCATCAGAATAGTATGAAACTGTCTCCTTCATTTTATGCTTTGGTCTCCACTTATAGTTCTTGTTGTATTAACAGTGCTGCGCCCCATTCAATGAGCACGACCATTCACAACTTGTTGTTGTTGTTGTTGTTGTAGCAGCAGTGCTTCGCCACATCCAATAGATGCGACCGATCACAAATTGTCATCACAACTTATTGTTGTTGTTGTTGTAGCAGTGCTTCGCCCCACCTAACAGCCACGACCGATCACAAATTGTCATCAATATCCTCTAACGGGAGTCCAAGGAAACTTGCTGTTTCAACAGGGGTGGACCATAATGAAAGGGGTGTTAGAGGCGTTGGTTCCACGTTACAATTAAAGAGATGGTTGGTGTCATGTGGGGACACATTGCAAGCGGGGCATACATTTTGTATGTCGGGGTTGATTCTGGATAGGTAGAGTTTAACCTGTTACAGTATCCAGAACGAAGTTGAGCAAGAGTGACACGCGTTTCCCTTGGGAGTATGCGTTCCTCTTCCACAAGTTTTGGGTACTTTTCTTTGAGTACTGGATTCACCGGGCAATTCCCGGCATAAAGGTCCAACGCCTGTTTGTGGAGTTCTCCAAGGACCTGCTTGTGTTTTTTTGCTTCATACGGCTGGATTCTCAGGTGCCGTATTTCCTCAAAATGCTTACGGAGATGACTCCTTAAGTCCCTAGGCGGTGTTGGCTCATCAATCAGATGTCTCTTGGGATGCCCAGCTTTCTGGGTATACAACAAGAACTGTTTGGTTAGCATCTCATTTCTCTCCCTGATGGGGAGTATTCTCGCCTCATTATGTAGATGGTGTTCTGGGGACATAAGAAGACAGTCCGTGGCGATTCTGAGAGCAGTATTTTGGCAGGCCTGTAGCTTCTTCCAGTGGGTATTTTTTAGGCTAGGCGACCATATAGGTGACGCGTAGCACGTAAACGGCTGGCCAATTGCTTTGTATGTAGTTGTTGTAGCGACAAGGTTGCTCCCTGAAGGCTTTGGGGAGTGTTATCGATGTGATGGTCCTTTGCCGGATACAAATCCGGTACGCTCCGGTACCATAGCACCATTAAGGTGCTAGCGCGACCATCTCGGGAACGATTTATGTGGCCACATTAAACCTTCAGGCCATTCCCTCCCTCCCTACCCCCAAGTTCCATGAGGAGCTAACGAGTAACGAGCCATGGTTGACCGTATCAAAAGCTTTTGATAGGTCTAGCGCTACGAGTACTGTTCTATGGTGGGGGTTTTGATTTAAACCGCATTTATCTGGGTGCTGATGCCATTTAGCGCGGTGGTGGTGCTATGGAGTTTTCTGAAGCCATGCTGATGACAGGCTAGCTGCAAATTTGCTTGGAACTAGGGGAGCAAAATGGCTTCAAGCGTCTTTGCTACTGGCGATAGGAGAGATATCGGACGATACGACTCTCCTATGTTAGCTGGTTTCCCAGGCTTTAGTAGCGGGACCACCTTGGCCATTTTCCATTTTTCGGGTATGAAAAAGGTGGAAAGAGACAGGTTGAAGGCATGTGCTAAGTATTTGAAACCCTCTTTCCCTAGGCTTTTAAGCATCGGCATGGCTATGCCGTCAGGGCCCACTGCTTTGGATGGTTTAGCGTGACCAATGGCCTCTTCAACCTCTCTGGCGGTGATGGTATTTGGTGACACCCTGAATTTATGTTTATGTGCGTGTCTGTTGGCCCGCCGTCTATCTTTGTCGACCGTAGAATGCATTACATATTGACGGCAGAAAGCGCTCGCGCATTTTTTCCAATCCGACAGCACTTTATCGCCGAAGGCGATGGAAACTTTGTCATTGTGCTCAGACGGATTCGATAGTGACTTTACGGTGGACCAAAGTTTACCCACACCGGCAGAGAGGTTACAACCTCTTAGGTGCTCCTCCCATTTCGCCCTCTTGTGTTCATCCACAAGCAATCTGATGCGTTGGTTTATATTCCTTATTTGGGGGTCGCCTGGATCGAGCTGTCTTATAAGGTCACGTTCTCTCGCTAAATTTGCGGCCTCCGCCGGGAAGTGGGGCCAAATTTCGGGAATTCTCCCGGCGGGAATGAAACGTGCCGAGGCGGATTCAATGACCTTGCGGAAAGCACGCTCCCCTTGACGGGCATCAGTCGGGATAGGGAGGGCAGCAAAGAGGTTGTCTGTAAAAGATTTGTATTCGTCCCACTTTGCTTTTTTAAAGTTTACGAAAGTGCGTTTTTCTGTGACGATGAAGTCGGTGGTACGCTCGAACGAAATAAGTTTAGGCAGGTGGTCGGATGCCAATGTTACCATCGGCTGCCAGTTGGCGCAGTTTACGAGTTCTGCGCTCACGATTGAGATATCCGGCGAACTGTGACAGCTTCCTACCATACGTGTGGGGGCGTCACCGTTTATTGTGCAGAACGTCGTTTCTTCTATTCTATTATCCGCCAACATCTCACCCCTACTGTCCGCCCGCAAGTTTGAATGCCATAGATCGTGATGGACATTGAAGTCGCCTAAGATAATGCGATTGTTGCCAGTGAGTAAGGCGCTAATGTTAGGGCGGTATCCACTGGGGCAACAGGTGGCAGGAGGGATGTAGATGTTGAGGATTTCTAGGTTTGCATCGCCTGACCGGACAGATAGGCCTTGACGTTCTAAGACATTGTCCCTGTGGTCGATGCCAGGATCAAATATATGATATTGTACAGAGTTGTGTATGATAAACGCGAGGCCGCCTCCATTTCCGCTCATGCGATCTTTTCTGTGGACATTATATCCAAAACAGGTTTGCAGTGCAGATCTTGCTGTGAGTTTAGTCCCTTGAATCGTCCATTACGGTTTAACTTCAGAATTCTAAAGTGTATAGGGGGAGACGTCGCCACTCTTGGAGTAAGTGACGGGTGGCTACGCCTGGGTTGAGGAAGGCCAGGACGCAACTGCTGTTGTGGCCCTGGGACTGGGCGTCCTTTGGCAAGCATTGGAGTACACGGTAGATTGGGGTTTGCGACCTGGCAACATGGCGCAATGAAACCCGTCGGGGGGTTGCCGTCGCGGAGACCAGAACATCTAGGAAAGTGGCGCCGCCCAAGGCAGGAGCTGCATTGGGCGGATGTCGCAAACATATATATTCTGTGCTGGCAAACGGTGTAAACGGAGGTAGTGACTAAGGTCTGTTTCCCTGACCTACACGATTGCTGCCGGAAAAGAGGGGGGAGAAGACGGGGGCAGGGGCTGATGCTCAGCATTGCTACCGACTACTTCGGAGATAGTAGTTATGAGTGGTAGCAGCTGTTTGAGTTGTTGGCGCCGTGGGGCGCGAGCAGCAGCGGGTACTAGTTGTAGTGGGGCTGCTGGATGGTAGTGGGGGGGGGGGGGGGGGCGCTAAGGTGTAAACTACGGGACGTCCTTGGACGTGAACAGCAGGGAGTCACAAAAGATTTATAAAAGTTACGTGGACGTCGGGTTTTGGGATCAAGTCCAGAACAACCTGTCCAATGCAACCATCCCTTACACGAGACACACTGAACCGAGTATGACCGTCCTAAAAAGATTCTTTTCCGGCAGATGCAGCAAAACCATTTCTCAGGACCGGGGTCAGGAGACGGACCCGGATTGGATTCGATACCTTCCTGGAGCAAGAGAATATGGAGCAGACCCGCTGCAAGGAGCTGCTGGGTGGATGACAATTTGTGGGAGGGACGCAGCAAATTAAATGGGGTTACACTGAAATGACAGTCCTTGGTCGGGAAAAATCCCGAGTCGCTCCGGTACATAGAACCGACTGCCTTGGGAAGCGTCATCTTGTCATCAAAGTCCTCTAACGGGTGTCCAGGGAAACTGGCTGTTTCAACAGGATCGAACAATAGGGAGATAGGTGAAAAGATGGTTGGTGTCAAGTGAGACACATCGCAGGACATACATTACGTAATTCGGGGTTGATTCTGGACAAGTAAGAGTTTAACCTGTTACAGTATCTAGAGCGCAGTTGGGCCAGGGTGGGCCGTGTCTCCCTTGGTTGTTGTTGTTGTAGTGTGCTTTCTTCTGCAAGGGTAGGGTATTGCATATTAATAACGGGGTTCACCGGGCGCGTCCTGGCAAAAGCGTTTACCGATTCAGTGTGGCTTTGGCTTAGGGCCTGCTTATGTTTTTCTGGATCAAAGGCTGTGTTGGCAGGTGCCGAATCTCCTCATAGTACTTAGGGAGATGTTCCCTTAACCCGCGTGGAGGCGGTGCTAGATCAAGCAGTTGTTTGCTAGGATGTCCTGGTTTGTGACAATTTAGAAAAAACTGCCTGTTCAGCATTTCGTTGTGCTCTTTAATATTAAGCTCTTTGGCCTCACTATGTAGGTGGTGTTCGGGGGTCATAAGGAGACATCCGGTGGCATTTCTGATTGTAGCATTTTGACAGGCCTGCAGCCTTTTCCAGTATGTGTTTTTAAGACCAGGCAACCAAACTGATGACGCGTAGCTCATGAGCGGCCGGCCAATTGCTTTGTACGTGGTCAGCAACGTTTCTTTATCTTTTCCCCAGGTGCTGCTGGCAAACGACTTGAGAATTTTGTTGCGGCTTTATATACAATTTCGGTGGCATGCGCCTTGAAGATTTGAGTAAGATCGGACGTTACCCCTAAGATCTTTAGTTGACTTATAGTCGGTAGTGTCCCGCGAGGACAGACACCTTGTAGTGGTGCATGGACTTACGCCAATCGTAAATTGTTGCGAGCCGGCCGGATGGGGGCAGCCTGGCTACCCACATCCGGCTAATTCGCCGCGCATGCGAGTGGTAACCAGGAACTGTTACCTCCTAATCCAGGGTGTTATGCGACATCGTGCCCATTGGGCTAGTATGCGGCCAGGAGGTTTACAACACCGGCTATATTATAACGGCACCTTACTGATACCGGGCCGCCTTCGGGAGTAAATATGGCCTTACCGCGTCAAGGGACTCTGCCGCGGTGGACGAACCGAGTTTCCCTATATATTAAAATAGATCACTACGTTTGCCATGTCAAGCATGTGATCGTAAGAACAAGATGATGAATACAAACACAAATACAAAGAACAAAAACAAACCGCAGGGTGGGAAAGCAAGCTAAATGCCAAGAGCGGCGGTAACAACAAACGCCGCAGGGAAGAACAGGGCGAGAGAACCTACTCCCTGAGCCATCTAAACTTGACGGCGGAAGAACTTGCCATTTTTGAGGAGCATGCCAGGGACGACGATGACCAAACGTCCGGGAGCGAGACGGTCAAAAAATCAAAAAATTGACACGGCAGTCAAAATCCAGCACCAGAGTGGGCAGAGCACCACCAAGACGGTTAGCGAGGATAAACAACACAACGGTGGGTCAACCACCACCGTCGGGAACAATATGGCCAGCAAAATTCAACAGCACGGTGGGCAAAGTACCACAAAAACAGAGCAGCGTCAAACCACACAATGGTGGGTTTATCACCACCAGTTGGCCAAGCCGAGGAGAGGCTAGGAAAAGCGACAAGAGCCCAGGAAAGGGGCACCCATCCCCCCAAGGAACGGAAAAAAGCGCAGCCAGAGACAGCCCTTGCGAAAACTGGCAAAGAAGACCCCGAGGGGATATGGAAGAGCGGCGGGAGAGTCGCAAACGCTCACCCTCAAGAGAGAGGCATCGACACAGCCAGGGCCGTAGAGAGAAAATCCAGGCCCGGGACTAAACAATTTACGGGCCCCTATAAAAAATCCACTAATACATTTGATTAAGTTGAATTAATGACGTCTCATTCATGAATCATTATTCATGGATTCCATCAAAACAAAATTTTGCAACATCAACTAAATGATTTTTGGACTAAGAGCTGAAAATAAAATTATCACAAAATATTTACTATTTATACTATTTTATTGTAACGTAGAAATAAAATTCTCTTTTAACAGCCACGTATTGTTTTAAATAATCTTTTCTAGTTATTTGGTAACATTATAGGGTAATTGTTTAAATGATGTATATTGGAACGATTTTCCGTCATCCCTTGTCAAATTTGGTTTTGAGACAAACCGGTTTCGGCGTTGTGCCATCATCAGTGTCGATTTTCGTTCTGGTCTGTTGTTGTCATTTGTCCTGTATTTATAGTTCGTAGGTATATGAGCAGGTATTGTCAAATTGATGCTTGTGTATATTTAGTTATGTGTATGTGCTGTGTGTTCGTTCAGAACCGAGGGTGGTTTACTAATCGATTTGTGTGGCTGACTGGGGTAGGTAGAAATCTGTGATTTTAGTCGTTTGACCTTCTTTGTCGGTTTTTTGTTTTGGTGTGTTAATTGTTTTGTGTTTATTTGTTGTTGTGCGTTTGTCTGTTGTACCTGTGTGATTAAGTTGTTTCCTGTAAACAAGTTTTAAAGGCTCGAATATTGTGTCAGAAATGGTGTTTATCTGTTCGTTTATTATTCTACCGTCGAATGTTTTCTGTTTGTAGATTTCCATGTTTTCGAGTACGTTGAGACGTCGGCCCTTTTCTTGTATGTGAAGAACCCTAACTGTTTTATTGATGTTTGCTGGGGAACATTCATTCTCGACCATGTGATTCGCGAAGTTAGACTCGGGTATAATGTTTGGATTCCGTATTTTTTTGTTGTAATCTCTAATATGTTCTCTGAACCTCGTTCTTATTTGCCGTCCTGTTTGTCCTATGTAACTATGCTGGCATCCGCAGGTAAGCTTGTATACGCCGTGGCTGCTAAACGGATCCTCTGAGTTAATGTTAGTTCTTAGTTTTCGCCCTAGATTGTTCGATGTTTTGAATGCTGTGTTAATGTTGTATTTTTTAAAGAAATTTGCCAATTTATATGTCGCTTTTCCAGTATATGTCATAGTCGTCCAGCTATTATTTTCTTTTTCATTATTTCTTTTTGGTTCTCCATTTGTCCTTCTGAGCTTATCTACTAGTGCTTTTTTATATCCGTTGTTTGCAGCGATATTATATATGACCTCAAGTTCTCTCTTATATGCCTCTTGTGTAAGAGGTGTTCTTTCAAGTCTATGTACCAAGTGCCTTAATGCTGCATTTTTATGATGTTGAGGGTGATTTGAGGTATTGTGTATTATTGTGTCGGTGGCCGTTGACTTTCTATATATGACATAGTTAAATCTTTTGGCTTCTTTATCAATATTTATCGTGAGGTCTAGATAGTTGATTCCTCCGTCTTTTTCGGTTTCCATTGTAAATTTTATATTGCCGTGCTGTTTGTTGAGGTACTCCAGTACGAGCTCTTCGTTATTAGTAGTTAAAACGCATATTATGTCATCCACGTATCTAGCATAAAATGACACGCCTAATTTGGACTTCAGCTCCTGTATGTACTTTTCTTCCAGATTTTGCATGAACACTTCCATAAGAATTGCTGATGTGGGGCTTCCCATTCCAAGACCGTTTGTTTGTCTATATATTTTATTGTTGAATTTAAAATAGTTTTGACGTAAAGTGGTTCTTAGCGTATTTGTGATTTGCATACTTTTTACTTTGTTTTTTGTGTTATGAACTATTGTTGAGCTAACTATGTCCAAAGTCTCCGATAGTGGTATAGATGGGTATAGATCTTTTATGTCAAAAGATACCAATTTGCTGTTTCTTGTTAGCTCTACGGTCTCGAGTCTCTCTATTAGTTCTGTTGTGTTAGCTATTGCATATTCGTTCCTTAGCTCCAGAGTGTCTATCAATATCGTTTTTAAATATTTGGACAGTTTGTAACATGGTGCCGATTTAAAATTAATGATGGGCCTCATTGGCGTGTCCGGCTTGTGGATTTTTGGTAGCGCAACCAGTGGAGGAGCCGAAGGGTTCATTTGGACCAATCTATGTGCCATGTTAGAATCTACTATATTTGTTGCATTTTTTTATAGCAACTTTGATTTGTTTTTGGTATTCATCTGTGAGATCCTCTCTCATTCTACGACATTTCATTTCCTCTATGAGATCCTCGGTTTTGGATATATATTTCTCTTTTTCGATTAGCACAGTGGTGTTTCCTTTGTCCGCTTTAGTTGTGACAATATTGTTTTTCCTTAGTTTATGCCGTAGATTCTTTATTGTTTTCTCCTCTGTATTCGGTTTTTGTCCTTCCTGTGCTTTCACCTCCTTTCTTATGATTTCTCTGCACATGTGTCTTGCGTGCTCCTGTTCTTCCTGTGGTATCAATGATATTGCGATCTCCGCATCTACAATCGCTTGCTCCGTTTTTCTTACTGTATTCTGGTCCATGATATTGTGCTTCAGGCCCTTTTCGAGAAGTTGTGCCTCTTCCTTGGTAATGGCCACTGTTGTGAGGTTAACGAACTTGTCATGAAACTGGTGAGTGTTTTGGTTTTGGTTACCCTCTCGTCGTCCTGCCAGCTTGTCCAATTTTCGGTTCAGCGACCTGTATTTTTGTTGTAGTTCCTGATCGACCTCTGTCTTAATGCGGTCGAAGCATTCCATTAATACAGTCGTAGGTAGTTGTTCTGCCAATCTTAAATGGATAGATAATAACTCGGCATTTATCTCATCCTTCTTCGAGTATAAGCTTTCCAACTCATATTTTAAAAAATCCTTTTCCGCTTTTCTAACTGTTTTCCTGCTAGATTTGGTATTTGCCTTTATTGTTATTTTTGCGAATTTCGGAGTAACATTCAATTCCAGGCATTGTTTGTTGAACCAAATGCTCGCCTTTGCTTTATATATTTTCAGTAGGCGTCGCTTGTAAATTGTTAGTAGTCCGTTCGCGTTCAAGTTAAAAGCCTGACAAGCAATAACTGACTTATCTTGTTTGGTTGATTTTCCGACAGGGTGGATAAATGATGTATATTGGAACGATTTTCCGTCATCCCTTGTCAAATTTGGTTTTGAGACAAACCGGTTTCGGCATTGTGCCATCATCAGTGTCGATTTTCGTTCTGGTCTGTTGTTGTCATTTGTCCTGTATTTATAGTTCGTAGGTATATGAGCAGGTATTGTCAAATTGATGCTTGTGTATATTTAGTTATGTGTATGTGCTGTGTGTTCGTTCAGAACCGAGGGTGGTTTACTAATCGATTTGTGTGGCTGACTGGGGTAGGTAGAAATCTGTGATTTTAGTCGTTTGACCTTCTTTGTCGGTTTTTTGTTTTGGTGTGTTAATTGTTTTGTGTTTATTTGTTGTTGTGCGTTTGTCTGTTGTACCTGTGTGATTAAGTTGTTTCCTGTAAACAAGTTTTAAAGGCTCGAATATTGTGTCAGAAATGGTGTTTATCTGTTCGTTTATTATTCTACCGTCGAATGTTTTCTGTTTGTAGATTTCCATGTTTTCGAGTACGTTGAGACGTCGGCCCTTTTCTTGTATGTGAAGAACCCTAACTGTTTTATTGATGTTTGCTGGGGAACATTCATTCTCGACCATGTGATTCGCGAAGTTAGACTCGGGTATAATGTTTGGATTCCGTATTTTTTTGTTGTAATCTCTAATATGTTCTCTGAACCTCGTTCTTATTTGCCGTCCTGTTTGTCCTATGTAACTATGCTGGCATCCGCAGGTAAGCTTGTATACGCCGTGGCTGCTAAACGGATCCTCTGAGTTAATGTTAGTTCTTAGTTTTCGCCCTAGATTGTTCGATGTTTTGAATGCTGTGTTAATGTTGTATTTTTTAAAGAAATTTGCCAATTTATATGTCGCTTTTCCAGTATATGTCATAGTCGTCCAGCTATTATTTTCTTTTTCATTATTTCTTTTTGGTTCTCCATTTGTCCTTCTGAGCTTATCTACTAGTGCTTTTTTATATCCGTTGTTTGCAGCGATATTATATATGACCTCAAGTTCTCTCTTATATGCCTCTTGTGTAAGAGGTGTTCTTTCAAGTCTATGTACCAAGTGCCTTAATGCTGCATTTTTATGATGTTGAGGGTGATTTGAGGTATTGTGTATTATTGTGTCGGTGGCCGTTGACTTTCTATATATGTCATAGTTAAATCTTTTGGCTTCTTTATCAATATTTATCGTGAGGTCTAGATAGTTGATTCCTCCGTCTTTTTCGGTTTCCATTGTAAATTTTATATTGCCGTGCTGTTTGTTGAGGTACTCCAGTACGAGCTCTTCGTTATTAGTAGTTAAAACGCATATTATGTCATCCACGTATCTAGCATAAAATGACACGCCTAATTTGGACTTCAGCTCCTGTATGTACTTTTCTTCCAGATTTTGCATGAACACTTCTATAAGAATTGCTGATGTGGGGCTTCCCATTCCAAGACCGTTTGTTTGTCTATATATTTTATTGTTGAATTTAAAATAGTTTTGACGTAAAGTGGTTCTTAGCGTATTTGTGATTTGCATACTTTTTACTTTGTTTTTTGTGTTATGAACTATTGTTGAGCTAACTATGTCCAAAGTTTCCGATAGTGGTATAGATGGGTATAGATCTTTTATGTCAAAAGATACCAATTTGCTGTTTCTTGTTAGCTCTACGGTCTCGAGTCTCTCTATTAGTTCTGTTGTGTTAGCTATTGCATATTCGTTCCTTAGCTCCAGAGTGTCTATCAATATCGTTTTTAAATATTTGGACAGTTTGTAACATGGTGCCGATTTAAAATTAATGATGGGCCTCATTGGCGTGTCCGGCTTGTGGATTTTTGGTAGCGCAACCAGTGGAGGAGCCGAAGGGTTCATTTGGACAAATCTATGTGCCATGTTAGAATCTACTATATTTGTTGCATTTTTTATAGCAACTTTGATTTGTTTTTGGTATTCATCTGTGGGATCCTCTCTCATTCTACGACATTTCATTTCCTCTATGAGATCCTCGGTTTTTGGTATATATTTCTCTTTTTCGATTAGCACAGTGGTGTTTCCTTTGTCCGCTTTAGTTGTGACAATATTGTTTTTCCTTAGTTTATGCCGTAGATTCTTTATTGTTTTCTCCTCTGTATTCGGTTTTTGTCCTTCCTGTGCTTTCACCTCCTTTCTTATGATTTCTCTGCACATGTGTCTTGCGTGCTCCTGTTCTTCCTGTGGTATCAATGATATTGCGATCTCCGCATCTACAATCGCTTGCTCCGTTTTTCTTACTGTATTCTGGTCCATGATATTGTGCTTCAGGCCCTTTTCGAGAAGTTGTGCCTCTTCCTTGGTAATGGCCACTGTTGTGAGGTTAACGAACTTGTCATGAAACTGGTGAGTGTTTTGGTTTTGGTTACCCTCTCGTCGTCCTGCCAGCTTGTCCAATTTTCGGTTCAGCGACCTGTATTTTTGTTGTAGTTCCTGATCGACCTCTGTCTTAATGCGGTCGAAGCATTCCATTAATACAGTCGTAGGTAGTTGTTCTGCCAATCTTAAATGGATAGATAATAACTCGGCATTTATCTCATCCTTCTTCGAGTATAAGCTTTCCAACTCATATTTTAAAAAATCCTTTTCCGCTTTTCTAACTGTTTTCCTGCTAGATTTGGTATTTGCCTTTATTGTTATTTTTGCGAATTTCGGAGTAACATTCAATTCCAGGCATTGTTTGTTGAACCAAATGCTCGCCTTTGCTTTATATATTTTCAGTAGGCGTCGCTTGTAAATTGTTAGTAGTCCGTTCGCGTTCAAGTTAAAAGCCTGACAAGCAATAACTGACTTATCTTGTTTGGTTGATTTTCCGACAGGGTGGATAAATGATGTATATTGGAACGATTTTCCGTCATCCCTTGTCAAATTTGGTTTTGAGACAAACCGGTTTCGGCGTTGTGCCATCATCAGTGTCGATTTTCGTTCTGGTCTGTTGTTGTCATTTGTCCTGTATTTATAGTTCGTAGGTATATGAGCAGGTATTGTCAAATTGATGCTTGTGTATATTTAGTTATGTGTATGTGCTGTGTGTTCGTTCAGAACCGAGGGTGGTTTACTAATCGATTTGTGTGGCTGACTGGGGTAGGTAGAAATCTGTGATTTTAGTCGTTTGACCTTCTTTGTCGGTTTTTTGTTTTGGTGTGTTAATTGTTTTGTGTTTATTTGTTGTTGTGCGTTTGTCTGTTGTACCTGTGTGATTAAGTTGTTTCCTGTAAACAAGTTTTAACGGCTCGAATATTGTGTCAGAAATGGTGTTTATCTGTTCGTTTATTATTCTACCGTCGAATGTTTTCTGTTTGTAGATTTCCATGTTTTCGAGTACGTTGAGACGTCGGCCCTTTTCTTGTATGTGAAGAACCCTAACTGTTTTATTGATGTTTGCTGGGGAACATTCATTCTCGACCATGTGATTCGCGAAGTTAGACTCGGGTATAATGTTTGGATTCCGTATTTTTTTGTTGTAATCTCTAATATGTTCTCTGAACCTCGTTCTTATTTGCCGTCCTGTTTGTCCTATGTAACTATGCTGGCATCCGCAGGTAAGCTTGTATACGCCGTGGCTGCTAAACGGATCCTCTGAGTTAATGTTAGTTCTTAGTTTTCGCCCTAGATTGTTCGATGTTTTGAATGCTGTGTTAATGTATTTTTTAAAGAAATTTGCCAATTTATATGTCGCTTTTCCAGTATATGTCATAGTCGTCCAGCTATTATTTTCTTTTTCATTATTTCTTTTTGGTTCTCCATTTGTCCTTCTGAGCTTATCTACTAGTGCTTTTTTATATCCGTTGTTTGCAGCGATATTATATATGACCTCAAGTTCTCTCTTATATGCCTCTTGTGTAAGAGGTGTTCTTTCAAGTCTATGTACCAAGTGCCTTAATGCTGCATTTTTATGATGTTGAGGGTGATTTGAGGTATTGTGTATTATTGTGTCGGTGGCCGTTGACTTTCTATATATGTCATAGTTAAATCTTTTGGCTTCTTTATCAATATTTATCGTGAGGTCTAGATAGTTGATTCCTCCGTCTTTTTCGGTTTCCATTGTAAATTTTATATTGCCGTGCTGTTTGTTGAGGTACTCCAGTACGAGCTCTTCGTTATTAGTAGTTAAAACGCATATTATGTCATCCACGTATCTAGCATAAAATGACACGCCTAATTTGGACTTCAGCTCCTGTATGTACTTTTCTTCCAGATTTTGCATGAACACTTTCATAAGAATTGCTGATGTGGGGCTTCCCATTCCAAGACCGTTTGTTTGTCTATATATTTTATTGTTGAATTTAAAATAGTTTTGACGTAAAGTGGTTCTTAGCGTATTTGTGATTTGCATACTTTTTACTTTGTTTTTGGTGTTATGAACTATTGTTGAGCTAACTATATCCAAAGTCTCCGATAGTGGTATAGATGGGTATAGATCTTTTATGTCAAAAGATACCAATTTGCTGTTTCTTGTTAGCTCTACGGTCTCGAGTCTCTCTATTAGTTCTGTTGTGTTAGCTATTGCATATTCGTTCCTTAGCTCCAGAGTGTCTATCAATATCGTTTTTAAATATTTGGACAGTTTGTAACATGGTGCCGATTTAAAATTAATGATGGGCCTCATTGGCGTGTCCGGCTTGTGGATTTTTGGTAGCGTAACCAGTGGAGGAGCCGAAGGGTTCATTTGGACCAATCTATGTGCCATGTTAGAATCTACTATATTTGTTGCATTTTTTATAGCAACTTTGATTTGTTTTTGGTATTCATCTGTGGGATCCTCTCTCATTCTACGACATTTCATTTCCTCTATGAGATCCTCGGTTTTGGATATATATTTCTCTTTTTCGATTAGCACAGTGGTGTTTCCTTTGTCCGCTTTAGTTGTGACAATATTGTTTTTCCTTAGTTTATGCCGTAGATTCTTTATTGTTTTCTCCTCTGTATTCGGTTTTTGTCCTTCCTGTGCTTTCACCTCCTTTCTTATGATTTCTCTGCACATGTGTCTTGCGTGCTCCTGTTCTTCCTGTGGTATCAATGATATTGCGATCTCCGCATCTACAATCGCTTGCTCCGTTTTTCTTACTGTATTCTGGTCCATGATATTGTGCTTCAGGCCCTTTTCGAGAAGTTGTGCCTCTTCCTTCCAGGGCCTGAAGCACAATATCATGGACCAGAATACAGTAAGAAAAACGGAGCAAGCGATTGTAGATGCGGAGATCGCAATATCATTGATACCACAGGAAGAACAGGAGCACGCAAGACACATGTGCAGAGAAATCATAAGAAAGGAGGTGAAAGCACAGGAAGGACAAAAACCGAATACAGAGGAGAAAACAATAAAGAATCTACGGCATAAACTAAGGAAAAACAATATTGTCACAACTAAAGCGGACAAAGGAAACACCACTGTGCTAATCGAAAAAGAGAAATATATATCCAAAACCGAGGATCTCATAGAGGAAATGAAATGTCGTAGAATGAGAGAGGATCCCACAGATGAATACCAAAAACAAATCAAAGTTGCTATAAAAAATGCAACAAATATAGTAGATTCTAACATGGCACATAGATTGGTCCAAATGAACCCTTCGGCTCCTCCACTGGTTGCGCTACCAAAAATCCACAAGCCGGACACGCCAATGAGGCCCATCATTAATTTTAAATCGGCACCATGTTACAAACTGTCCAAATATTTAAAAACGATATTGATAGACACTCTGGAGCTAAGGAACGAATATGCAATAGCTAACACAACAGAACTAATAGAGAGACTCGAGACCGTAGAGCTAACAAGAAACAGCAAATTGGTATCTTTTGACATAAAAGATCTATACCCATCTATACCACTATCGGAGACTTTGGACATAGTTAGCTCAACAATAGTTCATAACACAAAAAACAAAGTAAAAAGTATGCAAATCACAAATACGCTAAGAACCACTTTACGTCAAAACTATTTTAAATTCAACAATAAAATATATAGACAAACAAACGGTCTTGGAATGGGAAGCCCCACATCAGCAATTCTTATGGAAGTGTTCATGCAAAATCTGGAAGAAAAGTACATACAGGAGCTGAAGTCCAAATTAGGCGTGTCATTTTATGCTAGATACGTGGATGACATAATATGCGTTTTAACTACTAATAACGAAGAGCTCGTACTGGAGTACCTCAACAAACAGCACGGCAATATAAAATTTACAATGGAAACCGAAAAAGACGGAGGAATCAACTATCTAGACCTCACGATAAATATTGATAAAGAAGCCAAAAGATTTAACTATGTCATATATAGAAAGTCAACGGCCACCGACACAATAATACACAATACCTCAAATCACCCTCAACATCATAAAAATGCAGCATTAAGGCACTTGGTACATAGACTTGAAAGAACACCTCTTACACAAGAGGCATATAAGAGAGAACTTGAGGTCATATATAATATCGCTGCAAACAACGGATATAAAAAAGCACTAGTAGATAAGCTCAGAAGGACAAATGGAGAACCAAAAAGAAATAATGAAAAAGAAAATAATAGCTGGACGACTATGACATATACTGGAAAAGCGACATATAAATTGGCAAATTTCTTTAAAAAATACAACATTAACACAGCATTCAAAACATCGAACAATCTAGGGCGAAAACTAAGAACTAACATTAACTCAGAGGATCCGTTTAGCAGCCACGGCGTATACAAGCTTACCTGCGGATGCCAGCATAGTTACATAGGACAAACAGGACGGCAAATAAGAACGAGGTTCAGAGAACATATTAGAGATTACAACAAAAAAATACGGAATCCAAACATTATACCCGAGTATAACTTCGCGAATCACATGGTCGAGAATGAATGTTCCCCAGCAAACATCAATAAAACAGTTAGGGTTCTTCACATACAAGAAAAGGGCCGACGTCTCAACGTACTCGAAAACATGGAAATCTACAAACAGAAAACATTCGACGGTAGAATAATAAACGAACAGATAAACACCATTTCTGACACAATATTCGAGCCTTTAAAACTTGTTTACAAGAAACAACTTAATCACACAGGTACAACAGACAAACGCACAACAACAAATAAACACAAAACAATTAACACACCAAAACAAAAAACCGACAAAGAAGGTCAAACGACTAAAATCACAGATTTCTACCTACCCCAGTCAGCCACACAAATCGATTAGTAAACCACCCTCGGTTCTGAACGAACACACAGCACATACACATAACTAAATATACACAAGCATCAATTTGACAATACCTGCTCATATACCTACGAACTATAAATACAGGACAAATGACAACAACAGACCAGAACGAAAATCGACAATGATGATGGCACAACGCCGAAACCGGTTTGTCTCAAAACCAAATTTGACAAGGGATGACGGAAAATCGTTCCAATATACATCATTTATCCACCCTGTCGGAAAATCAACCAAACAAGATAAGTCAGTTATTGCTTGTCAGGCTTTTAACTTGAACGCGAACGGACTACTAACAATTTACAAGCGACGCCTACTGAAAATATATAAAGCAAAGGCGAGCATTTGGTTCAACAAACAATGCCTGGAATTGAATGTTACTCCGAAATTCGCAAAAATAACAATAAAGGCAAATACCAAATCTAGCAGGAAAACAGTTAGAAAAGCGGAAAAGGATTTTTTAAAATATGAGTTGGAAAGCTTATACTCGAAGAAGGATGAGATAAATGCCGAGTTATTATCTATCCATTTAAGATTGGCAGAACAACTACCTACGACTGTATTAATGGAATGCTTCGACCGCATTAAGACAGAGGTCGATCAGGAACTACAACAAAAATACAGGTCGCTGAACCGAAAATTGGACAAGCTGGCAGGACGACGAGAGGGTAACCAAAACCAAAACACTCACCAGTTTCATGACAAGTTCGTTAACCTCACAACAGTGGCCATTACCAAGGAAGAGGCACAACTTCTCGAAAAGGGCCTGAAGCACAATATCATGGACCAGAATACAGTAAGAAAAACGGAGCAAGCGATTGTAGATGCGGAGATCGCAATATCATTGATACCACAGGAAGAACAGGAGCACGCAAGACACATGTGCAGAGAAATCATAAGAAAGGAGGTGAAAGCACAGGAAGGACAAAAACCGAATACAGAGGAGAAAACAATAAAGAATCTACGGCATAAACTAAGGAAAAACAATATTGTCACAACTAAAGCGGACAAAGGAAACACCACTGTGCTAATCGAAAAAGAGAAATATATATCCAAAACCGAGGATCTCATAGAGGAAATGAAATGTCGTAGAATGAGAGAGGATCCCACAGATGAATACCAAAAACAAATCAAAGTTGCTATAAAAAATGCAACAAATATAGTAGATTCTAACATGGCACATAGATTGGTCCAAATGAACCCTTCGGCTCCTCCACTGGTTGCGCTACCAAAAATCCACAAGCCGGACACGCCAATGAGGCCCATCATTAATTTTAAATCGGCACCATGTTACAAACTGTCCAAATATTTAAAAACGATATTGATAGACACTCTGGAGCTAAGGAACGAATATGCAATAGCTAACACAACAGAACTAATAGAGAGACTCGAGACCGTAGAGCTAACAAGAAACAGCAAATTGGTATCTTTTGACATAAAAGATCTATACCCATCTATACCACTATCGGAGACTTTGGACATAGTTAGCTCAACAATAGTTCATAACACAAAAAACAAAGTAAAAAGTATGCAAATCACAAATACGCTAAGAACCACTTTACGTCAAAACTATTTTAAATTCAACAATAAAATATATAGACAAACAAACGGTCTTGGAATGGGAAGCCCCACATCAGCAATTCTTATGGAAGTGTTCATGCAAAATCTGGAAGAAAAGTACATACAGGAGCTGAAGTCCAAATTAGGCGTGTCATTTTATGCTAGATACGTGGATGACATAATATGCGTTTTAACTACTAATAACGAAGAGCTCGTACTGGAGTACCTCAACAAACAGCACGGCAATATAAAATTTACAATGGAAACCGAAAAAGACGGAGGAATCAACTATCTAGACCTCACGATAAATATTGATAAAGAAGCCAAAAGATTTAACTATGACATATATAGAAAGTCAACGGCCACCGACACAATAATACACAATACCTCAAATCACCCTCAACATCATAAAAATGCAGCATTAAGGCACTTGGTACATAGACTTGAAAGAACACCTCTTACACAAGAGGCATATAAGAGAGAACTTGAGGTCATATATAATATCGCTGCAAACAACGGCTATAAAAAAGCACTAGTAGATAAGCTCAGAAGGACAAATGGAGAACCAAAAAGAAATAATGAAAAAGAAAATAATAGCTGGACGACTATGACATATACTGGAAAAGCGACATATAAATTGGCAAATTTCTTTAAAAAATACAACATTAACACAGCATTCAAAACATCGAACAATCTAGGGCGAAAACTAAGAACTAACATTAACTCAGAGGATCCGTTTAGCAGCCACGGCGTATACAAGCTTACCTGCGGATGCCAGCATAGTTACATAGGACAAACAGGACGGCAAATAAGAACGAGGTTCAGAGAACATATTAGAGATTACAACAAAAAAATACGGAATCCAAACATTATACCCGAGTATAACTTCGCGAATCACATGGTCGAGAATGAATGTTCCCCAGCAAACATCAATAAAACAGTTAGGGTTCTTCACATACAAGAAAAGGGCCGACGTCTCAACGTACTCGAAAACATGGAAATCTACAAACAGAAAACATTCGACGGTAGAATAATAAACGAACAGATAAACACCATTTCTGACACAATATTCGAGCCTTTAAAACTTGTTTACAAGAAACAACTTAATCACACAGGTACAACAGACAAACGCACAACAACAAATAAACACAAAACAATTAACACACCAAAACAAAAAACCGACAAAGAAGGTCAAACGACTAAAATCACAGATTTCTACCTACCCCAGTCAGCCACACAAATCGATTAGTAAACCACCCTCGGTTCTGAACGAACACACAGCACATACACATAACTAAATATACACAAGCATCAATTTGACAATACCTGCTCATATACCTACGAACTATAAATACAGGACAAATGACAACAACAGACCAGAACGAAAATCGACACTGATGATGGCACAACGCCGAAACCGGTTTGTCTCAAAACCAAATTTGACAAGGGATGACGGAAAATCGTTCCAATATACATCATTTATCCACCCTGTCGGAAAATCAACCAAACAAGATAAGTCAGTTATTGCTTGTCAGGCTTTTAACTTGAACGCGAACGGACTACTAACAATTTACAAGCGACGCCTACTGAAAATATATAAAGCAAAGGCGAGCATTTGGTTCAACAAACAATGCCTGGAATTGAATGTTACTCCGAAATTCGCAAAAATAACAATAAAGGCAAATACCAAATCTAGCAGGAAAACAGTTAGAAAAGCGGAAAAGGATTTTTTAAAATATGAGTTGGAAAGCTTATACTCGAAGAAGGATGAGATAAATGCCGAGTTATTATCTATCCATTTAAGATTGGCAGAACAACTACCTACGACTGTATTAATGGAATGCTTCGACCGCATTAAGACAGAGGTCGATCAGGAACTACAACAAAAATACAGGTCGCTGAACCGAAAATTGGACAAGCTGGCAGGACGACGAGAGGGTAACCAAAACCAAAACACTCACCAGTTTCATGACAAGTTCGTTAACCTCACAACAGTGGCCATTACCAAGGAAGAGGCACAACTTCTCGAAAAGGGCCTGAAGCACAATATCATGGACCAGAATACAGTAAGAAAAACGGAGCAAGCGATTGTAGATGCGGAGATCGCAATATCATTGATACCACAGGAAGAACAGGAGCACGCAAGACACATGTGCAGAGAAATCATAAGAAAGGAGGTGAAAGCACAGGAAGGACAAAAACCGAATACAGAGGAGAAAACAATAAAGAATCTACGGCATAAACTAAGGAAAAACAATATTGTCACAACTAAAGCGGACAAAGGAAACACCACTGTGCTAATCGAAAAAGAGAAATATATATCCAAAACCGAGGATCTCATAGAGGAAATGAAATGTCGTAGAATGAGAGAGGATCCCACAGATGAATACCAAAAACAAATCAAAGTTGCTATAAAAAATGCAACAAATATAGTAGATTCTAACATGGCACATAGATTGGTCCAAATGAACCCTTCGGCTCCTCCACTGGTTGCGCTACCAAAAATCCACAAGGCGGACACGCCAATGAGGCCCATCATTAATTTTAAATCGGCACCATGTTACAAACTGTTCAAATATTTAAAAACGATATTGATAGACACTCTGGAGCTAAGGAACGAATATGCAATAGCTAACACAACAGAACTAATAGAGAGACTCGAGACCGTAGAGCTAACAAGAAACAGCAAATTGGTATCTTTTGACATAAAAGATCTATACCCATCTATACCACTATCGGAGACTTTGGACATAGTTAGCTCAACAATAGTTCATAACACAAAAAACAAAGTAAAAAGTATGCAAATCACAAATACGCTAAGAACCACTTTACGTCAAAACTATTTTAAATTCAACAATAAAATATATAGACAAACAAACGGTCTTGGAATGGGAAGCCCCACATCAGCAATTCTTATGGAAGTGTTCATGCAAAATCTGGAAGAAAAGTACATACAGGAGCTGAAGTCCAAATTAGGCGTGTCATTTTATGCTAGATACGTGGATGACATAATATGCGTTTTAACTACTAATAACGAAGAGCTCGTACTGGAGTACCTCAACAAACAGCACGGCAATATAAAATTTACAATGGAAACCGAAAAAGACGGAGGAATCAACTATCTAGACCTCACGATAAATATTGATAAAGAAGCCAAAAGATTTAACTATGACATATATAGAAAGTCAACGGCCACCGACACAATAATACACAATACCTCAAATCACCCTCAACATCATAAAAATGCAGCATTAAGGCACTTGGTACATAGACTTGAAAGAACACCTCTTACACAAGAGGCATATAAGAGAGAACTTGAGGTCATATATAATATCGCTGCAAACAACGGATATAAAAAAGCACTAGTAGATAAGCTCAGAAGGACAAATGGAGAACCAAAAAGAAATAATGAAAAAGAAAATAATAGCTGGACGACTATGACATATACTGGAAAAGCGACATATAAATTGGCAAATTTCTTTAAAAAATACAACATTAACACAGCATTCAAAACATCGAACAATCTAGGGCGAAAACTAAGAACTAACATTAACTCAGAGGATCCGTTTAGCAGCCACGGCGTATACAAGCTTACCTGCGGATGCCAGCATAGTTACATAGGACAAACAGGACGGCAAATAAGAACGAGGTTCAGAGAACATATTAGAGATTACAACAAAAAAATACGGAATCCAAACATTATACCCGAGTCTAACTTCGCGAATCACATGGTCGAGAATGAATGTTCCCCAGCAAACATCAATAAAACAGTTAGGGTTCTTCACATACAAGAAAAGGGCCGACGTCTCAACGTACTCGAAAACATGGAAATCTACAAACAGAAAACATTCGACGGTAGAATAATAAACGAACAGATAAACACCATTTCTGACACAATATTCGAGCCTTTAAAACTTGTTTACAGGAAACAACTTAATCACACAGGTACAACAGACAAACGCACAACAACAAATAAACACAAAACAATTAACACACCAAAACAAAAAACCGACAAAGAAGGTCAAACGACTAAAATCACAGATTTCTACCTACCCCAGTCAGCCACACAAATCGATTAGTAAACCACCCTCGGTTCTGAACGAACACACAGCACATACACATAACTAAATATACACAAGCATCAATTTGACAATACCTGCTCATATACCTACGAACTATAAATACAGGACAAATGACAACAACAGACCAGAACGAAAATCGACACTGATGATGGCACAACGCCGAAACCGGTTTGTCTCAAAACCAAATTTGACAAGGGATGACGGAAAATCGTTCCAATATACATCATTTATCCACCCTGTCGGAAAATCAACCAAACAAGATAAGTCGGTAATTGTTTACTTTAGCTCACAACTGCTAAAACCCGACCAAAAATATCGGGAGAGGTGTCAAAAGACGCGTTTCGATCCCAGGACCACGAATCCGAAACGGAAATTCAAAATTTTATTTCGTTTCGGAGATATTTGCAAACAAAATTGAAAATTTTCATGTGGTTGTTGTTTTGCTGACAAGAAAAACTGTGTAAAAGTGTTTTGCGCGGATATAGTTTTGGTCTTCAAACCGGTGTTGGACCCACTCAGGGTAATTTTTTATAAGCGCGACCGAAGGCCGCCAGTGCAGAGAGGTGTTCTGTGCAAAAATACTATGGATTCCACCCTCGGTTCGGAGCGCTCCGGGGCCATTTTTCGGTTTTTTGGAAATAACTTTTGACAGAAATAAAAATTTGAATTTCCGCTCCCGGGTACGTGGTCATGGGATCAAAACGCGTCTTTTGACACCTCTCCCGATATTTTTGGTCAGGTTTTAGCAGTTGTGAGCTAAAGTAAACAATTACCCATTATAGTACATTTCTGATAAATATATAATGATGATATTAATATAATGTTTTAATTATTCAATATAGAAGGTGTGACGGACTTATTTCTGCTGAGGTATGCCCAGTCCGTCCAGGGTTCCTATGGTTGGTGGGAGAACCTATTGCGATTGAAATAAGTAAACAAAGGAGTTCCGAAAACATTATAAGATTTATTTAAAAATGCAATGTCCTTAATAGCTACTCCTATTCTATGGCCCTGTCTCGTTAAGAGTAGCTGAAGTAGAACCCCTCTGCTAAGCTCTCCGTCAGTTGGAGTAGAAACCTCCTACTGAATATAAAACTAATCACGAAATGAAGTAGAAACCTTCAGGTCGTGTTTTGGTCAGTGGTAGAAGCCCACTGACTCATATGCCTATCTCATAGCTTCTGATCTTACAAGCTAATTTGTCGCCCTTATATACGATTTCCTACGCCGGCGGACGGTTATTTCCTAAAACAATTCATTAGTAACAATTCCTCCGTTATAAAATTATGTAGGACTGCGCGCAGGCAGTCAGTAATTTTACAATAACAATTATAACAATTATGAAAAGTAGAAATGCAAAAATCGAATACTAGTCTAACGCTACTTTCGCTGCATTCTATTAGTATATACATACGCTTACATGCTAACATACGTTTTCCCTTCTTCCATTATCATGCCTATGGTTGTACATATGTATATATGCATACTTTTGATCATGTAGGATAATCCGCTATCCCGGCATTTAGTATCCCAATTTTCGGGAGCCCTAATATACATAGCGAACAGTGTACCTAATCTCGTACATACGTTTGTTGTATGCCTGTCGTGTTTTCCAATCTTCGCTTTACCAAAGAGGATAGTCGACCCCTCAACCAGAGCTGTAAAAAGATTGAATCAATTGAGTGTGCATTCTCTCAGCATTCTTTTAAAAAATTTTGATTTATTGGTTGTCACGTACACCTACTTTCAGCTCTTTGGGGTACCCTTTACTAGCTCAGTGTAACAATGGGTAGTGGTCCTTAACCCTGCCCCCCCAAAGAGCCAGACGGACACATATTCATATCTCCTCTTCGTTCATTTTTACCCACACACCTTCAAACCCCAAGAAGCCCACCCAACCTTGGACTGCTCGCCTCATTTTTTTGCGGTCACCCTAATGCCATGCTCCACCCACCTCTACTTACCTCTTCATCCTGCCATCCTCACACCCCGCCCAAAAAGAAATCAGCAAGCCATACTACTGCTCTTTTCAGTTCAATGACGTATTTTAATAATTAACATGATCTTCAACTCTACACACGAAGGAAATAAAATCTTATTCACAAATACTCAAGCTTCGTTTAAATTAAACAATATTTTCCTTCAAACACTTAACTTCCATATACATACATGCAAATTTGAATTTACCAAATCTGGGTTTTTTGCTTTATCTCGCAAAAAAAAACGTACATATATCAATTTACACAGATTTATAGGAGCAGAAAAATAACGTATGGAAACTGTATTTCTAACGTATACAAATTTTATAATAAACCAAAAAAAATCACAATGTACATGTAAATTCCGTATATAATAAAAATATCTATGATCAATATTCTTTTGGGACTATGTTCCCGGGTCTTTCCGTCACCAAAAAGATACCAAACTCTTATCTAACCAGCTGGAGTTATGAGAAAAAAGGAATAGTTTTAAACACACCCTAATGCCTGTCTAAAAGAGCTCTTTTATGTGGGGATTGGGGGGCTTGTTGATGCAGGGTTCATACCCTCTGCCATAAAAAAAAAGGTAAGACAAAAAAAAAAAAACAGTCTAAATCGTTTCGGTATCTATTGTGACTGACAGACACCTTACAATTTTCTAGAATTTCCGATATACTAGGAACATTATGTTTAAGACTAAAACGGACCATTGACTCGGACGCATGCCAAGGCACATCCAGCTGATATTCAGATTTTTACAGCATGTACAATTTGGGATACAAAAAAACAATTTTTAGATTACCCTGACTTGTTTATTAATTCCTATCTCACCTAAACTATGGTGAACTTTTATGCTGCGTGCTATAACGAGGTAGGTCGCTCCAACGTTAAGGTAAATGGCGAGACGAACAAATAAATCCAATTGGATGCAGCTTTCCGAGATGCAAGATTTGTTGTAGGGTTTTGAATAAATCGGCGATCGAATGTGTAGCGGATTTGCCCGCAATAACGCCGAGTACGTATAAAAATGACGTCAACTACGTAGAACGAATAGGGACTTTGCATCAAAAATGGTGTTGAATTTTATCAAAAGGTTGATACTCGCAACACTTTGACGTCGAAGTTGCACAAAGAATTGTTGTATTTGAAAAATTTTGATGCCGAATTCGTGGAAATTCGTAGCTTCGTAAAATTGGATTTTTGTACGATACGTGATTCGCAAAGAACTGTGATTCGTGAAAAATTCGTGATTTGTAGAAAATTCGTGGTGCGCAAAAAAAACTGTGATTCGCAACAATGTGATTCCCTGGCGCTTCCAGAAGGCTTCACTGGCCACCTCCGGTTCCCACTGCGAGAATAAAATCTCAATTAGCGCCACCTAAAACAAATTTCCTTTTTTTTTTTTCTTCACTACGGCTCCCAAACACGATTTGGCGTTCACGCGCCTTATGTCCCACATGCATCACTGTTATATTGCCCTCATACCTACGCACAATATGACATGAATGCATCCACAAAAATTTATTATTTTGTTCAAAAAAAAAATCAAAGCGATAGTAAATTCTAGAGTTTGGGATTATGCAAACGAAAACAATGCTTGAGTGGGAATCTTCACCCAAGAGAATCCGTGCCTGCGGATTTAATGAGGAGGCTGGTGACCGAAGTCAAACTTGAGGTCGCGTGAACCCCAAACGGCGCGGAAGTCTAGATGACAAAAAAAAATCCTTTAACATTTACGGACTCACCTGCTTATTAATTATTCCACCTCTCTCTGCCGCGATGAATCCTGTCCTGGTAGTTGGGTTTTGGTGTTGCCCTTCTCCCTCCCGATTATCGACCGAAACCGCGTTCAGAACCGAAGGCACTTTGTCTTATATCAAAACTACCGAATTGTTATTCTCGGCACTACACTGACCATTTCTGGGTCTCCGCGCACAGGGAATTTTAAAAAACTTGAACCACACACAAAATTTTCGAGGATATCTTCCTTACAAAAAAGCGGCGCGCGCACTTCAGCTTGATATGCTGCTATACTTTACTTTATTTTTGTTCTCCTTCAGTTACCCCCTTTTATACCATCCGAACCGCTGAAAAGAACCGTTTCCTTATGCCGTTTCCCACGGTCTTTCTTTTGTCTATTCCAATCCTGACCACCCTATATCCATCCCTGTCCTTATTCTCACCATATCAAGCACGCCCATCTGGCAATCTTCCAAATGAAGCTTTTTTCATCATTGTGAACTTATGTGAGTTCACCATGGTGTTTTATTTTGGGACATTTCATTTGACATTTCTCGTGTTTACATTTTTTTGTAAACACAATTTTATAAAATTTTATTAAAGTTTCGAGTTTAGGTGCGAGGTCGACTGCTGCCTAGAAGGTCGAAAGAGGTGTCCCACGACGCGTCTTAATCTCGCGGACAATATACCGAAAGCGGAAATTAAAAATTGTATCTCTATCCGGAGATATTTGCGGTGAAAGTTTGTGCTCTTCAGGTGCTTGCTGTTAAGTACCCACCAAAAAAAAACTGTGAACATAAGTGTGTTGTGCGGATATAGTTTTGGTCTCCAAACCGGTGTTGGAACCACCCAGGGTACTACTTTCTACGCGCGGCCGTAGGCCACCACGTAGAGAGGTGTTCTGCGCAAACCTACTGTGGATACCACCCCTGGTTTAGGAGGGGGGCCCGAGGGTAAATCTTTGGTTTATTTGTTCATATATTTTGAACAAGGAAAAATTTAATTCCATCTTGCTGTTTTTACCAGCGTACTCCACCTCGACATGCGAGGCTCCCTACATCCAAGCGGGCCAAGGTGTGAGTGAAGCCCAACGCGGGGACGACCCACGACCTGACATGGTTTCATATTATAAATCTCCATTCCTGAATGGCTCAAAATACCTAAACTCAAATCTAAAGTGTGTGTGTTATTGAATGGTAAAATATAATTCAATATAGAGTGGGAATGTAGGAACCATTCCCAATCTTTTTTTTTTTTGTAGTTTGATTTCTGAATGGCTAACTCAAAAGCTTTAAAACGCCAATTGTCCCTCTTATTTAGTAATTATTGTCTTCTGGATTCTTAATATGTGTGTATCTGTCATCTACTTGAAGCAGCTGTTTGGTTAGCGTAGAGACAGTAGAGATCATGGCGGAACGGTACAAGGTGGCAGCATGGGACAGCTGATTATAAACTTTTTTTATTTGATTTGATACCTCAACTTCCGGCGCAGTACGATGTTGACATTTCTCCATCGAATTTACAAAAACAAAGTACATGGAATTTTTATTTATGTTTGTGGGTATGTCACAATGCTGCCACCTTGTATCGTTCCGCCTTGTTTGTATTGTTTCCGCTTGTTGATCATTGTAAATTTTACCAAGTAGCGCAACTAACAGCTGATCGGTGAAAATTCGCACATTCGCACGCACAGTTCTCGACTCAGTTTCAAAAAAACTTTAGATTATTTAATTAAAATTTTAGAGTGAGATAATCCTTTCAAATTTATGTATACAGAATATATACGGCGTTTTTGTTGTTATTGAAACAATAGTTTTATTTATATTAAAGCTTTTATCATTTTTTTTTTTTAACTTTGAAAAATCTCCGAACACCGTTCCTTCATTATATGACATTTGACTGCCTAGTCCACTGCCTTCCACTCTATTCGCAACATAACCTCTACTTAAGCTGCCAAACTATATAGTAAACTATGTTGTTGATTGTTGCATTAAATCGCTTGGTTTTAGTAGTTGATTTTTGTTGATCATAGTGTACCTATACAAGTGTGTTCACTAAGCGATAAACGTCAAAACTACAAACAGCCTCGCTCACCTGATGGAAATCTCAGGTCTAGAGTCGCATTTTTGGTCTCAACGACAACATTTTTGACTACCAATCGTATCGACTTTTTCAATTTTCCAATCATTCGGCGCACTCGGTAATGGTATCCATTTTGAATTCGCTGTCATTCCGAATCCAGCGAGTGCCTGTCAGAATGCTTGACAGATAAGTCAACACACTTGCACTTGTATACTATGTTGTTGATGTACTCCATTTATATGGACAGATGTATGCTTTTTTTTTAACGTTTACTTTGTGCGAAGGGCGTGGTGGATGGTATCATAACACCGATAAACCAATTTTTCTTAATAATTTTTTTTTTTTTATATATCTTAATCTTATATTATTACTGTACTACCTACCCTTGCAATGTCCCCTTTATTCTTATTTCTGTTCTGTGTCCCTAGGCTAAGCTCTTTAAAATTTATTGTAACCATTAAGTCTTATTTTACAAATTATTTATTGTTTATCTAAGTTATTGAAACATTTTTTGAATTTTCGCCTTTGTTCTGTCACTGTTCTGACTAGCACTATAAAATAATTTTGTCAAATTGTTGTGTTAGGAAAAAATTTAATAAAATACAAATACAAATACAAAAAAAAATACAAATTTTGCTTCTGTTTTTGATAGGAATTCAACTAATTGAGAAATTTTGCAAGATTTCATATTGTTAAAAATGTCATAAAAATTTGAATTATTTCGAAATAAACTAAAATCATTTCTTATATTATCCAAAAGGTTACAATGAAACGCTTTATGTACATAGCTGTCAATCTGACCACATCTGCAGTTATAATAGATTATTGCATTAATTTTGTACAGATAAGCCATGTCATAGGTAAAGCCTGTGAAAATTCTGTTTATTTGTTTAATTTGAAAGGGTGTAAGTGGACATTTGTGAAACCACGACCTCTTTTTAATATTTGGGAAAACTTGAAAAAACAGATTTGGTTTTTTTGACGAGTAGTCTGTAAAATCTTCATGCCATTTTTGCCTGATTTGATTTTTGATGGCATTTAAGGCTTCATCACTAGATAGTTTTGTATTTATTACTTGTACACAATTTGTTGCATTTTTAGCTAAGAGATCCGCCTTTTCATTCCCTGGGATACCTTTGTGACTAGGTGTCCAGATAATGTCCACTAAGTCAAAGTCGGCAGTACTTAATATTTGATGTATGTTATATACACACGAGTTTTTGGTTGAGCTTTTAGCTAGTAGTTGACATGCAATAAGACTCCCTGCAAAAATTGTTGGATTACGTGTTCCATTTTCTTCATGTTGGAGTACTCTAACAATATTCCTTTGCAATGCGTTTGCGGACCACCATCAGCCGATCATTGCTCGTTTTTTAACGACCGTGATCACGACACGATGACGATCGGACAGAGTTGCAAAAAGTAAAATATTGCATACAAATAACTGATAATAAAATTTTACTATAGGTACTCTGATAAAATGCAACCGCGCACTGGTTATATGTATACATAGTATATTATAGAGAAATATTAGTTTATTCACGCAAATTCTAAATAACATAGGAATATTCATAGTATAAAATATAAAAGTTGTATTGCCCCTCTTCATTTACTTTCATTTTAAATTAAATTCACTCCGATAATTCTTTCCGACACAATTCCTCTTTAGTACTTTGCCATATGATCCTCTGTGGGTGCTCCATGGAGTACTACAGTGAAAGTACTTTGGAAAGTACTCTATGGAATACTCACAAAGAAAGCGAGAGTGCGATCACCTACTCCTCTCCTAGGACATCGCAATGTTAATTGGAGCACATTTTTTGTATGAATACAGATTAGTTTTGGAACACTCCTATACTCCTAAAGGAGTATAAAACTTGATGAGGATATAAAATCCAACTTGAATTGATATTCCTCTTTTTCTGTGTAGTTGTATATTCCACATCCCGTGGTCCTTGTGCCAACGCACGCATCCGTGAAAAAAACTTTAAATTGTCTAGAATCATACTCCTTTATCATTTGTGTATATGTGGTTTGCGCACATCTAGAGCTGATGTTTTCTGTTTTGTCATTAAAGGTGTTTGTAATGATCTTTAAACATGGAGAAAAAACAGTGGAATCAATGACCTCAAGCCTGTCGAAGACCTGCCTGAACTCATTGAAAACTTTGCTATAGCTGAAAGTTGAGCGTATAAAAAACGCTTGAAGTCTTCGTTCATTGAGTGAGCCATTTTGCCCTTTCCGCAGGGTGTAATTCATTTGCCAGAACATAAATCAAAGGGATAGGCGTCGAGGGAGTCACCCCTAGCGTCCACCTGAGAAAGCTGTTCTGAAAAATTTGAATTCTATTGTTTATTGATTCAGGACAATTTGCTGTAGACGATATTCAATTTTACTTCTTACTAGTGATTTGTAAAGATTTAGTGCAACTTGTGGGTGTAAGCCCGCTTTTACAGTAGTTGGGCATTTGAAAAGGCTTGAATTTTTGTATGACCTTTTAATTATTTCACCGTAGTGGTCCTTGACTGCTAGTGAAGCACTAATGTGTCTACCTAAAAATTTTATAGCAGGCACTTGATCAATTCTTGTATTTTGAATAAAAACATCTATTATGTTCTTGTAGATTTTGTTTAGATACATAATTTTCATCTTTGGTGGATTGGAGGAAAGATTGAGATCCTCACATTTGTTGTAAAATTCCGGTATTTAGCAGTCACTGGCAAGTGCGTAAGTGGCCTCGAATTTACAATGTTCTCTTCCTCGATTAACAGACAATTCAATGTGTGCTCCTTTGGCGCGATCTCTTTTAGCGTCTGACGCAGCACTCTTTTAACACACTGTACCATCCTCTCCCAAGCGCCACCTTCAGATGGGTTGAACGGCGAGTTGAAAATCCAGTCGACTCCCTTTTGAGATAGCTCGCTCTGTATACGCTCACAATCGAACACCTCGTTGAAACGCTTTGCCTCATTATTGACACCGACAAAATTTTTCCCGTTGTCGGACCTTATGCGGATGGGGACACCCCGAATATTAACGAAGTTACGTATTGCGACGATGCAGGCATCAGTGCTTAGGTCATGCGTTATCTCTAGGTGCACTGCTCGTATTGTGAGGCACGTAAAGAGGGCCACCCATCTTTTCTCCGTACTTCGCCGCACTGCCACATTAATCGGCCCAAAGTAGTCCAGCCCCGTGTACGTAAATGGCCTTACATACGGGGTAACTCTGTCGACTGGAAGTGATCCCATTAAAGGAGGAACGGGTGATGTCTTGCGAATGCGACACACGAGGCAACTGGCGATGATATTACGTAAGAGGCTTTTTAAACGTGGTACCCAATAATTCTGACGTATGGAGCATATAGTCGCCTCTATGTTTTGGTGGCACATGAGTATATGATGATGCATTACGAGTAACTTCGTGAACAGATGTGTTGGCGAAAGTATTATGGGGTGCCGGGTATCGGCTGGAAGACAGCTGGCAGCATCTATACGGCCGTGAACGCGCAGTAAACCGTCGCTGTCGAGGTAGGGTGACAGCTGCAACAATGTACTGTCTGATGATACTCCTTGCCCACTTCGAATACCAAGAATTTCTGCGCGGAATGACTCGGCTTGTACAAGACGACAAAGAAGATGCTTGGCGGTTTGTAGATTGTCGGAAGTTAGCCCATACTGATTGCCTTGCTCTCGATGGCGACATGATTCAACAAAACGAATGACCCAGGCTGTAGTTCTCAACAACCTGTTGAATGAAGAGAAGCGATTAAAATTTATAAATTCACAACTTACAGTGACTAATGCGTATCGTGGGCGGAGTTCTTCCTCGCAGTCTTGATCAGTCGTGGTGATGGTTTCTTCGTAAGGCCACATCGACTCATTATGGCGAAGAAATGCGGGACCATATAACCAACGGGCGGCTGGGCTGAAATCGACTTTGTTGTTGAAGCGTGTGGCCTCATCAGCTACGTTCTCCTTGGTGGGTATCCACTTCCAATCAGATACCTTTGTGGCGGCCAAGACTTCAGCGATTCTATGTTGGACAAATGTTTTGTATCGGCGATGTTTGCTTCGAACCCATGATACGACGGTTTTAGAATCGCTCCACAGTATGCACCTTTCAAACTTTAGATTGTGTTCGTCGCGTATAGTTTGCATCAAACGCGTACCCAGAACGGCTGCTTGGAGCTATAGCCGTGGTACAGACAGTGGTTTTAAGGGAGCACATTTTGATTTCGCGCATATAAAGGATATTTCGACGTCACCATGACAATTGGTTGCTCTCCAGTACGCAACGGCTGCGAATGCATTTTCGCTGGCGTCCACGAATACATTGAGCTGTAGTTGTGCTGGACTGCCATTCCGGAAAAAAAACGAGGAATTGCATACTCAATAACGGCGTCTAGTTGCTTATACCACATTTCCCACAAATCGGCAATGTTTTCGGGCAGTGGATCATCCCAGCTGGTTTCATGGCGCCATACTTCACGCATGACGAGTTTTGCACCAACAAAGAAATTGGTGAGAAGTCCTAGTGGGTCAAATATTGACATGACCACACTTAAGAGTTCTCGCTTAGTAGGCCGCCTGTCACTTCGCAACACCTCTTCGCTGACGTTATTGAATTTCGGACTGAAACTGAAGCAATCCGTAGTTGGGCACCAATGCAGACCCAATACACTCTCCGTGGACAAATTTTCTTTCTTACCGAGAAATTTTGTAAGATCCATCCCATCCAGTGCAGCGGATACCTCTTGTGAGCTCGACGAGAAATCACGTAACTCAAACCCGGCATCCAGGTGAATGGCCTTAACTTTCTTGGCGATGGCAATTGCTTCGGTTGTGGTATCGAAGCTGTCCACAAGATCATCAACGTAATGGTTGTCTACGATCGATTTTATGGCACGAGTTGTAATAGGATCGTCATTTCGGTGATCCATGGCATTTCGGATCTTTACGTAGTGAGCTGCACTGGGTGAGCAAGCTGCGCCAAATGTCATCACGCACATTTCAAATACATCGGGTTGTTTGCTTGAGTCCCCGTCTCGCCAGAAATCTTTGGGCACACCTGTCTTCTTCGCGTATCAACACTTGATGGAACATCTCTTTGATGTCGCCGTAGACACCTATTGCTAGCTCACGAAACTTAAAAAGGATCGCAGGCAATGGCCTATACTCTTGCGGCCCTTTCAGCAGATAACGATTCATAGACACACCGTTTACTTCAGCAGCGGCATCAAAGACTAATCGCAGTTTCAAAGGCTTGTTCGGATTAACCACCGCAAAGTGCGGTAGGTACCAAGTCCGAGGCGTTAACAGGGCGGCTGCGGATGGCGTTAATTTGCGTGCATAACCACTAGTGATGTATGATTGGATGATTCGCTTGTAGGACGCAGCGAAACTTGAATCATGACTCATTCGTTTTTCAACACTCACCAATCTTTTTATCGCCATGGCATAACTGCTGGATAGCGTGAATTTGTCTTGTTGCCATAAAAGACCGGTCTCGAATCTTGTACCAACGCGACGTGTGGTTGCCTCTAGTATTGCTCTGGCGCGAACATCAGCTTCACTTTCGATAGGTGGTGCGGCTCTTACACCGAAACTTTCGACTTCAAAAAAGTCGGCTACAATATCGTGAAGCGATCTATTCACATTGGTATTAACGAATAAGCACTTTGATGGAACTTGAGACTCCTTACCAGTTGGTCCAAACACTACCCAACCAAGCTCTGTGTTTGCTGCAAATGGACCATACTGTTTCATTGCGATGGTGGTAGATTCCAGACCTAAATGGCAATTGTCTATGCCGATGAGCATTTTTGGCACTGCGTCAATAAGTGGCTCTACCGGAAGTTTACTTATTTGATTATACTCACACTGTAGATCGGCTGAACTAAGGCTTTGCATAGGCAGCTGTAGGTTTTGCACGGCATAGACGTTTTGCAGCTTGTGCTTTTTTGCCATACCAAGACCACTTATGGATAGGTCGACCAGGTTTACTTGCTCGCGTAAAGCATGTCCTCCGAACCATTGGACACTGAGGTGGTGCGGTCGGCATCGCAAGTCTAACTCCTTGGCGATACTGTCATCCAGCATGGTTATAGATGAACCTTCATCAAGCAGAGCATACGTGTCGATTCGGTGTTGTCGTCCGTATAATGTTACGGGAAGGATGCGAAAAAGTAGCCTATTCTTGGTAGAGCTTGATGCACAGCTCATTGTGATTGCACGCAACTCAATTTTGTATTACCTGTACCATTCGACGCTTGTTGGTGGTCTGGCTGAGCAAGTGGTACTAACGCATCACGATTGGTGATCATTAACGGCTGGGCTGACTGTGACGGTGAAGACTTTGGCTCTGCTTCATGAAGAAGTCTGTGGTGGACTCTCTTACATCCCTCTATGGAATCAAGTGGAAAATTTTTGTACATAAGTATACTTATAGCTAACGTGACACGCATACATACGTACATACTCAAACGAAAGAATTTAACAAACGGAATATTACAACAAAAACATAGTTGACGAATTCGTACATAGATAAAAAAGGTAAACGGGTTATTACAGGAACAATGCATATTTGACAAAGTATATGAAAATAATTTGCATGTTTTTATAGGGTAGTTGGGCGCTGCTTTGATGACATAATTGGTTCGGTCAAAAGGACTTCTAAAACATTTAAAAGGTTATATGCCCAGAGAGCTTCAGTTCAATAAATTAAAAGAAATTAAAACAACTGAGTCAAGTCGTCGTACTGCATAAAGTTGCGCGCACATTTAGAAAAAAAAGAAAAAAATTCGTCTCGTCGTAGCGTTAATAAAATAGAGCATGTGGAAATATTGCTGTGTTACATCGTCGCATGAGGTAAAATCTAATTTCACTACCTTAAAAAAAATTGCATCTACACTTATAGGATTCCCGCTATCACGTTTCTGCATACAATAATGTACATATATTCATTCGCAGATTAGTAGGCACAATAACAACAAGTTTTATGTAAAGTTGCTTTGTCGTCGCAAAACAACTAAAGTTCGGTTAAAATGGATGGAAATAAAAATGAAAACAATTTTAGTGGCCACGTATTATATGGTTCAAACTATCGCTTATGGAAATTCCAGATAATGGCTTTCTTAAAAGCACGTAATTTGACCAAGAATATAGAAGGGATAGTACCGGCAGAAAATGCACCAGAGGATGAAAGGAATATTTTTGAAAGAAAGGAAGGTAAAGCCATGAATGTTATATTTCAATCGCTGGATATAGAACTCGCAAATATTGTTCTAACATGCAAAACCGCTAAAGAAATAATGAACAAATTGCAAAGTGTGTACGAAAAAATTCGGAAATTCGTGCCATGACTTTGTATGAAAAATATTTTTCACTCAAGATGAAGGATGATGAAACTGTCGCTTCGTACGTAGCCAAAGCAAATCAATTAGCATCAGAGATTGAGCAACAGGGTGAAAAATTGTCTGACAAATTGAAGATGGTGCGTATTATTAGTAGTCTGCCTGTAAAGTTCAGCAACTATAAAACTGTTTGGTATAATATAAAAGAAACTCGTACAATTGATACGCTTATGGCATCTTTGCAATTAGAGGAGGATAATTTGAATCGAATGAACAATGAACAGAATGATATATCAGATGCGGCATTTGTTGCTAAGTTTAAACACAATAAACACAAAGACTCCAAAAAAAGATTTCAATCCAAAGTCAAATGTTGATGAATTGAAGAAGGGAACGAAATGCAATGCTTGTGGTCAAATGGGCCATTGGCAAAAGATAAAAAATGTCCGGAGAAAACAAATACGTCGAATAGCAATAAAACTGCAAATAAAAACGAACTGGCATGGTGTACAGTAGTATATTCGGACAAATCAAACGAATTAAATTCAGATTACTGGTGTGCTGATTCAGGTGCAACAAGTCACATGACTTTTCGTCGTGAGTGGTTCTCAGAGCTAAGAGAACATAGTGGTCAAGTAAAATTAGCCGTTCGACATCGTGTCCAGATTCATGGAATTGGTACCATTCTTATAGATGCGAAGGTAAACAGTCAGTGGTAGCAGCGTCGTCTTGAAAACGTGATGTATGTTGCAGAACTTGGTGAAACTTTGTTTTCGACAATAGTTATGACAGATAAAGGTTTTCAAGTTTTATTTGAAAGTGGTGGTTGCAAAATACTTGATCAACAGCGTAAAATCGTTGCACTAGGTAAGCGTGATAAATGAAACAAATACGCATGGAATTTCGTGTACGTACAAATGAAGTTGCAAATGTTGCAGCTGTTTCGCTTGAGCTGTGGCATTGTCGATTGGGCCACGTCAACATCAATTCAATAAGAAAAATGGTTACATTGAAAGATTTTTTTGTAAAAAATTACGAGATCAACTCATAAGGAATCGATCAAGCGACCATCAGTTGCTGAAGAATACATGCATGCAGATTTATGTGATCCCATGGAAGAAATTGGAATTGGTGGCGCTCGTTACTTCTTGTTGATTAAAGACGAAGCAACAAAGTTTCGTTTCACATATCTCATAAAGTCGAAAAGTTAAGTACATGGATGCTTGAACTCTTTCATTCCAATGGTACAGAAGGCTTTTGGTTTTCAAATTAAATTTTTTCGTTTCGACAACGGTACTGAATTTGTCAACGAAGAAGTCAAGACATTGTTAAGAAATGAAGGTATTCAAATCGAATATATTGCACCGTATACTCCAGAGCAAAATGGGAGAATTGAACGTGATAATCGAACAATTCAAGAATGTGCAAGAACTATGCTTATTGCTAGTGGTTTACCAAAATATCTATGGTCTGAAGCTGTTCGTACAGCAACGGATTTATTGAACCGCACAACAAATAGCAAGTGTCCAGGGAGTACACCTTATGAAAAATGGTTTGGTCGAAAACTACGTTTGGATCACATCAAAATATTTGGAACAGAATGTTTTGTTCAAGTTCCAAAACAAGCGGGTTGACAAAAGTGGGATCCAAAAGCGAAGAAAGTATTTTTGATTGGATTTGAGCCCACAACCAAAAACTTTCGACTATTTGATCCGAACAACAGAAAGATATTTCTCAGCTGTAATGTCCGTTTTAATGAGCAAATATCAAAAAATGTCCGTTTTAATGAGCAAGTATCAAAAAAAATGTGTACTTCGGGATGACATTGATACTGATGATGAAGAAGTGTCTGAAAATGCTTCAAGTGAAAACGTCGTTGAATCAGCTGATAATAATGATGTTTTTCTTGACGCTGAAGGAGAATCAACTGCGGAAACTCATGAACGGGTTCGACCCCAGAGAAGTAATCAACGCTACGATCTGCGAGAAAGTGTAAAGAGTCCAGATCGGTTAATTGAAAGCGGATTTTCAGCAACAATTGTTGAACCAAAAACATTTGAAGAGGCAATGTACTCACCCGATGCACAACAATGGAAGAGTGCAATGGATGAGGAGTTTAATTCATTGATCAAGAATCACACATGGGATTTGGTAGAGCCACTAGATGATCAGAAAATTATTGATAATCGTTAGGTGTTTAAAATGAAAGAAAATACCGATGGCTCAATTGAGAGATATAAAGCGCGTCTTGTGATTCGTGGGTTCACTCAGCAATACGGTGTCGATTACGAAGAGATTTTTAGTCCTGTCGTCAAATATACATCGATTCGTGCAATTTTGTCTCTAGCGGCAATGAATAAAATGCGGCTAAAGCAGTTCGAC
The DNA here is from genome assembly GCF_040869045.1 of Eurosta solidaginis. Lineage (NCBI taxonomy): Eukaryota > Metazoa > Arthropoda > Insecta > Diptera > Tephritidae > Eurosta > Eurosta solidaginis. Next base: position 98,078,409 of record NC_090319.1, on the reverse strand, counting down.
ATTAAAACTGCATTTTTGTACGGTGAGCTGAGAAACGGCGAGAAAACGTTTTTATGAAGCAGCCAGTTGGCTATAATGACAACAGTGGACGCGTATGCAAGCTGATCAAAAGTTTATATGGTCTGAAACAGGCATCACGATGTTGGAATGAAAAATTTACGTCATTTCTTTGCAAATTTTATTTCACACAAAGTGATTCAGACTCATGTGTTTTCATTCGGCGAAAGGATAAGACAATAACGATCATCGCGATTTATGTAGATCATGGGTTGATGGTAACAAATAACATTACTGAAATTGATTCGATAGTTTCACACCTGCAAGACAATTTTGAAGTAAAAGTTATCGAGGCAAAGCGATTTTTGGGTCTCGAAATTGATCAACGTCAGGATGGTTCAATACGCATACATCAGCAGGCTTATGCTAAAAAGATATAATTTTTTTCACTAAATATATTATTTTAACTAAATAATATTAAAATATAATAATATAATAAACAAAAACAAATAATTCACAGCAACAATTTTTTTTAAATACAGGTACGTATAAAATATTTCAAAATTCTTTTCAAAAACACCGCACCTCAAAAATTGGTTCAACAACGTCCTAACTCAGAATCTGATCAAAGAACACCGTACTTCAGAATTTGTTTCAAAAATCCCTTGAGGATAATTCGATATATTTTGAAATGAGATCGGGCTTTTTTAAATGAATTTTTAGATGGGGCGAATTCATTTAAAAAACGCCCCATCTCATGTCAAAATATATTTAATTTATACTCTGGAGCTTTTTGAAACAAATTCTAAATTAGGGTGTTCTTCGATCAAATTCTGAGATAGGGCGTTTTCGAACCAATTTTGAAGTGGGGCGTTTTTGAAAAGAATTTTGAAATAGGGTGATATATACATACATATACATTATAGTATATGAGCAAAAATAAAAAGAACACAAATAATTCACAGCATTCATTGCTCAGTCATGGAAAATTCTGATGTAGAAAATCAATAATTCCGTTCTGATTTCTACATCAGTTTTTCCATTTTTTCATTCTTAAGCCTAGATAAAAAAAATTGTTTTTATTTACGAAAAATTCTCTTACAACTAGATAAAACAATATTTTTGCTAAGTATAGCGATGTTTTAAACTACTTTTTAAGGTGATAGAGAGCCCATAAATGAAAAAAATTAAAGGAAGTCCGTCGACACAAGTCACATCTTCAGTCTTAACAGCTCTTCCAAAACTGCATTGTGCCGCCGCATTTCCTGAATTTCCTCCATTTTAAGGCTCTCCATCGCCTCAAAATGTCGTTTTTCAACTTGGTTGTGTTCGACAATATTGTTGACAGCTAGCGAAATATTTTCCAGAAGCTCTTTTTGGACTCCAAGCTCCGCTTCAAGAGCATCTGCAGCAGATCTAGTGGGCTTCCTCTTTCTTTTTGCTGCCCTTGAGGTCTCTGGTAGCTCGCGAATTGCCCGTGGAAGGGTGGTTGGTGGACTGGATGGTAACTCTAAGTTTTCTTCAGTCAGGACTTCCAAATATTCTATTGGAAACTCCGACTCGTCTTCAGAAATTCTTTTTGTCGTGGGTAGCCCTATTTTTTTTGCCTCGACTCCTTCCACATAGTCCTTCAGGGATATGAGGCTATATATAGCTTCCTCTATATCCGAGAAGGCTTGCTGAGTGTTTGGACCACCACCTGTTGCTTTGCTCGCTTTCGCATTTGTCGCTGCTTTCTGCCGCACATATTTCTTTTGGTCGATCCAAACCTAAAAAGAAGGTAAATCATTTTATTTATAAAGAATTTTTTAAATACATTTTTTATGCTAATATGAACCTTTTTCCAATCGCTAATTGTTTTCATTGGAGGTCCTGCGGCATTCAATTCTACTTCTGCTTGTTGCGAAAAGCGAGCAACTTCTTCCTTGCCGCCTTTTTTGCAATTTCGGGCTATGTCATGCCTACCCTCCATTAATTCAACCAGCAATTTTAACTGCTGTTTATTTGTGTATTTATTGGACCTTGAACACACAAAAAGGCTTTTTATTTTAGGAAATTAAAAATTTAAACAAAAAACTTACATCTTTTAATTTTTGTTAATTTGCTGCTATTACGATTCTAGTTCGAGTAAATTTTCAAAACTCTCTTATTTTAAATTATTACTAGAAAAGTAAATGTACACAGCTATTATTATTTTTAATTTAATTAATTAATAGACTAATGTTTTTCTCCCTTCAAAATCTCTAGGGAATTAACTCCCAAAACCAACAAATCAATTCAAATTTTTTATTGTGTTCGTGATGCCTACTTTTCTCCCAAAACACTTTTCCCCTTTTTCGAAGTTCGTTTGTGATAGCGGGAAAGGGAAATGGGAAAAAACCCCCAAGAAATTTGTGTTCGTGATTGCAGGAATGGGAAAAGGGAAAAATCTCCCAAAAAATAAATGTTCAGAATTGGGCTGATTGAATCGTTTGGTATGATTGAAAGCAAAACTGTATCAACTCCAATGGATAACAATCAGAACCTTGGTGATTTCGCAAGAGATGAGCATGATGCTGTATATCCATATCGTGAAGCGGTCGGTAGCTTAATTTACCTGGCTATTGGGACACGACCAGACATAAGCTACGCAATTGGTGTGGTAAGTCGATATTTGGAACCGCCTAGCTCAGCACACGTAACTGCGGTGAAACGCATATTCAAGTACATTAAGTACATTTGGTCGGCTACAGTGATTCCGATTATGCTGGCGATAGCGAAACAAGACGATCGACAAGTGGGTATGTTTTACATATTGAGTCCGGTGTCGTAACCTGGGCATCAGTAAGGAAAAAATTTCAAGATGGTCAATTCAACTTGAAATATATAAATACTGATGAGCAGATCGCGGATATATTTACGAAAGCATTGAATAAGAATCGTCATAGATACTTGTGCAGTTTGATGGAGATGACATCATAAGAGAACGTCGCCGATTTTGTTTACAACAATGAGTGGGAGTATTGGAATTATCCATTGTCGAAACAAAGATAGCAACCCTTTTTTCTGTATTCTATTTTACTATTTTTACCTTCGTTAACTACCATGGTTCAACTATATATGGTTGGCTCATCTGTACAGCAACAAAATATGTCTGTTCAAATTGTCCAAATCTGTGTATTGGTATTAGGCGAATGTAATAGAAACGTCAATTGTTGTGTCAAGCATTGCAACCATTGTTTACTATATAGTTTGGCAACTTAAACAGAGGTTATGTTGCGAATAGAGTGGAAGGCAGTGGACTAGGCAGTCGAATGTCATAAAATGAAGGAATGGTGTTCGGAGTTTTTTGAAAATTAAAAAAAAAATTGATAAAAGCTTTAATAAAAATAAAACTACTGTTTTAATAACAACAAAAACGCCTTATATATTCTATGTACATAAATTCGTAAAGATTATCTCACTTTAAAATTTGAGTTAAATAATCTAAAGTTTTGTTTTGAAACTGAGTCGAGAACTGTTCGTGTGAATGTGCGAATTTTCACCGATCAGCTGTTAGTTGCGCTACTTGGTAAAATTTACAATGATTGCAACAATGTAGTCGACTGGATTTTGAGATATTGAATTCGTAAACAAAAAATCGTGATTAGAGCAATAACTTTTCACGAAAAACATGAATTGATGTAATTGCAAATTATATCATCGAAATCTTCATAGCATTAATTGCTAAGCGATTGCTATCCATAGCGCATTCAAATTGGACAGCAAATTAATAAACAGCTTGAACTCTTCAGAGAAAATATGCAATCTCATCTCTGCCGAAGGACCCAAATTGATTTACACACAATAAAAATCAAGGAAAGGATCTCCATTTTCGTTGCTGCAATCAATAAAATTGTACGAGTTTCTCATAAGCTTTTAATATTCTCTGAAAATTTAAGAACCACACTGCCCTTATCCCGATCATTACAAGCCATAGAAGTTAATATACGTTCTACAATTTAGTTTATTACATTAAAGAAATCAGGCTGAGGCCATCACAAATGAAATGGGTACAGTAATCAGAATCACCAGTCATCAAAGAAGTCGGCCAAGCATTCAGACTCAATCAGATGAAGATTATTACCAAATTTAAATATATATCCCTTTTTAGCTTAAATGTTAGATCAGGCATTCCAGGCTCCCTATCGCCCCACGCAAAGAGTCGGACAACTGCAAAATATGATGTACCATAACTTTAGCGACGAAGATGTAGAGAATGTTTTACAAAACCCAGAAGTATATAAAGCAAACCTTTACGTTCCAGGTATTAAAAGAGATGGAGCTATAAGTTAAGCATCAGACGACAAAAAATATCCCAGCAACGGTGCTGCCATGTGAACTCTTTGCCTCGTTTCCACTGACTACCATAAGCCATTTTCTCCCTGTTACACCATTTCGCAACAGGGTGAAACATGAAAGCTCTTTTAATAAATATTTTGGAAAAAATCGAAGCGTTTAAGGTCTTTAGGAGCTTGGAAAAATAGGCCACTTCCTGGTTTGGCTCGTTCTCCACATATCACACACTTGGACAGGTTTCTTTTTTATATTACAAATTTGAATTTGTAAATATATTAAGTTTGAAAATGAATTTATTTAATTTTCGAAACAGACTTCAAAAACAACAGCTTTTTGGTTGTTTTTGTAACCTTTGTTTACGTTTTGCATATCGACCATGCAATGAAAATAATAAAATCAGCTGATGAGATGAGCCAACCATATAATTGAGCCATGGTTAACTACAGTTGAGTCGGCAGTCGGTTCTATGTGCCGGAGCGACTCGGGATTTTTCCCGACCAAGGACTGTCATTTCAGTGTAACCCCATTTAATTTATTGCGTCCCTTCCACAAATTGTCATCCTCCCAGCAGCTCCTTGCAGCGGGACTGCTCCATATTCTCTTGCTTCGGGAAGGTATCGAATCCAATCCGGTTCCGTCTCCTGACCCCGGTCCTGAGAAATGGTTTTGCTGCATCTGCGGGAAAAGAATCTTTTTAGGACGGTCATACTCTGTTCAGTGTGTCTCGTGTAAGGGATGGTTGCATCGGAAAGGTTGTTCTGGGCTTGATCCCAAAACCCAACGTCCACGTAACTTTTATAAATCTTTTGTGGCTCCTTGCTGTTCACGTCCAAGGGCGTCCCGTAGTCTACGCCTTAGCCCCCCCCCCCCCCACTACCTTCCAGCAGCCCAGCTGCTCAGCAAGCCAAAACTAGTACCCGCTGCTGTCCGCGCCCCGCGGCGCCAACAACTCAAACAGCTGCTACCACTCATAACTACTATCTTCGTAGTAGAGTCGGTAGCAATGCTGAGCATCAGCCCCTGCCCCCCTTTTCTCCCCCCCCCCTCTTTTCCGGCAGCAATCGTGTAGGTAAGGGAAACAGACTCTTAGTCCCTAACCCAGCTACTGCCTTGGGCTGTGCCACTTTCCTAGATGTTCTGGTCTCCCCCGACGGGTTTCATTGCGCCATGTTGCCAGGTCGCAAACCCCAATCTACCGGGAACCCCAATGCTTGCCCATGGACGCCCAGTCCCAGGGCCACAACAGCAGTTGCGTCCTGGCCTTCTTCAACCCAGGCGTAGTCACCCGTCACTTACTCCCAGAGTGGCGACGTCTCCCCCTATGCACTTCAGAATTCTGCAGTTAAACTGTAATGGATTAACTGGGAAGATCACGGAGATAGTCGATTTCATGAAGCGGCACAACATCCGCATTGCTGCGATTCAAGAGACTAAACTCACAGCAAGATCTGCACTGCAAACCTGTTCTGGGTATAATGTCCACAGAAATGATCGCATGAGCGGAAATGGAGGCGGCCTCGCGTTTATCATACACCACTCTGTGCAATATCATATATTTGATCCTGGCATCGACCGCAGGGACAATGTCTTAGAACTTCAAGGCCTATCTGTTCGGTCAGTCGATGCAAACCTAGAAATCATCAACATCTACATCCCTCCTGCCACCTGTTGCCCCAGTGGATACCGCCCTAATATTAGCGCCTTACTCACTGGCAACAATCGCATTATCTTAGGCGACTTTAATGCCCATCACGATCTATGGCATTCAAACTTGCGGGCGGACAGTAGGGGTGAGATGTTGGCGGATCAAATAGAAGAAACGACGTTTTGCACAATAAACGGAGCCGCCCCCACACGTATGGTAGGAAGCTGTCACAGCTCGCCGGATATCTCAATCGTGAGCGCAGAACTCGTAAACTGCGTCAAATGGCAGCCGATGGTAACATTGGCATCCGACCACCTGCCTATACTTATTTCGTTCGAGCGTACCGCCGACTTCATCGTTACAGAAAAACGCACTTTCATAAACTTTAAAAAAGGAAGTGCTCTGCTCTGTAGGAAGCTGGAAAACCTATTTAACTTCTCTGGTCATGCAGTTGCCCTTATAAGATCATATCTTGGCGATAGGACTCAAGCAGTATGTATAGATGGTGAAAAGTCTGACTTCCTTCATGTCTTAAGAGGCGTCCCTCAAGGCTCTATGCTGGGTCCTCTGTTATTTGTTCTGTACATCAATGACTTACCCGATGTCCTTAAGTATTGTAATGTTCATATCTACGCTGATGATGTGCAGTTATTTACGTGTTGTCCTCGTGATCAAACTAGCTTGTGCATAAGTAACTTAAACCACGATTTGAATCAAATATTTTCATGGGCTGCTATGAATGGCTTATGTATAAACCCGAATAAGTCAAAATGTATTGTTATTCATAGAAGGTCTTTTCCCACTAATGATTTAGAGAATGTAGTGTTCGACAATTCCGTTATAGAATACGTAGATACGGCGAAAAACTTAGGTGTAATTTTTAACAAAACATTGACATGGAAAGACCATATTTTTAGAACGGTTGGGAAAGTGTATGGAATGCTTCGTACACTATGGTTAACACAGTATTTCACGCCTTTGCACATACGACTACTTCTGGCTAAAGCGTACTTAATACCTACGCTACTCCATGGTTGTGTGATTTACTCAAACTGTGACTATCTGTGCAAGAACAAACTAAATGTTGTTTACAACAACATTGCTAGATATGTTTATGGGTTGAAAAGATTTGACCACGTATCTCAACATGCTGAAAGGTTGCTAAACATTTCTTTCGAAAATCTTTTAAAAGTCAAAACACTGTCCTTCCTCCATAAATTGATACACACGAAGGAACCTGACTATCTATATCGTAAGCTTATTTTTCTGCAATCATCAAGATCGGTGCTTCTTCTTAAGCACATCAGATACCGCTCGCTAACCTCTGAGCGCCAATTCTTTGTTACTGCAATACGTCTTTGGAACTCGCTACCTACTAGTCTTCGACTCTTAAGTAATGCTCTGCACTTCAGAAAAGAGCTAACATCATTTTTTAACGACTCTTAAACTGGATCTCAAATTGTTGTTGTTAAAATGTTCATTTCTAAGTCCTTTTCCTTTCTCTGTGTCTTCTTTCTTTGTTTGTTAAATACTATTCAATCTATAACCAGCCAAAGGTTATCATCACTACTGCTGTCTTTTAATATTTATTAACTACTTTTCTTTAGTTTTAAGATTTACATTTACATACATAAATATTTCACTATTGTCCGCTATATTTAATTTAATTTGATTAATCTAATTTATTATTATAAATGTTCAATTTTTATAGCTCATGCTATTCATGACTAGCACTGTTAAATAATTTGTCAAAATTGTTGTGCTAGGAACAAATTTTCAAATAAATACATACAATACATACAAAAAAAAAAAAAAAAAGTGGGAGGAATGCAAATCTTTTACAGACAACCTCTTTGCTGCCCCCCCTATCCCCACTGATGCCCGCCAAGGGGAGCGTGCTCTTCGCAAGGTCATTGAATCCGCCTCGGCACGTTTCATTCCCGCCGGGAGAATTCCCGAAATTCGGCCCCACTTCCGGCGGCGGCCGCAAATTTAGCGAGAGAACGTGACATTATAAGACACCTCGACCCAGGCGACCCCCAAATAAGGGACATAAACCAACACATCAGATTGCTTGTGGATGAACACAAGCGGGCGAAATGGGAGGAGCACCTAAGAGGTTGTAACCTCTCTGCCGGTGTGGGTAAACTTTGGTCGACCGTAAAGTCCCTATCGAATCCGTCTAAGCACAATGACAAAGTTTCCATCGCCTTCGGCGATAAAGTGCTGTCGGATTCGAAAAAATGCGCGAGCGCTTTCTGCCATCAATATGTAATGCATTCTACGGTCGACAGAGATAGACGGAGGGCTAACAGACACGCACATAAACATAAATTCAGCGCGTCACAAATTACCATCACCGCCTGAGAGGTTGAAGATGCCATTAGTCACGCTAAACCGTCCAAAGCAGTGGGCCCAGACGGCATAGCCATGCCGATGCTTAAAAGCATAGGGAAAGAGGGTTTCAAATACTTAGCACATGTCTTCAACCTGTCTCTTTCCACCTTTGTCATACCCGAAAAATGGAAAATGGCCAAGGTGGTCCCGCTACTAAAGCCTGGGAAACCAGCTAACATAGGAGAGTCGTATCGTCCGATATCTCTCCTATCGCCAGTAGCAAAGACGCTTGAAGCCATTTTGCTCCCCTACTTCCAAGCAAATTTGCAGCTAGCCTCCCATTAGCATGGCTTCAGAAAACTCCATAGCACCACCACCGCGCTAAATGCCATCAGCACCCAGATATATTGCGGTTTAAATCAAAACCCTCACCATATAACAGTAATCGTAGCGCTATATCTATCAAAAGCTTTTGATACGGTCAACCATGGCACGTTACTGCAAGACCTGGAAGGGTATACCCTTCCTCCATTTCTTAAAAGGTGGACCGCAAATTATCTGGGTGGTCGGCAGGCATCGGTGCAATTTAGAAACGAAACATCAAAACCAAGAAGAATTAAACAAGGGATGCCACAGGGTGGTGTCCTATCCCCACTCTTGTTTAATTTCTACATATCTAAGCTACCTTCACCACCAGAAGGAGTCACTATCGTTTCATATGCCGATGACTGCACAATAATGGCCACAGGCCCAGGCCCACAGATCGATGAGCTCTGCAACAGAATAAACGGCTACCTCCCTGATCTCCATTTTTTCGCCTCGCGAAACCTGGCATTATCACCGACTAAATCTTCCGCGACCTTATTTACAACATGGACGTCCCAAATGTCGACCATTTTGAACATCCACGTCGATGGCACTACGCTACCGACTGTCCTACACCCCAAAATCTTGGGTGTGACGTTTGATCAGGATCTACATTTTGGTGAGCACGCAGCCGCAATTGTTCCGGAAATCCAGAGCCGTAATAAAATCCTCAAATCCCTTGCTGGCAGTACCTGGGGAAAAGATAAAGAAACGCTCATTACTACATACAAAGCAATTGGCCCGCCGTGTACGTGCTACGCGTCACCCATATGGTCGCCAAGCCTAAAAACTACCCACTGGAAGAAGCTACAGGCCTGCCGAAATACTGTACTCAGAATCGCCACGGGCTGCCTTCTTATGTCCCCAGAACAACATCTACATAATGAGGCGAGAATACTCCCCATCAGGGAGAGAAATGAGATGCTAACCAAACAGTTCCTGTTGAATACCCAGAAAGCTGGGCATCCCAACAGACATCTGATTGATGAGCCAACACCGCCTAGGGACTTAAGGAGTCATCTCCGTAAGCATTTTGAGGAAATACGGCACCTGAGAATCCAGCCGTATGAAGCAAAAAAATACAAGCAGGTCCTTGGAGAACTCCACAAACAGGCGTTGGACCTTTATGCCGGGAATTGCCCGGTGAATCCAGTACTCAAAGAAAAGTACCCAAAACTTGTGGAAGAGGTACGCATACTCCCCAGGGAAACGCGTGTCACTCTTGCTCAACTTCGTTCTGGATACTGTAACAGGTTAACCTCTTACCTATCCAGAATCAACCCCGACATACAAAATGTATGCCCCGCTTGCAATGTGTCCCCACATGACACCAACCATCTATTTAATTGTAATGTGGAACCAACGCCCTTAACACCCCTTTCATTATGGTCCACCCCTGTTGAAACAGCAAGTTTCCTTGGACTCCCGTTAGAGGACATTGAAGACAATTTGTGATCGGTCGCGGCTGTTAGGTATGGTGAAGCACTGCTACAACAACAACAACAACAACAACCGTTGAAATGTGACGTTTAAAGAAGAAGCACTTCAATAAAATTTTCTTTCCATAAAAGCGAATTATTCAACTATTAATTAAACGTGTTTTCTTTTGTGCGCTTATCTTTTTTATTCACTTAATTGGTTCGGTCAAAAGGACTTCTAAAACATTTTAAAAAAAATCGCCAATCGCTATAATCGCTATTGACGATATTCTCAATCGAATGAAGGAAAATCGCCAATCACTGATATATTTGGATTGCAATAGCTATAACTATTAGCGATTTGTCAATAGCGGCGATGCAATCACCAATAACGAAATATCGTTCCATCACTAATCCACTCAATTCTCACGGGAATGCTCCGGATCATTGGGGCACTTGAGAAGCAGAGGTCGTGATAGTTTTGTACATATGAGTTGTGATAGACAGATATCGCTGTTGTCATAGATGAATGGATTTGCAACTCTTTGTTTCTAGAGCGCTGTCAAAATGCACATTTTTTATAACATTTGTCAGTGATGCCACTCCAAACAAAAATTAATAGATCTGATTATGGGGATTTTTGACATACATTTCGGCGATTATAGTTTCAATCATTTAAAAAAATGATAGTCGTAAAATATTCATTTCTTTAAACTCATTTTACAATAATACTACTAGTTGGAGTCAAATATAAACAAATCTAAGTAAAATTTACATTTTGATTAAAGTAATTAGTCAAATATTGTAACGCATTTAACTCAAGTGAAAACCATATATTCTTTTAAAATTTCAGTAAATCCGACCTATGATATAATAGTTAACATCATTCAATGGTAGGGCCTATCCTACATGTCTGACGTTCCAGGTTCTGTGATCAATATGGACTGGTTGCATCGGGACTTCATATTTACAAAACCTGTTTTGGCGATAACTTTTGATCGGGAAATAATATTTACCCTCCGCCTACGAACTAATAATATTTACACTAAAACAAGTATTTTATCCTTTTGCCCATAATTTTTGAACGCTATTCTACAGTTGTAGGTCAAACTAAAATTTACCAAAATTTTTGGCACGTTTTTCGTTTTGGCTGGCACATTTTTTGTTCTGGCACCCGCTTCAGCTGGCGCGAGGGATTTATCTGTGATTGTTGCCAGCATCAACTAGAAGATAAATCCCTCGTGAGAGCGAAAATATGAGAGCGTAAACAAAAGATTCGTTTCAATCTAATCTATGGCTGTTGTATTGTAAAGGCCGGCAGCGCCATCGCATCCTATCAGCTGTTTATTGTACATGAAATAAACAAATGCATTAGAGTTGTGCTTTTTCGTTCATTTCAGAGATTCGAATCTTTCGTTCTTTTTCTGATGAACGAACAAGTTGTTCTTTTTGTTCATCTGTTCTTTTTTTTCAAGCAAATTTGATCAATGCTGCTCGCACCCGCGAAAAAAGCCAACAAGTATAGATGGGGGTGTGTATGCAGCAATGCTTTGTGTAGGTATATTTAAATGAGTAATGAATAAATAAGGTAATATATGTATATATTCAAGTTTAATAAATGTAATGATTAGTTTCTTATAAAACTTGTTTTTCATAAATAGTCCATACATATATTTTTGTAGCAGTGTCACACAAAGATGACCACACATATCTTTAGTGTAAGTGTCATCATCGACATTCGTGCTCACTGTGAATTTCTGCGTATGTATGTATGAATTTACAATGTTCGCGAACGAGAAGAGAGAAAGAATAACATTAGATAAAACGAACTAAAAGAACAAATGAACTAAAAGAACAAAAAGAACAGAAATCGAAGATCTAGTTCACTTCAATGACGACATGATATGAAACTTCTCGCTCTCTGAGAGCGCGTGAAAATGTGCATTTTTTATAACATTGACCATAGATGCCATCATCCTCAAAATCAAATTTGGGCATTTCGGAATAACTTTGGGGTATTTTACATGGTAAAGGTTTAATTTATGATTTTCACCGAAAACTTACTCAAGATTGTCAAATGGGATATCAAAAAACTCGAATTTTTTCAGGATCACAAATACAAAAAAAAGCTTATTTTACCCGTTAAAAATTTTTCCGTGACAACACGTGAAATTTAATTTTTTGATAGCTAAGATAAAATGTACTTATCTCTTTTCGTGCGTTAATATAACAGCTCATTTAATTTTGTTATTTCTTGTACCTTTTTTACAAATTTTTGATCCGCTTATGTAGTTGAATACACTTGAAATGAAAAATAATGAAAACGCACCGATTTTCTTGGAATTTTTTTTGCGCGGTTTACGCAACTCTGATCTTCAAGACCCATTCTTGGAAACGAATGAAGTTTGTTTACAATCGAATGAACCAATGTTTACAATTGAATGAACTTTAAGACCCATTCCTGGAAACGAATTGAGAGAGAATAAATGTTTCGTATCATGTCATCATTGGTTCACTTGTTCAGTTGAGAGACCCGGTCAATTGAACAAGTTCAGAACGAAATGACCCAACTCTAAAATGCATTTATTTCGTCTTTCAGCTTTTATACAATTGACAATAAACGACCAAAGGTGAAAACATGGAACATAAGATAATACTAAAATGTCGGACATGTTTGGAGGACAATGAAGAGGAAAGTATGTTCGAGCTATTTAAAGAAAATGATAGCGAATCAAGCGGTCAACTCCCAGAACTTAAATTGGCTAAAAAAATTGAGTATTGTTGTGGTGTTCGGGTAAGAAATATCTGGTGCATCTATTTGAAATGTATATATATATACATGCCTTTAATTGTAATACTTTTAACAGATTCGTGAGTCCGCCGATATGCCAGCAAAAATATGTTGGAAGTGCTTTGAAGTGACAAGAATGTGGTACAACTTTCGTCAAATGTGTCTCAACTCACAAATATACTTGGAGAGCTTATGTGAGGATCGAATGAGACCAGAAGGTCAAAATGATGCAGAGTTTTTAGAATACCTGATGGAAGAATTGCAAATACAGCGCGAGACAGTGTATGACCCGATCGATACTTTAAGTGAAAATAGCGATGACGCTGATTATGATGTTGCAGATCTAGGATTGCTAGTAGATGAAGAAGAAGACGCTGATATGTTTATAGAATCGGAAAACGATTTGGGCCGAAGTATTAAAAAAGAGAAGGCAGATATAATTGAAGATCATGGTTCAGGTACCGAGCAGAATAAAGTGGAAAATACAGTTAATACAGCTAAAAAGCGATATATGGGTACAAAACGTAAATTTCGACCACCTAGTCCATCAACTTATATGTGCTCCATATGTGGTAATGTCTACCAAAAAAGAGCTACATTTGCCTATCATATGTCACTGCACAACAGTGCCAAAGAGCAGGAATGCGAGTAAGTTTAAATATTTCATAAAAAAGTCAAGCAATGTTGTTTATCTAAATTATATACATAAAACAGAATATGTGGAAAAAAATTTCGCCAAATATGTGAACTTAAGAATCATATGCGACGTCATACGGGTGAAAAACCTTATAAATGTACATACTGTGATCGGCACTTTATTGACCGTAGTGAGAGACATCGTCATGAACGGTAAGTATAGTACTTATGGTATGTGCCAATTAAAAATTTGTCTTCAGGTCGTAACTTAAGACTTTTGTTAACTAGAACGTATCGCAGGTATTCTTTTAATAAGGTCGTATCTTAGCGATGTCATTAATAATATCTCGGGAGACCGGTTAAAAAAGTTGTAACTGAAACAATAAACTTTCTGTATGTGAATTAAACTTAATTTATTTCCTTTCCAGACCACAAATTACTTAGATTGGCAAACTGTTTTATAGATTACTATGTCAGATTTAGTTTCCCCTTACTTTAATAGTTCCGAATTTAAAAATAGCTACCTTAGACAATGTGTAGGGATTTCGTGAGACTACTTTATGAATTTTTTTATTTGAATATAAAAAAAGGAACTGGCATTTATGCATTGGTTGTTTATGTTTTTCTTTTATGCAGTGTTCACACAAACACACGACCGTACAGTTGCAAAATTTGTGGAAAAAGCTTTATGTATTCTGCCATATTAAAGAATCATAGCAAACTGCATACTGGTAAAAAGGATTTCAAGTAAGTAATAAATATTTGTGACGCTCCGTGAGAAAAGCTCTCGAAACAAATATTTTTCTTTACGATTTATTCGTTCTACAAAAAGAAGCGGATATCGATATCTTTACTATCTTTTAAGTTACAAGCAGTCAAAGTCACAGTATACAGCCGTATACAGGCTCTGATGCGAAAGCTAGCGCACAGGATATACTCGCCGTGTAAAATCAACGACTTTCGAGTTAGTGGTCATGTAGCGCGGAGCGTCGCATTTATATAATTTTTGTTTATACTTCTGACTATTTGTGTTTAGCTGTATGGTCTGCGAAAAGGCGTTCACTCTTCAGCATCAACTTAAAGCCCACTTACAAACGATTACCCATAAACAAAAAGAAGCGCATTATGTCTCTGCTGGTTACGAAGTTGTATATGAATAGATGGTAATTAAATGGGCACACATGCATTTACATATATTTTTCTTCATTGATTTGTATAAAACAAAAAATGGCTAATAAATTACAAGTTTAGTCTAATGCCCGGAATTTCAGTGCGAGTTTAAACTTCAGTTAAAGTTGACTACAGTTTAACCTTGTCACTTTGTTCGATAACAAACAATTTTGCTGCTCATCAGCTTAAACGCCCGAAGTGGCAGGGTTAAACTCTTGTTGACTGGAGCTTGAACGCTCACTGAGAAACCTAACCTAAATGTAATAAAATTAATAATCTAATAGTATAAGATCCGATTTAGCAACTACCTTCACCCATTTGTTTAATGAATGAAATAAACCGTAAATTACTGTATTCAATATAACTTCAACCCTATTTTCGTTTGTAAGGAGAGACCAAAGCATCTACAATTTTGTTGGACACATTTTGTTTGTTTTTTTTTTTTGGTTGTTGGAAATAAATTAACACAAATCCGGCATGTGGACAACCTTTCCACTCAAAGGCAACACAAACCACAATCGATCATGTTATTGTTGTTTTAATAGTGACGCCTCAATCATCGAAATTCCTACTTCCAACACCGTTTAAACTGAAAGTTTCTTCCTTAGACCTTCATAAGATACTTTTAATGACGGGGTATTCAAGGTTTGTAACAAAACCCAACATTACGGCAGCGGGGAGTATCTAAAGGAAGGAAAAGGAAAGTAAAAGAGAAAACCGGAACAGATATCGCAACGGGCCAGAGACACCACTCGCAGCCGAAACCGGAACTGGACTCATAATTGGAACTGAAAGCAGCAGAAACCAGAATCTGAAGCAAAGAGGATTGATATAATAAGAGACGTCAGTTTATACTTTGTGCGAAATTTCTTTTTAATGTCTTATTTGAGGGGTAATTTTAAATTGCTTCTACACATTTTCATTAGATATTTTTGATTGTTTTAAGGGAGCGTATTAATTAAACAATTCATCCTCTTTCCAACAATCACAATATATATTAATATAAACTTCTTAAAAATGTGTAGAAGGTAATTTTCCAATACCCGTCAATCAGGTACATTACAAATAAATATCGAACTGACGTCTCTTATTATATCAATCCTCTTGTCCGAAAGGAGATAAACGACGTCAGTACTGTGGCAAATGCTGTGCAGACAAAAATTGTAATAGCATTCTTTGAAATCGCGCAGCACCTGCGAAATTCACCTCTTGATGAAGGTGAGTATTATTGCATTTACCACGCCAAACTTGTACGTTAGTACAATTTCACATTTTGTTGATAATGGGTGCAATTAACAACAGTGCGTTGATTTCAAAATTCACCCTAGCTTCACGTTCGCGCTCACGAAGAGGTGTGTGGAGTTGTTGAACAAATCCGCGTGCGTTTTCCGGTCCTATGGTATATACGGGTTAACATATAATATTACAACAGCAAAAACTTACAACATAAGCGAAAACAGGCGGAATAAGTGTGTAGTATAACGCCCGGTACGAGTGTCAGTAATATATACGTAGTACGTGGGAATGTTTACGGATTACGTACATATTGTGTATACATATTTACCAGGGCGGGACAACCCAGAATGTTCAATATAAACTTAAGGAAGCGGCAAAGAACTTTGAACAACGATAACACTTAAAATCCTTTATCGCTAATACTACAATATCATCCTAAGTGGGAATAAGACTCTGAATTTACATTGTTGGAAAGACTGGGCAGTAGTAGTGGCCAAGTAATTTTGCGTTTCATTCTATTGATTTCAGCTCTTCAATAATCTTTAACTTTTGAACGCATCTTGTATAAAGAATCTGTACATTAAAAACATTTTCTCTTTACCTTTTTCCAAAATGTCCGATTACTCTATGCATTGGCGAAAAAACTATAAATAAAATAATGTAGATTCAAAGTTCGATTCGAGCTCAAGGCCAGAACAATAATTTTTTTTTTCTAATGATAATTATTATTATTTAATTTTTCTAAATTTGAAAAATTGTATTTTGTTTTTGGAATAGTAAGTAGAAAATTTTTCAGACAACCTGCCGCGCAGATAGATGCATTTCGAAGGGTGCTAGGCCTTCATCAGTAGTAGTTGAACTCGAATCGAACCTTGAATCATTTATCAATAGGCCGATAAAAAACAAAAACAATTGTAAAATAATGTAGGCAAAGTTTAATGCAAACATCTTTAATTTAAACCCATTTCTTCCAAATGATTTGACATTAGCGTGTTTTTATGCTGATTTGAAAGCACGTGAGCTTTTAACTGATGAGGTAGTTTGAAAGATTTGTTGCAGGGTCCACATCTAATAAGTGTATAAATTAAAGGCGAAAAGTATTGATTACTCGTATTTTTACAAAATTTTAATTTGAAACTAAACTTACTTGAAAGGCTTTTCATTCGTATGAACCTTTTCATGTGTCCGAAGAGTGGTGGACAAGGAAAACGATTTTCCACATGTGTTACATTGAAATGGTTTCTCATTGGTGTGTATTCTAAAAAGAAATAGAACATTTGTTTGTAACTATAATACATCAAACCTTAAACTATGAACGAACCTTTCATGTTTTATATGCGTACTTCGATCTGTGAATCTACGAAAACAATACTTGCACTCATATGGTTTTTCACCCGTATGAATACGCATATGCGCTGTTAAATTACATGCCGCCGTAAACCGCTTAAAACACAATCTGTTAAAAACAAGTAAAACTTATTTTATTTTTTTGCGACAAAAGCGTAGGGGGTGTTTTCTAGCATAACGAGAGCCCAGGGTACAGCCCCGACGGCTGCACTGTGTCCCAATGTATAGATTGGTTCCCCGGGAATATAATTAGGAATAGGTGAAAAAAAAGCGAATATGCTAGCTAAAAAGGGCGCAACCCTTCAAGCTTGTATAGTAGATGTCTTAATAAGATAAAAAGAAGGCAAGAGTTGCCCATGATCCACCAAGCAGGTAAGGAATGAAACCAAACGCGGGGCTGCAAGTGTCGTAGATCATGTGCATGTACGGCTCTAGACTAACAAAGTTACTATTATAGGACTGTAAGCCCATGATGGTTGGTCTAGCTGGACACCTTCTTCTGGCGTCACATGCGTTTAAACTAGGCTTTGGTCGGTGAAAGTGCCACGATTAGCGAGACAAAACATTGAAAAGGCTAGGGGCCGCAAGTCATTGCAACCTTAGTCTAAAAACACGCCATCGAAAAGGTGGCAGCAAAACGTCAAATCTCGAATATAAAAGTCAAATATACACAAATATCATTCAATATCAATAATCCAAATATGGACCGTTATACATTAGTTAAATTTAAAATCTTGTGTTTATTTTATGGACATAAAATGCTATCAAACATTAATTTTGTGAATCATCCTATATCGACTTAGGTGATTATGACCACAGATTTGTTAATTTTAGAACAAAGCCCAGGAAGGGCCAAGTCCTGTTGCCATTATCGTGCAGTCATCGCAGAAGGAATCAATTTTAACGCCCTGTCGTTGTTGTTGCTGTTGTAGCGATACGGACACCCCCGAAGGCCTTGGGGAGTGTTATCGAGTTGATGGTCCTTTGCCAGATGCAGATTCGGTACGTTCCGGTACCAAGCCCGACCATCTCGCACCCTCCCACCCCGAGAATCCATGAGGAGTTCGGGGTCGCCAGAGCCTCGGCTGTTAATAAAACAGGATTCGCCACGGATAGGTTGACAATTTGGTTTGGAGAAGCTACGTATTGCGCTGGCAACCTGAATGGGCTGCGCTACACAAACCGCTTGACCCGGTATTTTAGCCGCCTCTTACGACAGGCATACCTACCGCGGGTACATTCTAACCCGCTGCGGGGATTTTATCTCCCTTGGAAGCTTTGATGTAAAAATAAACACAAAGTTTAGTTCTTCTTGGTTTTGCTTTTACGTTCCTGAACCGGAGCGTTGTCTGCCCCCCACAGATAATTGGCGATCCACCTTTTGAGATTGGGTGGAAGGGCAGATCCATCCAAGTGTTGCAAACGCTTTTGATAAGTTAGGCCCCTCGTCAAGATAGCAGATTTAGGAGGTGCGGCTTGCATAAGGAAACGATTGAGCCGTTCTGTGCTCGCGTCTCCCTCTCTTCAGACTAAGAAACCAGCTTTTAGAAGTGGCACAGGTATGTTATGACTAATTATGATCATATTAAAATATTAAAATCATTTTCTAATTATTCTAAACATGAACAACACTAAACATTTACCTAAATCCTAGAACCTTCAGGGAGTGCTTTTGCTACTTGCACAACAGGAATAACTCATCAGATTCTGACAAGTATGGTCACCTCCCAAGTGACAACCTGCGGGGAGCAACAAAAACGAGGCAAACATACACACTGACACCTTGAATAGTTTTTTAATTTTAGTTTGCTCGGTTTGTTGTTCAAAAAACTGTTTTACTATGTATGATGTTTAGTATTATTTGCAGTTTTTACTTACTCGCACTCGAAATTTCTTTCATTGCGATGTATTCTCATGTGATAATTCCGTAAACTTCGACTTGTAAAATTATTACCACAAACATCACAGAAAAACGTATTTGCATCATTATTAAGCCTTTTGCGTCCAATCGGTGAGCTGTGATGCTCTTGCTCAGTTATTTTGATGGTTGTCGAGCTGGGTTGTGTGGTCATTTCATTCGCTTCATTCAATTCTATACACTCTTCTTGTTGAAAAACATTTTCGGAATCGCTTTCATCTAACAAATATTCTTCTAATGGCATTATAGATTTATTTGTTTCCTGGTTTTCATCAACGTGTTCTTCACCATTTTGTTCATAACAATCTGCCTCGGACAGATTGTGTATTATCTCTCCTTCAACATCACCATCAGCATTTGTGGTTTCGTCTGTGATTTGTGAAGTTTCAGAATCTTCCATTCCAATTACAGGTTCCTCCACTTTAATTATGTAGAATAAGTCTGAATTATTTTGCGAGTTCTGTTCTGCTACAGTTTCTGTGTTATGTTCATCTACTTTGTTAATTCCAATTTTTAAATTTCGTTCAAATTTGGTATTAGAATCTTTTATGTTATTTACTTGATTATCATCTCTTGAACTGTATCCACTTTGAGCATTTATTATATCCAAAGTGCTAGCAGGAATTTCTTCCTCTGCATCTTCATCAATGTAAGCTAAAGCGTCTATATTACATATCGATTTATTTGTATCCTCTAAATGTTGCGGTTTATTATTTGATTGGTTATCATAGTTTTCTAATTCAGTCGCTTCATAATCGGTGGCTATTAAATCTTGACTTAAGTTTACACGTTCGTCGATAAATTCTTCTTTAAGTGCATTTACAGAACTTCCACTAGTTTTTGTTTTTTTCCTTTGTGATTTTACATATCTCATACTTTCAGGTGGCTCATCCTGTGTGGAAGATGTATCCGGAATTTTATTTATCAATTGTGCGACATATTTATTATCCTCTCTATGGTCTCCAATTTTTTCTGTTAAAACCTTTGCATTTGGTAAAATCTCATCATTTGTATCCAAATCTACCTCTATTGTGTTTTCTTGTTCTTCGTCTTCCAAATTAATGGTTGGTAATTCAGAGTCATAATCAAACATTTCGTGCATTAACTCTGCCGAACGTTCTCTTTGTTTGTCGGACTTTAGCATGGACGCAGCTGATTTAGTTTTTCGTATAATTGATTGCAAATATTCGTCTGAATTCCGACATGTTCTACTGAAGTGGCATGCATATTTCAGCAATATTAAGCACTTATGGCAGATCTTATCTGGAAGGTTGTCATTGTTATCCATCTGCATAATTAAGATGCAATAATTATTTTTTTTTTTGAAAAGAAATAGACGATTTACAAACCTGCACCCCAGCTATCTCATGAATTTGTTTGGCTATTTTGATATCAATCGGTGTATATTTTGCAGCATGATTTCGTTGCTCCTCTACCAGACAGACTCTGCACACATTCCACTTTATACTAATTTCCATGATCTCCAAATAGTTTGAAGTCTTTACAGTACTACTGCAAGTGTCATATGAAGTTTGCCGATATTAACAATAAATTTACAAAAATAAATTCTTTATATTCTGGACAAAAATTTAACAATCAAATGTCAAAAATTATTTTGCCTTCATTTCAATACTTTCTATTTGTCGTTTCGTTCTGAACTTGTTCAATTGACCAGGTCTCCAAACTGAACAAGTGAACTAGATCTTCGATTTCGGTTCTTTTTGTTCTTTTAGTTCATTTGTTCTTTTAGTTGTTCTTTTAGTTCGTTTTATCTAATGTTATTCTTTTTCTCTTCTCGTTCGCGAACATTGTAAATTCATACATACATACGCAGAAATTCACAGTGAGCACGAATGCCGATGATGCCACTTACACTAAAGATATGTGTGGTCATCTTTGTGTGTGGCACTGCTACAACAATATATGTATGGACTATTTATGAAAAACATTCTTTGTAAGAAACTAATTATTACATTTATTCAGGCATGCTTAACGAACGAAACGATATCATTTCGTTACGATAATCAACGTTAATAAACGAAACGAAGTCATTTCGTTTCGTTTATTAACGTTAAGAACGACAAATTAACGTTAATTTGACGATCTTAACGTTAATAAACGAAACGAAGTGACTTCGTTTCGTTTATTAGCGTTGATTATCGTAACGAAATGATATCGTTTCGTTCGTTAAGCATGCCTGCATTTATTAAACTTGAAAAGTTCATATTTACAATTTGTGTCTGTACTCTTTCAATTTCCTGGATCTTCCGAAATTTTTAACTTTTTTTGAAGTTAATTATACATATATATATTAACTTATTTATTCATTACTCATTTAAATATACCTACACAAAGCATTGCTGCATACACACCCCCATCTATACTTGTTGGCTTTTTTCGCGGGTGCGAGGAGCAGGGATCAAATTTGCATGAAAAAGAAAAAGAACAGATGAACAAAAAGAACAACTTGTTCGTTCATCAGAAAAATAACGAAAGATTCGAATCTCTGAAATGAACGAAAAAGCACAACTCTATTTGTCAACTAAAATGTTTGAAAGAAAATGTCAAATTACAGGAATTAAGCGCCCATTACTGATACTTAAGGGCCATTACTGATACGTAGCATAGCACTTGACTTGACTTGAGAACTGTGACTTACACTTCTGTTAAATGAGCATTGCATGTTACTGATTACACAAAACTTAGCAACACTTTACTTGACTTAGAAGTCTGTTGAATTTTGATTTTCTATGTAAGTTCTAAGTAGTGACGGTGATGTGGTAAGAGTGGACAGAGGTGGTTTGAGAGTAGCTACGAATTCTCCGGGGTTGCCCGAGAGGGTGGGCTTTCAATCTGAGGGAGGAAACAGAGCTTGACAAGTGGTCGTGTGAGGGTGCCGGTTTGAGTACGAACGTCAACAACACGTATATGGCCGTCAGGTCCTGCATGTATTTTTTCAATACGTCCAAGGCGCCATTCAGTCGGGGGAAGTGAGTCGTCATGAATGCAGACACACTCACCGACCTTGGGTTCGGGTTGTGAATTTTTCCACTTCTGCCTTTTTTGGAGATCCTTTAGGTAGTCTTCCTTCCACCTTTTGCTGAATTGATGATGTAAGCTTTTTACCCTGTCCAATCGGTTTATAAGAGATAAATCCGCGTGATCCACTTCAAGGATAGCGAGGAGGGGGCTACCTCGGAGAAAATGGCCGGGGGTCAGCGCGGTAAACTCTGTGGGATCTTGGGATAAAGGTGAGATAGGACGAGAGTTCAACACGGCTTCTATTCTTACCAAGAGGGTGGTAAATTCTTCAGATGTGAACTTGTGGGCTTCTGCAGTCTTCTTGAAGTGCAGTTTGAAACTCTTCACTGCAGACTCCCACAAGCCGCCCATATGGGGAGCTCCGGGCGGAATGAATCTCCAATTGATGCCCTGGGGAGAGTATGTAGCGATTACTTCTTGAGAGACAGTTTTCATGAAGTCAACGAACTCCTTTTCGGTCGCTCTTTTAGCTCCAATAAACGTTTTGCCGTTGTCACTCATCATTGTGGCAGGATATCCACGACGTCCGACGAAGCGGGCGAATGCTGCGAGAAAGGCATTTGTTGTTAGGTCCGAGCAAAGCTCAAGGTGGACAGCTTTTGTCACGAAACGGACAAAAACGGCCACGTAGCCTTTCAGTAAGGTGTGAGACCTTAGCAAGGAGGCTTTTATTTGAAAAGGCCCCGCAAAGTCGACACCGGTAGTGGTGAAAGGCGGAGCGTATGTGCATCGTTCCGGGGGCAAAGCCGCCATGATTTTCGATCGCATTTGCTGCTTGTGGAGGGTACAAATTTCCGAGTCAGACCACATGTAAAGATTTTTAAGAGAGAGCTCGAGATGGGATTGTACGACGGCGATTAGTTAACCCAGCGGGTCAGGGGGTTAGAATATACCCGCGGTAGGTATGCCTGTCGTAAGAGGCGACTAAAATACCGGATTGGCCTGAAGGTTTAATGTGGCCATATAAATCGTTCCGGAGATGGTCGGGCCAGCACCTTAATGATGCTGTGTTACCGGAGCGTACCGGATCTGTAAACGGCAAAGGACCATCACATCGATCACTCCCTAAACCTTCGGGGAGCAACCGTATCGCTACAACAACAACAACAACAACGGCGATTAGTCGGGCAAGGAGTAGAGCTGCACATAGTTCTAGTCTTGGAAGACTGGTAGTGCGAAGAGGGGCAGCCTTGCCTTTAGCGACCAGAAGGTGAGACGACGTGGTGGCACCGTGGGTTGTTCGCAGATATATAGTGGTGCAATATGCCTTTTCTGACGCATCGCAGAAACCATGCAGTTCAACCTGCTGGTTCGGCATATAGTCAACCCATCGAAGTATCTTTATATCTGAGATGTTGGGTAAATTTTTTGCGAACTGCGTCCATTTAATGAAGCGGAGGGGCTTCACTGGTTCGTCCCAGCCAGTTCCGTCTATCCATAGCTCTTGGAGTAAAATCATGGCCTGAATCATAATCGGCGTAAGCCACCCTGCGGGGTCAAAAAGTTTTGCGACCAAGGAGAGAATTTGTTGTTTTGTACTAGCGGACGAGAGGGGTATTGAGTCCACTGTATACGAAAACGCGTCGGTCAGGGCGTTCCACTGTATGCCGAGAGTTTTGGTGTTGCTTGCTTTCTCGAATTCCAAAAGATTTGTGTCTAGCAAGTCCTCTTCTTTGATGTTTTTTATAATACTGGGGTGATTGGCCGTTATTTTCCTTAATGGAAATCCTGCTGACGCTAACACTTGGATGACTTGGGAGAGAGATGTTTCAGCAGAGAGAATTTCATGGCTGCCAGAGAGAATGTCATTTACATATGTTTCTTTCGTCAAAACAGGGACGGCTTTGGGGAAAGTTTCTTCTACATCTTTGGCCAGTTGGTGAAGAGTACGTATGGCGAGGTAGGGGGCACAGTTCACACCAAATGTGACTGTTTTCAGACGATAGTCTTTTATGGGGTCGCTCGGAGATGAGCGAAAGACGATCCTCTGATAGTCTCTGTCGTCTTCGTGCATTATAATTTGACGATACATTTTTTCTACGTCTCCGTTGAAAACAAACTGGTATGTCCACCACTTCAGGATCAGAAGCATCAGATCGGGTTGGAGGGTAGGGCCGGTATAAAGAACGTCGTTGAGCGCATGTCCAGATGCCGAATTCTTTGAGGCGTTAAACACGACCCGCACCTTTGATGCCTTTTCTCGGGTTTGACAACTGCGTGATGAGGAAGATAAAATGAGAGGCATTTTCCTCCGTCAAATTTTTCATAGGAGCCGGTTTCCTCCATATGATCGAGGGTGAGGTATTCTTCTAGAACACTATCGTATTGAGCCTTTAGATCCCCTTACTTCTGCAGGCTCCTCTCCATTCCAAGAAACTGGCTTAGAGCTGAAGACCGAGAGTGGGATAACGATATTGACTCTGGGAAGCTGGGTTTAAACGGCGGCCTTACGATATAACGACCGTTATCATCGCGTGAGGTTGTGGCTGCGTAGAAATTCTCACAAAACTCGTCTTCTGGGGTTATTTGGGGTTTGGTGGGAACTTCCTCCAATTCCCAGAATTTTCGCAATAGAGAGTTAAGATCTTCGTTCGTCACTTCTGACACTTGCATGCAGAAAGAGTTGACCATCACAGGGGCTCTACCGCTCAGAATCCATCCAAAAATGGTTTTCTGCGCTAGAAGAGGGGGGGAAAGTTTCTCAACGCCATTTTGGATGATTTGCGGTATTACATCACTGCCTAGGACGAGATCTATTTGCGAGGGGGAGTGACAGTTCGAGTCTGCGAAGTTGAGGTGTGCCCATTTTGCTTGAAGCTCGCTAGTGAGCTTAAGCGAGGGGAGCATTTTTGTTAGCCGGGGTAATACTATTGCCTCTGCACTTATTCTGGTTTTAAAATCGGGGGATACCAAAGTCAGAGAGCACAATTTGTTTGAGGTCTGAACTACCTTGCCGCCCATCCCTGATATTTCAAATCTAGAGGGTTTGAATGGGAGCTTGAGTCTATCTTGGGCTCTGGTAGAGATAAAGGTTCATTCAGATCCCTGATCCACAAGAGCTCTGAGTTTGAAAATTTCTCCTTTATGCTCTACGGGTACGATAGCCTTGGGTAAAATTATTTCACAATCGTTTTCGGAATAAAACGATTGCACTTGGCTTTTCTGCGAGCATGAAGGGCTTTCATCCAGAGCATTGGCTTGAACGGGAGTATTACCGCGTGAGACTGTGGAATTCGTGGTCGTGGCTTGTGAGGCTGTCCTTTGCAATCGTGAGGGTTGTCTTTTCGGCACTTGAGATGTGTTTTCGTGAAGAACTGAGTTGTGCCGATCTTGACATTGATTGCAAGTTTGAGTACTGGAACAGTCTTTCAATATGTGTGACTGAGAGAGGCAATTGAAACACATATTGTTTTCTCTCACAAACCTTCTGCGATCAGAGGTCGACAGCTTCTTAAATTTGAAGCAACAAGGGGTGAGATGAGGTTTTACACATAGCGCACTTGTACATTGTCCGCTGCTCTGTCATATGAGACTGGGTGTGGGAGCTCGATTTATTTGAAAAGGGATGCGACTGATGGGTTTTAAATGGTGGCCTAGTTTGGGGGATGGCTTTAAATTTATTTGGTCGCCATTGATCGACTCGCTCTACGACTTCATATCGAGTTGTGAGGAACTGGTCCATTTGGGACCAGTTAGGAAGTTCTCTTCTTGAAGTCAGAGACTGCTCCCATAACGTGACTGTATTTTCAGGGAGTTTAGAGGTCACGAGATAAATAAGTATGGGGTCCCAGTTATCTGTGGACACCTGTTGCGTGGCGAGAATCTGAAGACAATTATTTACTGAGGATTGCAATTTTTGGATGTCTTCACTGTTTTCCGTAGTGATAGTTTTTAAATTCATCAGGGCCCGTATTTGATTATCTACGAGAACTCGTCTGTTCTCGTATCGGGCCTTTAGGGCTTCCCACGCTAAGGCAAATTTATTCTATTCCAGAATTTTTCTATATTCGAGTTTTTTATTTTGAGTGCGGACTCAGTGTTGTTTTGGAGCGACGTCGACCTAAACCGAGCACAATATTCCATAAAATTGTTCGTTTAGGATATACATTTTTTGGGGGCAGACGAGATTTTAAATCTTTTAACTCCTTGAGTTTTGGAGCCACTTTGTTTGGTTTCATCGTCACTCATTTTTGAGCTTAGTTTTATGACGCTTAGAGTTGAGAATTAACAAAAATTTAACTTCAGAGAGAAAAAACTTTTTCTTTTTTTTTGAATAGAGAGTATTTGCTTTTAACTATGTGAGGGAGTTACGTTTAAATATTCACGTTAAATAGCAAGAGAGAATAATTTTCAATTTCGGGTATATAGCAACAGATCTTCCTCTTGCCCTTGGTTTAATAGATCCGTCCGTGCTATGATTATCAAGCGCAATAAGCTTTATTCCCTTTGGAAGAAAAACCGAAGCGACGCAAATTGGCGTGCATACAAACTTACACTAAATGAGACCACAGCCTATATTGGGAGAGAAAAATGCAGATACTACAGTAAAATGTTGAATATATCGTTGCCTAATCATGTTTTGTGGCGTAATCTGAAAAAACTTCGTGTACATGTGAGTGAGAGTTCTGACTGTTCCCTTAATCCTGAAGATCTTAATGCAGCTTTTGTGAGCCAAGCTAACCCGTCTTGTCTTAATACCAGTTTCTCAACCCCTCCCTTATATGTGGTTCCTGTTTGTCAAGTATTTGAGTTTACAGCTGTTTCGGAACTTGATGTGGCGAGATGCATAAATAAAATAAGGTCCAACGCAATCGGTCAGGACAATATACCGCTCAAATTTGTTAAAATAATTGCCCCGTACATTCTTCCTACATTGACGCATATTATCAACTACAGTATTACTACCTCCTGCTTCCCTGATATGTGGAAGATTGCCACGGTTATACCTATTGCAAAAACTAAGTTTGCAGATTGTCCTAGTGACTTTCGGCCTATCAGCATTTTGCCAGCACTCTCGAAAGTCTTTGAGATATTGTTGTCGGAACAAATTCAAGACCATGTTTGCAAACATAGTCTGCTATCACCATTCCAGTCAGGCTTCCGATCAAAGCACAGTTGCTCCACGGCTATCATAAAAATTTTAGATGACGTCAGGGCACCCTTTGACAAAATCCAGTTGACTTTATTATGCCTGCTTGACTTCTCAAAAGCCTTCGACTCTGTGAACCATGACCTGCTGTGCTCAAAATTAAAAAATTATTTTGGTTTTGATGACTCCGCAGTGCGGCTCATGCGAAGTTATCTGACGGGTAGATCCCAGCTTGTCAAAGTCGGCTCCGAAACTTCAGGTCTAAAACCACTATTGGCAGGGGTACCCCAAGGCTCTATCTTGGGTCCACTACTTTTTAGTATTTTTATTAATGACATATTTAATGCATGCCAGCATGCTCATATGCATGCATATGCTGATGATGTCCAACTATATTTGTCGGGAAATCATGAGGGGACAAACGATTTATGCTCAAGATTGAATAATGACTTAACATCCATATTTGAATGGGCTAGGAAAAATGACTTATGCATGAACAGTGAGAAATCATACGTGTTGCCTATATCTAAAAAACGAATAAGTTTCTCAAGTATTCCGCCCTTGCGCGTTGCCAGTACATGTCTCAAACTCGTTTCAAAAGTGACTAATCTTGGTTTTGTTATTAACACGACGTTGTCCTGTGATGATCATGTAAATTCGGTGGTTAAGAAAGTATACTATATCTTAAGAAACTTACGAATGTCTGCTATTTATACTCCGGTCAATGTTAGGAGAAAACTTGCAATTCAATTGATTATGCCGATCATTTGCTACTCTGAGCTAGTGTACAGTAAACTGAGCTCCCAGTCTGCTCATAAAATTGATGTAACATTTAATCATGTTACACGTTATGTATTTGGCTTAGCCAGATTTGATCATATATCCAGCTGGAGAGCGCGTCTACTGGGCTGCGAAATCTTCGAATATCTGAAAGCTAGGAACAGCATTTTCCTTTGTCAACTTATCATGTATAAGGAGCCTAGTTACCTATATGATAAGCTAATATTCCCCAGGTCTGCTCGAATCAACGACCTAATAGTACCAACTTATAACTATCTAACATCTGGACGGCTATTCTTTGTCAATGCCATTCGCCTGTGGAACTCTATTCCAGTCTCCGTACGTAGTAGTCTAAATAAAAGCAACTTTAAAAATGTTCTTTATGCTCATTTTAGTTGAAACCATTATACTTCTTGAGTTTTCGCCATCAATATGTATGAGTGTATACAATGTTTTAATATTGAATTTAATTATTTGTTTATTTTATATACTAGTAAATTACGATAATTCTCTATGTTTGATGTGATTATTTAACCTACATAACCATCTGTTATGACTTGTTCTTTTTTACATTGCGATTTATCTTTTTGTTGTACTATAAAAGATCCTAGATCTTATTGTACTAATACTATTTTTGCAATAAATGATGATGATGAATGATGAAAAACCAAAAAAAAGTTTTTAAGTTAAATTTATTTGAGGGTGAGACTGAGCAAATTTGACCACTGTGCTGCGTTTGCACTATATTTAATATATTTAATATGTATATGAGGGTGGTTTAAATATACGTGGGAAAAATTATGTGAGATATATGTATATATACGTATTAAAAAGTATCTCGGGGGTAAATTATTATAATTTTGATACGTGAAATTAATTCGTATGAGATTATCTAAAAAATTTGTTTTTTTTTTGTTTTTTTTTTGTTTTTTTTTTTCGGTGTGACTTAGAGGAGTCTTATTTAGCTTCGATTTGTTGGACTGTAGAGGCTTTGAGGAGAGAGAAATTAGTAGCTTATCGAAATTCTTAATGGGGATTGAGAATTTATAGCGTGCAAATTTAATGCGAGAAAAGTGCTATTACACGCACTGCACCACTCTTGTTCCACTGTGCACGAGATTTTATTTCACCGCTTATGTCGTTTTCTTTCTTTTGTATATCCGTATGTATGTATACGCAAGTATGGAGATTTAAAAATATTTTTTGCGTTTTTTATTAATTTAAATAGGGATAAATAAGAAAACTTTAGAGGTTTTGCTTTGATAAACAGCAAGAGAAGACACTGTATCGATTTAAGAGGGATTAAATAATTTTAGAGCGATATACAACTGTAATGCCGAAAAAATTATTTGAGAGGTAAAATCGATATACGTGCCCACTGTATCTAGCTTAGTTTTTCTTATTATGTTTTGCACATATACCGTATTGAGTTGTGCAATATGGGGTTATTGCTATATGTATATATATATATATATATATATATATATATATATATATATATATATATATATATATATATATATATATATATATATATATGTATATATACGAATGGTATGTGCAAGTTTTGGCGGGAAATTATAACTTTTGGCGGGAAATAATAATTTTTTGAGGATCAAATTGCCTTACTTTTTCCGATTTTATATATATTTCTTGTGTGGGGGTGTATTAAATCGCATTTAATACTCACAATTTTTTGGAAAATGGGTACTTATTGTGTCGCTGGTTCCTTAGTGGCGTCGAAGGACCACTTAGTGACGGTGATGTGGTAAGAGTGGACAGGGGTGGTTTGAGAGTAGCTACGAATTCTCCGGGGTTGCCCGAGAGGGTGGGCTTTCAATCTGAGGTAGCTTGAGAAGTGGTCGTGTGAGGGTGCCGGTTTGAGTACGAACGTCAACAACACGTATATGGCCGTCAGGTCCTGCATGTATTTTTTCAATACGTCCAAGGCGCCATTCAGTCGGGGGAAGTGAGTCGTCATGAATGCAGACACACTCACAGACCTTGGGTTCGGGTTGTGGATTTTTCCACTTCTGCCTTTTTTGGAGATCCTTTAGGTAGTCTTCCTTCCTTAGGTAGTCTTAAAACTTGGAGTTTTTACACAATTTTATTTCCACATCGAATGGTTAAAAGAATTTCGATAAGCTACTAATTTCTCTCTCCTCAAAGCGTTTATTGGAGCTAAAAGAGAGACCGAAAAGGAGTTCGTTGACTTCATGAAAACTGCCTCTCAAGAAGTAATCGCTAAATACTCTCCCCAGGGCATCAATTGGAGATTCATTCCGCCCGGATCTCCCCATATGGGCGGCTTGTGGGAGTCTGCAGTGAAGAGTTTCAAACTGCACTTCAAGAAGACTGCAGGAGCCCACAAGTTCACATTTGAAGAATTTACCACCCTCTTGGTAAGAATAGAAGCCGTGTTGAACTCTCGTCCTATCTCACCTTTATCCCAAGATCCCACAGAGTTTACCGCGCTGACCCCCGGCCACTTTCTCCGAGGTAGCCCCCTCCTCGCTATCCCTGAAGTGGATCACGCGAATTTATCTCTTACAAACCGATGGGACAGGTTAAAAAGCTTACATCATCAATTCAGCAAAAGATGGAAGGAAGACTACCTAAAGGATCTCCAAAAAAGGCAGAAGTGGAAAAATCCACAACCCGAACCCAAGGTCGGTGAGTGTGTCTGCATTCATGACGACTCACTTCCCCCGACTGAATGGCGCCTTGGACGTATTGAAAAAATGCATGCAGGACCTGACGGCCATATACGTGTTGTTGACGTTCGTACTTAAACCGGCACCCTCACACGACCACTTGTCAAGCTCTGTTTCCTCCCTCAGATTGAAAGCCCACCCTCTCGGGCAACCCCGGAGAATTCGTAGCTACTCTCAAACCACCTCTGTCCACTCTTACCACATCACCGTCACTAATGGTCGGGCAAGGAGTAGAGCTGCACATAGTTCTAGTCTTGGAAGACTGGTAGTGCGAAGAGGGGCAACCTTGCCTTTAGCGACCAGAAGGTGAGACGACGTGGTGACACCGTGGGTTGTCCGCAGATATATAGTGGCGCAATATGCCTTTTCTGACGCATCGCAGAAACCATGCAGTTCAACCTGCTGGTTCGGCATATAGTCAACCCATCGAAGTATCTTTATATCTGAGATGTTTGGTAAATTTTTTGCGAACTGTGTCCATTTAATGAAGCGGGGGGGCTTCACTGGTTCGTCCCAGCCAGTTCCGTCTATCCATAGCTCTTGGAGTAAAATCTTGGCCTGAATCATAATCGGCGTAAGCCACCAAGTTACGTTTACATTTTGAGGTGCCATTTGTTCGTTTCCATTTCATTTTGACATTTTGTCATACAAATTGACATTTATGATTATGATGCCAGATTATATGCGCTAAGTGGAGTATAACCGTGGCTAAGTTGCCAAGTTTACGCCAAGTCAAGTCAAGTATATGCTAAGTATCAGTAATGGGCCCCTTACGCTTCTATTTAAGGCCAATTAAACTTCCTTAACCCTAACGCCATAGTTGTAACCATACCCATATCCATAACCCTCACCAATGTGATCAACCATCGTGAAAATTTCATAAAAAAAAAGAAATCCAAAAAATTACAAACATATTAACACAAAAAAGTATCTTCGTCATAACGTATCCAAAACAATGAATAAAATCTACAAAAGGTTATTAAATTCACCAACTCAAATATGTTTAGGTTATGGATATGGCGAGAAACCAAAAACCAATTGGTTGGCTATGGTCAGAGCTGTAAAAAGATTGAATCAATTGAGTGTGCATTCTCTCAGCATTCTTTTAAAAAATGTTGATTTATTGGTTGCAAATTATAAATCTCCATTCCTGAATGGCTCAAAATACCTTAACTCAAATCTAAAGTGTGTGTGTTATTGAATGGTAAAATATAATTCAATATAGAGTGGGAATGTAGGAACGATTCCCAATCTTTACTGAATGTAAACTTGAAATGAATGCACACTGTTTTCCATTCAAGACTAATAATTTTTCCCCTGGGTTCTTTTTTTGTATACTTTCATTGCCATCAGATATGTTAAATCAATTTAGGAGTTGGGTGGAAAAAAAGCGTAAAATTTATCAATAGAAATAATAGCCCCTTCTAATTATTCAAGTATAATATTTAGGAATTCATGAGCTTAACACCGGCTTATAATAATTGAATATTCCATCATTATTTTTGAAATGAAAGATAAACTTACTGGCATACTGCGATTTTAACATTTCGAAAACTGCCACATAATCATCATCAGTCAATTTCGAATGTTATCAAAGGTTTCACTGATATTCGAACCGCGAATCACACGGTGAAACTGCAGTTACCTTAAATCATCGAAATAAGCCAGTAAATGTTTCCTTTTTTTCAGTTTCTCTTTAAACTTCGCAAAGACAATCTATTGCTTTCTTGCTATATGTATGTCAAAATGGTTCTATATGTCCTACTTATTTTGCTATTTTAGTAAAATGGATATTGTAAATGAACTCATTGTGCATTGACCGTATAGAGTAAATTGTGGATATTTTTTGCCGATAATATAACAAAAACAGATACTTGAGTTTAAGTCGTTTAAATTTAAATACATCAAAGTACATAGGTCTATCGGCGGTTTCGTTGGAGCTTCCCAATTCCGAGAATTTCGATAAATATATGTCTAATTGCATGGCATCGTCCTACAGCGATTCAGGCTTTTTCTATTCACCTGAGTCACCTTCCCAGTTTTCCTTCATATGTGTCACGAAAAAAAAAATGTTTCATTGGGAGAAACTCTTCAGAGGTTATTAATTTCCCTCCCTACAAAGGGATTGACTGGCCCCATCGGATAACAGTTTTTTACAGCTGATGTTTTGACAGTGTTTGACGGAATATAAATATAGCACCCGAGCTATTGAGTCTCTCTGCCTATTTGCATGGCATTTGTAGGTTGAATTCTATCTTACTTGAGCAGATTTGTATTCAAAGTTAATTTTCTTTGCTATCAACAAAGCTAAAACTACCTTATAGAGCCTACTTTAAATGACTGTAATTACAAACTATTGTGTTTAGAAGAATATTTTTCTTAGAAAATAGAGAAAAATAGTATATTGCTGTTGCAATTTGGAAACTCACAAACCATTATCTATACAG
This sequence comes from Eurosta solidaginis, assembly GCF_040869045.1. Classification (NCBI taxonomy): domain Eukaryota; kingdom Metazoa; phylum Arthropoda; class Insecta; order Diptera; family Tephritidae; genus Eurosta; species Eurosta solidaginis. The sequence goes on along the minus strand of NC_090319.1, from coordinate 98,045,159 downwards.
TATTTGACCATAAACCGCTAGGAAGAATATATGAAGGAACTTAAGAGCTTTTATAATATATATCTTTCAATTGTTTAATCAACAATTGAGGACGTTCAAATGTAGATTAGTACTTTTTCCTGCAAGTCTTTTATATGCCACATTGACAACACTTATTTAGAACGATGACAATTTTCGGAACAGAGATGTTGAAATCTTTGTCATTTGCTTTTTTTTATTATAAATATTTAAGAAAATTTCAATAAGAATACTTTTCCAGTTAACTTCTTTGTCCTTTATTACCATTTAAATATCGAAAAAAAACTGGTAATTACGGACAATAATTAAATTTGTGTGTAGATATTTTGAAGTGGCTTTAATTCAATGCAATAATGTGATATTTGAGCGGGTTTTGTGCATGTACGACATTTTTCATAACTGATTGGTACTAGAAGAGTGTGTGCACACTCAGCAAAGGCTGCATTCATTTGAATACTTATTCTGTGTTGAAAAATGTTTGTGTTTCATTCAATTACTTCATTCTTTCTTAGAATGAGTTCAAGAGTCATTCTTTTTTTCCCACTAATGAATGAAGAATGGGTTGACTTTTAAGCCATATTCCTTAACAAGGAATGAAAGAATGAAGAAACAGCATTCTTAAATCAATGATTTAAAATTTCAAATGATTGCACACTTTTACAGCTCTGGCTATGGTATGGTTATGGCGTTGGCGTTATGGTATGACACCATTAATCGATTACATTTATTTCCATAAGGTAGGTTCGATCAGCTGTTTTATCTGGTTATGGTTTTATGGTTATAAGTCACCATTAATTGGCCCTTTACATAGGTAATATTTATATTCGCCAACCAATTGGTTTTTGGTTTCTCTAAAAATATTTGAGTTGGTGAATTTAATAAATTTTTGTAGATTTTATTCATTGTTTTGTTATGACTAAGAGACTTATTTTTTGTGGAATAAGCGTTTCCTTCATTTTTATGAAATTTTCACGATTTTTACGTTAAGGCACCATTGAGCCCGGTTTTTCAGTGCGAGTTTAAACTCTAAATAAAGTTGACTGGAGTTTAACCCTGCCACTTCAGCCGCTTAAGCGAGATGATCAGCAAAATTTTATGTTATCGAACAAAGTGGCAAGGTCAACTTAAACTATATTTTAAACTCGCACTGAAAAACCAGGCATTAATCGATCACATTTGAGATGGGTATGGTTACGACCATGGCGTTGAGGAAGTTTAATTGGCCCTTTACGCAAGTTTAATTAGCCCTGAGGTTCGAACCTCCGCACTTTGGGGTTTTCAAATCAAATCAGAATGACGCCTTAGCACTATGTTAAGTTGCTTGAATGCTGTTATTTTATTTGTTCAATGCATGCGTAAATTGTTATTTTAGTGAATTTTAAAGACCAATATTCGTAAGAAATTTTGTAATTTTCTCAACTTTATGACCGAAACATCTATGCAATCCCGCCTTTAGTACCGAAATAGTACTAAAAATTTTCCGATCCTTCGACTCACCCTATTTTGGAGAGTTGATTGATTTTAACAGATGAATTGTCAACATATTTCACCACAAATGCATTCAAGGCAATACGCTTCCCTCAATCGACCAAAAATATTTTTTTTTTTATTATTTTATATTAAAAACAATTGAGTGAGGATCGATATAAATATTGCAATGCATGTGTACAAACTGTGTCGTATCTGCCTTACTGAGGGTAATAATACAGGTACAATGCAGCCACTATTTGAAGTGGATAATGAACGATGCAGCGAGATCGTACAGCGAATAGAACTATGTGGTGGTATAGTGGCAAGTGTTTTTTGAAATCCATTGATTTACAATTTTACTATCGTCCATTTCCATTTTTTAAATTTATCATAAAATTGTTACAGTTAAAACCACACGAAGAGTTCCCAAAGATGATTTGCACACCATGCTTGGAGAAACTGAATGTTTCTTACAAATTTCGATCGATGTGTCAAGCGAGCGAGCATGCACTGCTGGATGCTATAGTTAAAGTAAATATATTTCTGATGTCATATATTTATATAAAATATCAAAAGTATTATATTTATAAACGTAATGTAGTCGGAAATGAAAACAGAACCACAGGATTACGAGTTGTCCAAAGACGAGGGAGATAACGACAATGAGATATTTTTTGATATGCATACAGAATTTATTGACGCACAGGAAGTTCATTTAGATGACCTAACTGAGACCATTGAAGAAGAAATATTAGAATCCGATATGGAGCCAAATAATGAAAGTGCTGAAGAATTTATTGAATATACGGATAGTGAATATTTTGAAGAGGACCCACCAGAAGAATCTATGAGTAAACAATCTATATACCCCATACCTCAGGTTCAAGTTAAAATAGAACCAAAAGATAATGAAAATAAGGGTCACAAAGGTGGACGACCGAAGGCAAATAAAGACCAATTAAACGTAAAAACAGAATTAAATCGAGGAAAGAAATCAAATCGGGGCAGAAAGAGAAAGGAAGAACCAGAAATGGCGAATATTATGTGCGAAATTTGTGGAAATATATATACAAAACGCAGTTTGTTAAATATGCATATGCGACGTCACATGGCTGAAAAACCTTTCGCATGCGAGTAAGTGCAAATTAACATGATTTTCTTATTTTACCTAACTAACACATTTTCCACCTAAACGCACTTAATATATATATATATTAGGGGGGGCCAATTTAAAAATCGCTCATCGTATTCTAGGGATCAAAATAAGAAACTTTGCTGAAGGAACCATACCTCTAAAACGAATTCTGATGTCCCCCAATTTGGGTCGAACTTTTGGGTAGGGGCAAATTTTGAAAAATCCCATTTTGACCCATTTAGAGTGCTCCAATAGAGTCCAAATGTATGACCGACTCGCACTAACTTTGGAGGCCCGACCCACCGATGCCAATAGCACACCCCCTGGAACCCCCCCGAAAATTAGCGTTAGAAATTAGCGTTTTTACAACCCTTTTAAAACCAAGGCATCACTGTGATGCATTTGCATGTCGTAAACATAGTTGTGTGGGTTTTTTTATTCAACCGTTTTAAAAAATGAAGGTATCACTGTGACCCAATTGCAGATCGTAAAATTGCTTGTGTTTTTTTTAAGCCACCACAAGACACAGCAAGTAGAATTGAAATTACCATTTCATTCTTATTACCTCGTCTCGTAGACCATATACAAAGGAACAGTTTTTGTGAATGCATTAAGTCGTTGTGAAGAACTCAAAGTGTGAAGTGCTAATTTCAGATAAAAAAATATTTAAAAAAAAAATAATAAGTAAAGTGACCATTCCAAATTAAAAAGTTTATAATGAAATCACCATCCTCTACACCGCAAGATGAAGCAACTACATCAACAACTATCGAAAACCCAATGAGTCATATACCCAAGCATGATGTTACTGTTTTTGGTGTGTCTACTGATTTAACTGATCTTAATTTACCAACCCATCTGGATATCTTAAGATATTATTTTTACTTAAGCGAACGTGCTAAAACAGAACAAAAAAAGTTTTCCCATAAATCATTCACCATTCAAGTACAAGATAAGTTGATTGGAATTTGGGAAAAACTTGGTATGAAAATAATGCTGAAAAAAAGTGTATTTAATAAACTGAATAAATTGTTTGACAAGTATCAAGAGCAAATCAAGAGAAGAAACAACACCCAACAATTTATAGAGTATGTACAATATCTGAAGGCAGCTCCATGTGCATGCGGCTGGGTTCCCGAACGCCTCAAAGAGTTCATGCAGGATCAACATAATCAGAGAAGACTAACAATGGATGCATTTATGATGGAAACTGAAGAGCAAGGAGCAACGTCTATGTCATCAATGCCAACATACCAAGATCCCGAAAATTCAACATACGCACCGCCACCGGTTCAAGAAGATATGGATAGAAGCACAAGTTCACAATACACAGAGAGATACGATTGTTTAAACTTTGCCTTGGTATGTGACAGATTTGGTGTGCCTGACAGAGTAGCATCAGCATTGGGAACCGCACTTTTGCAAGATTTTAAAATTAAAGATAAGCGTGGGAAACCTCTCATCATGGATAAATCGAAAGTTCGCAGAAAAAAAGAGAAATGCAGACAAGAAGTGCTTCGCAAACGGTTAGATGATACCAATTTGTTAGCGTTTTCATTCCATGGCAGAAAAGATGATACTTTAACGATAGATAAAATTGATGAGAAGTATCATACTAGGATGGTAAAAGAACCTCATCTTGTTATTTTGAGAGAACCCAATTCTGAATTGATTGGTTACGTAAGACTGGAACATGAAACCGCTGAATACAAAACAACCAATTAAATGGCGTTTTTCAACGATAAAAATATATCACTGGATGCATTAATTGGAATATGCACTGACGGCGAGTCAACAAACACTGGCCCACACGGTGGAATTATACGACGATTCGAATTGCTGTTTTAAAAATACCATTGCATTGGTTCGTTTGCCTTCTACACTTCAACGAACTTCCGTTTCGGCATTTGTTTGAAGCTTTGGATAAATCAACCAGCACTGGACCAAGATCGGCAATCGGAAAATGAACCGTCAAATCGAAACTTGTGAAACTCTTCCGTTAAGTTATTGCTATCACTCATTTATTATAATTGTCAACCATTTTTAATTTTATTATTATATATTTTGAGGTGGTGGACGGCTTCCAGAAAATTGAGTGGCAAAATATGCCCCCTGCTCCAGACAAAATTGAATTTTCCACCGATTCGAAGTACTTATACGACATGGCCCATGCAATTTCTAGCGGCGTGATTCCGGTGGATCTGGCTAACATCAAACTAGGGAAAATTGTACATTCTCGGTGGCTCACCAAGGCCGCTAGATTATTGCGATTATATGTGACAACGGAAAATCCAGATGCAAATTTAAGAATTCTGGTTGAATTTATAATTAAATGTTATGTGCCAATGTACTTCAATATCAAGTATTACAGCTCTGTCGTGTACGGCAGTGCATTATTTTTCAAGTTCATTGGTTGGTCACGATTTCTAAAACCTCGTTTACGCAAAATGGTCAATCAAGTAATTAAAAATAATTCATATTATGCGCATTCGGAAAATATCTTGTTATCAATGTTGTTTGATGATAGCAAAGAAAAGCGCGACTGTGCCATCAAGAAATTTCTACGCTATCGAACCGATGTTGACGAGCCAATGGAACTTAGAGTTTATAAAAAACCAGATATAAACTTTAATTGCACAAGTTATACGGAAATGATCAATTTGAATGATATAAATATCGTATTTGAACAACCATTCACGCGAAGCATTCCGTACGATACATTGAAAGAATATTTAAATCAAGATGATCCACCGTTTAATGATCCAAAAATTCCATCACACATACAAGGAACGGAACGACATGTTCAATTGCTAGCTAGCGTTTCCAAACGGGTTATACCGGAAAATGTAAAGGCTGTTATGGCGACGACATTAGAGAGCCGTGCGAAATTGCCCAGACTTGAAAGTAAAAAAGACTTCAAACAATAATTGTTTTTAGTTTCTTTTCTATAACTCACTTAAATTAATTTTTTCATTTACATATGTTCTGACTAAATAAATTTCTTAAGAGAAAAAATAGATATGATTATAAATAAATAATAAATATTATTATAAATAAATAAATAAATAAAAATAAAGAAAAAACATAGCCATTTAGCTGATTTTTTCATGTAAAGTGCAAAACCGGCGATTTTTTTGAAATGTTTGTATGGTGAACCCCCAGGGGGGTTCCAGGGGGCGTGCCACTGGCATCGGTGGGTCGGGCCTCCAAAGTTAGTGGGGGTCGATCAAACATTTGGACTCGATTGGAGCACTCTAAATGGGTCAAAGTGGGATTTTTCAAAATTTGCCCCTACCCAAAAGTTCGACCCAAATTGGGGGACATCAGAATTCGTTTTAGAAGTATGGTTCCTTTGACAAATTTTCTTATTTTGACCCCTAGAATATGACTTTCACAGCAATGGGCGATTTTTTTGCCTCCCCACAAATCGACCCGGCCTAATATATATATATATTAGGGCGGGTCGATTTAAAAATCGCTCATTGCTCTGTGAAAATCGTATTCTAGGGATCAAAGTAAGAAACTTTGCCGAAGAAACCATACCTCTAAAACGAATTCTGATGTCCACCCCTTTGGGTCGAACTTTTGGGTAGGGGCGATTTCAATTCTACTTGCTGTGTCTTGTGGTGGCTTAAAAAAACAACACAAGCAATTTTACGATCTGCAATTGTGTCACAGTGATACCTTCATTTTTTAAAACGGTTGAATAAAAAACCCACACAACTATGTTTACGACATGCAAATGCATCACAGTGATGCCTTGGTTTTAAAAGGGGGTTGTAAAAACGCTAATTTCTAATAATTTTTTTTAAAATCATTTCTATTACTAAGTTAAATTCATTTTTTCATTTACATATGTTCTGACTAAATAAATTTCTAAAGAGAAAAATAAACTCCAAAAAGAAAAAACATAGGCATTTCAAAGTGGGATTTTTCAAAATTTGCCCCTACGACCCAAAGGGGGGACATCAGAATTCGTTCTAGAGGTATGGTTCCTTCGGCAAAGTTTGTTATTTTGATCCCTAGAATATGATTTTCACAGAGCAATGTGCGATTTTTTTGCCTCCCCACAAATCGACCCGGCCTAATATATATATATATATATATTTTTTTTTTTTTTCAGAATTTGTAGTAAGGCATTTGCGTGTCCATCTGAAATCAGCCGACATATGCGTGTGCACACTGGTGAAAAACCATATGCTTGTAAATACTGTGGTCGAACGTTTGCAGATCGAAGTACCAATATAAAGCATGAGAGGTAACCATGATTTTAATTAAATTTTCACTATATAATTTTACTTTATTGTAGAATCCACACGAACGAACGGCCGTTTACTTGTAAAACATGTGGAAAATCCTTTACTTATTCCAATGTCTTAAAAAATCATTTGCTAACACACACCGGAGAGAAACCATTTCCGTAAGTGATAATTTGTATAACACTATAAATGTCCTTAATATGCTTCCCACGAGGGATGCTATTAGCTAAATTATTTATATGTTTGAGAATAAAAGGCACCATTACCTTGGAGCAGTACTTCGCCTCATGCAATGAGTGTGATCACTCACAAATTTTCACAGGTATCCTTTAAAGGAAGTTCAAATTTTAGGATTGAACCAAAGACACATGGGTGTTACAAGAGTTGGTTCCACATTGCAATTGAGAAGAGGGTTGGGATATGTGGAGACATTACCTGAAGGATATACGTTGACTTTACCTGCAGGCATACGTTGATTATGAAGATCGCAGTTTTGCCAGAGTGACGCGCGTTTAGGAGGCCTGCTTTCCTCTGCTGCAAATTTCTGGTATGGGGCCCGAGAAAGGGTTTTTCGGGAATTTATTGAGATAAGACTTTGCCGAATCTTTGCGGATGACGCTGAGAGCGTGTGTATACTCATCTGGTTCAAACGGCTTGCAGAAATGCCTCTTATATCCTTCGAGGCGTGGCCTAATCAATCACTAGTCTGTCAGTAAGGTTTCTGAGTATTTAACAGAAACTGTTGGTTCAAAATTTCGTTTCTCTCCTTTATAACGTAAATTGGTTATAACTTATTTGGTCTTACAAAGCCAATGCTGAGAACTTGCAGTCAAAGTTGAAATCGATACTGTTAGGCGGCTTGTAACGATTGCTTCAAAAGAAACTTAAGAAAAGGGAGCTTAGCTATACCACGATAGTTTTAGGACGACTTACTGCCGCTTTTATGCAGAAGGATGAGAAAGGATTTTTTGGAAAACTGTCAACACAACAACAACGGCCCAGCGGGTAAGGGGGTCAGAATATACCCGCGGTAGGTATGCCTGTCGTAAGAGGCGACTAAAATACCAGATTCAAGGGGTGTGTAGCGCAACCCTTCAGGTTGCCAGCGCAATATATAGCTTCTCCAAACCCAATTGTCAACCTCACCTATCCGCGGCGAATCCTGTTTCACTAACGAGGCTCTGGCGACCCCAAGCTCCTCAAGGAACTTGGGGGTGGGGAGGGAGGGGATGGCCTGAAGGTTTAATGTCGCCACATAAATCGTTCCCGAGATGGTCGGGCTAGCACCTTAATGGTGCTGTGGTACCGGAGCGTACCGGATCTGTATCCGGCAAAGGACCATCACATCGATAACACTCCCCAAAGCCTTCGGGGAGCAACCTTATCGCTACAACAACAGCAACAACAAGGATGGTATACGTCTTCAGGTAAAGCTAGAGGCTCAACTCGGTTCACAGTGGTGCTTCGCTATACATGTTTCAAATTTAAATCGCCTGAGCGAAATATGCTGCATATACATACACTGATGGATCCAGATGAAGGTGGAATCCCCGCGGTTTAGGAGGCATAGAATATACCCGCGGTAGGTATGCCCGTTGTTGTTGTTGTTGTTGTAGTAGTGCTTCGGCCCACCTAACAGCCGCGACCGATCACAAATTGTCATAAATATCCTCTAACGGGAGTCCAAGGAAACTTGCTATTTCAACAGGGGTGGACCATAATGAAAGGGGTGTTAGAGGCGTTGGTTCCACATTACAATTAAAGAGATGGTTGGTGTCATGTGGGGAGACATTGCAAGCGGGGCATACATTTTGTATGTCTGGGTTGATTCTGGATAGGTAAGAGTTTAACCTGTTACAGTATCCAGAACGAAGTTGAGCAAGAGTGGCACGCGTTTCCCTGGGGTTGGTTTGTTATTTGCTGTGCTGCCCGGCTATGGAGCCGGGCCCAAGTAGCGCTCTAGGCGCCATTTTAATGCACTTTCTCCTGGAACCAATTATGTGTTGGCTGATGTACCGTGCGTGTTGCTTTACTCAAACCACTTGGTTAAAACTATAAACTTACTGAAGTCCTTGATGCGGCAGTTTGACACCGCCCTTAAGTCGGGAAACACATAGTTGCCTAGAGGTCGGCATCGAAAGTTCGCGAGGGCTGCGCACTCGCAGAGGAAGTGGGTAACCGATTCCTCGGCACCCTCCTGTCTACAGCTCCTACACCTCTCATTATAGGGGATACCCATTCTCGCGTGCGGCCCAAACGGCCAGTGCCCTGTAATAGTGGCCGTGATTCTGTGTATTTCCTGCCTAGACCTATTTAGTATATCATAGGTTGTTGTTGTTGTTGTAGCAATGCTCGCCCCACCTAATAGCCGCGACCGATCACAAATTGTCATCAATATCCTCTAACGGGAGTCCAAGGAAACTTGCTGTTTCAACAGGGGTGGACCATAAGGAAAGGGGTGTTAGAGGCGTTGGTTCTACATTACAATTGAAGAGATGGTTGGTGTCATGTGGCGACACGTTGCAAGCGGGGCATACATTTTGTATGTCGGGGTTGATTCTGGATAGGTAAGAGTTTAACCTGTTACAGTATCCAGAACAAAGTTGAGCCAGAGTGACACGCGTTTCCCTGGGGAGTATGCGTTCCTCTTCCGCAAGTTTTGGATAATTTTCGTTAAGCACTGGATTCACCGGGCAATTCCTGGCATAAAGGTCCGACGCCTATTTATGGAGTTCACCAGGACCTGCTTGTGTTTTTTCACTTTCACTGGGTTCTCAGTGGCCGTATTTACTCAAAATGTTTACGGAGATGACTCCTTAAGCCCCTAGGCGGTGCTGGTTCATCAATCAGATGTCTGTTGGGATGCCCAGGTTTCTGGGTATTCAACAGGAACTGTTTGGCCAGCATCTCATTTCTCTCCCTGATGGGTAGTATTCTCGCCTCATTATGCAGATGGTGTTCTGGGGACATAAGAAGACAGCCCGTGGCGATTCTGAGAGCAGTATTTTGGCAGGCCTGTAGTTTCTTCCAGTGGGTAATTTTTAGGCTTGGCGACCATATGGGTGACGCGTAGCACGTAATCGGCTGGCTAATTGCTTTGTATGTAGTCATGAGCGTTTCTTTATCTTTTCCCCAAGTGCTGCCAGCGAGGGATTTGAGGATTTTGTTACGGCTTTGAATTCTCGGAACAATTGCGGCTGCGTGCTCACCAAAATTTAGACCCTGATCAAACGTCACACCCAAGATTTTGGGGTGTAGGACAGTCGGTAGCGTAGGGCCATCGACGTGGATGTTCAAAATGGTCGACATTTGGGGCGTCCGTGTTGTAAATAAGGTCGCGGAAGATTTAGTCGGTGATAATGCCAGGTTTCGCGAGGCGAAAAAACTGGAGAGATCAGGGAGGTAGCCGTTTATTTTATTGCATAGCGCATCGATCTTTGGGCCTGGGCCTGTGGCCATTATTGTGCAGTCATCGGCGTAGGAAACGATTGTGACTCCTTCCGGTGGTGAAGGTAGCTTAGATATGTAGAAATTAAACAAAAGTGGGGATAGGACACCACCCTGTGGCACCCCTTGTTTAATTCTCCTTGGTTTTGATGCTTCGTTGCTAAATTGCACCGATGCCTGTCGACCACCCAGATAATTTGCGGTCCATCTTTTAAGACATGGGGGAAGGGTAGACCCTTCCAGGTCCTGCAGCAACGAGCCATGATTGACCGTATCGAAAGCTTTTGATAGGTCTAGCGCTACGAGTACTGTTCTATGGTGGGGGTATTGATTTAAACCGCAATTTATCTGGGTGCTAATGGCATTTAGCGCGGTGGTAGTGCTATGGAGTTTTCTGAAGCCATGCTGATGAGGGGCTAGCTGCAAATTTGCTTGGAAATAAGGGAGCAAAATGGCTTCAAGCGTCTTTGCCACTGGCGATAGGAGAGATATCGGACGATACGACTCACCTATGTTAGCTGGTTTCCCAGGCTGTAGTAGCGGGACCACCTTGGCCATTTTCCATTTCTCAGGTATGACAAAGGTGGAAAGAGACAGATTGAAGACATGCGCCAAATATTTGAAACCCTCTTTCCCTAGGCTTTTAAGCATCGGCATGGCTATGCCGTCTGGGCCCACTGCTTTGGATGGTTTAGCACGACCAATGGCGTCCTCAACCTCTTTAGTGGTGATGGTGATTGGTGACGCGCTGAATTTGTCTTTATGTGCGTGTCTATTGGCTCTCCGTCTATCTTTGTCGACCGTAGGATGCATTATATATTGTCGGCAGAAAGCGCTCGCGCATTTTTTCGCGTCCGACAGCACTTTGTCGCCAAAGGCGATGGAAACTTTGTCTTTGTGCTTAGTCGGATTCGATAGGGACTTTACGGTGGACCAAAGTTTACCCACACCGGTAGAGAGGTTACAACCTCTTAGGTGCTCCTCCCATTTCGCCCGCTTGTGTTCATCCACAAGCAATCTGATGCGTTGGTTTATATCCCTTATTTGGGGGTCGCCTGGATCAAGCTGTCTTATAAGGTCACGTTCTCTCGCTAGGTTTGCGGCCTCCGCCGGGAAGTGGGGCCGGATTTCGGGAATTCTCCCGACGGGAATGAAATGTGCCGAGGCGGATTTAATGACCTTACGGAAGGCACGCTCCCCTTGGCGGGCATCAGTCGGGATAGGGAGGGCGGCAAAGCGGCTGTCTGTAAAGGATTTATATTCTTCCCACTTTCCTTTTTTGAAGTTTATGAAAGTGCGTTTTTCAGTGACGATGAAGTCGGCGGTACGCTCAAGCGAAATAAGTATGGGCAGGTGGTCGGATGCCAATGTTACCATCGGCTGCCAGTTGATGCAGTTTACGAGTTCTGCGCTCACGATTGAGATATCTGGCGAGCTGTGACAGCTTCCTACCATACGTGTTGGGGCGTCTCCGTTTATTGTGCAGAACGTCGTTTCTTCTATTTGATCCGCCAACATCTCACACCTACTGTCCGCCCGCAAGTTTGAATGCCATAAATCATGATGGGCATTGAAATCACCTAAGATAATGCGATTGTTGCCAGTGAGTAAGGCCCTGATATTAGGGCGGTATCCACTGGGGCAACAGGTGGCAGGAGGGATGTAGATGTTGATGATTTCTAGGTTTGCATCGCCTGACCGGACAGATAGGCCTTGACGTTCTAAGACATTGTCCCTGCGGTCGATGCCAAGATCAAATATATAATATTGCACAGAGTGGTGTATGATAAACGCGAGACCGCCTCCATTTCCGCTCTCGCGGTCTTTCCTGTGGACGTTATACCCAGAGCAGGTCTGCAATGCAGATCTTGCTGTGAGTTTAGTCTCTTGAATCGCAGCAATGCGGATGTTGTGCCGCTTCATGAAATCGAGATTACGGAGACATCTTCCCAGTTAGTCCATTACAGTTTAACTGCAGGATTCTGAAGTGCATAAGGGGGGACGTCGCCACTCTGGGGGTAAGTGACGGGTGACTACGCCTGGGTTGTGGAAGGCCAGGACGCAATTGCTGTTGTGGCCCTAGGACTGGGCGTCCTTGGGCAAGCATTGGGGTACCCTGATGATTTGGGTTTGCGGCCTGGCAACATGGCGCGATGAAACCCGTGGGGGGGTTGCCGTCGCGGAGACCAGAACATCTGGGAAAGTGGCACCACCCAAGGCAGGAGCTGCTTAGGGCGGATGTAGCAAACCCATATATTCTGTGCTGGCAGACGGTGCAAACGGAGGTAGGGACTAAGAGTCTGTTTCCCTGACCTGCACGATTGCTGCCGGAAAAGAGGGGGAGAAGACGGGGGCAGGGGCTGATGCTCAGCATTGCTACCAACTCTACTACGAAGGTAGTAGTTATGAGTGGTATCAGCTGTTTGAGTTGTTGGCGCCGTGGGGCGCGAGCAGCAGCGGGTACTTGTTGTGGCTTGCTGAGCAGCGGGGCTGCTGGAGGGTAGTGGAGGGGGGGGGGCGCTAAGGTGTAGACTACGGGACGCCCTTGGGCGTGAACAGCAAGGTGCCACAAAAGATTTATAAAAGTTACGTGGACGTCGGGTTTTGGGATCAAGCCCAGAACAACCTGTCCGATGCAACCATCCCTTGCACGAGACACACTGAACAGAGTATGACCGTCCTAAAAAGATTCTTTTCCGGCAGATGCAGCAAAACCATTTCTCAGGACCGGGGTCAGGAGACGGACCCGGATTGGATTCGATGCCTTCCCGGAGTAAGAGAATATGGAGCAGTCCTGCTGCAAGGAGCTGCTGGGAGGATGACAATTTGTAGGAGGGACGAAACAAATTAGATGGGGTCACACTGAAATGACAGTCCTTGGTCGGGAAAAATCCCGAGTCGCACCGGTACATAGAACCGACTGCCTTGGGAAGCGAGATCATAGGTTCTTGTCTGGTTGTACCCTGGCCAGATTAGTTTGGTGGTTCTACAGGTGTCCGTAGAGTACCAATCACGGATTGCTATTTTCCTAAGATAGGTGAGAATGTCTCTTTTAATTGATGTGAGTGGTCGATGCACCGCGACTGCTTCTGTGATGTCTAACGATGCTCCCGCCTTTGCTATTTCATCCGCTTTTTCGTTGCCGTCAATGTTCGTGTGGCCGGGTACCCAGCTGAGTGTGATAGCTGCCTGGTTAGCTGCTTCACGTAGCATCCTCTTACAGTTCTCGACGGCTTTTGAGGATATGTACGGTGATTCTAGCGCTTTTCGCGCCGCTTGACTGTCGGAGTATATGACTACCTCACGGTCTATCCGGTTCTGCAGCAGGAAGATGCAGGCCCTCTCTATTCCTTGCAGCTCTGCTTGGAAGATCCTGGCTGTGTTTTGAAGGCGGATGGGGATTGCGACATTTAGTTGGTTGGAGAGGAAACCTGCGCCGACGCCGCAGTCCATTTTGGATCCGTCAGTGTAGTGTGAGGTGACCCCCTCCCTGCCAACTTTGTCGGCCGACCAATCCGTTCTAGAGGGTATCTGCACTTTGTAATTTCTGTCGAAGATCAGTGTTTTTGAGAGGTAATCTGTTGTCGAATCCACATCGGCGAGCCTTGTTAGGATGTCACTGTGGCCATATCGTTTTTCTGTCCAGCATCCAGACTCCCTTAGCCCTTAGCTGTGCTGATCGCTGTATATCTGTTGTGAAGGGCCAGTGGAAGCAGGTTAAGTATAACATTTAGTGCGTCCGTCGGGCACGATCTAAGTGCACCTGTTACCCCTGCGCATGCTGCCCTTTGTATTTTGTCTAGTTTTTTAGTGTTGTATTGCTTGTTCAGGGCAGGCCACCATGCTATGGCTCCGTACGTCAGGATCCTTATTACCGGCGTATAGAGCCACGTCATGAGTTTTGGCTTTAGCCCCCAATTTCTGCTGACTATTCTCTTGAACAAGTAGTATGCGATATACGCCTTCTCTACCCTTTTTTCGATATTGGTTTTCCAATTTAACTTGTTGTCTATTACGACGCCTAGGTACTTAACTTTAGTTGAAAGTGAGAGTTCCGTACCATCTGGTGAGGGCAGTCGAAACGTTGGTATTTTCGTTCTGTTGTTGCTAGGGTTGATGTTGAGGCCGCACGATGCCGCCCAGGTATGTAGCCTGCTTAGCGCACCCTGAAGGATGTCGCTTAGCGTGGAGGGAAAAGCCCCCGAGACTGCAATGACCACGCCGTCTGCGTATGCTACTGCCTTAACACCATTCTTGCCGAGTTCGAGTAGTATCTCGTTCAGTGCAATGACCCAGAGTACTGGCGAGAGGACCCCGCCCTGCGGTGTACCTCTACCAACTTTGCGGGTCATTGTCACTGAGCCCATATCCGTTTGTATGGTTCTGTTTTCCAGCATTGATTGAGTCCATCCACAAATGTGGTTGTCAACTTCGGCCTTTTGCAGGGCTTTCACAATTGTGCCGGTTTCGATGTTGTTGAAGGCGCCTTCTATATGTAGGAAAGCTGCTAGTGTGAATTGTTTGTAATGTAGTGATCTTTCCACAAAGCTCATGGAGGGCGGTCTCCGTAGATCTTCCCTTCATGTAGGCGTGCTGTGCCTTTGACAGGTTTGGTCCTGTTATTATTGATCTAATATATATATCCACAAGCCTCTCAAGGACCTTGAGCATGAAGGACGTGAGGCTTATTGGTCTGTAGTCTTTGGCATTTTCGTGTGTGCGTCTGCCCGCTTTTGGCAGAAAGATTACCTTTGTTTTTCTCCAGCTTTGTGGGATATAGGTCAGGGCGATACTCGCTCTGTATACCACTTCCAACCAGAGAATCATTGGATCACCTAGCTTTTGTACCATTACCGGGATAATGCCATCAAGACCGGGCGATTTGAATGGAGAGAAGCCATTTATGACAAACCTGATCTTTTCGCTGTCTATTATCCTGTCCAGTAAGCCTTCTGAGGGCTGAGAGTCCCTGCAAAGAGATTCTTTTACTGGTGCTAGATCGCATCCAGGGAAGTGAGTATTGATGAGTGTGCCCAGGGAGTCCTCTGCTGAGTTTGTCCATAGGCCTGCCTCACTTCTTACGAGGTGATTGTTGTGGTGTTCTTTGGAAAGAATTTTACTCAGTCTGGAGAACTCACGAGTGTTCTCTATTGAGGAGCAGAAGTATTGTATGCTTTGAGCGCCTCCTGCAATAGGTGTGATACCACGCACGGTCGCCGTAACTGTCCGGCCTTTAAAAAGGTTTGCCAAAAATGCAAAAGAAAAGGCCACCTTACCAAATGTTGCAAAAGCAAAATGGTCAACGAACTGGTCCAAGACCGAGAAAGCAACGATTACAATTTTTTAGTGTCTACGGTAGGTGCGGATTTAGACAGTGTGGACGTCGAAGACTGGTATGAAAAAGCTACGCTGGCCAAAAAGGTAATGGTAAAGTTTAAGCTTGAGACAGGTAGCCAGTGCAGCGTTCTAAACTAGGAAATAATAAAGAAAATAGACGTTCACATCAGTCCATCGCCAACAAAGCAATTAACATCGTTTTCAAACCATAAAATCCCCGTACTGGGTGAAGTGGTCATAGACACGCTTATTAAAAAACAAGAAGTACCCATAAAATACTTAGTTGTCAAAGCGGATGTTACAGCAGTGCTTGGTAAGTCAACATGTGAGAAATTGAAATTAGTGAAGCGTATTGAAACTTTAACTGTTGATGAAAACTTGTTCGAAGGAATTGGTTGCCTTAAGCAATACAAATACGACATAGACTTATTAAACCCATAACCAAGCCGACACCGGCTGTGTCACCCATGGTCGTAGTAAAAAAAAAAATAATAAAATTAGACTCTGTTTAGATCCATCGGAGATAAATAAAAATCTCAAAAGACGTTATTATCCACTTACTACGTTAGAAGAAATTACAGCCCGCATCCACGGCTCTAAGTGGTTCACGTTACTCGATTGTAAAAAGGCTTTTGGCAACTGCAAGTAACACCCCGTACTTCAGAATATCTGACATTCAGTACCCCATTCGGAAGATACTCTTGCTTAAGAATGCCATTTGGCTTAGCATCGGCTCCGGAAGTTTTCCAACAAGTAATGAGTTCGTTGATAGCGGACGTAAAGAACGCGGAGGTGTCTATGGATGATGTTCTCTTGCATGCCACCAGCAAACTAGAACTAGAGAGGATCACTCAAGAGGTACTCGACAAATTCAGAAAAGCAGGCCTAAAGCTTAATAAAGAAAAATGCGTTTTTAATACACAAGAAGTAAAGTTTCTGGTTGTTGTTGTTGTAGCGATACGGTTGCTCCCCGAAGGTTTAGGGAGTGATCGATGTGATGGTCCTTTGCCGTTTACAGATCCGGTACGCTCCGGTAACACAGCATCATTAAGGTGCTGGCCCGACCATCTCGGGAACGATTTATATGGCCACATTAAACCTTCAGGCCAATCCGGTATTTTAGTCGCCTCTTACGACAGGCATACCTACCGCGGGTATATTCTAACCCCCTGACCCGCTGGGTTAACATATAGTCTTCTGGTACATATAGTCTCCGCTGAAGGGGTAAAACCTGATCCCGAAAAAATAGAAATTATAACGAAAATTAAGCAACCGGAAAACGTGAAAGAGTTGCAAAGATTCTTGGGTATGGTAACATACGTGTCGAAATTCATAAAAAAATTGGCAGATATCATCCAACCACTAAGACAATTATTGCGAAAAGATGTTGAGTGGGTGTGGGATACGCAACACAATGAAGCATTCAATAAATTGAAAAATCTGTTAAAGAATCCACCAGTACTAGGGTATTATGACACGAAAGCGCCAATTTTGCTGTCAGTAGATGCCAGTAGTTATGCATGTGGCGGAGTACTAATACAAAAATAGAAGCCGATCGCTTACTGTGCGAAATCGTTCACAAAAATCGAACAGGACCATAGCCAATTAGAAAAAGAAGCAAACGCCATTCTAGTTGCATGTAAAAAATTTCACATGTACATTTGGGGTTGCAAAGATTTAACGATCGAATCTGACCATTAGCCTCTTGAGACAATATTTAAAAAGCCAATTACAGATGCACCACCGAGATTGCAAAGAATCATGTATCAAATCCTGCCTTATAATCCAAAAGTCACTTATAAAAAAGGTACGGAATTGTATGTAGCAGATTTACTGAGTAGAGACTGCGAAAACTTAGATAGTGAAGATTTAAATACAGAAAATTTACAAATATGTGCTTTTTGCCATTCACGAAAACGCGAAAAGACGAACTTAAAACAGAGACCTCAAAAAGTAAAGAACTTAATGATTTAAAGTCAACCATATTAAAAGGATGGCCAGAGACCATCAATAAAGTGCCGGTAAATCTCAAAAAATATTGGTACTACAGAGAGGCTCTCAGCGTTTACGAGGACATAATTTTTAAAGATCACAGAGTATTGGTTCCAAACGCAATGGTGCCATTAGTAATGAAACATTGCCACCTTAGTCATAAGGGACTACAAGGGACGCTAAAACTGGCCCGTGACAATGTATTCTGGCCAACAATGACCAAAGATTTAACTGAGTACATAAAAACTTGCAGTGCATGCAGCAAAATACAAAAAGATAATCAGATGGAACAAATAAATTTACAAGCAGCACCGAAACGGCCATGGAGTATTGTCGCTTCGGACATATTCCACTTAAGAGGAAAGGATTATATCCTCATTGTAGACAGCTATTCAGGATACTTTGACTTTAAACAACTAAACAATATCACCAGCTTCAACTTCATTAAAGAACTTAAGACATGGTTTGCTACCTTCGGCATCCCGGAAGTACTATTATCAGATGGTGGTAGATAGAAATAAAAAACAGAGTAGAGAATACACTACGCAAGAGAAAGTACTGCTTAGACAAAGCCATAATATGGGTTCCAGCTTACATAGTGAGACCAGAAGGACACCGCTCGTACAGAGTACAAACCGAGGATGGCGCCATATACAGAAGAAACACATGACATCTTAAGCCAGCCACTTCATCCCTCGACGTTGATCCTAACTCGTCCACAGATCGTCCTACTGTTGAACCAAAAAACCAAAGTTCTTCGAGTTCAACACAGCCACCGACAGAAACCACAACACAACAGTGTTCGCCAGATGACGTGCCTCTTGAAGCTGAACCTTCCACGCCTGCTACACCACAGGATGCAGCTAGCCTCAATCATCCACCACGCACTCGCTCTGGACGTGTAATTAAAACACCCGCAAGGTACCGCTGAAAAGGAGGGATGTCAGGAACGAACCTAGATGTTTAGCCCCCTGATTTCCTGATTGTGGACCCAGGGCTCTTGGATTAAGGTGATGTGGATGTCCTCCTCACCGAGAAGGATTTTAAGATTATCTGTAGCACTTTTAGAGTGCTGCAGATTAATCTGCATACACTTAGACTTCTGTTGTGTCCCCGTCCTTGCTATTGACACCCTGCAGCAGATTGCCTGCCCCTTCAACTTCATCAAGGTCCTCTTCAGCAGGGATTGTGTCGCCGCGGAATACCTTTACCTTGGCCATGCGAAAAGCAAAGGCAATTTTGTAGTCCGCTTTGGCCAGAGCCTCTAGGGACTCCTCGCAAATGGCTACCAGGATTGGTTTGCTGGTTTTCGATGTCGTTTCTTCTTTTATTAGCTGCCATTCTGCAATGGCCGAAATGTTGCTGTTATAAAGCTTGATACAATCCAGCACCTCCCGAGTCCTCCAGGGGGGGAAGCCAAATGCGCACACAAGGTCTCTTTGGAACCTCTGAGGCAGGAATTAACCTTAGCTGGAGGTTGTTTACCTCTCCGCTAATTTGTGCTACATACCTTGTCAGAAATTCCAACGAGACCTGGCCCGCACACCTGATTATCCTGTATCTTCTCAGGGTCTCGGAGGACTCAAAGACTGGGAGAGGTCCAGTCGGGTTGTCGCGCACGTGCCGCATGGCAAGTTTCGACAGCCCGACCTCGATCTCCACCCAGTTCTGCTGAATTGTTGCTGGCGATCGACTGTCAGCATCCCCATCCATGGGGAGTATGCATTCCTCTTCCACAAGTTTTAGGTACTTTTCTTTGAATACTGGATTCACCGGGCAATTCCTGACATAAAGGTCCGACGCCTGATTGTGGAGTTCACCAAGGACCTGCTTGTGTTTTTTCGCTTCATACGGCTGGGTTCTCAGGTTCCGTATTTCCTCAAAATGCTTACGGAGATGACTCCTTAAGCCCCTAGGCGGTGCGGGTTCATCAATCAGATGTCTGTAGGGATGCTCAGGTTTCTGGGTATTCAACAGGAACTGTTTGGTCAGCATCTCATTTCTCTCCCTGATGGGGAGTATTCTCGCCTCATTATGCAGATGGTGTTCTGGGGACATAAGAAGACAGCCCGTGCCAATTCTGAGAGCAGTATTTTGGCAGGCCTGTAGCTTCTTCCAGTGGGTAATTTTAGGCTTGGCGACCATATGGGTGACGCGTAGCACGTAAACGGCTGGCCAATTGCTTTGTATCTAGTAATGAGCGTTTCATTATCTTTTCCCCAGGTACTGCCAGCAAGGGATTTGAGGATTTTATTACGGCTCTGGATTTTCGGATCAATTGCGGCTGCGTGCTCACCAAAATGCAGATCCTGATCAAACGTCACACCCAAGATTTTGGGGTGTAGGACAGTCCGTAGCGTAGTGCCATCGACGTGGATGTTCAAAATGGTCGACATTTGGGACGTCCATGTTGTAAATAAGGTCGCGGAAGATTTAGTCGGTGATAATACCAGGTTTCGCGAGGCGAAAAAACTGGAGAGATCAGGTCGTTTCTTCTATTTTATCCGCTAACATCTCACCCCTACTGTCCGCCCGCAAGTTTGAATGCCATAGATCGTGATGGGCATTAAAGTCGCCTAAGATAATGCGATTGTTGCCAGTGAGTAAGGCGCTAATTTTAGGGCGGTATCCACGGGGGCAACAGGTGGCAGGAGGGATGTAGATGTTGATGATTTCTAGGTTTGCATCGCCTGAGCGGACAGATAGGCCTTGACGTTCTAAGACATTGTCCCTGCGGTCGATGCCAGGATCAAATATATGATAATGCACAGAGTGGTGTATGATAAACGCAAGGCCGCCTCCATTTCCGCTCATGCGATTTTTTCTGTGGACATTATACCCAAAACAGGTTTGCAGTGCATATCTTGCTGTGGGTTTAGTCTCTTGAATCGCAGCTATGCGGATGTTGTGCCGCTTCATGAAATCGACTATCTCCGTGATCTTCCCAGTTAGTCCATTACAGTTTAACTGCAGAATTCTGAAGTGCATAGGGGGAGACGTCGCCACTCTGGGAGGAAGTGACGGGTGACAACGCCTGGGTTGAGGAAGGCCAGGACGCAACTGCTGTTGTGGCCCTGGGACTGAGCGTCCTTGGGCAAGCATTGGGGTACCCGGTAGATTGGGGTTTGCGACCTGGCAACATGGCGCAATGAAACCCGTCGGGGGGTTGCCGTCGCGGAGACCAGAACATCTAGGAAAGTGGCACTGCCCAAGGCAGGAGCTGCATTGTGCGGATGTCGCAAACATACATATATATTCTGTGCTGGCAAACGGGGTTAGGGACTAAGAGTCTGTTTCCCTGACCTACACGATTGCTGCCGGAAAAGAGGGAGGGCAAAGACGGGGGCAGGGGCTGATGCTCAGCATTGCTACCGACTCTGCTACGAAGATAGTTTGAGTTGTTGGCGCCGCGGGGCGTGAGCAGCAGCGGGTACTAGTTGTGGCTTGCTGAGCAGCTGGGTTGATGGATGGTAGTGTGGGGGGGGGGGGGGGGGGGGGGCGCTAAGGCGTAGACTACGGGACGCCCTTGGACGTGAACAGCAAGGAGTCTTGATGCACCCCAGGTATGCCCGTCGTAAAAAGCGACTAAAATACAAATTGATTCAAGGTGTTGTGTAGCGCAACCCTCTCAAGGGTTTGCCAGCGCAACATAGAGCTTCTCCAACCCAATTGTCAACCACACCTACCCGTGGCGAATTCTGTTTCATTTACAGCCGAGGCTCTGGCGATCCCAAACACCTGAGGGATCTAGGTGGTTGGAGGGCGGGATGGCCTAGAAGGTTGCATGTGGTCATACCATGTGGTCGCCCCATTCAATGGGCACCACTCACAGTCATCAAAGTACTCCAACGGGAGTCCAAGGAAACTGACAGTTTCAACACGGATCATACAGAGATTGGTGTTAGAGGCGTAGGTTCCACATAACAATTGAAAAGATGGTTGGTGTCTTGTGGGGACACATCGCATGCAGAACATACATTTGTTGTTGTTGTTGTTGTAGCAGTGCGGGGTTGATTCTGTACAAGTATGAGTTTAGCCTGTTACAGTATACAAAACGAAGTTCGGCCAGGGCGACTCGTGTCTCCTTTGGTAGTGTGCTTTCTTCTTCTAGAATAGGATATTGTTTATTGATAACATGGTTCACCTGGCGCGTCCCGACAAAGGCATTTACCAATTCTGTGTAGTGAGACAAATAACCCCATTGGAACATCACTCATTGAAATCAAAGGAAAAATAGAGAAGTTCTGGGAAAATGTGTATCCGATGCTGGAGCAACATTTAAAAAAAGTCTTGATGCACTCTAATGTACATTTACTGTCTTTTGAAATGCATATGTTTTTTATAGAATACCGAAATTTTTGTTTTCCAGGTGTGTGCCTTGCAATAAGACATTCTCGCGTAAACATCAATTGGATCAACATATTGCTACTATAACTCATCAACAAACAGTTAGAAATCTTGCTGCAGCAGATGTTAAAGTACAGCAAATAATCCATGATATACAATCAAATCAACATATCGCGACCATAACGGAACAAGCAAATCGAGGTATAAAAATAGCGCATATAATTGAAGAGGTGCCAACAGATGAACATCTTGAAAGTACAACCTCAACACGGCATGAAATCATTAGAAGTAGTGAAGAAGTTGATGTTAAAATGACGCACGTATTCCAACAAAGGCAACATCATAACGCTGACGTATATATTACTGATGATTAAAATAATATCTATGCAGATATCTGGAATTATATTTCGTTAGCTTAATTTATAAAGGGTCTAACCAAAAAATTTAAAAATTTACAGGAGAAGCAAAATCACTTATATTTTCACATTCACTACATGTAGATAGGGCGTTTTGAAAGTAGTATAACTCCGTTGTGATTGCATTTAACCTTTCAAAAGTTTACTGCGAGTATGTTTTAATATATCATACCAAAATCTGTGAAAATCGTGGTTTCGAAAAATCTGTTGGTTAGGTAAATTACGCTAATGATTTTTATGTAAAAAATTGCAACGCTACAATGTAACTTTTTAATATGTATGAAGTAACTTTAAGTAACTGCAATGAATTTTTAGAATTCATACATACATATACACTTAGTTTTTTAGTTCTTAATTTAATAGTGTGTGCTTATAACAAAAATAAACAATTTTCCTCATATTTCAAGCAACAAAGCATTTAAGTTTGTATGCTACTTTTCATAAAGTATACAGCATGATTCAATTTAACGCATAAGGATAATTCTCTCAGTCTAGGAATGGTAGTAAACGTATAAAATATTCCACCTTTTCTTGGCCAAATATACAACACTAGAAAATCGCTCCAATTACACAAGTAATAGATCTGATCCTACATTTAGCGCCGAAAGTAAAAAATAGTAAAATGTATATTTTATACTTCCATAACGTCTACAAAATTACCACGCACAGAAAATAGCCGCTTTTTAATTAAAAATTTTGTTTCACCATTCATACCACATTTATAAATTTTATATTAAAGTTAGGGCTAGGACTATCGTTGACACGGATAAAATCCGGTAAATATTCGAATTATTGAAGATCCGGTTAGTAACCGTATTATGGGATATTAAATAAAAGCAACAAATTGATGTTCCATATTCGTTTATTTAACAGTAATAACAACAAATTCTTACAGTATTTATCATTCCAAATAACAGTGCATACCAAAATGGCTCGTTCGAGAAATATGTTATATTATGCTAAATTATTTTTTCCCTAGTCATATGGAAATAGGCTCGGCCCAAAATTTATCACTAATTCGGGGCATGTGCAAAAGAAAACCAGTTGACATTTCTACCTTTGCACTCTACAATCCATATTTTTCCATTTGCAACGCAAATGTTTTGCCCTGCGAAAATCAAAACAAAAATATGGTGAATCTTCTTCTTCTTGTAGAGATAGACACGCGCTGAACGATTTAATATCACCACGTTGAATCTTCTTAGCCAACCCGCACCCGCACTACTACTTCAATGAGGAACTAGGGATCTGAGCCGCGCCTGTTAAATATATGACAAATTTTTACTTGTAAGAGGATTCGCCTCCGCGCAGATGATGTGAACAACATGAACAGCACCCATCATAAATCACTACACCATGCCTGTGAGATGATCAACAACAATTACCATGGAAAACATTTAGTTGTTTTTACTGCTACTTTATTTAGCGCTGCTCACGTTCTATATTTTGTTTATGTGCCAATGAGCGGGTGTGCACGTCAAGGATGGTTTGGCGTTGAAATGATTTATTACATGGAACACATCTGTAAAAAGAATTTCCTTAATATATATTATCAATTATAAGGATACGGTTTAAAAGTCAATAGCATTACATAAAAGACCGTTCCCCAGTATGCACAAGCATATGATTTTTTAATATGTACCCTGTTGTAAAAGCTTTATCACAATGCAGACATTGGAAAGGACGTTCGTTTGTATGAGTACTGAAATCAATGAAGTATAAAGTAAATTTTAAAATTTATAGTGGATGGTAAAAAATATCTACCGTTCGTGTTTGATTCGTGTACTATTGTCAGTGAAACGCCGTTGACAGTGCTTACAAGAAAATGGACGTTCACCGGTGTGTCGGCGCATATGTCTTTTAAGCTCGCCCCCGGTAAAGAACTTATCTGGACAAACTCTAAATAAAGCGTTCAAATGGTTAAATTTGAGCAATACACTCGAACAAAGCTATCTTACTCGCATTGTATGGTCTTTACTCCGGTATGTCGCTTAATATGTGTGTAAAAATGGCAACGATTGGTAAAGTTATTACCACATTGATCGCAGATAAAATGTGTTGGTTGATCCTTCTTTTTTTGTTTGCATTTTCGCTTAGCATTATTCGCTTTCTTTGGACATTCTGTATCAATGGCAATTTTTGGCGTATCTTCATCAGCCTCTTCTCGAACTTTTTCATTTATTTCGGTTTCAGCAGTATCCTTTTTTGGGTCAAATTCAATTACGCAATTATCAGTAAGTCTGTCCTCTGATATTTCTTTATCGTGAGAAACAGTTTTTTTGTACTCAGTAACCGTATACTTATTTTGATCAATTGCTATAAATTCAGCTCTGTTGCAAATAAACTCCTCGGTATCAGCACTTCCATTATTTTCTACTTTGATTTCCTTTTCCGTTTTAGTCGTGTTGATTTCATTTGTTAACTGTTTTGCTTTCCGTGAGACTTTTTCTGCATTACCTAGATTACATTTAGTCCGCTGATCTTGATGATGACCAGTGCGCCTCTTATATTCAGAGCTTTTGAAATATGATTGGACAGTGATACAACGCCTACGAAATTCATAAGCGCTATTTAAATCTTTTTCGCAGTCTACACATATTACGGAAGGAATATCAGTCAACTGTTTTAGCTAAAATATAAATTGCAATTATTGTAGATATTATCCATTATGTACTTATCAATTTTTCGTTCTGTACCCGGAGTCCGGTAAGTTGGAAAATTCTCTGCAGAACTAATTTACAACTCTTCTCAAATAGCGAAATTGAGGACATGTCTTTTTTGTATCCTGCGCATAATCTGCATGGCTTGAAATCTTGTAGCATTTTTAAAAACTCGAGTGTGGGACACCTCAATATCACAGTTCATATATACTTTTGATCATTGCTTACTATATAGTTTGGCAGCTTAAATAGAGCTTATGTTGCGAATAGAGTGGAAGGCAGTGGACTAGGCAGTCGAATGTCATATAATGAAGGAATTGATGTTCACAGTTTTCTCAAAATTTTCCCGAAATCCTGAATCACAAAAGGGAGTGTAGTTAAGTACAAAAATTAAAAAATGTAGTTTGGTTTTGCTCCTTATTTAGCAGGAGATTTTCATTTTAAAAATGTAATGTACAAACCAATGTTCATTCTATTACTTTTTTAGCAGGATATTTTCATTTTAAAAATGTAATATATAAACCAATGTGTCTTCTATTACTCATTTTATCTATGGAGCTTCACATGCACTTTATAAAAACGTGCTTTTTATTTTTACGAACATATTCCTCAATGAAAATAAATGAAACACGTATTAATGTAAGCATTAATCATGTTTCTTACTTCTTAAATGTTCTTCTTAAATATTATAAATGTGTTAAAAGTAGCAAGACTAAAATAACATTGACAAATCTGATATGTCATACTAATTTGTATTTTGTATTTTATTAAATTTTTTCCTAACACAACAATTTGACAAAATTATTTTATAGTGCTAGTCAGAACAGTGACAGAACAAAGGCGAAAATTCAAAAAATGCTTCAATAACTTAGATAAACAATAGATAATTTGTAAAATAAGACTTAATGGTTACAATAAATTTTAAAGAGCTTAGCCTAGGGACACAGAACAGAAATAAGAATAGAGGGAACATTGCAAGGGTAGGTAGTACAGTAATAATATTAGGTTCTATCCTTTGAGGAAATAGGAGGTGGCAAGAAAAACGGATAGAAGATCAGTAAAGAGAGTCAGTTGAAGAAGGAGAGGTGAGTCAATTAAAGAACAAGATTAATTCTTTTTTGAAATGCAGTGCATTACTTATTTGTCTTATTCTGGCTGGAAGGGAGTTCAAAAGACGGATCTAAGAAACGAAGAATTGGCGTTCAGAAATTAGCATACGGTGTTTAACATGTGCAAGAACCATTGTCCTCGTAGAATGAAGAAATTGAAGCCTTCGATATAGGTAATAAGGCTCCTTCGTGTAGATTATCTTATGCAAGGTAATAAGTGTTCTAAACTTTAAAAGATTGTCAAAAGAAATGTCTAGCAACTTTGCAGAATAACAGGAAACGTGATCAAGTCTGTTCAGCCCGTAAACGTATCTAGCAATCCCCCCTATTGCGAGTGTCGATTGCAGTAGATAGTCGACCGCTGAGCGATAATCGATTATCTTTATAATGTATACAAATTATGTTATATACATTGAAAAGTTGAAAAAATAGCAAAATCTGTCTTGTATAAAATAACTGTTTATAATGGTCCAAAGATTTAGCGATTAATTTGTATAGTAATAATATTAAATGCAAAAAACGGAATCGACAAATTGTCGATTCTATTCCGATCGACACTCTCAATAGGGGGGAATGTTATTGTAGGCAACATTAAGCTTCTTTTTACTCACAGCGTCACAGTTAGAAAAAATCTCACAGCCGTAGAGGAGCGTAGGTATTAAGTACGCTTTGGATAAAAGTAGTCGAATATGTAGCGGAGTGAAATACTGTGTCAACCACAGTGTACGGAGCATACCGTACACTTTTCTTACGGTTCTAAAGATATGGTCTCTCCAGGAAAATGTTTTGTTAAAAACTATGCCAAGATTTCTTGCCGTGTCAACATATTCAATAACAGAATTTTAAAACATAGTATTGTTTAAGCCATTTGTAGCTAGCGGCTTTCTATGGATAACAACGCACTTCGACTTTCTAGGATTTAGACATAAATCATTCATTGAAGCCCATACACCTATTTGACTAAGGTCTTGATTCAAGGTACTTATACATAAACTCATACAATCGACAGGACAGCACGTATACAATTGAACATCGTCAGCACAGATGTGGACGTCACAATACTTAAGAACACGAGGCAGGTCATTAATGTACAATACAAATAACAAAGGACCAAGGATTGACTTTTGGGGTACACCACGCGAAACGTCTAACAAGTTTGACTTTCTATTATCTACACATACTGCCTGCGTTCTGCCGTCTAGATAAGATCTGATTAGGTTGGTTGCATGACTGGAAAAATTAAACATGCTTTCCAGCTTTTTACATAGTAGGGTATGGTCAACAGAGTCAAAGGCTTTAGAGTGGTCAAGAAGGGTTAGAAAAGCCGTAAAGTTATCATCTATGCGCTCCCGTATCTTCCACCACAGAAATAAGTGCCGTAGTACAGCTCATTTTTGGTCTGAAACCGGACTGATGGTCCGTTAAAAGTTTATTTGCATGCACATATGTGGCGATCTGCCCATGTAGGATGCGCTCAACGACCTTCGAAAGAAAAGGCAGTATGGCTATCGGCCTGTACTCTTTGTTTTGTTTGGGAATGGGGATAACTTTAACAGCTTTCCAACATTTTGGAAAGACAGAGGTGGTTAGGATAGAGTTTATTAAATAGGTTCTATGGGGCAGGATTACGGGTAGAATAATTTTCACAAATTTTGCACATATTCCGTCTATGCCTATAGCGGTGGACTTCACAGAAAGTATGGCTTTCACAACATCACAGTCATCGACACGAACAAACTCGAGGGGACTAGCATCAACATTTACACGATCACCGTAGTTGTCAATACATTATATTAGCAGCCGAGGGAGGTAACTTTAAAAAACTATCATTGATATCGTTGACATCTACATCAGGGGGGACAGAGAGATCTGCCTTATATAATAAAAATGATTTCATAAATTGCATGGATTTTATACATATGCATTATATTTTAAATTTTCTCTAACTATTCGTTTTGTGCTGACTAAATTTTGCTTATGTATTACTTTCTTTGGCTATATAAGAAAACAATTCAAGGGTCCGTTTTCACCATCTTCGGTGTTGGCGTTCACACTTGAAAGAAATCGTTCAGTGATTCGTCAAATAAGGGTTACTTTAAAATAACGGACGTTAAAAGTTCCCCTGTCACATGAGGACAAATTAAATACAACTATTTTTATAACATGAAGATAGATAGAAAATTTATTGGGGATTGCACTGCGACCGTTGATCTATTGTGCCCTCATCACATTGCGTCTCGTTCCAGGACGATATGTTCCACCGTCTCTCCTGATCGATCACGAAATCGACGTGAATACAATATTATGTTTTTTATTTAGTTGAACGGCGATAGAAAATCGGTTTTTTTTTCTAAAATGCAAGAAACTTCAAGAAGAACGCAAGGTTTTAATTATTTGTGTGTTGCTTTAACGTTGGCGTTGCGTTGCTTATGGATTGAAGCAATTAAAGCATGTGTGTTCAAAGTCAGATGTAGACGCAACACAAGTGCCAAAACGACGCAAAAGCCACCTTAAGCGTATTTGCTTAAGGTTTTATTTATAAATATTAATTAAAAATCTTAGATCTCCTAAAAAGTTGAACTTAGGCAAGATACACAAGAGGCGTAGCTTCGTAGACGCCTGCAAAATATGGCATGCAGCTAAGATCTCTCTACACCTCAATATTGCTTATGCTGTGCCTAATACGCGTCTATGAAGCTACGCCTCGTGTCCATCTTCTCTTAGATTATATTTCAAAGACATTTTTTTTTAGCTTTAAACTTTGTTCATAATATTCATGTACATGTCTACTACTATGGCAGTCGCTTGCATACTACTATTTCATTGTTTAAAAAAAAAATTAAGTTCGGAAAATTGCAACCTTATCACGTGCATTCTCAAACACGGTTGCCATACCATGTTGTCATTTGGGACTAACATTTATCGAAAAAAGGACCAGACCTCAAGAAAAAAGGACCAAATTTTAATTTTATTTTATTGGTGTACAAACAATTCGGCAATTTACTAGAGTATCGTA
The DNA here is from genome assembly GCF_040869045.1 of Eurosta solidaginis. Classification (NCBI taxonomy): domain Eukaryota; kingdom Metazoa; phylum Arthropoda; class Insecta; order Diptera; family Tephritidae; genus Eurosta; species Eurosta solidaginis. Next base: position 98,015,953 of record NC_090319.1, on the reverse strand, counting down.
TTTGTTGTAAAAAGCGAAAATTGTAGGATGTTTCAGGGGTGTCCTATATAAATAAATAAATAAATGTTAAGCGCGATAACCTCCGAAGAGATCTAAGGCCGAGCTTCTCTTCCAATTTGCGTCGTGCTCCTCTTGATTCTTCCCTACAAATTGGCCGGACGGGACCTACATGTTTTATGCCGACTCCGAACGGCATCTGCAAGGCAGATGAGTTTTCACTGAGAGCTTTTCATGGCAGAAATACAATCGGAGCGCTTGCCAGACACTGCCGAAGGTGTCCTATATACAATTTTAATAAAAGAGGTACTTGGCTTTAGTTCAAACTGCACAAACAAAAATAAAGTGTACCTTAGGGAACACATTTTAAAATTTTTAGGATAATACTATTTCTTTCACCAATCTAACGTTGTGAACCTAGTTTTGCTTGATTGCAATGAAATAAAATGTATAGCGCAGTTAGGTTTTAGTAAGGAACGGTTAAAAAATTTGCGTTGTGGCAAACTCAATAAATCGTAAATGAAACTAAGCAATTGTGTTAAAATAAAAATATGCTTTCATTTTCACTCACAGTTTAAACTTCATACCAGAGCCTAGATTCAGTAAGTGTGAGTTTTGAACTCAGACTAAAAATGAAGCGTCTTAAAAGTTTCAACTGTATAATAATTGAATACCGATCGAAATATCTAAACACTAAAACAAGTCTTTTTCTGATAAGTGCGTTGTTTCATCAAAAATTAATGACAATGTGTTTGTCCGAACATTCAACACTTCATTTTTAATGCCTCGCCTAAATTATCTCCCAAGTGAAATGCCATTGTTCTGCTACATTTTATTGATAGAGAAATTTTCGTGGTAAGAATTCCATTGGAGTAAATTGAAAATTATATGTGGGTAATAGATTTGCGGCATTTTTTTTAGCAGTGTTTTGAATTTTTGTTTCAGTGAGAAAGAAATAAAAGTACCAAAACCGTGCCGAAAAAGAACCAAAATTGGCAAAAAGGGACCAGCGGACCATATAGGGGTGGAAGGGACCTTTTTTGGTCCAAATGGACTGAAGTGGCAACCGTGTTCTCAAATGCAAACTTCCACATCAAATACATATCCATATAAGTACTCCGACATTACGAAATACCATTGTAAATTTTACCAAGTAGCGCAACTAACAGCTGATCGGTGAAAATTCGCACATTCACACGCACAGTTCTCGACTCAGTTTCAAAAAAAACTTTAGATTATTTAATTCAAATTTTAAAGTGAGATAATCCTTAAAAATTTATGTATACAGACTATGTATGGCGTTTTTGTTGTTATTAAAACAATAGTTTTATTTATATTAAAGCTTTTATCATTTTTTTTTTTAACTTTGAAAAATCTCCGAACACCATTCCTTCATTATATGACATTCGACTGCCTAGTCCACTGCCTTCCACTCTATTCGCAACATAACCTCTACTTAAAGCTAGAGACATTGGTGCTTTATCGGTAACCATATCGGTAACCTTATAACAGCTGATTCGACCAGCCTTATGAGAATCAATGCAATCGATTATTGGTGCCGCTAAGGTCGTAACCGTATCGTAGCCAATTGGGTTTTGGTTTAAGCTTGAAACACAATGCCCTGACGCCGCGAAATAAACGCGACGAACATCGCCGTGTCAAAAATAGAATCCCCATAATTACATGAAGTTGAACACAATGAACGCCAAGAGCGAAATTTACGCGACGTCATTTTTCGACGATAGATTTATTTCTATCGTCGCCGCCGGGCGATGACGACAAACATCCCAAGGGTTGCTGCTGTTCAAGTTTTTAAGTATAAAAAAAGAAAACATAATATCCAAAAACAATTTTTTTTTCTTTGCATATAATTTTTAATTAAATTTCTTAACATTTTTGTTTTATTTTGTTAATTTATTAACATTTTGGGCGTGTTTCAGCAGTCAAGTGCTAAAGCAGAGAATCAAAAAGTTTTAATTGTTTTCATCTTTATTTCTAAATAATGGCCACTCTGAAAAAACAGCGTCAATTTCGCCCGGCATTGTGTTTTATTTAGACGAAATGTCTCGGCGTAATTTGAAAAATGTCATCGCCGACGCGGCGTATATCGTCGTCGCTCGGCATTGTGTTTCAAGCATTACCGTCGTAACGATAAACAGCTGATTACGTTAGGGATACGGATACAGCGATACGACATACGGCACCAATGACTCCGGCTTAAGCCGTATTCCTAACGTAATCAGCTGTTTATCGTTACGACGGTGAACCAAAACCCAATTGGTTGGCTACGATACGGTTACGAACTTAGCGGCACCAATAATCGATTGCATTGATTCTCATAAGGTTGGTCGAATCAGCTGTTAAAAGGTTACCGATACGGTTACCGATAAAGCACCAATGTCTCCAGCTTTAAGCTGCCAAACTATATAGTAAACAATGTTTAAGGGCGAATTAATGGTGACTTATAACCATAAAGCCATAACCAGATAAATCAGCTGATCGAACCTACCTTATGGAAAGGAATGTAATCGATTAATGGTGCCATACCATAACGCTAACGCCATAGCCATTCAATTGGTTTTTGGTTTCTCGACATATCCATAACCTAAAAATATTTGAGTTGGTGAATTTAATAACTTTTTTTAGATTTTCTTCATTGTTTTGGATACGTTATGACTAAGATACTCATTTTTTGTGGAATATGTTTGTAATTTTTTGCGTTTTCATCATTTTTATGAAATTTTCACGATTTTTAGGTTAAGGCCCCATTAATCGATCACATTGAGATGGTTATGGATATGGGTATGGTTACGACTATGGCGTTAGAGTTAAGGAAGTTTAATTTGGCTTTTACTATGCTTTTGATGCACATAACAATTTATCAAATTAGTGATGGCATATTTAACTGCGAAATCTATAGTGATTCGGCGCATTCAGAAACCCAAACCTTGGTGGAACTATACACGGTGACAGCACGGGACAGCTGATTTTTATTTGATTTGATACATCAACTTACGGCGCAATACGATTTTGACAGGCCAAATTAAACTTCCTTAACCCTAACGCCATAGTAGTAACCATACCCATATCCATATCCATCTCCATCTCCATCTCCAATGTGATCGATTAATGGTGCCTTAACCTAAAAATCGTGAAAATTTTATAAAAATGAAGTAAACGCAAAAAAGTACAAACATATTCCATAAAAAATAAGTCTCTTAGCAAAGACTCTCTAAACATAAGATGGTACATTGTAGAGTTCTAAAGCTTTGTGGAAATTGTGGAACGGCTGTACGAGGAATTCACCATACTTTTTGCTATGCTGTCCGCCTGAACATAGCTGATTTTTTAAGGCTGTTTAACTCTGTAACCTTTGCCGTAAATTATTTTGCTTTTGGAAAAATTACCTATTTGAAATAAGCTGGCTGAAAAATATTGGCATAACAGCTTAAATTAAATCAACAATGGAAAATCTTGGAAATTTTGAGCAGATGTGGCAATTTCGCGCCTTCGTTGAACGAAATGTTGACAATCTATTGATCATCACTAGGAAATTAGCTACAATCCATCAACTAAGCAGCATTTTAGCAATACTACTGTTATTATTTGGCTGCTCAAACACACCCATAATAATTGGGGAATAAAACTAAAATATAAAACTCAAAAATGACTCTGGTTGTTATGTTCCCAGCATTTATTTAGTTCAAAGTCACACCCAATAATAGCCAAAGCCATAATAATTTACACGGGTCATTAATTCTTTCTCTGATTCAAAAGCTGAACTACCAGCGCTACCGTCATCAGCTCAGTATCATCATTGCCAGTAGCGCCAATAACACCAAACTCGTGCCTGATACACAAAATTCGTTTCACTCAATAGCGCAAGTGAAATGTACACGCACTCACTACTAAGTAGCGTCAAAAATTCGCTTGGAGTCATTGCGTCAATGAGTTACCATTGAGCTGGCACCGCATTGGCGCTGGCGCCATGCAATTTACATCACTAAAATTGCGCGAATGCCCAGGCTCATGACTTTTTTAATCCAGATGGTGAAAACGAAGCAGGAGCAAAACGTATGGTGTATTCCTGGTGCAGCCGTCCCAGTTTGTGGAGAATGAACGACTCTACAATGCTCCCTCTTGTTAATCTACTATCTTTGCTCTTAGTCAAAACGTATCCAAAACAATGAATAAAATCTACAAAAAGTTATTAAATTTACCAACTCAAATATTTTTAGGTTATGGATATGGCGAGAAACCAAAAACCAATTGGTTGGCTATGGTATGGTTATGGCGTTAGCGTTATGGTATGGCACCATGAATCGATTACATTGATTTCCATAAGGTAGGTTCGATCAGCTGCTTTATCTGGTTATGGTTTTATGGATATAGGTCGCCATTAATTACACGTTAACGGCTAATTAAAGGGCGAATTAATGGTGTCTTATAACCATAAAGCCATAGCCAGATAAAACAGCTGATCGAACCAACCTTACGGAAATCAATGTAATCGATTAACGGTGCCATACCATAACGTTGATTTCCATAAGGTAGGTTCGATCCGCTGTTTTATCTGGTTATGGCTTTATGGTTATAATTCACCATTAATTCGTACTTAAACTTTCTTAAGGGCGAATTAATGGTGACTTATAACCATAAAACCATAACCAGATAAAGCAGCTGATCGAACCTTTTTTTTTTTTTATTTATAACCATAAAGCCATAACCAAATAAATCAGCTGATCGAACCTACCTTATGGAAAGGAATCTAATCGATTAATGGTGCCATACCATAACGCTAACGCCATAGCCAATCAATTGGTTTTTGGTTCCTAGCCATATCCATAATCTAAAAATATTTGAGTTGGTGAATTTTATAACTTTTTGTAGATTTTCTTTATTGTTTTGGATACGTTATGACTAAGAGACTTATTTTTTGTCGAATATGTTTGTAATTTTTTGCGTTTTCTTCATTTTTATGAAATTTTCACGATTTTTAGGTTAAGGCACCATTAATCGATCACATTGAGATGGTTATGGGTATGGGTATGGTTACGACTATGGCGTTAGGGTTAAGGAAGTTTAATTTGGCTTTTAACCCTAACGCCATAGTCGTAACCATACCCATATCCATAACCATCTCCAATGTGATCGATTACCACCGATGATGTTATTAATATCCTGAAAACTTAAAATATAAAAAAATAGATAAAATAAAATAGATTTTATATTTAGTTGGAGCTTTTTGATATAATTTTCTATGAGCTATCTGTCAAAAAAGCTGAAACTAAATTTAAAACCTATTTTATTTTGACTATGATTATGCGCCTTTAAATATAAAACAGGTGTAAGAAAACTTCTATCCGAAGGTGTACTAAAAGATTGTGGCGCACAATCATAGTCAAAATAAAATAGATTTTAAATTTAGTTGCAGCTTTTTGACATAATTTTCTATGAGCTATCTGTCAAAAAAGCTGAAACTAAATTTAAAACCTATTTTATTTTCACTATGATTATGCGCTTGTATACCAGATATTTCTATGCTCAAATTGGTCAATAACAGTTTAGAAGATGGTGTGGTACCTGAAATGTGGAAAAAGTTAACAATAATACCTGTGGAAAAAGTTCAAAAGACAAAGCAACCTGAAGAACTTAGACCCATAAATACCCTGCCAAGTGATGCTAAAATTCTCGAAGTCGTTGTTAAGAATCAGTTGGTGAATCAACTTGAAGTAAATAATATACTAGTCTACCAACAGTCAGGATTTAGAAAAAACATTCCTATGAGACAGCGCTGAACTTGGTGATATCTGATTGGAAAGAAGAGCTAAACAACAAAAAAGTAGTGGTTTCAGTTTTCCTTGACCTCAAAAGAGCTTTTGAAATGTTGGATAGAGATATTGATAAAAAAAAAATGCAGCGGATTGGCATAACTGATATTGAACTAAAATGGTTCCGCAACTATTTGAAGCAGGGAAAGCAGAAAACAGTTAGAAATGCTGTGACGTAGGATGAATTAGAGGTACCCATAGGGTAACCTGAAGGCACAGTTTTGGTACCTATACTATTTCTTATATACATAAATGACATAGTCAATGTTATCGAAGGTTGTGAAATTAGAATTTTTGCGGATGATGAATTAATTATGATAAGTGAAAATAATATTAATACTGCACCTGACAAAATGCAACATGAACTAAATAACTTGTATAAATGGTTGGGTGGTAATAGACTGAAACTAAATATTAATAAAACTAAATATATGATACTAACAAGGAGGAATATCAGTGAGGATGATATAGCCGAGCTAAAAATAAATGATGAAATCATACAAAGAGTTAACAGTATAAAATACTTAGGAATAATAATTGATAATAAACTCAAATTTGAAGATCATATAAATTATACAATTGAAAAAGTTGCTAATAAAATAGGAGTCATGCAGAGAAGAACTAAATTTATTAAAAAGAAATACAAAATAATTTTATATAAATCAATTATAGAACCGCACTTCGTGTACTACCTGTCCATTCTATTCATAATATCGGAAAAAGAAGTAGACAAGCTCCAAAAGCTTCAAAATAGATGCATGAGATTTATTTTTCAGAAACCTAGAGATACACGAACGGCTGAGATGGAAAACTTTAGACTGGTTAAGTGTGAAACAAAAGATTTTTTTCCACTCCATTAAATTCATATTTAATATCAAACATGGAAATGTACCTGAGTATTCAAATAAAAATAAAGCATTAGTTGAGCAAACTCACAACATAAATACGAGGAACAAACATAATTTCAAATTGCCGTTTTTTTTAGAACTGAAATCGATCAACAGAATATTTTCTACAATGATCTGCCTTTAGATATAAAAAGTTGCAACCAAATAACAGTCTTTAAAACAAAATTATATGAATATTGTAAAACCTTAGCTATAAGATAAAACACTGTAATATATTCCAACTTACGAATTAGACTTCTGGCCGTAATAAATAAATAAATAAAATTAATAGTACCTTAAACGAAAAATCGTGAAAATTTCATAAAAATGAAGAAAACGCAAAAAATTACAAACATATTCCATAATATAGTCTCTTAGTCATAACGTATCCAAAACAATGAATAAAATCTACAAAAAGTTATTAAATTCACCAACTCAAATATTTTTTGGTTATGGATATGGCGAGAAATCAAAAACCAATTGGTTGGCTATGGTATGGTTATGGCATTAGCGTTATGGTATGGCACCATTAATCGATTACATTGATTTCCATAAGGTAGGTTCGATCAGCTGTTTTATCTGGTTATATAAAAAAAAAATAAATAAATGTAAGGCGCGATAACCTCCGAAGAGATCTAAGGCCGAGCTTCTCTGAAGAGTTCCTCCTAATGAAACATTTTTTTTTCGTGGCACATATGAAGGAATACTGGGAAGGTGACTCAGGTGAATGGAAAAAGCCAGAATCGCTGTAGGACGATGCCATGCAATTAGGCATATATTTATCGAAATTCTCGGAATTAGGAAGCTCCAACGAAATCGCCGATATACCTATGTACTTTGATGTATTTAAATTTAAACGACTTAAACTCAAGTATCTGTTTTTGTTATATTATCGGCAAAAAATTTACACAATTTAATCTATTTGGTCAATGCACAATGTGTTCATTTACAATATCCATTTTACTACAATAGCAAAATAAGTAGGACATATAGAACCATTTTGACATACATATAGCAAGAAAGCAATAGATTGTCTTTGCGAAGTTTAAAGAGAAACTGAAAAGAAAGAAACATTTACTGGCTTAAGCTGGAGTCATTGGTGCCGTATGTCGTATCGCTTAAAGCGATAGCAGAAGTGTCGTCAAGTTGTTCCTTTCTATCTCTTGTTTCTCTTTTTCTTTAATCGCCTGTATGTAACTCTCTCCGTCCGCTATCATTTTAAAAAGAGGAAAATCACTCACTTCCGTCGGTAGGGCATGTTTAGGGCCTAGGGAAACCAGATAAAAGAGTACACATCCATTACGAAAGAGCTTTTCTTAAGTGTTGTTAAGTTTTGTATCAAAGAAAATCGTTATTTTAAATACAGAGACAAAATATACGAGCAACGATCGGGGATGCCAATGGGATCACCAGCGTCACCGGTAATAGCGGATATCGTAATGGAAGAACTATTAACCAGATTTGAGACTGAATCGGTTAACAAACCACGATTACTTACAAAGTACGTGGATGATATATTCGCTATAGTAAAAACAGAAGATACAAACAAATTGCTTAACATACTGAATGGATATCACAGATACATTGGTAATCAAAAGAAACAATTTCTTAACTATAGATTGGTATCAAAAACCAACAGCCTCGGGGAGGCTTATAAACTTTCACTCACAACATGAAAAGAGAACAATTTTGAACACGGCCAACAACTTCGTCAGACGAGTTCTATCGATCAGCGACAATATTTATCACGATAAAAACATAAAAACTATCAAAAAGATTCTAGAAAACAACAACTTTCCCATAAAATTAGCATCGAAAATAATTCGTGATTATTATTCCCGACCCAGTGATGTAGGTAATAAAGAGACTAGAGATGCCAAAATTTACAAGTCTGCAACGTATGCCCCGAAATTATCGGAGAGAATAAAATATTCAAACATGTATGATAAAGAGAACGTGCGGTTAGCTTTCACATATGACAACACCCTACGAAAAAAAATTTTTAGCAACCTTAAAGATAAAATTTCAACACATGAAAAATCGGATGTAGTTTACAAGATTCCTTGCAATGGCGACGGGTCCCACGTATGCGCTAAAGTATATGTGGGGACTACAAAAACAAAATTGAAGACAAGGATATCCGCACATAGATCTAATATAAAATTAGGGAACAATTTTTCAGACAACAAAACGGCTTTAACATCCCACTGCCAAGAAACAGGACATTATCCAGACTTTGACAATGTAACCATTTTAGAAGTAGAGAAAAATTATAACAAACGCTTCACATTAGAAATGCTTCATATAGTGGACACCCCTAATAATAAGAGGATGAATTTCAAAACGGACATCGCGAATTGTTCTCACGTCTACCGCAACCTTATAAAAAACAACAAAAGCATGTGATGCATTTTTACAGACCCGCACAAACATAAAAAGTTTTCGTCTTCGTTTCACAACAACACTGTAATGCCAAATATATATGTATGTATCGATGTACTATTCGCCGTCTAACAATTTGTTGTTTTATAGTTTTGTTTACAATTACGGTTTTTCATTTGTTTACTCTGTTTGTTTAGATTTTTAATCGCTGTTTCTTTTTATAATTGTTATGTTAAATGTTAGTCTTGAAAGCGCATTTGAAGATGTAAGTGGTGTTGATGCATAAAAGAATGTTTTTTTTTATTATTAAAATTACGTATTGTTTTTTGCAGTCAGTCCTGATGATGACTTCAGAGTGAAGTCGAAATATTGACAAATAATTAAAATAAAACAAATCAAATTAAAAAAATTAAAAGTGTTTTATTTAATCCGGCCTTGAGCTCAAATATATAAAATAACTGTTTATACTGACGGCCAAAAAAGAAAATAAATCATACATTCATATATGTAACAGGATTCGCGTAGGTGAGGTTGACAGTTGGGTTGTGGAAGCTTTGATGCTATAAAGCTATAGCTTTGTATTGTGCTTATCAATCCCTTGAACCCACTTTTGTAAACGTGGTCTAAATCGTTAATAGATAATCTACGCGTTTACATATGTTCCATCCCTTGGAGCTAGATAGTATTCTGTCAAACGTTTACGTTTCTAGATGACACTTTGCCTATGAAAAAGAGTCGGCACCTCTAAAAAGCGAAACACTCATATGGGAAGTTTAGTTATTTAATTAACGATTATGAGTTAGACCAAGTTCGCATATAACGAGATTATCTTCATTTTCGTATTTAAATCCTAATAGTTCATTGTATAACTAGATTCCCCATATAAATTTTTTCCCTCGACAATCGGTAATTATGAACAGAGATGCGGATTTTTTCATAGAAAAAGTTCCACCTCTAGAGTTTTATCTCTAATTGGAAGCACAAAATCAAAGAGAAACATGAACATTTGAGAGAAAATAATCTAGTTCCCAGGGATAAAGCATATGTAAACGGGTACACTACCTATTGAGATTAACTTAAGAGGTGAAACTTTTTCTATGAAAAAAAAAAAATCCCCTGCTCTAAAGTTTATTCACAATTGCAGGTAATCAAAGGGAAAATTTTATATGGAAAATCTAATAATATAATTAACGATTAGGAGATAAGTACGAAAACGGAGATAATCTCCTTATATGTAAACTAGGGTACCTAATTCTACACGACAGCATGACACAATGACAAATGACATAATACGCGTCCAAAAATATCGAGAGGTGTCAAAAGACGCGTATTGACCTCGACAACAATAACACTGTGGAACAAATTCAGGTTAGCAAAAGTTAGATCGATTCTGAGAGTGAGGGGTGAAAATAGAAGCTAAATTAGAAGACCCGTATCGCGGCGTTTGTTTATGTTAGTTCGAATTTTTTTTAATCGGCCCTCGAACTTTGCAGTCAAATGCCGATTTTCAGCATATTGTTTGTATGGTTTTTTTGGCTATAACTCGTCGACTAATTGATATTTTTTCAATCTGTTAAAGCCAAATTATTGCTAGAGACTTGTGCAACAATTAAGATTAAAAAAAAAAATTGATTTAGAAAAGTTTTGTAGTGCTTATGAAGCAAAATGTTGGACATTTTTTTTTTTCATACTTTTTGAACATATTTTCCACAAAACTAAATTTTTTTCTTTCTGTTTGATCTATATTATGCTTCTCAGTTTCTTCAATAAATTTCATTTGAAAAGAAAACAATCAATACAAAACTTGCGTTTTCCAGCTTAATATTAATTTACTTCTCATTTCTTAGGTACCAATTTTTTCAGTGTTGGTTTTGAAGAACATTGAAAAATGAATTATAAATATACGGAAAAAATATAATTTGAAATGTTAGTTATGAAAAGTTTTAAGTAAAAACATTATATTGATGATTTGGCCAGTCGCCGTTTAGCAGGCGCCTGTGGATAAACATCACTACTCTCTCTAATATCTTGGTCATCGTCATCGTCATCAGAAAGGTCGACAAATTCGGGAATTTCATCTTTGTCTTCCCCTTCTTCCTCTTTTTCTCTTCTTCAAAGGTGCATCTAGAGATAGCAGCGGCGGTTGTAGTACTGATATCTGTTTGAAGATCAATACTTCGGTATGTTGGTACTGGAACGAATTCTGAGTGCGGTAATGGTAATTGGACACTTGGCAATGCTACATAAGTGTTATTCTTTGCTTTAATTCTATTCAAAGTTGTATGGTATTTGATACATTCTAACCACATCATTGGTATACCAAAAGGCATAGCCTTCTTCTTTTCACTTTTCCATTAAATAAGCAATTGAATAGCAATTAAAGCAAACTTTTTTAGGGGCATAGATTACGTCACGATACGTTACGATAAACTCCTGCGAGCAGTGCACGGACTTTTCAAAAGAGAGAATGTTGGTAGACGAAAAATTAAAATAGTGGTAAAGTTGGTAGATTTTTTTTTCAAGAAAACAATAGCTACAGCTTATATTTGTACAAAACAATTCATAATTTATTGTAAAACAAATAAAGCACATTTCACAACACTTTTAAAAAAACATGTAAACAAAACGAAAAAAATTAATGTAAATTTGTATATGCATAAATAGCTTATGCCTATATGATACTTGTTTTTCTCCTGTATTTCGAGCTTGAAATACTGACGAAAATTTACCGAAACGTCTAATTACAACAACAATTTTCCAATGTACCAAAAATACTGCCACAAAATAACCGATTTCGGCATGTTATCGTTTAGTTAAAAAATTTTTTTATTTTCGTTCAAAATTATTTACAAAGAACTGAGAAAATAGGGCAGGAAAATATTTGAATTTGTGCACAAATTTTTCAAACTTGGTTAGTGTCACATCTTAATGTTAATTGGGTGTGTTCGGCAATTAAATACGTTTACCTAATGATCGCAGTATTTAGTTTCAATGCGAATATATTGAAATGTTGGTAGATTTTCGGGATTTGGTGGTAGAAGTGGTAGAAAATGAAAATGGGCTAAAAAGTTGGTAGATCTACCAATAAAGTGGTAAAGTCCGTGCACTGCTTGCGAGAAATATTGTTTATAGGCTTCCAAAAAACAATCACTCGCATTGCCACATTTTTCATCGCTTGCTATGAAACGTCCACAAACATTACAAAAATGGTCCATTTTACATTTTGGTTCCGAAATTTTTAATACAATATATATTATACAATGTTGTTTTTATGAAACCGATGCACTTAACTTAAATCACTCACAAATGAAGCTTCGGCTGAGTTTCGAGTTTTAACTGAATCTTTATTTTTGATATTAGTTCGCATGTACGAAATGAATAAAAATCGCTAATTGTGCGGTGGTTGGAAACAAAAAAGAGGAAGACGAGGGAAAAGAGGAAGAAAGTTATTGTTTTTGACTGCAAAGTTCGAAGGTCGATTAAAAAAAAAATCGAACATAAACAAACGCCGCGATAAGGGTCTTCTAATTTAGCCTCTATTTTCGTCCCTCACTCTCAGGATCGAACTAACTTTTGCTAAACTGAATTTGTTCCACAGTGTTATTCTCGTTCAGTATAATTATTCTCGTTCATACACCCCTATTATGAACTCATACGATACACGATAAACGCTTGCAATCTGTTATACCGTATTATGAAATAAATTCTAACGTGTGAAACCCGATCCTTAGCGTTTATCGTGGTATTGCCATACGCTCACTGTCGCATCAACTGTTCAATTTTCTACGCTAGCTTTCGTTGATAAATTTTTGCACGATACGTCGGGAGCTATTTAAATAAAAGTAAAGCTGGAGTCATTGGTGCCGTTTGTCGTATCGCTGTAGTCGTATCCCTAACGTAATCAGCTGTTTATCGTTACGACGGTAAACTAAAACCCAATTGGTTGGCTACGATACGGTTACGACCTTAGCGGCACCAATAATCGATTGCATTGATTCTCATAAAGTTGGTCGAATCAGCTGTTAAAAGGTTACCGATACGGTTACCGATAAAGCACCAATGTCTCCAGCTTAAATATAAAATTAAAAATCCAAAAGTATCTAACTAAAGCCTCATACCCAACACTCTGTTGCAACACCCTGGCAAGAAACCCTAAAGTGGCACAAACTTTCAAAATATTTGGGATGGATGATCAATTTTTACGGGCGCGCAAACTGCCTTCTATTTCTGTTAAGACATACTTTGAAATCTATTTTTTTACTTCTATGTAGTATGTGAAGTATTTACAGTGTAGAGTTCATTTTAAAAATATTGGAAGCATCTCTCAATGTTCTTTCTATGGCCTTTATGCGAGTTTCGTCAATTTGTTCATTTGAGTTTATGTAAAAGGCAACAGAGGTTGCAGAACACATGTTATTACAGCTTTTAAAAACTTTTGCCACTTTTACGTACAAGACAATTGAATTTTTAGTATTTGTGTTTTGTTTTGCTATCTTTTTCGTATAGATTCACAATAATTTGTAAACAAACCTCTGCTGTCATTCACAATAGTACATCTATCGGGCGTGTGGAAATCGCAATATGAAAGGTGATAGTTAAAAAAAAATCATTAAAAAACAAAATATGGGCAAATTGCTCGGCAATGCCACGTTATTGGAAGTGTTCTGAACAGTAAATTTACACAAATCCGAAGCTAAGCTACCACAAGTTACTTAACCAACAAATTTTGGAAATGACGGCGCAAGGAACACCACTCGATCTCGGCGTACCCTCAGTTACGCCTAACTCCGGGAGATGGAGCAAGACGTAAGGTTCAGAGCAGCGCACAACTGTGCGTTGTGACCCGCTGCCACAGCAACAGAAGACCAAGAGCAGCGTATTTCCAAGCGCCCGCCAGCAAATTACTGGGTGAGAGATATTGACTGAAGAGTGTGACCGTCAGCCACTGAGCAGATCTGCTAATTAACTACCCAGCAAAAATCTAGTGACCAAAAATGGCGACCAACAACAAAATATCCCACATTGTTCCACAATTGTTAGTATGGCAGAATCAGATGGCCTAATTGAAATGCCCGATACATATATGCTTGTCTTTTCTTACGTGCTATGTACTCTCAAATACGTCACAAAAATTTTGTGCGAATCCTCCATTCCGTTTACCATTTCATTCGTGTCAATTTTTTGCTGAATATTTTGGGTTGGTCGTCGTTGTTGCTAGTTTTTAAAACGTTCAGAAAGTGTTAAATTTGTATGGAAAAGAATAAATAATAAGGAAAAACAAAATGTTGCCCAAGTGCTTTTACATATAACATATTTAAATAATCGAAATCATTAATGGTTGGTGTAGATATTAACCAAAAATATTTAATATTACGAAGTTTAAGGTGGTGATGATTGCAATATTTCTAAGAATTCGAGTGTACATTTCATTCGTTATAGCAATTCAATGTTCAATGTGCCAATGTTCACAAACAGAACACACACACTTCCAAAATATGGCGTTAAACAACATATATTTATACTTTTCATTTAACGAAAAAGCACCAGTGAATTAAAAACAAATTCATGCTCAAATGAAATGTACCAGGCAATAAAGAGTGAAGGCAAGTCTAGCTATAAATAAACCCTAGAGCTGGATTTCGATTCGATTCTTAATCGATTTAATCGATCTTTTTTTAGAAATGTAGAATCGATTTTTTTTTAAATCGTTCCATTCTTTAGGCATCGAAGTTTTCATCACTATCTACTTTACGGATGCTTGAGGAATTACATATTCTGTAACTTTTGTTTTTATAAGTTTAGCTTTATTGTGTTGGTGTCTTCGAAAGAAAGGAGAAAGATGAAGAAATTTCTTCGCACTTCTGGTAAGCAATATATTGAACATGTGTTTATCTATTTTGTGCTATGATATTGTGTTCAGTACGAAATTAGTACCACAGTTTTAGATTCAAGTAAGCCAATTGAAAGAGACTGAAGGGGAATTCAATCTTATAACTAATCCAAAGATTCGCAGATCTGTTGTCTGGAAGTATTTTAGTCAAGTGCAGGGCCATTCTGCGGAATGCAAATCGCACGGAAAAAAATGCAAAACATGTGGAAATACAACCAATTTGTTAAATCACTTGAAGTGGTCACATCCAACGTTGATGGAAATGTCTTCATCAACAGCTCTTATAGAATCCTTTTTTGAGCCTAATAACAACAACATAAGTAAGTCTCAGTCTGTAGATCAGCGAAAAAAACAACTGGATTGTGCTTTGATTAGAATGATTGCCACAGATATGCAACCCTTTACGATTGTCGAAGATAACGGATTCAGATCTTTTACACAATGCTTGGATCCTCGGTACGATTTGCCTTAACGAGTAACATTAAGAAACACACTTTTAACAAATATATAAAATCAATACTTTTTATGACATAGACAGCAGAAAACACGAAAACAGAAGTGGCAATTTTTATGAAGTTTCGTCAATTAAATTCTTTATTCCTTTTTAATTTCAATAAGCTAAGAAAATACTTCCATAAAGTTTTTAACTGAAACTACGCAAACCATGACACAAATTTCTGTATGTTGTCAATTGAAAGTTCCGTATACCTCGTTGGTTAATAAGCTGCAAACGTATACTGAGCACATGTTACCTTACGTATGTAATAAATACTTCCTTTTAATATGACGCTGAACATAGATCGATTCTAATGCCGTAAACGAAGCGAGAACATTATACATATTGTAATAATAAGTATTCAAGAAAGTGTATTGGTTAATGTTCCCAAGGTTGGTTTCCCTACATTTTGAAATAAAAGATTCAAAAAAGCGCAAAAAGTATGACATTTCGGTAAAGACTATACTAATTATCTCACTCCGATGAAAGGATCAAGTGAAGACCCATGTGGCATTCCTTGATGCTTCCAATTTTGTCGGCAGGCAACGAAACGAGAGAGAAACTGTCCAGCTTTATTTGTCGGGAAAAATCGTGTAAAATGGTTAAGTATGTGACTGTCAAGAAAACTCACGAAGTTTTTATCAGTGAGGTTTCTTGTGCGCAGCTTTTCTTTGCAGAATCAGAATTTCAAAGTTTACACAATTTTCATTGTACACTTTAGCAACTGAATTCAGTAAACCGTCTCTAGTCACTATTAGAGACTATTTGGGGTAAAAACCACTTTTGAAACAATTTGCCATTCTGTAAGCTATCTCGCATTCCAAGCCCCACAAAAGTAATCACTAATTTGTAAGCTGGCCGGGGCAGATCACAAACATGAAAATTTCAGAAAAAGTATGAAAACTATTTGCGTAAAACGCTTTAAATATGTTGTTTTATTCCTCAAGCATAGAAAAAAATTAAAAAACAGAAAATACTAAAAACAAACATCGAACTCTATGTGGCGCCGCTGATATTCGAACCTACACACTTTGGGATTTTCTATACAAAATTGTGAACAGCGTTTTCGAAAGCTCAGCCACAATACCACCCAACGTTATGTTGACAAAATGCAATGCTATATTATTTGTTCAATGTATGAGTAAATTGTCTTATTGGTGAATTTCGTTGATATGGTGAATTGTTTTTGTGACTTTCTTTTACTGAATACCGAAATCATCTCAAGTCACAAAAATTGTCCCTAAAGGAAAATCTCAAATTTAGAGACTTGTGATGAGACTGATTCACAGTTAGTGATCACTAACTGTGAATCAGTCTCATCACAAGTCTCTAAATTTTATTCGAATACAGTGCCAGTCCCTGGATGGCTCATTGGAACCATGATAAAATCGTAACTATCGCTATTGTTTCGATTAATCGACTCATGGCGCAACGATACAAGGTGGCTGCATGGAACAGCTGATTATAAACTTTTTTTATTTGATTTGAATCATCAACTTCCGGTGCAGTACGATTTTGACATTTGTCCATCGAATTTACAAAAACAAAGTACATGGAATTTTTATTTATGTTTGTAGGTATGTCACCATGCTGCCACCTTGTATCATTGCGCTATGAATCGACTATATCACATTTTGACAACTGCGTGATTGTTGTAAACATGCTATTATTGCAACTAATGCAAGCTGAATTATATTAGTAATTTGCAGACTTCATTAAAAACATAATTTTTATGATTATGTGACAAAAGTATGCAAAATGAGCGTCTATCACGATGAAGTCGAGATAGAAGATATGGAATATGATGAAGAAGAGGAGATTTATTATTATCCATGCCCCTGTGGCGATCGATTTCAGATAACCAAAGTAAACTACAAAATTTCACAGGAACAAGTTTTGGATTTTATTTATATTTGTTTTGTATTTTTTAAGGAAGAACTCGTGGAAGGCGAAGAAGTCGCCACTTGCCCAAGTTGTTCGCTAATCATCAAAGTGATTTATGATGCTGTGAGTAATATAACTACAACAAATGCTTCTATGTTGAGATCATGCCCATTACAGTATCTGCGTGTACGTTTAAGAATTGTGAATCGTTTTTGCAAAAAAAAAACATCGGCTCGAGTAAGAAAACTCAAAATGTTCTATGGTAACGTTTTACAAGACTGCACCACCTAATTTTTATTAAAAATTATCAAAGGTGGTATCAAAAGATGCGCTTCGACTACCGTTTTTAGACTGTGAAAGCGGAAATTAAAAATTTGGTAATTCGGTTAGTGTACTGTGAGGACACATCGCAAGACTGACGCGTCAAAATCCATATCAAGGTTCTACCGACCGCAGTTATTTGGGGTTTCTTTCCCAACATAGACTTATAATTCCAGTGGGAAATACAGCACTGAATTGGTTCAAGAGCTACCTTACAGGAAGAAAACAGAAAACTATTATTAGGAACCTGACAGTTCCTGAAATAGAATTCTAAATAGATTTACCACAGGGATCAGTACTAAATGATATTAAAAGGTTCTTTGAGTCACTGAAATAAGACTATTTGCAGATGCATTGTTGACGAAAAGCTGTCCATCTCCATAACTGAAGCTATATCAAAAATACAAGCGGATATAGACTCTGCATATAAATGGATATGTCAAGAAAAGCTCAAAATTTAAGAAAACGAAATGGATGGTTTTGAGTAGATAGAATAAACCAAATAAAATATTTAGGATTTATAACAGACAACAAGCACTCTGAGCGTATTTGTGCCATGAAAAGCTCTCAGTAAAAACTCATCTGCCTTGTTCGGAGTCGGCATAAAACAAGTAGGTCCCGTCCCGCCAATTTGTAGGAAAAATTAAAAAGGAGCACGACGCAAATTGGAAGAGAAGCTCGACCTAAAGTCTCTTCGAAGGTTATCGCGCCGTACATTTTTTTTTTATTTAATAGACCGCAGATTAGAGTTTGATGAGCATCTTAAATATTTAGAGGGGAAAGTTTCAAAAAAGATTGGTTTTATGATCCGGACGTGCAAGCACGTAAGTCGATACTATAAAACAATGGTTTTAAGTCTATCGTTGAACCTCATTTTATATATTGCCCAACGATTATATAGAAAATAGCTGATTCAAATATAGATGTTGCAGAACTAATAAACTCCATAACTATAACACAAGAAACAAAAATAATTTTTACTTGCCAATTGTAAAATCCGAATTAAATAAAAAAAGGATATATTTTGAGGGATTAAGAGAATACAATGAACTACCTAGGGACTTAAAATATTGTAAAAATATGAAAGAGTTCAAGAGGCTATTATCCAAATATTGTAAAAGAGTACCTATTAGGTAAAAAAGAAATACATTTTATAAATCAAAATCAATTATGCAAAATCCAAAGACTGTACAGTGTGTACACTGTATAAATGTGATCTCATAGATTTAATCCAAGTCCAAAGAATGTAATATATAAATAAATGTATCGAAAGAAGTACAATATTGAGCTGAATGAGATTTGTTGAATGTGAATGAGAAATGTTCTTATCTACACCGGTGTTGCCTACAAGAGAGGAAGGAGCCATCCACAGAGTGGGTAGAAGAAAGACTTGCAACACAATTCTACATATTCTTGCGGATTTCGCGATGGGTCAAAAAGTATAAACAAGCTAAAGATGGAGCTGTTGGTAAATTTAATGCAAAGCTATACAGAAATTTATTTATTTATTTATACAGTTTTGTAGACTTATTTATTTATACAGTCTTGTAGACTTAAATTACATCTATGAGATCTCTTTATGTTATTGCTAATTGATTTTTTCTTACATCATTAAATTATCTAAAAGGCATTGTTGTGCAACGATCTTCTAAATGAGGTAAAGAAAATATTTTAAACGCAAAGCTGAAGATCTCTACTATTCGTTGAAGATTTGTACTATTCGTTGACACTTGTTGCTACATTACAGTGCAATACCTTGCATTGCTTAAATTTTTTTCCAAAACTTAATTAAAAAAACTAAGAAAGATTTTATGACCTGGATGGAGAGTTTTTGATATATCCAGTTACCAAATAGCAACGCCGGGAAAGGTAGACCATTGGGGTATATTTACGTAGGAAATCATCTAGCAACCTTTAAAAATTTAAATTTACAATCATTGGAAGTATCACATCCAGCCCTAAGTTGAGGTAGTTATACAGTGCCGAGAATTCCACCTTCATCATCACCGGCTCCTGCACAAGTGGTTCCATATGAAGTGCCTGAGAATTCGTTTTCCTCATTAGAAAGACAGTGATCATCAAACAGGTTAGATCAACAGAAAAGCATCACATATTGCTTGTACACATTTTAAAAATATAGTAATATACATATTAATATAAGCCTTATAGACACCTTCACGCAACAAATTTAATTTCTTTGTTTTTGTTGCGATAAAGACAGTGTTATTGATATTGAACAAATTCGTATTTGTAACAGGATTCGCCTTGGGTATGTGAGGCTGGCAGTTAAGAAGCTGTGAATCGAGGTTATCAACCCCTTGAATCCCTTAATTTAGTTATCGTGATTATCTTAGATATTTTAGATCGATTAACTTTTTCATATCCGGTTTTTCTTTTACTTTGACAAGCACCCAGTATCATAAAATAATTAAAACGGAAGATCAAATGAGTGCTGCTTAGGGTGAGATCAATTACGTAACATCATCCACCAAACTTATTTGAAAATGTCAAAACAGGAATATTGTCGTTACCACATGGAAACCCGAGGGTGATTCGGGTTATAAGAATTTCGCCGCAATAGTTAAAATTGTATTGTTCTTTAATAAAAACATAAATTCGCAATGTGAATTCGCAACGATTTCAAATTAAGATTAAGATTTAATCATTCATTTTCCTTATAAAAATTCACAAGTATGTATGTAACAAATAAGTATATTAAGCTAACAGATAACATTATAATGCAAGAAAAAGTAAGGCATTCTTTAAAAACAGTATTTTAGTTTTGAATACCATCTCGAAATCAAATTAATGGAATTACAAAAGTGTGTGGGGTGAATAAAAAAAAAATATTACGATTTAGAATAACAACTTAAAAGTTAATTTTAAGAATAACAACTGCATTTAAATTACTAGGTGCTAGGGTTCAGCAAATTTTTGATATCGTTGTGTGATAGTTGTAAGAGAAACGATTTAACATTCCGTAAAAATTCACGTAAGTTCCTAATGACACTTATAAACACGGGAAACGCATTGAAAACCTTATATGACACAATAGTAAAGAAATTATTGAAATGTGTAGTACGACACGTGGGAACAACAACAAGTCGGTGTGAATTCGTCCTTAGGTTATAATTATCCGAATGTAATGTAAATAACCAGAGCGAACAAAACATATTTTTAAACTTTTGAAATAGTACAAATGCTTAACAGGAAGTATTTTCAGGCCTCTGAAAAACTCCATTGAGCTGTGAAATCGATTACGATTACATATTTTTCTTATGACGCATTTTTGTATAGTTAGAAGTTGCTGTAATTTAGTGAAAGATGCACCTCCCCAGCAGCTGATGCCATATTGGAGCTTAGAGTGCACCAAGGCATAGTAAATATTTTTGAGCGTAGCGTTTGAGCAAATCTTTCTTAGACTATAAAAATAACGAACAGTAGAACGCATGTACGACTTCAAACTAGAAATATGCGTAGACCAACTTAGATTTTGGTCAACAGAAGCACCCAGGTAATGGAAAACGCTTACTTTTTCGATTGTGAAACACGCATTGCAGCAGTTTATTTCCGCATTGAAAGTTGTATCAGAACACGATAAACTATTGAGGGCAAAACGCTTGCAATCAGTGGCATGGAACACAATTCCAATATCAGTTGTTATTTTTGGATGTAGGTTGAAGCACATCATCTGCGTTTTTTTGCTGACAGTAAGCTTATGTGAAGCAAACCACAACCTGAGCAAATCTACGTCATTGTTGATGCCTGCTACCAAATCCAGATGGTTCGATGAACCATAGGCAATAGCAAGGTCATCTGCGAAGGCGGTAACCTTCCCAGAGAAAGGCAGTGAAAAAATTGAGTTCAAGTAGACCAAAAATAGTAACGGACCTAAAACAGATCCCTGAGGCACTCCTAAGTTAATCATAACAGGATTACTTGAACTGCTTCCAACCTTCACTTTCTGCACTCTTTCTGACAAGTAAGATGTAAACCAACTATATATAAAGCCACGGAAGCCCGCGCAATACAGTTTGTCTAATAGTATTTGGTGATCTACCATATCGAAAGCTTTCGTGACATCTACAAACAATCAAGCACAGTTATTGTTGTTGTCTAATTCGCTGTGTATAAAGGTACAAAATTCTAACAGAGCATCTTCTGTTGACCGCCCACATCTGAATCCAAATTGCATTGGGCTGAAAAAGTTCTTATTTTCAAGAAATGAAAGAATTCTACATTTGCAAATAGAATGTTGCGTGAACAGAGCCAAAGGAAGTTTGGCGTCCATCAAACTGGTCTAAACAATTCAATGATCCACATATTACTATAATTCTCTTTATATCTTTGGTTAGGCCAATATTAGAATATTCTGTGGAAATCTGGAACCCACGTTATCAGGCGCAGTGCGACAAATTAGACTTTTTGCGTTAAGGGACTTACTGCTCGCTTTATCAGCTTCGTTACAGGGTCGTAGAGAGATGGTATGTGTGAGACGAAACAAAAATAAATTTGTTTAATTCAGACCGAGGTACTCATCACGTAAGAAGATCGCCAAACGCAGCATAAAATCCTAAATATACCATAAAGACCGTAAAACATTATGGTCCGGGGAGCATTTTCATACAATGGTGTGGGACCACTCCACCTCATAATTTAATTTACTTATTTAAAGTCGACGCAAACACAAAGCGGTCGACTAATTATTGTAATAGACAGATATATATGTAAATACAGAGCCATTCTTAATATTAAAAAATTTAAAAAAGGTACATAGAAAATTAGTATGTTATAAACATTTGACATCACATTGTATAAGAAAAAATAAAATTAAAATATCAGGCTAAACATGAGCGTATAGCAGTATGTAAAGCGGCAAACGAACATTCAAAGCCAATGCAGTTATACAAATCATTGTACCGCGAGCACCAATGACGCAGGGGACTGTTTCTAGCAAAATTTTGCATAGAGGTAAATGAAAGGGCAAAAAATGTCTGGACGCACTAGCAGGAACCGCAAAATTTAGTTGACTGATTAGGTCAGGGGAGTCAATCACGCCAATGATGAGCTTGTGAATGAACATAACGCCAAGTACTACTCTACGATTCTCTAGAAATAGCAAATTAATTAGAAGAAGCATATTCCTGTATGGTGGAAGATGAGTACTTGATTCCCAGTTGAGACCTCGTAATGCAAAAATTAAAAACCGTCTCTGGACCGACTCAATCCGATCAACATGGATTTGATAGATTGGAGACCAAACACATGAACAGTACTCGAGAATAGGACGTACCAGCAAGGTATAAAGTATCTTTGTGAAATAAGGGTCATCAAACTCTTTACCCCAACGTTTGATAAAACTTAATACACCAGTTGCTTTGTTTATAGTGGTTGAAATATGTGTGGTAAAACTAAATTTCGGATCAAAAATAACTCCTATATCAGTTACAATAGATATCTGCTCAAAAGGGTTGTCGTTAAGTAATAAGATGAAAGGACCGGCTTCACACGGTGAAAAGTCATTTGCTTACATTTAGAGCAATTCAAAAAAAGTAAATTTGAAGTACACCAGCTTTGAAGTGAGTCAAGATCGGCCTGAAGCTGATTAAAACAGAACAAGTTCGAAGGCAGATATGTGTAACAGAGTTTTACATCATCTGCATACATAAACTAGAAAAAATAAGCTCGGGTATTAGCAATTAAAAAACGGTGAAGAAAAGAAACAACGTAATACCTGGAACAATGAATTAAAATGCATATACCTAAATACAAATAGTATAATAGCCAACAAGATCGAAGTTGAAAGAATGGTTGAAGAAGAAAAACCTAGTATTGTTTTATGTGCGGAGACCCATACAACAGAGAGTATAAACGAGTCTGAATTAAATATTATTAGTTTTAATCATATTAGATGTGATTCACATAGCCGACATACAGGTGGTGTCTTAATATATCTACATAAATCTATTAAATTTAAAATTGTATATAATAACAGTATAAACAATAACCTATGGTGCATTGTGATAAAAATACTAGGTGGAACGATGAAATGGCAAATTGGTTTAGTATACCACTCTCCTAATACAAGTGATGCTGAATTCATACAATATATTGGTGAGATACTAGGCGAAAATTAAAGTGAAAGTGAAAATAACATCATAATTGGTGACTTTAACATAAACATAAATACACAGTCAACGTATTCCAACCAACTAACTCATACATTCGCGACAGCATCAATGAATCAGTTAGTTGAATTCGATACAAGAATAACCGAAACTTCCAGAATAAAAATATACCTGCTTTCTAGTAACAATGATAAAATAATAAAAGAACTAGAAGAGCAACGTATATCCGACCATGAAACGATCTGTTTCAAACTGCCTGTGAAAGAAAAACATAAAATGAGAATATATGAAAATCGCCGGTGTTGGGATAGATATACAAAAGAGAATCTAATAACTCATAAGAAATTACAATTTCGTGGAGCATACCAGCTGAGATATTTGACTTAGAGTACAAACGATTAATAATATTTTATGTGATGTAATGGAAACACTAACGTACGAGAAAAGAGTGCAAATAAAAATAATAAATAAATGGTATGAACATGAGCTTACAGAGCTTAACAAATTAAAGTATGAGCTTTCCAAGATAGCCAAGAGAACCAACGATTGGGATAATTATAATTATACTAAACGGGAATATAAAAACTGATCAAAATAAAAAAGAAGCAATATATGGAAAATAAAATTATGGCAAACTGTAATAATCAAAAGAAAATGTGGAAATGTCTTAAAGACGCGATAAATTTAAACAACGAAACATCTCAAGACGGATTATTATAAATAACATACCAATTGAAGAAAATCAAGAAATCGCAAGTCGTTTAAACCAGTACTTCGTTGAAAGCATAAAAGAAATATGTAATACTATAGAAGCAATTATACCAGAAAATGCACCGGAAGATATAAATAGAGAATTAATGAATCTTAAACCTATAAACGTTGAACAGATTATGCGCATAACAGCTTCTTTGAAAAATAAATATGGAGGGAAAAAACTGATAACTGAAGGTGTATGTAAAGATAGTATGGAGTATCTGGGTTTCATGTATACATGCGTAATTAATGAAAGCTTTAGAGACGGGATCTTTCCGTCATGTTGGAAAACTGCGACGGGTGTACCAGTTGAAAAAGTGAAAGGCACAGAAAAACCAGAAGAAATAGGACCTATTAATACGATGCCCAGCGATGAAAAAATAATAGAGAGTCTAAAAGACCAGCTTCTCGAATATTTAAACAAATATGAGATTATTATAAGTGAACAATCAGGTTTCAGATCCAAACACTCCTGTGAAAGCGCTCTAAACCTGGTTGTCGCAGAATGGAAGGAAGTTAGTGACAGTCTCAAAAGGGCATTTGAGACTATTGACAGGGCAATACTACTGAGGAAACTACATAACATAGGAGTACGTAATAAAACCCTGGAGTGGTTTAAAAGCTACCTTACTGGAAGGAAGCAGAAAACCATAATTAGAAATCAAACTTCCCCTGAAATTGATATTGAGATAGGCCTACCACAAGGATCTGTACTTGCAGCAATACTATTCATCATATACATAAATGATATTAAAAATTGTCTGAGCCATTGCAAGATTAGGCTTTTTGCAGATGATGCACTATTGACTGTAAGCTGTGCATAGGAAAGAGAAGCTATGTCCAAGATGCAAGAGGACTTAGACGCAATATATAAGTGGTTGTGTCAAAACAGGCTTAAAATAAATATTGGCAAAACAAAATTTATGATATTAAAGAGAAAATCTTCCGTAGAAGAAAATACGTCGCTGAAAATAGCAAATTGTGCGATAAATAAAGTTAATGAAATGAAATACCTCGGAATAATAATTGATGATTAAATTTTAAGAGCACCTTAAATATACAGAAGCTAAAATATAAAAAAAAAAATCAGATTCATGATTCGAACCTGTAAACATGTGGGCAAATATTATAAAATAATGGTATATAAATCCATTATAGACCTCATATATTGCCCTACAATTTTATTCACATTACAGGACTCGAATATCTCAAAACTCCAGGTGAAGCAAAATAAAGCAATGCGGTTTATCCTTAAGAAACGTTACGATACACCAATACATGAAATGCTTGAAAGCCTAAATTGGCTAAGCGTAAAACAACTCATCGTATACTATACTTTAAAATTTATACATAACATTAAAATAGGAAATCAGCCGAAATTTCTAAACGACCGACTAATATACAACAACGAGGTTCACGATTACCAAACAAGAAACAGAAACAACTTTCGCCTGCCAGCAGTACGATCGGAGCTCAACAAGAAAAATATATATGCTACGCAGGACTGAGAGAATATAACGATCTTCCAATTGAAATAATACAATGCCAAAACATCAATGAATTTAAGAAACTACTGTATAATTACTGTAAAGCATTACCTTTTAGATAATGATCTCATAGATATAGAAATAATTTAGGTCTACAAGAGTGTATAAAAATAAATAATAATAATAATAATAAAAACTCTAGAATGTAATATAACCTTTGGTAAGAGTAATGGACCCAGATGGCTACCCTGGGGCACGCCAGAAGTTACATCAAACGACTTTGAAAGATTGTTGTTGAAGAAGACTCGCTGAGTCCTATTTTCAAGATAACTTGAAATCCAACTTAATAAAGGCGCTGGAAAACCCAGAAGATCAAGTTTGTGAACTAAGAGCTCGTGATTAACAGAGTCAAATGCTTTACTAAAGTCGGTGTAAATTACATCTGTTTGTTTGCAATCTAAAAAACCATTCATAACAAAAGACGTAAATTCAAGCAAGTTGGTAGTAGTTGATCTCCGATGCACAAAACCATGTTGACAATGTGATATTAAAGAGCTACACAGGTATTTAAGCTGGTATGTAATTATATGCTCAAAAGTTTTAGGGATAGCTGAAAGCTTAGCTATGCCTCTGTAGTTCTCAATATTAGACCTACTACCTTTTTTATGCAAAGGTATAATAAACGATTGTTTCCAAATAGATGGGAATGATGCGGATTCCAGAGACAGTTTAAATAATTTAAAGATAGGCTCTGATAAGCTGACAGCACAGTACTTAATTACACAACTAGGAACACCATCTGGACCCGGTGAAGATATCGGTTTCAATGCAAGAAGATTATTAAGAACAGTATCTTTATCAATAAATGGGTTTAAAATATTATTAGAACTTTCCAAGCAATATGAGTATACATATGTAGATTAGACTGGACACATTGGGATGAATAGGTTGATTTAAAGAATTCAGCAAATAAATCTGCGATTTCGTGATCAGAATTTGCGTTTTTGCACCCATAAATAAAAGTAGATGGGAAATCAGAAGTTTTCCTTTTGGAATTAACAAATCTGTAGAAACGTTTCGGATTATTAGTAAATTGGAATTTGCAACATGATAAGTAACCTTTATAACACTGCTGGTTAAGACGATGAAAATTGGCGCGCCACTAAATATTGTTATTATTATTATTATTCTTTATTCGGTCTATGATAACAATATCTCACAGACAAATGTACAAGAAATTACTTACTGACTAAATTGGCTGGAATTGAGTACTAGGAATAAAATGATGTAATCTTATCGACGAACTGGGATCTCGGCATTGCGAAATCGAGATCAAGCGGTTTGTAAATATTGTTAATTTCACTGACAGCCCTAGTAATGGGCGCGAGATAGTGGTAATTAGATTTAACTGTAGTAAGATGGAAAGGGTAGTGGGAACGTAGGATGCGATTTGGGACGTTGAAGTAAAGTTGATCGAGCAGATTCACGCACTCAATTAAGCCATTTACAAAGGCGAAAATGAACATTATCGGATGGATTGTGCGCCTACTAGAGAGAGATTTCAAGTTTATGAGAAAACACCGTGCAGTATAGGATGGAAAGGGATCGACGAAATGAAGTGGATAGAGAGCAAAGCGAGTAAAGCTACGCTGTACACGCTCTATTCTGTCCGAATGAGAACTATATTATAGGTTCCATATAATTGAAGCGTACTCCAACTTAGACCGGAAAAGACAAGTTAAAAGGGATTTTCTTGTATAGGGATCTTTAAAGTCTTTCGCATAACGCTTCAAAAAGCCCAAATTCGAAAACTGTATTCACTTGACTGACAAAGGTAAAACCAGAGTGAAACAGAACGCCTAGATCAGAAAATACCTCAAGTGAGGACAGTTGAGTGTTAAGAATCGAGTAAGTTGAATTTATACGATTACGCGCACGCGACAAGGTTAAATGAAAGCATTTTTTTATGTTAAGCAACAGCTTGTTTTTGAGACTCCAATCTGTAAGATTGTTGAGTTCATTTTGTAGCCGAAGTGCGTCAGCCACGCAGGTAACTCTGGAATACAATTTCAGGTCATCAGTATAGAGAAGAAATTGCGAGTGATTAAAGCAGGACCGGATAACATTGAAAACAGAACAAAAAGAAGCGGGCCTAGAATACTACCCTGCGTTACTCCGGAGGTTACGACAAAAGAGTAAGACGCAGTACCAGCGATTTATACAAACGTTGTTCTGTTCGTGAGGTAGGATCGCAACCACAGAAGAAAGACTGAATGGAAACCAAGGAGCTCAAGCTTGTGTAATAAAATATCATGAGAGACTGTATCGAAGGCTTTAGAGAAATCGGTGTAAATGGTATCCACCTGAGATCCACTCTTAAAGGCCGATAAACAGTACTATGAAAAAACCGCAAGATTGGTTACGGTGGAACGACCACAGACAAAACCATGTTGGTTGGGATTAATAATTTCTTTAACTGCGAAGAATAACTTATCTTTTATCACCTTTTCAAAAAGTTTTGAGAAGGTGGTTAATTTTGAGATTGGACGGTAATTTCTGACATCATTCTTGTTACCAGATTTGTGGATGGGTGTAATGGAGCTCATCTTCCATTTCTCGATAAAAATTTCGGAGGAAAGGAAACGGTTAATTATCTGAGATAAAGGGAAAGCTAGGGATGAGCAGCATTTCGTAAGGAAAAAAGAGGTGAGGCCATCGGAATCATTTTTATAAGACAGTTTTAAAGCAGAGATAACATTCTGTATATCTAAGTCAGTGATGCAAAGTGCTCCAAAATCAACGCAATGCGAACCAAGATAATCACCGTAATAATTATAAGTGCCAACGCAAGCATCATTTACAAAATTGGACTTGAAAAAATCAGCAAAGAGAGTTACGCTGTCATGCAGAGAAGAGGAGAAAAGACCATTCAGAGTCATACAGCTAGGAATATTCGAGCATCCTTTCTTAGAATGGATGAAGTTCCAGAATGCTTTGGGATTGGACTTTAACTCATCCTCAATACGAGATATATAATTGTTATATAGAGTTTTATCAAGTTTATTGAATTCTTTACTAAGGCTGATATACTTTTCTCTGAAGCTAAAATCGTTTGTGAACATGAAAAGTTTATAATATTTATTTCGTTTGTTCTTCAGTCTTTTAAGCCTTCTCGTATACCAAGGTAACTTATGTCTCCAAAGAGGGATCAGATTTAGGTTAGGGTTTAAGACCAAGTAAATTTGTTCAAGAAACATCTCATAGCACTCAGCAACATTACGCGAAAGAAAAATAGAGCTCCAATCAATTCCTTTGAAAATTGCATTTAAAGAACCGTAATTAGCATTTCTGAAGTTTAAAGACTGGTAATCGATTGTGTAGATTGTAGGAAATGTACAAAACTGAAGGGATAAAAAGAGCGGCACATGGTGTATATCAGATTTACAGATAGGGAAATTACACTCTTGTAACTCAAAGATCAAGTTCTCATCAATGAATAAAAGGTCAAGGAAGTTACCAATCATGTTGGGAATATAATTAATTTGGGATAGATTAATGATGGAAAGACTATCTAGAACATGGATCTCATGTGGAAGGCTAGCATTAGAGGCAGTTAAGACACCGTTCATAAGCAGGTCAGACCAAACGATCTTGTTTAAGTTAAAATCACCCAGTATGCAGAAGTGGTCATCTTCATGATTTTCATAGATATATAAAATGTTATTGATATGGAGTGCATATAAAGTGTTCAGAACTGGTTGTCGGAATGTAAGATACGCAGATAAACAAGCTACCAAAGGTGCCGAAGATGCGGACACACAGTTGATCTAAAAGCGAATCTGCGTTTACAAGAGCGAGGATTGACGACCTAAACGCACGTTTTACCGCAATTAAGACACCCCACCCCCACTACAGCCTGTTTTTTGCGCATCTCTATCCTTACGATAAATATGAAAAATATTCGGATAAAAAACTCTGCATCGAAAAAGTCACTAGTTAACCATGTTTCAACTAGCACAAAAACATCGAACTCACACCGAGACGTGAAGAAAATACTTCTTTAGCCTTAGTACGCATTCCAGAGATATTTTGGTAATAAATTTTAAGAAGCTTAAGATTTTCAATATTATTATAATCAGAAAGACAAAGAGTATTAACTACGTTATTATTTAAGTCGGTCACTTCAGTTCCTTGGGACGTTACGAAATGGCTGGACGTTTATCCCAGTTGGCCATAGGTTGGGATCTAGAAGCAGACTGTAGAAGTCGGGAGACACGCCCAGTTTGAAATTAATCTTCCGTAGACTCTGAAGCGGGGTGTTTTTCTTAACTAATTTGTAGCAAGAAATGAATTGATCATCGATACCAGAATGCTTTTTCACATAATCAACAGTCATATCTTCAGATACCGATGGTTTAAACGAAGATAGATGCACCCATTTTCTGATTACGGCTACTTCTAGCTCTGTTGAAGCATTTCGACCAACCACACGATTATTAAAATTGACACCATTAATGTGACGCGAAGTAACATAATTATTTTGCTTACCATAAGACTGTTGAGATGCTTTGGTGGTATGCAAATTAACAACAGTTGCCTCTTCTATATTATTAGAATGTTGAGAGATCGGAGTCAAGGTAGAAGCGCCAGAGAGAAGATCGACCGCAGAGTTATCAGAAATATACGGCACTGTAGGAAGTGTATGTGATGCAGATGCCGACACCGAGGCGTTGTTGTTGGGATAAATTGCATTAGATTCGACGTTGGCAGCAGCAACAGACGAGAAAGTGGAAGGCGATGATGGCATAATAGCATTGCACGCAGCAGACATGTTATTGTTTTTGGCTGGGGGTGGATTTTTAAAATTTTTAGCAGCAAATCTTCATCCAGAAAACCAGTCAGTAAAACCTGACCTGCCAGCGCAGTTATCAATTCGTCTTTCTGTGCTATACTTCGGTGTAATACGGAAAAACAATCAAGCATGCTATCCATTTTTTTCAGCAGGTTGTCATTATCTGATTTTAGATCAGTGATAAGAGTATTAATACTCGCGCTCTCTTTAAGAAGAGTAGCAAGTGTATTAGCTGTTTCTGTTTGACTCCAGTGTTGCCAGGTGATGCAAAAAAAGAAGCTAGATTGGAAAAAAAAGGTTAGAAAAGGCTAAATTTAGAAAAGAAAGAAGCTAAAAAAAGGCCAGAAATTTTTTGGTTAACTCATAAAATTTTTTTTATACAAACTTATAAACATAACTCAAGCATAACTTCCTGTTTCAAAACATATCAGGCACATTTTCTTTGACTAGCACATGAAATTACTTTAAATTATTGCATATGTGTATATACATAAAAAAAATATTACAAACTAATTATTTATATAAAATATTCCGCGTCTGAAGAATCAGAAGAGCTTATGTCTGGGTATAAAGTTTGGCTATTTACCATAGATATGAGATCATAGGTAATTTCAAAGTCATTACAACATTTAGATAAGCGTTTTAACGAGCATCTAATATTAAGCAGCGCATTAAGCATTTTAATTTTTAGTTTGTTCCTTAATTTAGTTTTCAGAATTTTCATGCCACTAAAAACTCTTTCAACCTCCGCGTTACTGAGTGGTAATACTAAAAAACTAAATATGAATTCGACAAGTTCTAAAAAAGGAGGTTCGTTCGGACTTGCGACCAAAATTCCATGGTGGAGTGTACATTTTTCCATTGTATAGTTACAAGTTTTCGCCACTGCAGCTCTATTAATGCTATTGAAGAATAACTATACTTCTCTTTTTCAAAATAAGAAAATACATCTGGCTTTGAAATTTTCAACAAATTTTCAGCAGAAAAAGAATTCATCTTTTGTAGAGAACTCATATTATTAGGTATTAGGTGTTCATGGGAACTATTGAAATTATTTTATTTTAAACATTTTTAAAAATATATTCGGAGTAAAAAAGGCTATAAAAAAGTCACGAAGCTAAACACAATATTTCGAGGCTAAAGGCAAAAAAAAAAAAGGCTAAATCTAGCCTCGAAAAGGCTAACCTGGCAACACTGTTTGACTCATTTGCTCACAATTATTGTTGATGTAGTTGGCGTTAGTATGCTCGTTAATGTTGATTTGTTGTTGCCGTTGATCTGCATGTTATTACTGGAGGTGGCGTTAGTATGCTCATTATTAGCCGTGTTTTTTAACACGCGCGTATACGTTTCGTTTGCGCGTGTAAAAAAACGCCTATCTTCGCTTAGATAATGCTTAGGAGACCCATCTAGCGGCTGTGGTTAAACAACTAGCTACAGCAACAGGGTGTACCGAAAAGCGGAGACGCAACGCTCTGATGGCCATAGGGTATAACATATAGCTGAATCAGTTGCGATGAATTGTGGACACACATAGAATACATAGAATTAGTGTAGAGGGTGAAACAAAGACACATATTTCAGTTACATCTGAGTATAATGCGTATTGAAATTTAGTGGGACAAAATTTATGCGCAGCAACTTCAGAGGTGTATTTATAGTTTGTCACTTAGCAGTCAATATAAAGTTTAAGCGTAAACGGATATACGCGTGTTAAAAAACACGGCTATTATTATTATTGATGTTGTTGGTACAGCCGTTGACTTGCAAATTATTATTATTGATATTGACGCTGGTGTTGTTGTTGTTGTTCAGCGAAGACATTTCAGCCTCATGATGAGCTACAGCACAATCGCCACAAATATCTTG
Source organism: Eurosta solidaginis (assembly GCF_040869045.1). Lineage (NCBI taxonomy): Eukaryota > Metazoa > Arthropoda > Insecta > Diptera > Tephritidae > Eurosta > Eurosta solidaginis. The sequence goes on along the minus strand of NC_090319.1, from coordinate 97,983,176 downwards.
CAACTCTTCAGGAGTGCATGCTACCGTATGCTGAAGATAATAGGCCACTAAGGTGGATATATCAGCAGGACAATGAGAGTGAATCAACAATATCAGTGTTATGGAGTGGCCAGCACAGTCCCCAGATCTAAAATTTGTGGAATACCGTAAAAACATCAATAAGAGGAAAGTGTCCAAGTAACAATGACGGGCTTTGGGAAGTCATTAAGGATTCAAATGCAATTCCGGTTTCAGTCTGCCAAAAATTAGTCGATTCCATGCCGAAACGCTGACTGTCAGTTATAAACAGCAGTGGCTTTTCAACAAAGTATTAAACTAAGTAGAACCTACTTTTTAAATAACTGAACTAATTTGTTTATTTTTTTGGTCTTATATTGTTACTTTTTACCCCAAACCAGAAGTGTCCTTATTTTTGAATTTTTCACCAATTTGTATCTGCATCAGATCATAGAATTATTATATTTCACATAACTCTACTATATATTCTATAGTATAAATTTCGTTCACTGTGTATGCTCCCGTACAGTCAATCCGTAGATATATTAAGTCAGGGCCCGTATTATGTATTCTCCCTAGGTGAATATAATTGGCGACATTTTCCGCCGGGACAAAAAATCCGTGAGAAGTTAGTTCCGAGAGAATATTTAAAATTGGCCTGTACTATCTGAACGACAGGCAATAAAAAACGGATTTATTTTAAAAGTGAATAAAAAAAAATTGTAAAAACAAAGTATATTAAAAAAGTTCAGTAAAAATAGGGACCTTCATTTAAACCAAAGTTATATGGCGAGTCGCATTTTTACTGAACCTTCTTTTTATACTCAGCTGAGCAGAGCTCACAGAGTATATTAACTTTGTTCGCATAACGGTAATCCGTAACGGCATAAACTAATCGAGATAGATATAGACTTCTATATCAAAATGATCTGGGCGAAAAAATAAATTCATTTAGCCATGTCTGTCCGTCCGTCCGTCCGTCCGTAAACACGATAACTTGAGTAAATTTTGAGGTATCTTGATAAAATTTGGTATGTAGGTTCCTGGGCACCCATCTCAGATCGCTATTTAAAATGAACGAAATCGGACCATAACCACGCCCACTTTTTCAATATCGAAAATTTCGAACCGATAAAGTGCGATAATTCATTACCAAAGACGGCTAAAGCGATGGAACTTGGTAGGTGGGTTGACCTTATGACACAGAATAGAAAATTAGTAAAATTTTGGACAATAGGCGTGGCACCGCTCACTTTTAAAAGAAGGTAATTTCAAAGTTTTGCAAGCTGTAATTTGGCAGTCGCTGAAGATATCATGATGAAATTTGGCAGGAACGTTACTCCTATTACTATATGTGTGCTAAAGAAAAATTAGCAAAACCGGATTACGAACACGCCCGCTTTTAAAAAATTTTTTTTTTTAAAGTCAAATTTTAACAAAATATCTTTACAGTATATAAGTAAATTATGTCAACATTCAACTCCAGTAATGATATGATGGAACAAAATACAAAACTAAAAGAAAATTTGAAAAAGGGCGCGGCTTGAAAAGGGAGGGACTTAGTTCACGTACTTATCTGAACTCATTTTGTATTGGTATAAAAAATGGCCGAAATCCGACTATGACCACGCTCACTTTTTCGATATCGAAAATTACGAAAAATGAAAAATGCAATAATTCTATACCAAATATGAAAAAAGAGATGAAAAATGGTAAGTGGATTGTTTTATTGACACAAAATATAACTTTAGAAAAAACTGTAAAATGGGTGTGACACCTACCATATTAAGTAGAATAAAATGACAAAAGTTCTGCAGTACGAAATCAAACGCCCTTGGAATCTTAGCAGGAATACTGCTCCTGGTATTACATATATAAATAAAGTAGCGGTACCCGACAGATGGTGTTCTGGGTCACCCTGGTCGATATCTCGAAAACGCCTTCACATATACAACCAAGGGCCACTCCCTTTTAAAACCCTCATTAATACCTTTAATTTGATACCCATATCGTACAAACACATTCTAGAGTCACCCCTGGTCCACCCTTATGGCGATGTCTCAAAAAGGAGTCCACCTATAGAACTAAGGCTCACTACGTTTTAAATAATCATTAACACCTTTCATTTGATACCCATATCGTACAAACACATTCTAGAGTCACCCCAGGTCCACCTTTATGGCGATATCTCGAAAAGGCGTCCACCTATAGAACTAAGGCCCACTCCCTTTTTAAATACTCATTAACACCTTTCATTTGATACCCATACCGTACAAGCACATTCTAGAGTCACCCCTGGTCCACCTTTATGGCGATATCTCGAAAAGGCGTCCACCTATAGCACTAAGGCCCACTCCCTTTTAAAACACTCATTAACACCTTTCATTTGATACCCATATCGTACAAACACATTCTAGTGTCACCTCTGGTCCACCTTTATGGCGCTATCTCGAAAAGGCGTCCACCTATAGAACTAAGGCCCACTCCCTTTTAAAATACTCCTTAACACCTTTGATTTGATACCCATATCGTACAACACATATTCTAGAGTCACCCCTGGTCCACCTTTATGCCGATATCCTGAAATGGCGCCCACCAATAGAACTATGGCCCACTCCCTTTTAAAATACTCTTTAATACCTTCCATTTGAAACCCATGTCATACAAACACATTCCAGGGTTACCCTAGGTTAATTTTGCTAAATGGTGATTTTCCCTTATTTTGTCTCCAAAGCTCTCAGCTGAGTATGTAATGTTCGGTTACACCCGAACTTAGCCTTCCTTGCTTGTTTGTATTTAATACGTTTTTATTGCCGGTCGTTCATATAGAGAAATGCTACGGGTTTTTGGTCATTTTTAAAAAAGCTTATTTTGTCACAAATAAAAAAAAATATATTTTTAGATTTAGCATTATTGATATCATGGTCGAAACGCGCCGTTCGGTACCCCCTCTATCAATAATTTTAGATAAAAAGTATACAGTGAACCGTCTTGTAAAATTATATAAAAGTTGTAAGCTTCAGTGAAAGTTAAAGCCCGAACAGATAAGATTTTTGATGGAGCATCGTGCGTTGACAGCTGAGTAGACTGCATGCGTTGTCAGGGCATGATACTGCATCAAAAATCTTATGTTTTCGGGTATTTAAGCTCAATTTAACTTTGTCTTTTTGGCCGGTTACATAGCTTAGTTTAAGCAGGCGCAAAGTGACATATTTAACAGTAATAATAATAATAACTTGGAGAGATATTTTTGTGGCGTGGTACTTTCTGATTCTTTCGTACGAATTGGTAGGACCTACATGTTTTACGTCAGCTTTGAATCACATCTGGAAGGCGCGTGTAATTTCCGTAAAAAATTACTCGCAGTGTTTTCCAAACTACTTAAGTGCTTTGACATTTTTTGTCACATTACTTAAAACCAAAGCGACCGCAGATATTGTAAAGGCACAACAATACTACGTATTTAATTATATATATTGTTACAATACGAATATTTTTAGAACATGTTTAAAGCGGAGGAAGATGAGGAAACAGCGCTTAATAATAAAATGAAGGATATGAAGTTGGAAAAACACTGAATAAAGATACGCAGGCAGCCTTGACCGGCTATACCGCAACGCAACTGTCTAAAACTCTTACCCTCATATTCTTAAAAAAAATGCAAAAGGGTTAAAAAGCATTTAAAATGACATTTCCATGTATATTTTAAATTATAAAAGCTTTATAAACCTTCTTATTTTTTATGAATACGGGGGTTAGTTTGAAAATGATGGACGATACATTTCTTTTGTAAAAAGAAAGCTTCATATATTTGTTTAGTTTTACATGAATGATGAATGTATATATACATATATATATGTTTTATTTCAATATACGCTGACTAGATTAAACAGTTTTAATTATAAAATATAAATATGTGATTTGAATACATCGCCACATTAATCAATAGCCTAATATTATCGTCACTTTGAGAAAGAGGTAGGTATTCGAAGTATATTATTGAGCTCCTCTACTCTATTTTACTACTTGGTCTCCAATAGTGAGTCCCCGAGTTCCAAAGACTGTCTATCTACTTTGTTGCGCATAGTCAGCAAAAAAGCCAACGGGCTGAAAGTTGTTCATATCAATGCGCAAAGCCTTTATAAAAAGCTTGACGAGTTGAGGTTTCTGTCAGAAGGCTCCGATATTGATGTCATATGTGTTTCAGAAACATGGTTTTCTTCGTTTCATAAAAATGATATGGTGAAGATAAATGGATACCAACTTTTCAGAGTTGATAGAAGTGGTCATGGTGGTGGTGTTGCGATATATGTAAAAAGTAGTATGTCCTGTAAATTGTGTTGTTGTTCTAGTCTAGGTGATCCTGTGGAATATGTGTTTGTTCATATGTTTTCTGAGAATAATAGTAGGCTTCTTATCGGCTGTGCATACTAGTAGATTTTTCCGCGTTTATTGAATTTCTTCAATCGTTACTAATAGACTATGACAATATTATCATCGCTGGAGATTTTAATAGTAACCTACTGGTGGATGCCACTTTAAAACCAAGCATGGAATCTCTGGGACTTTTTCCCACAAACTGTGCTATACCAACGCATTTCACAAATATTAACTCTTCTCTATTAGATTTATTTTTTGTGAATGATCTTCATAAAATGATTCACTACACGCAACTATCCGCCTCCTGCTTCTCAAAACACGACCTGACATTCCTAAACTACAACTTCCAAACATCATGTAGGCCAAGTTCGTTCGCGTATCGCGATTACAGAAGTATAGATTATTATTCTCTTGCTGAGTCCGTTGAGTCGGTTGATGACCAGACAAAGTTTCTGCAGGATAACAAATAAGTTATTCGATGATCACGTGCCACTAAAAATAAAAACACCTAAATACAAGAATAGCCGTAACCATAGCCTACTCATGGTGGAAAAGGTACAAAACAGTCGAAGCGCATAGCTGCTTTAAAACAGCTCGGCTTACTGCAAACAAAGCCATAAGGCTGGCCAAGGCAAATTATTTTAAGTATAAGTTTAGTTCTGCTTTGAATACAAAAGAAAAGTGGAACAAAATGAAACACATAGGAATTAGTAAGCCCAAAAGTGACCTGTCTTATCCCCCTGATGTCGATATCAACGAAATAAATAATACTTTTGTAAGACTACCAAACTCAGCCGACAATGTGTGTATTGATAACTACACCGTGCGTGTTAATGTTGACACTAGCCCTTTGGAGTTTGTTTGTGTCGATAATTGTGATGTTGTCCAAGCTATACTTTCTGTGAAGTCTAACGCAATGGGGCTTGATGGTATATGTTCAAAGTTTTTAAAAGTCATTCTTCCCAAAATCCTTCCCCACGTTACTTACTTGGTCAACTCAATTTTGACGACCGGTGTCTTCCCAGTATACTGGAAAGCTGCAAAAGTTGTTCCAATCCGTAAACAAAATAATGAGTATCGACCATTAGCCATACTCCCTTTCCTCTCTAAGGTCGTTGAACGTATTCTACATGGGCAAATCGTATCATATTGTTACGAATATTAGCAAAACTAAGGGGTGCTGCTATCTCTAAGCCGATGCTAAGCAGTGACGTGAATTCACATCAATAATTCAATCATTATGTATCTACATAAACGAAACAATAATTGCGTCTACACATATGTACCATGTATGTATACGAGCAGCGGAGAGTCAATGCACAAACACATGCATATATCTTATCTGAGTTGTCACAAGAGAAGGCAATACTTTGTGCAGTTTAGCGATACGAACGTTGGCAGAAGATTGCAAATAAGGGGAATTGAAGTAAATTCGTTACAATATGTACATGAATACAAGCTCCTGTCAGACAGTCAGTCCGGTTTCAGGTCAAAGCGGAGCTGTACAACGGCACTATTATCTGTGACAGAAGAAATTCGTGAGCGAGTGGATGAAAGTTACATTGCCTTCTTAACACTTCTTGACCACTCTAAAGCTTTTGATTCTGTAGACCACACTCTGCTCTGTGGGAAGCTGGAAAACTTATTCAACTTCTCTGGTCATGCAGTTGCCTTTATAAGATCATATCTTGGCGATAGGACTCAAGCAGTATGTATAGATGGTGAAAAGTCTGACTTCCTTCATGTCTTAAGAGGCGTCCCTCAAGGCTCTATCCTGGGTCCTCTGTTATTTGTTCTGTATATCAATGAGTTACCCGATGTCCTTAAGTATTGTAATGTTCATATCTACGCTGATGATGTGCAGTTGTTTACATGTTGTCCTCGTGATCCAACTAGCTTGTGCATAAGTAACTTAAACCACGATTTGATTCAAATATTTTCATGGGCTACTATGAATGGCTTATGTATGAACCCGAATAAGTCAAAATGTATTGTTATTCATAGAAGGTCTTTTCCCACTAATGATTTAGAGAATGTAGTGTTCGACAATTCCGTTATAGAATACGTAGATACGGCGAAAAACTTAGGTGTAATTTTTAACAAAACATTGTCATGGAAAGACCATATTTTTAGAACGGTTGGAAAAGTGTATGGAATGCTTCGTACACTATGGTTAACACAGTAGTTCACGCCTTTGCACATAAGACTACTTCTGGCTAAAGCGTACTTAATACCTACGCTACTCCATGGTTGTGTGATTTACTCAAACTGTGACTATCTGTGCAAGAACAAAATAAATGTTGTTTACAAAAACATTGCTAGATATGTTTATGGGTTGAAAAGACTTGACCACGTATCACACCATGCTGAAAGGTTGCTAAACATTTCTTTCGAAAATCTTTTAAAAGTCAAAACACTGTCCTTCCTCCATAAATTCATACACACGAAGGAACCTGACTATCTATATCGTAAGCTTATTTTTCTGCAATCATCAAGATCGGTGCTTCTTCTTAAGCACATTAGATACCGCACGCTAACCTCTGAGCGCCAATTCTTTGTTACTGCAATACGTCTTTGGAACTCCTACCTACAAGTCTTCGACTCTTAAGTAATGCTCTGCACTTCAAAAAAGAGCTAACATCATTTTTTAACGACTCTTAAACTGGATCTCAAATCGTTGTTGTTAAAATGTTCATTTCTAAGTCCTTTTCCTTTCTCTGTGTCTTCTTTCTTTATTTGTTAAATACTATTCGATCTATAACCAGCCAAAGGTTATCATCACTACTGCTGTCTTTTAATATTTATTAATTACTTTTCTTTAGTTTTAAGATTTACATTTACATACATAAATATTTCATTATTATCCGTTATATTTAATTTAATTTGATTAATCTAATTTATCATTATTATAAATGTTCAATTTTTATAGCTCATGCTATTCATGACTAGCACTGTTAAATAATTTGTCAAAATTGTTGTGCTAGGAACAAATTTTCAAATAAATACATACATACATACTTTAGCAATTTAAAGCTGCAGTTACCCACCGACGTGTGTAACATACGTATACGTATGCCGTACGTACACACATTTGATAGAAATTTATGCCCGTAGTGGCAACGAAAAAAATGTTGCCATTGACCTGTTTGAATGCATGCTTATGGACACATTAACTTTTTCTATTTTAATTTTTGATGTTGTAAAAGGCTGAAATTAATATTAAATAAGTATAAATAGATTACATATTTATAATCTGCACTTCTACATAATTATTTCGAATTATTTTCACAATTTTTCAAACTTTAATTAGGTGGTTTTGCATAAAACTGCAAACGGTCAAAAATTAGCGCACAAAAGTTTACTAGGTAACTCTGACTAGTGAGAGAGCGATCAGCTGACACGTTCTTACGGAAAAAATCAAAATTGTTTTGATTTCTACCATTGTGAATTCATACAAGTGGCGAATGTTTGATAAAAACGTTCACAATAGTAAACAGCCTCGATCACCTGTTCCATCGCGGTTCGATTACTTAAATTATTTGCTCAATAGTGTTTTTCAAAAATTTTTGTAGACGATTGGTTTATTACATTATTAACATATTTTAAAATGTTTGCTTAATTGGCTGTTCAGGTTTTATCTGTTAACTAGATTTTAGAAATGAATATAAATATGTAGTCTGATTTTCAGTAAAAGAAAAGCTGATTTGAGACACAAATGGGCAATTAATGGCAGTTCAATTTAATAGCCCCGAGCAAAAAACAAACCTATCTTGCATTATCTTGCCATTCGCGACAGTCATTCTCCTTGTCAACTATTATTTGACAGGTAGGTATGGCAATGGAGGAATAGAAAGATTGTTCACTTGTATGAATTCACAATGATTTGTACGTTCCGGTTACGTACGTACGTGCGTTGAACGTCGGTGAGTTTTCGTTTGCATTGCACATTCATAAGATAGGTCGTGCCAGTTGACACGTTTTTTGTACGTACGTTCGTGGGTAACTGCAGATTAAGATATTACAAGCGTTGCAATTTGGAGTTTCTAACCACTAATACCTTTATATTAAGGTAACGATATATCACCGATCTCATCAGAACCATAAATATGTAACAATGAAAATGTTGGGAAATTTTATTTTAAAGTTAACTGTTTTCCAAAAATCAGTACATTCGATGTTCTTTAACTTTCAAAGTAGCGTAGTTTCTTTTTATGCTTTTCTTTTCATGTGAATTCACATTCATGTTCTGGCAAGAGGGTGACAATAATTTCATTAAGGTTTACATAAATTTGTTGTTGCAAAAGTATAAGTGGTTATAAATCTATAACTTGATAAGAATAAAATGAACATAAGTATGTATGCAAAATTTTCATATGTATACCCTGTCCGACCCAAATGTCCGCTAAAAACGTTGGCGATAACAGTTTTTTGAAAAAAAAATATATTTGTTTTTTTTTGAAAATTTTACAATCAAATGAATTTTTTTTAGTAGGTCATGAAAAAAACCTTAAAAAGCAAAGTCGAAAAAAAGTCAAAAAAATTAAATTTCGCAGATTCGAAAATTATTTTTTTGGGTATGCGTAGTGGAACTTTTTTTCCTGAGCCCAAATCCTATCGAAAAATCAATGGCGCGATATCGGTTAATAAATCTACCAAGTCTAATGTATATGTAATACTCCTATATTGCTAGTACCATGATAAATTGAATATTCAGTAGTGGAATTCACTAACCTTTTTAACGACATTTGCCATCGCTTTATTTACGAATTGACAACTATAACGATTTCGTTATTCAGTAACTATTTTTATCGATATTTGTTTATCGACGATCAGCTGTGTTGTTAAATAAACGGCAAGTAATTTGGCTGCGTTAAAAATCACGAGATTAATATTTCTGGCAATTTTAGTTAAAAAAGAAAATCGGAAGTTTACTTAAATACTTTCAAACACGAAAAGCTGCTTTATTTATAAATCAAAGGGCATTATTACTATTACTTGTTAACACCATTTTATTTTAATATGAGAAATTGGTTATGTCGAGAAATATGAAATTAATACCGCATTTACTTACCTTTTGTTAAGATATGTAAAAACTTGCACAATTAAAAGCAGTTAGCATACAGAATTTATTTATTTTTGGCATTCCTTTTGTGATTTTCGCATCTTTTAGGTTTCGTTAAGCTGTGCTGCCACCTTTCTACTATTACAACGAAATTTAAATTTCAACTATGTCGAGTGGTTAAAACTAAGTTAAAGAATAGTACAATCGATAAGGCAACCGACAAAATCGTTAACTAAAATCTCCACAAATCGCATCGTTATAAGTTAGTGAATTCCACTACAGGTGTTCTTATCCCGTTGACGTTTTCCCTTATTCTGACAAGTTTAGCATGAATATTTTAGAGGGGTTTCTACACACCTTTGAATTCTACTATGATCGGAGTAGATTTTACTATACGTCCAGGATCATTGTTTACTATATAGTTTGGCAGCTTAAGTAGAGGTTATGTTGCGAATAGAGTGGAAGGCAGTCGAATGTCATATAATGAAGGAATGGTGTTCGGAGTTTTTTCAAAGTTAAAAAAAAAAATGATAAAGCTTTAATATAAATAAAACTATTGTTTTAATAACAACAAAAACGCCTTATATATTCTATAGACATAAATTCGTAAGGATTATCTCACTTTAAAATTTGAATTAAATTATCTTAAGTTTTTGTTTGAAACTGAGTCGAGAACTGTGCGTGTGAATGTGCGAATTTTCACCGATCAGCTGTTAGTTGCGCTACTTGGTAAAATTTACAATGTCCAGGATTCTGTGCAAATGGTCTAGCATCATTGCATTGCAGACTTCTGTGGCATATTCTTTACAATGCACTAGCAAAATACATGGCTATGCATTTGCTACTTCATGACAATTACGCAATATCAAAAACGTTAATTTACCTTTTTCAATATTGAATAGCAAATCAACAACTGTCAAACCAAAAAAATTTGCAAAGAAAAAATTTAAAACGAAAAAAGTTGCTCATGGTCTGTAGCTTTCTGCTATAACAAAGTTTCCAACACCAAATACTCAAAATTATGAACTCCCTTCTGTGGCATATTTTTTACAATACACTAGCAAACTACATGGCTATGCATTTGCTACGTCATGACAATTACGCAATATCAAAAATGTTAATTTACCTTTTTCAATATTGAATAGCAAATCAACAACTGTCAAACCAAAAAAAAATCGCAAAGAAAAAATTTAAAACGAAAAAAGTTGCTCATGGTCTGTAGCTTTCTGTTATAACAAAGTTTCCAACACCAAATACTTAAAATTCTGAACTCCCTTCTGTGGCATATTTTTTACAATACACTAGCAAACTACATGGCTATGCATTTGCTACGTCATGACAATTACGCAATATCAAAAACGTTAATTTACCTTTTTCAATATTGAATAGCAAATCAACAACTGTCAAACTAAAAAAAAAAAAACAAAATTTGCAAAGAAAAAATTTGCGTCGTGCTCCTAATAAAATAGTAAAATTATAAAACTAATTGGTTTTTAATTTAAAAATTCGTTCATCAAGTTTTACAATTAATTCGAAATTGAAAATTTATATCAAATATTTCAAAGCTTGCTTATTTTTCTTTGCCAAGAGCTCTAGATCAATTTACAGTAGATCAGTTTACAGTTGATTTGTTTACAGTCGGCCTTTCCTGATTAATTGATACGACCTCGTATCAGTTTACATCTTCTCCTTCGGATTCATCTTCTGCACAACATATATCATCGATTTCTATTGGTTCACAGTAACGCTTTAATTTATCTGAAGCATAAACAGATTTATATGGTCGCTGTTTACGTCTACTTCCCGGCAAATCTTGGATTACATATCGGTCCCGATCGAGCACTTTACCAATTTCAAAGGGGCCTTTATAACGTGGTTCAAGCTTTCGTGAAAAACCTGTACATGGCGGTGCGTTCTCTGCTAGAACTAAATCACCTTCTTTATATACATGTGGTATTCGATGATGGCTGTCAAATCGTTGTTTTGCTTTTAAACGTTTTTCATTGATTCGCATAGCAGCCTCTTTTCGAATTTGTTCTATATCACAATTTATTTGATTATCATCATTGAGAGCAAGAATAAGCTTATTTTTCAAAATATCTCGGGGTGTAAAATTGAAAAGTAATTCGTGTGGCGTTTTGTTAGTAGTTCCGTTTCGCATGGTATTGATAGACCATTGAATTTTGCTTAATTCATTATCCCATTTATCGTCTGCAGTCGTAGATGGTAAAAGCATTGACAGAACCGTTCGATTTGTACGCTCTGCATGAGCATTCGCACGAGGAGTTTGCACTGCATTTAAAATATGCTTAATAACATTTTCCTGACAATACTGTTGGAATTGTTTGGATGTGAACGCTGGTCCGCGATCAGTTACAATTCGTTCTGGTATTCCAACATAACTGCTGATTTCTTTCAACAGCTCAACAACATGCTTCGTTACGGTACCCTTTACTGCTCTGAGAATCGTGAATTTGGTAAACGAATCAACTACAACGAGAACATAATCATTACGCTTAGATGACTTCGGAAATGGACCTAAATGATCTAAATGAATCGTTTTAAACGGTATTGGTTCCATATCACTGAAATGATATTGACCTTCTTTCATACCACCCATTTTTTTGTTGTACGCGCATTCAATGCAGGTTGCTATATACTTTTTAATATAATTTCGCATTCTTGAAAACCAAAAGTTCCTTCGAAGCTTCTCGTAAATTTTTTCAACGCCCAGATGACCAGATTTCACATGACAGTCATGAACTAACTGCCATTTTAACGATTTTGGCACAACCCAAAGACGTTGATTATTTACCATGCGATACAACCGTCCATTTGCGAGACAATAATCAACTTTAATTTGCTTATCGTTTTCGTGAACTTTTTTAACAATTTCTTTAATGTTGTCATCTTGAAGTTGCATACTAAAAACCCAGTCGTCTTCTTCAATCTCCACCTTATCTATTTTTAGTGAAGCAGTTTCGATGTCATTAGGCGGTTCATCTGGGTTTCGACTGATTGCATCAACATGTAACATACGCTGTCCTGATCGATGTTCTACTTCTATTTCAAAATCTTGTATACGTAACCACCATCGAGCGATTCGAGGAATTAATTCCTTTTTTTGCATGGCAGTTTTTATTGCACTACAATCAGTAACAACTTTGACGTTTTTGCCAGACACATAGTAACGAAATCTTTCAAGACTTTCAACCACAGCTAACGTTTCCAACTCATAACTATGGTATTTGCGTTCTTCTGTTGTTGTAGATCGAGAATAATAAGCAACAGCCTTCCAATCGTCTACTTCTCTCTGTAAAAGTACTCCCGCCAAACCTATTGAACTTGCATCGGTGTGAATTTGATGTTCTGCATTTGTTCGATATGCAGCTACTACTGGTTTATTAACCAAAGCAGATTTCAATTTATTGAATGAATCTATTTGCGCTTCTTTCCACTCGAAAATTTGATCTTTACGTAATAGCATTCGTAAAGGTTCGGTAATAACAGCGTAACATGGTACAAATTTTCGAAAATAGCCTGATAAGCCTAAAAACTGTCGAACTTCAGTTAAATTTCGTGGCTCAGGAAAATTTTGAACAGCAGCTGTCTTTACGCTTCCTGGACAGATTCCATTTGGTGTCAACTCATGACCAAGGAACTGTATCGATTCTTTTAAAAATTCACATTTTTTTGGATTAAGTGTTACATTCAAATTACGAAGTATTTGAAAAATTCGCTCAAGTTTCTCAAACATTTCAACAACTGAATTACTTCCGATGAGTATGTCATCCATATAATGCAACATATCACCCTTTTGCGTTTGTTCTTGAATTCGTGCCATTAAACGTTGAAAGACGGTTGGCGCATTCTTTAACCCAAATGGCATTCGCTTGAATTCATACAGACCTTCTGTCGTAATAAAAGCGGTATATTTCCGACTATTGGATTCGATTGGAATTTGATAGTACCCGCTATTTAAATCGAGTACGGAGAAATATTTATACTGCATGGCTTCATGCAGTCGTTCCTCTATATTTGGCATTGGATATACTTCTTTTTTTGTATGTTGATTTAATCGCCTGTAATCCACGCACATACGATCAGTTCCATCTTTTTTCTTTACCATTATTACAGGGCTAGCAAATTCAGACTGAGATTCACAAATAATATCATTATCTAACAAATCTTTTATCATATTCGAAACCAAAATTTTTTTTGGTTCGGGAACTCTATATGGACGTTGACAGATGGGCTCGCCACAATCGACCTCAATTTTCATTTCAATGAGACTAGTTTTACCAATTTCACTTAAATTTTCAGCAAAAACATCTCGATACTCTGCTAAAAGCTTCGTTAGTTGCAATTTTCTGTTATCGTACGTTGTGTTATTTTCCGATTTTATTATATAAATTTTAGAATTGTGATTAAAATTCAACTTACCGTTATTAATAGTTACAATAAAGTCATTTATGAAAATTTCGTGCCCTAAAAGCACATCAGTTGACAAAAAATCATCTTGAACAACATACATGTCAAGTTGCAAATTTACTGTATCAACTTGCATACTAACGTTAATTTTATTTTTAGAAATTTTCGTACCACCACATATACCTTTCATCCTCATTATACAGGGCATAATTTTACAACTTATTTTTTTGGCTATCGACTCACGTACCATGTGACAATCACTGCCACTATCAATAAATGCAATTAATCGTTCACCATTAATGTATATTTCTTTTTCAAACATTTTACTAGTTTCGCATGCTCTCACATTCACGTTTTTACCACAATTTACCACGTTTTTACCACAATTTACAGGACATTGACAGTCTTTGCATCGTGGACGATTTTGAGGTTTGGAGCAATTACTAGACAAATGCCCCTTTTCGGAACAATTATAACAAGTTAACTTTTCACTGGATTTTTCAAATTTTTCATTAGGAGCTGTTTTTGTTTCTGTTTTTTTCGATGTATTGTCATATGTATTCCGCGACGTTGTAGGCAAATTTTTTAAATATTCGTCAAGAGTTTCACGCATCTCTTTCATTGTATTAAATTTCAAAACAGCGATTGCAGATTGTAAATCACGATATTTTAAACCTTCACGAGTATATTTTATAATTGCTGATTCACTTAATCCGTACCGTTTACCCGTTGCGCTCATACGAAAACAATATTCAATAACTTTTTCACCTTGTTTTCGTGTCGTACTACTCATAATATAGTTTATATCAGCCTCGTCCATCTTCGTACCGAATTCTTCAATTAATGCATTTGAAAAATCACGCCACGTTGCAAACAAACTTTGTTGACCGTCTAACCATAAACGTGCTACACACTTCATTCGACTATACACAGCCAACAGTACGCACTTTTCTTCCCAAACATACGCATTCATAGCACTATTTACACGCTCAATAAATTGTTCGGCAGTTAACGCAAGATAATTAGTAGGATCAAAATCAGGAATAGTTTCTGCGATTTCTTTCACTGAATACCTATTATGAACACTTGTCATACTAGACATCTCATTCACATTTTCAACCACTGGAATGCTAATCACCGACCTTGGCTGAGACACAGATGTCGCATTCATTTGCGTCAGAGCATTTACCACACCCGATAACATTTCTTTTAATTCATTAATTTGTTCTTGAAGAGAACCATTTTGACTCTGTGTCGTTTCGAGTTCTTCGTCTACTATATTTTGACTACACATTTCAATCTCATCCGATCTTAACACTTCCGACAATCGCAATATTAATTCGGCTTTCGTACCGGTAGTGTTCAAGTTCTTTTCACTAAGAAAATCCTTCAACTGTTGCACCGTTAACGATGCAATTTTAACCAACATTTTCTCTTTTATTATCATATATTTAACATTGATTAATTTTCGTTAAAAACTATACAACCAACGTATGATCATATAAATTGCCCGTTCTCACTCTTTACGTTAGAATGATACCATTTTTGAGTTTCACAAAATCGCAATATTTATAGCTGATGTCCCAGAGATACGAGGTTCGGATGCAAATTAGGTATGCATATTGCACAGAGGCAAATTTCACAAAATTAAATTGCAAATCGATTAAAAACACATTTATTTTCGTTTATGTTTATTTCACGACGCGAATTCATCCCACTTCTGAACTAATAAAATAGTAAAATTATAAAACTAATTGGTGAATTGAGGGCATGCACCTGGAACGTCCGCTCCCTGAATGGGATTGGTGCAGATGCCCGGCTGGTTGATGTCCTCGTCAAAGCAAAATCTGACATCACCGCCATCCAAGAAATGCGTTGGACGAAGCAAGGAAGAAAGAAGATCAAAAATTGTGACATATATTGGAGTGGCCATGCGAATAAGCGCAGTTTCGGCGTCGGATTCGTGGTGGGAGAGAGACTTTGTCGCCAAGTGCTGGCGTTCACGCCTGTGGACGAGCGTCTCGCCGCTATTCGAATAAAAGCAAAATTTTTTAATATATCATTCATCTGCGCCCATGCGCCGACAGAGGAGAAAGACGATGAGGTGAAAGACACTTTTTATGAACAATTAGAACGCACATACGAGCGCTGCCCCCGTCATGATATAAAAGTCGTGCTTGGCGACTTTAACGCCAGGGTGGGCAAAGAAGGTGTTTTTGGCCCTACAGTCGGAAAGTTCAGCCTCGGCCATAACCGTTTAGACGGTTAAGCGCCAATTAAGTAAGTAAGTAATTGGTTTTTAATTTAAAAATTCGTTCATCAAGTTTTACAATTAATTCGAAACTGAAAATTTATATCAAATATTTCAAAGCTTGCTTATTTTTCTTTGCCAAGAGCTCTAGATCAATTTACAGTAGATCAGTTTACAGTTGATTTGTTTACACTCCTTTTTAATTTTTCCTACAAATCGGCGGGACGGGACCTACTTGTTTTATGCCGACTCCGAACGGCATCTTCGAGGCAGATGAGTTTTCACTGAGAGCTTTTCATGGCAGAAATACACTCGAAGTGCTTGCCAAAGACTGACGAGGGGCGACCCCGCTTAGAAAAATTGTCTTCTAATTGAAAAACCTTATTCGGTGTGGTACACGGAGCACACTACCATCACACCACGGTGGCCGCCAATTGGGTTGGAGAAACTAAATATTGCGCTGGCAACCCCTTGAGAGGGTTGCGCTACACATCCCCTTGAATCAAAGTACTTAGTATATTTTACTTGTGGAAGCTTCGTTGACAATGTCCCGAAGTGAAGACTTGCAGATACTGTTTCCCCCAAGGTGTGTACATCCCGGTTACACTTTGCATTTGATATCCGTATTGAACAAAGCATATCTCCTATAAACATCCGCATTAATGGAAATTTGGGTGTGTGGGTTAAGCAGCTGTGACAACGTCGCGCTTTCGTTGAATGAAATGATATACAAATTTTCACTGCGCTATTGCAGCACATTATAACCTTGAATCTCGCTGTCACAGTTTTTATATTTGTTAATCAAACGCCAACAAATTATACGGCTATGCATTTGCTACGTCATGGTAAATACGCAACATCAAAAACCGTAGTTTTTGTTTCCAACATTAAATAGCAAATCAGCAACTATCAATACAAAACAAAAATTTGATGGCGCCTAAAGTAATTTTTTTCTTATAGATTTTTTTTATTTTGTTTTATCATACTAAATCGAAAATATTAACAACTTTCTTCAGTGTGGTGCATATATATTCTTGAACTTAGACCTCTTTAATTGACATAATACATATTTGAGTTGTAGCATGCAACGTTTTGTAGTAAGCACAGTTTATGCAAAAAGTAAGGAGCGGGTGCACGTCTTTAAATCCGGCTCTTGCTCGTCGGCTAACGGGGTGGAGTTCTTGCTCCTACCTTTCGCTGTCAGCTCACACTACAGCATAATTATTTTATTTAACGTGCCAAGAAAAAGAGATACCTAAAGGAAAGCGGATACCTACAGTGGCTTACAAGTCTTGATGTCACATTGGTTTCAGTACGGGGCATGTTGCATGGTGTTGTTGCAACAATCGCCCTCCCTACCATGATTTCCGTAGTCTCCAACTAAAACAAAACTAACCTGGAAATCCCTAAAACTTACCACACTCAACTGCTATCAGGCTAGGGAATCAAAAATAAAAAGTTTGTTAAATTTTACAAAATTTATTAGATAAACCATAAGCTTAAACTTATTCATGAACCAAACCCTTCACCGAAACTGAATTTTCTTAATACGAAAATTATCCAACATGCTTTTGGAAATAGTCATAATAATTAATGTTATCTCAAAAAATTTTAATTTACAAATATTTAAGGGCGTGTTATAAAACTCAGAATTTTCCGTTTAAGAAAAGTATTAAACTAACCACTAGTCGTAATAATAAATATATTTCGTTGCTACATTAGCATTTTAACCAGAACGAATTTTGATTTGCTTAAATTTATACATTTCAGTTTGTTTATCCAAAAGATTTTATTAAGTTTAATTCTATAATTTCGAGTACATCAAAAGGTAAATATTTATGAGATGAACAATCAACAATAATTTTTAAATGTTTTAGGTTATTTTAACATTAAATTTTAAAATGAAGAAAATGAAAAGAGTTTCAATTTTTCTTCTCTAATGCTTTAATTAGGTCTTACTTTGCATCATTAAAAATCCCGAATAAAAGTTAAATACATTTTGGGTACTAATTTTAATGTACGAATATGGCAACACTAACTTTATCTAAGTTAGAAAAATTATGCGAAAAGAGAAATGAATAATGTGTATATCATGCGCTCACCAACACAGCATAACCAAAAAATATGTGAGAGAAATAACAAAAACAAAGTTCACTCACCACTTACGGCTCCAACAGTGTTGCTAGGTTAGCCTTTTCGAGGCTAGATTTAGCCTTTTGTTTTTGCCTTTAGCCTCGAAATTTTGAGTTTAGCTTCGTGACTTTTTTCTAGCCTTTTTTAATCCGAATGTATTTTTAATAATTTCTAAAATAAAATAATTTCAATAGTTCCTGTGAACACCTAATACCTAATAATATGAGTTCTCTACAAAAGATTAATTCTTTTTCTGCTGAAAATTCGTTGAAAGTTTCAAAGCCAGATGTATTTTCTTACTTTGAAAAAGAGAAGTATAGTTATTCTTCAAGTAAAATAGCATTAATAGAGCTGCAGTGGCGAAATCTTATAACTATACTGATGAATCATGCAATGCATTGTACCCAATTAGGCGCTATGATTGATTATCTGCTGATAAGGCAGTACATTTGTGCCGGTAAAGTAGTGCCCATTAGTTGCTGAAGACGTTTTGTTATATTTTGGTTGAATTCGCTAGCAAGTGCAAGATTGAAACGTGCCATTTTTTCACAGCCCGCCACTAAATTAATTGAAAAATTGTGAAACCATCGAATTATATAGTTAAATAAAGTTGTTAGTGCTAATCGAGCAATATCATTTTGTATTATATTCACTTGGAGTGCTTTCGCACAAACTAACCGAAAGTTATTTGTACACGTCAAGGTATTCACTGCAGTACATCACGCCAGCATTTTATCAGTTGCAGCCGGATATTTTGCGTAAGTAAAAAACCGCATTATACAGTCCACACCCGAAATAATCTACCACCCGCAACATTGCCTCCAAGCCATCTACTACCCGCATCTGCCAAGGTAATATGTCGCAACGCTCCTTTGCCGCAACATTTTTTGGTCCTTCGAGCCGGATCGCCCGCATCGCTCGCAATTTTAATCTTTTTAATTTATATATACATCGCATATTTGATTCCGTTGGAAAATTTACAAATCAATTTAATTTTTATTCGCCCGCTACGCATACATATTTGAAAAAATACCAACAATTCAAGCCATTTCTATTTGACTGTCATTTGCCCTCTAAGCGAGCATTCAATACTAAATAGCAGACTCCGCTTATACGTTTATACCCCCATGCAATTTTGATACAAAAGTTACATTTTCGCATTTTTTTTGTAACAAATCGGCATTCTACGAATAGCGTTACATACGTACATTTATAGAATTTGTTTTTTTCCTCGCTCTGCAAGTACTGTAAACTAAAACAACAACTACAAAAATGTCAGCCTCTGTGAAAACACGGGACTCTGCGTTGAACGCAATAAAAAGGTACATGACAAAAGGCATGGATGGTACATTTTTGTTAGATACCGACCAAGTTGAGAGTTATTTGAAACTCTTGGACGAACAATGGGTTCGATTCAACGCTGCACAGGATGAGGTGGACGTCGCTTGTGGTGCCGATAACGTTGCAGTGGAAGAGAGTACACGAACTCAAGCCGAGACTTGGTACACTATGGCCTTAGCAAATTTTAGCCGTGCCAAAAAGTGTCACACCGAAGCCTCATCCCCGAATGTAACCCGACCAACAAATGTTTCTACAACCGTGTCTGCCTCCATTCGTTTACCTAAAATGGAGCTACCCACATTTTCAGGCGACTCAACTGAATGGGTAGGCTTTTACGACTCGTTCTGTTCACTGGTTGACAGTAATATCGCGCTGTCGGACGGACAGAAAATGCACTACTTACGGAGTTGCTTAAAGGGCGAAGCTTTGAAAGTCGTCAGCGGTTTCCAAATTTGTGATGCAAATTACAAGGAGGCATGGGACTTGCTTATGTCGCGTTTCAAGATCATGCGCGTCATCGTCGAATCGCATTTCAAAGCTATGGCCGATATCCGCAAAGCAACAAGCGACACCGCCAGCTCAGTAAAATGTGTCCTCAACCCATATCAGCAGCACATACGTGAACTGAAAGCGTTAGGCCGACCCGTCGATTTCTGGGACGACTGGCTCGTTCATGAAGTAGTAGGTAAACTCGCATTCGAAACCAGGAAGCAATGGGAGTTGTCACTTGTTAGCGACGAACCCCCAACTTTCGAGCAGCTAGTAACATTTTTAGAAATTAGGTGCAGATCACTCTCGATGCTATCGTCAGCTACTCCGGTACAGCCAAGCAAAGCTGTTACTGCTACCAAGCCTACCAAATCTCTTCATGCCACATCCACCCAGAATACGACTAGTTGCCCTTTTTGCAAGGGGGATCATAAGATTTATAGCTGCGAAAAATTCAGTCGTCTGGACGCCACCGCTAAAACAAAATTTGTGAAGGACTCGAGTCTCTGTTTGAACTGTCTGAGTTCGGGACATTTTAAGCCTCGTTGCAATAGTTCGTCGTCGTGCCGCCTTTGTCGCCAACGCCATCACACCTTATTCCATGGGACTCCAGCCGCATCCAACATCAGCAACTCCGCCGAAACCAAGCAAACCAGCTCGAACTACGCCGACGCAGGTACTACTTCAGGGAACGATACAACCGCTCTTTCTGCGACCACTTCTTCGGCAGTCAACACCGCCCCTGAATCTGTATCTTCGTGCCTATAAACCGATTCTGACCCATTATCTACGAGTAAGACAATTTTGCTGGCTACTGCTCTGGTAAGGATTCGAGACTGTGCTGGTCGCTTTCAGCAAGCTCGTCTGTTGTTTGACTCTGGGTCGCACGCTTCCTTCGTGACTGAGTCGTGTGTTCGTCGTCTGGGCTTACCGAGGAAATCGTCTGCTGCTATCATCACCGGTATTGGTTCGTCTCAAGGAGGGCGCGCTAGAGGTCAGGTTTCGCTTTCGCTTCTGTCCAACTTTTCGAATGATTGCTACTCAGTAATTGCATTAATTTTGCCGAAAATTACGGGGGATTTGCCAACGCAAACTGTCGCCACAACTGCATGGCCACATATTAAAGGGTTGTCTCAGCAGTTTATGAGGCCTGGTCGTATTGATTTGCTGATAGGAATGGATGTTATGGATCAGCTTATGTGCCCGGAAATTCGGAAGGGTCCTTGTGGAACGCCGGCGACTCAGCGTACAGTCTTCGGTTGGACGATTTTCGGCAGTGTTGACAATCCATCTACCCCTTGTTTGCAAACGTATTTTTGTGATGTACAGCTTGAAAGAGCGTTGACTAGGCTGTGGGAATTGGCAGATGCACCGGAAAAAACCCATTTAACTAGGGAGGAACAATTTTGAGAACAGCATTTTCAGGAAACGCATAAAAGATCTCCAAATGGCCGTTTCGTCGTCGAATTGCCGTTAAAATCTGAGGTACCGTTGGGAGACTCTAGGAACCAAGCAGTTCGTAATCTTTTACGTATAGAGAGGAAGCTTGCCGCCGATACTGATTTACGTTTGCAATACAACGACTTTATGCAGGAGCTCATCAGCATGAATCACATGGAAGCCGCATCCGCAACGACAAGTCCGACCTTCTACATGCCACACCATCCTGTTATAAAGGAGTCGAGTGTTACGACCAAATTGCGAGTTGTATTCAACGCGTCCGCTAAGACATCGACTGGGTACTCGCTCAACGATGCACTGTTTGTTGGTCCGCAACTGCAACAAACCTTGGTATCCATTCTTCTGCGCTTCCGTACCCACCCGTATGCCGTTACCGCTGACATTGCTAAGATGTACCGGCAGGTATGTGTTTCACCGAAGCACATCGACCTGCAAGGGATTGTTTGGCGAAGTGATCCGTCACATCCAATCCAAGATTACAGAATGCTACGGGTGACGTACGGCGTCGCTGCCGCATCTCATTTGGCCGTCAAGTCGCTGCAAGAAAGTATACGGTACTCATCAAGTAGTTGCGAAAAGGCTGCGGCTGTCATTCAACGCGATTTTTACATGGACGATTTGTTGACCGGTGCTTCAAGTAAGCATGAGCTGCAGTTGCTGCAAAAAAATGTCTCCGAAATACTTCTCGGAAGTGGGTTTGAACTTGGCAAGTGGGCTTCAAATTGCGTGCCGCTAAGGAACGGGATATCCAGCGCTTCGGAAAATATTTCCCACTACCTTGCTGAAGGGAAAGATGTACACGCTTTAGGTCTCGTTTGGAATACGGATGAGGATTATTTCACGTTCGCAATCAACCTCAAGAAACCGCCTAAAATTTTGTCGAAGAGAGCATTTCTGTCGGACGCTAGCACGCTTTTCGATCCGTTGGGCTTGCTTGCCTCCACTACGATTAATTCTAAAATATGGTTTCAGGACATCTGGCGCGCCGAGGTTGGTTGGGATGAGCTCGTACCGGAAACAATCGCAACACGTTGGTCTGAACATCGCTCTGAGCTATAAAGTTTAACCGAGCTGAAAGTGCCTCGTTGGGTAGGTTGCAACGCCCCTGAGTCATCAAGCGAACTGCACGTTTTTTCGGATGCGTCCGAACAAGCTTACGCCGCGGTTATCTACGCACGGACAGTCCATAGTAACGGTCAAATCACAGTAGCCTTGATTTCGGCCAAGACCAAGGTAGCGCCAATCAAGTCTACAACACTACCTCGTTTGGAGCTATGCGCTGCGCACCTTGCTTCTAAGTTAGTACGAAGTATTTCACAGAGCTGGAACGAACTCCACTATCCGTTATACGCTTGGACTGATTCCACTATTACTTTGGCGTGGTTGCAAGCTCATCCCAGCAGATGGGAAACGTTCGTCGCAAATCGCGTGGCTGATATTCAAGGAGTTTTACCGTCTGAGTGCTGGCAACATGTACGCTCCGAACAGAACCCTGCAGACTGTGCATCGAGAGGCATAACACCTCGAGAACTCGTTCAACATCAGTTGTGGTGGTCTGGTCCAGATTTTTTGCATGGCGAAGATCAATTTTGGAAGCAAGCTTCGCAAGAACCGCATTTAACTGATCTGGGCCTACGTAAAAGGGTCGCCGTTCATATTACAGTAACCGAGGACACTTGGTCAGTCATAATTAAATATTCTACGTTTTCAAAATTACGAAGGGATATGGCTTATGTGCTAAGGTTTACACACAATACTCGCGCCAAAAGAAATCACACGCCTAAACGAACGAGTGGCACCCCTAACTGTCAGGAATTGGCCGAGGCCGAACTAAAATTGATTAAGTATACTCAACGTACTTATTTTGCTAACGAAATTTCTCATTGCAGGGAGAAAAAACCCATCCCCCTGCGAAGTAGCTTGTTGCGCCTGCAACCGTATCTTGATCCGTCTGGTGTTTTGAGGGTTGGAGGTCGTCTAAAATCAGCAGACGTCTCGCTTGATGCAAGGCATCCTATCATTTTACCTAAAAACGCTCCGCTGTCGAAATTGATAATTTTTGACATACATCAGTATACCCTACACGCAGGGCCTCGCATAATGACAGTAGTTCTACAGCATCGCTATTGGGTGATTGGCGCCCGCAATCTAATTAGAAGCGTATATCATAAGTGTGTTAAATGTACTTGCTTGAACCGCAACACTTCCGTTCAGTCGATGGGCGACCTGCCGTCGTCTCGTACTACGTATGTTCGCTGCTTCACACGAACTGCTGTAGATTTTGCTGGTCCATACACGTATAAATTTGCACATGGTAGAGGGTCAAAGTCCACGAAAGGTTACATTTGCTCGTTGATCTGCATGTGTACTGGCGCAATGCACTTGGAATTTGTAGGCGATTTATAGACGACCGCCTTTCTCAATGCTTTCAAACGTTTTATCAGTCGTCGAGGGTATTGTAAGGCCATGTACTCCGATAATGGCACGAACTTCGTTGGCGCTGACAGAGAACTTCGGGAGAGATATCAGAAGTGTATGGCAGATGATAAACTACGAGCATTTTTCGCCGACTCCAACATCGAGTGGCATTTCAACGCACCAACTGCGCCACATATGGGTGGATATTGGGAAGTCGGTGTAAAGCGCGTAAAATACCACATTAAACGCATTCTTGAGGGGAGCTTATTATCCTTCGAAAAGTTCAGTACATTGCTAGCTGAAGTTGAGGAATGCGTTAATTCGCGCCTTCTATGCGCAAATCCAACTACCGCGACCGACCTTGAAGCCTTAACGCTTGGTCACTTTCTCATCGGTGAGCCATTGAAGTCGATCCCAGAACCTGAGGGTCAAGGGTTCTGTGCAAATCTACTTCAACGATGGCACCTAATCTCCGAAATACGAACACATTTTTGGCACCGATGGAGAGATGAATATCTTTTAAACTTGCAACGCCGAACGAAATGGCTCAAATCTTCACGCAATTACGAAGAAGGAGATGTTGTCGCGCTGTTTGATGAACGAACTCCACCTACAAAGTGGACGCTTGCTAGGGTAATTCATTGTCACCCTGGAAGGATGGAAATGTGCGAGTCGTAACAGTGAGAACAAGTAATGGGGAATACGTGCGACCTATAAACAGATTGTGCCTTCTGCCTACCAAAGGAGATCTATTCTGCGAGTCGTAATGGGTTGCACAATTACATCCACACTTGGTATGCATCTAACTAAGAATTCTGCTGCATATGTATGTAGGAAATAGAAACTGAAATACTTTGTATAACTTTTACTTTGTTATGTGGTTAAATATTTAAAAGATTTTAAGTAAGCAGATACAAGATTGTTAGAAAATTTATGAATGTAACAGATTTTTTCAGTTCAATTCAGAATACCGAAATAGAAATATCTAATTTAATTTATAATCATTTGATAAATTGTTACTTAAATATGTGAAGTCTGTTCGAAGTTTTAGTCATTGTAAAATTAAAGAAAATTTTGCATATTTAATGAAATTTGAAATCTATTTAAAGATCGAACTGTTGTTAAATTAACGTAACGTTTGAATATTTAAAGAAATTAAAATTTGTGAATTTTTCAATATTAAGTTTCAAACGCCTTGTAAATATTCATAAGTTTTAGTTGAACCTATCTTGTATACATGCACAGATAGTTCAAGGGCGGCGGTATGATGAATCATGCAATGCATTGTACCCAATTAGGCGCTATGATTGATTATCTGCTGATAAGGCTGTACATTTGTGCCGGTAAAGTAGTGCCCATTAGTTGCTGAAGGCAACTAATGGATTTTGACGTTTTGTTATATAAAAGATGGCTCCCTTTAATTACGTATGTCTCACGAACGGGTCAAGCAATTGCAAAAAGTTTACAGAATCGGAAAGGCGATAAAATTTGCTATAAATGCATCATACATTCTTTTTTGCGCAACCAGATAGTTTTCGAGATATTAGCTTATCATTTCAGATTTTTGTTTTTTTTTTTTATGAAAAAATATGAAAAAAATTACCCTTTACGAGGGCAGCAATCCAAAACCACAACTTTTTTCCAGATATTTTATCTTTACGTAAAGCTCCGTTTAATTAGAAAAAAGATAAGCTATCATCGAAGAAAATCGATGCAAAACTGCGTAACTTATAAGCGATCAAATAAAAATACACAGGTTGCGCAATTTCAACGTATACCTCAAAACGTATATATGGTTTAAAGAAGAGTGAAATATCTAGCTATGCTCTGTTTCTATTTAGTTAAAAGTTCAATTTATGAATGAAATTACCCATATTTTTAACTTTTTTTTTAATTTATTTATGTTTATACTATATTCTAACAATCTTTATCTTAATTTGATTTTACTATGTAGTCGAAATAATTATGTGTTCTACTTTGACGCTTATTCAGTTTAGGATCGGTTTCTCTTATGAGAAACCAGCAGTAATCACCCATCATTGCGACGTCCCAGAATTAGTTTCATTTGCTGATGAAAACTTTCGCCATGTTCGTCACTTTCGTTGCCAAGATTTGCCGGAAAAAAGCTCAAATGTGAGTGCAGAAAGTGAATTTTTAAAGACATATTTACGCCTGGAAAGAAAATATTAGTTAGGTAAACAAGTTATAGAATTTTGGGAAATTAATTTTAATATGCCTTTAATATTTACCCGTTTTCGCATAATTATTGATTAAGTTGTTCACTATCTGCTCGTAGTTAGGGCTGTTGTGTCTACCGAGAAAAGAAGCAACGACCTTTTCAAAAGATTCCCACGCTGCTGCCTCAACTGATGAGAGTAGTCCTTTGAATTGATTATTGTTGATCAACTTTTTTATTTGTGGTCCAACGAAAATACCTTCCTTTATCTTGGCTTGAGAAATATCTGGAAAAATTGTTTTCAAATAGTCGAATACTTCGCCTTCTTTGTCCAAAGCCTTAACAAAGTCTTTAATGAGAACGAGCTTGATGTGTAAGGGGGAAGTATGATTTTCTCATTCTTGACAAGAGGGGTGTATTTGATGTTATACACACCAACGGTAAACTCGACTCTTTCCGGCCAATCCTTTCTGACGTAGTGGTCCTTACGAGCTCGGCTATCCCACTTGCAGAGGAAGCAGCAGTGCTTGGTGTAGCCACTTTGTAGACCGCATAGCATTGCAACGACTTTGAGATCAGAACATATTTTCCAATCGTGCTCTTCATATTTGATAAATTTGAGTAGTTTTTGTATTTCCTCGTAGGTTTCCTTTGTATTTACTGCATGTGCGATCGGGATAGAAGGCTGTTTGTTACCAAAATGTAATAATACAGCCTTCAAACTCAGTTTATTGCTGTCTATGAACAATCGCCACTCTTTTGAATCATATTGTCACGGATATTAACATCACTAAGTTATACCATCACTAAGGCGATGCCAAGGCCACGATAAGCAGTATTTACGTCAATAATCAAATCATGTATACACATATATAAGGCAGCCGAAAGATGTCACACACAGATGCATTTACTTATACGCCTATGTATGCGCGAGAGACTGTAAACTACAAACATTCACATCAATAATTCAATCATTATGTATCTACATAAACGAATAAATAATTGCGTCTACACATATGTACGTATACGAGCAGCGGAGCGGCAATGCACAAACACATGCATATATCTTATCTGAGTTGTCACAAGAGAGAGAAATAATTTGTGCACGTAGTTGTGGCTGGCGATTTTGTAGCCGAAACTAAGTAGTAACTTCTGGAAATTGAAGAGCCTAGAAGTATGCAGCGTAAACTATAAAAGCGGGGCAGGCGAGCAAGAAGTAATTCAGTTTGATTTGAGTTGTCAAGCAGTTGCGATTAAGACGATATCTAGCAATAGCAGTATTATTTTGAATAGTAGAGTTTCATTGAGCTATCAATCAGTGTGGTTAGTAAGCAAGCTATTCGTTGCACAGTTTGAGTGTTATTGTGAAGTACTTTAATAAAGGCCATTTTGCATTATTACAAATTGGAGTTATTTATTCAACAGTTTAGTGATTCGAACTTAGCAGA
This sequence comes from Eurosta solidaginis, assembly GCF_040869045.1. Classification (NCBI taxonomy): domain Eukaryota; kingdom Metazoa; phylum Arthropoda; class Insecta; order Diptera; family Tephritidae; genus Eurosta; species Eurosta solidaginis. The sequence goes on along the minus strand of NC_090319.1, from coordinate 97,955,589 downwards.
GGATTGCAAATAAGAGGATTTGCAGCAAATTCGTTACAATTGGTGTCAGAAGAGGAATTGTTGAATAAATTCCAGAGGACAACCAGGACATGGCAAAGTTCAGTGAATTGAAGATCCAGCAACTAAAGAAGGAGTTCGGGAGCCGTGGATTGAATACAAGCGGCGTTAAACTTGAACTTCAGGCACGGCTACGAGAGGCAATGGAAGCAGAAGGAATTGATGTGGAAGAGTATGACTTTCATCTTGATGGCGAGGAAATAACAAAAATGGAAGAAACACCGCAGACAATGGCGAACACAGACTTGAACATGATTTTGGCTGCAATATCTGCTCAAACATCGACAGTGGCTTCTCAACTGGAATCGCAAAAGACAGATATAACATCTCAACTGGCATCTCAACTAGAAGAACAGATAACGTATATGTCATCTCAAATAGAAGAACAGAAAACGTATATGTCATCTCAACTAGAAGAACAGAAAACGTATATGTCATCACAGATGGAATCCCAAGAGACACGAATAACATCGAAGATTGAAGCACAGGAAACACAAATTTCTTCACAACTTGAAGAACAGAATACGTATATGGTATCCCAACTGGAATCGCAGGAAACCCGTATAACATCACAATTGGAAGAACAGAAGACATATTTGGCATCTCAACTGGAAGCGCAAGAGGCACGTATATCTGAAATGTCGGCACAAATTTCGGAACAGGTATCATCGCAGCTCTTTGTGAAACTGGAAGAACAGGATGCAAAAATTTTACAACTCGAGGACACAATTGATGCCGAAATAGAAGCGTTAAAAGGCCGTATGGAGCAGTTACAACTAAACCGCCCAGCTGTTTCAGCAAGCAATCCAAAGGTAAAAACACCATCATTTGACGGTTCTGTTCCTTTCCAGGTCTTCAAGCTACAGTTTGAGAAGACCGCATCAGTGTAAAACTGGAAGGCGGAAGATAAAGTTGCTGCACTGTTCGTGGCATTGAAGGGGCCAGCAGCGGAAATCCTACAGACCATTCCCGAAGGAGAGCGGAACAATTATGAAGCATTGATGGCTGCTGTAGAACGACGTTATGGAAGCGAGCATAGAAAACAGATATTCCAAATTGAGTTGCAAAACCGCTACCAAAAAGCAAATGAGACATTGCAGGAGTTTGCTTCAGATATTGAAAGATTGGCTCATCTTGCAAATGCGGACGCACCCGTGGAATACACTGAAAATATAAAAATCCAGAGTTTCATAAATGGCATACGGGACGTGGAAACGAAGCGAGCTACATACGCGAACCCAAAACTGACATTTGCTGAAACGGTATCACATGCATTGACTCAGGAAACTGCCTCCCTATTGCGTAAACCAGCATATAAGGCTCATCGTGTAGAAGTAGAAAGGCCAGAATGGGTAGACACAATTTTGGAAGCACTGAAGGGATCACAACAGAAAAAAGCCGGAGTTATTAAATGTTTCAAGTGCGGCAACCCAGGTCATATTGCACGACATTGCAGCACCGGTCCCAATAGCTCCAACAATGTGGGTGGTCGTAAACGCAGAGCTGAAGGAGATGAGCAAATCTCCAAGTCCACTCAATCGTTAAACTAAAGCGAGTCAGCCGCAAGGGGCGACAGCTGGCTCCCTCAATTGAATGCCCCATAATCTCTATCTCACACATTGGAAGAAGGTCAAACAATCTTACTGTCGGAGGACATGTGGATGGAAAGGAACGTTTACTGACTGTAGATACGGGTGCATCTCATTCCATCATTCGAGCGGATTTAGTCAACAAGAAGATAACACCATTGCATGGAGCAAGATTGCGTACAGCCACTGGAGAAGACAGCACGGTTCTAGGAGAAGTATCATGTGAAGTCGCAATTGGGAACGTCACGGTAGTACACAATTTTATAGTGGCAGAGATTGTTGATGAAATCATAATTGGAGTGGACTTCTTAATCGACCAGGGCATCAAGATCGACATGCAAAGCAAGACGATGCGATATAAGAACATGGATGTACCACTTAATTTCGGCTACGAGAGAGGCTACAGCAGTAAACGAGTGCTGGTGGAAGAGAGTCAGCGAATACCACCAAAATCCGAAGCAGTCATCTGGGCAAAGGTTGATGGAGATTGTGGGACAAACAAATTAAATTGTGGGTTGTCGAAGCAGCAAACAAATCAGCACTGAATACTTGTAGGAAAAACCCTGGCTATGACAAAACAAGATGGACGTATTCCGGTAAGAGTACTCAATGAGTTCAATTCACCACTCAAACTGACTAAAGGAGCTATTTTGGGAAGATGCCAAGAGGCTGAAGTAGTTATTAACTGTGAACAGCTCCAGGAACACGTTTCAGCTAGTAATACTAATCTTTCAAATGACATCACGGCATGGACGCAGGGGCTAGAGGAAGCATATCAGAGTAAGGCAAAACAACTGCTCCTAAAGTACGCGAACATATTTGACCAGGATGGTTCTAAACCAGGCCGCACCAACGTTGTGAAACATCAAATTGACACTGGAGATGCGAGGCCGATCCGTCAAGCTCCACGTAGTGTTCCACTGGCGAAGCGGGAAGTTGCAATTAATTCAGAAGGTTTTCAGGAAGGAGATTTGGTGCTGTTATACAACCCGCAACGAAAAAAAGGTTTGTCCCCGAAATTGCAGTGTAATTGGGAAGGCCCATACAAAGTTGTAAAACGGATCAACGATGTAGTGTACCGCATACAAACCATCGGTAAACCACGAACCAAAATGAAAGTGGTCCATTTGGAAAGGCTGGCAACGTTTAGATCGGGAGATTTGTCTGATCGGGACGATCAGACTTAGGTGGAGGGCAGTGTCACGGATATTAACATCACTAAGTTATACCATCACTAAGGCGATGCCAAGGCCACGATAAGCAGTATTTACGTCAATAATCAAATCATGTATACACATATATAAGGCAGCCGAAAGATGTCACACACAGATGCATTTACTTATACGCCTATGTATGCGCGAGAGACTGTAAACTACAAACATTCACATCAATAATTCAATCATTATGTATCTACATAAACGAATAAATAATTGCGTCTACACATATGTACGTATACGAGCAGCGGAGCGGCAATGCACAAACACATGCATATATCTTATCTGAGTTGTCACAAGAGAGAGAAATAATTTGTGCACGTAGTTGTGGCTGGCGATTTTGTAGCCGAAACTAACTAGTAACTTCTGGAAATTGAAGAGCCTAGAAGTATGCAGCGTAAACTATAAAAGCGGGGCAGGCGAGCAAGAAGTAATTCAGTTTGATTTGAGTTGTCAAGCAGTTGCGATTAAGACGATATCTAGCAATAGCAGTATTATTTTGAATAGTAGAGTTTCATTGAGCTATCAATCAGTGTGGTTATTAAGCAAGCTATTCGTTGCACAGTTTGAGTGTTATTGTGAAGTACTTTAATAAAGGCCATTTTGCATTATTACAAATTGGAGTTATTTATTCAACAGTTTAGTGATTCGAACTTAGCAGAGGATTGCAAATAAGAGGATTCGTTACAATTGGTGTCAGAAGAGGAATTGTTGAATAAATTCCAGAGGACAACCAGGACATGGCAAAGTTCAATGAATTGAAGATCCAGCAACTAAAGAAGGAGTTGGGGAGCCGTGGATTGAATACAAGCGGCGTTAAACTTGAACTTCAGGCACGGCTACGAGAGGCAATGGAAGCAGAAGGAATTGATGTGGAAGAGTATGACTTTCATCTTGATGGCGAGGAAATAACAAAAATGGAAGAAACACCGCAGACAATGGCGAACACAGACTTGAACATGATTTTGGCTGCAATATCTGCTCAAACATCGACAGTGGCTTCTCAACTGGAATCGCAAAAGACAGATATAACATCTCAACTGGCATCTCAACTAGAAGAACAGAAAACGTATATGTCATCTCAAATAGAAGAACAGAAAACGTATATGTCATCTCAACTAGAAGAACAGAAAACGTATATGTCATCACAGATGGAATCCCAAGAGACACGAATAACATCGAAGATTGAAGCACAGGAAACACAAATTTCTTCACAACTTGAAGAACAGAAGACGTATATGGTATCCCAACTGGAATCGCAGGGAACCCGTATAACATCACAATTGGAAGAACAGAAGACATATTTGGCATCTCAACTGGAAGCGCAAGAGGCACGTATATCTGAAATGTCGGCACAAATTTCGGAACAGGTATCATCGCAGCTCTTTGTGAAACTGGAAGAGCAGGATGCAAAAATTTTACAACTCGAGGACAAAATTGATGCCGAAATAGAAGCGTTAAAAGGCCGTATGGAGCAGTTACAACTAAACCGCCGAGCTGTTTCAGCAAGCAATCCAAAGGTAAAAACACCATCATTTGACGGTTCTGTTCCTTTCCAGGTCTTCAAGCTACAGTTTGAGAAGACCGCAGCAGTGAACAACTGGAAGGCGGAAGATAAAGTTGCTGCATTGTTCGTGGCATTGAAGGGGCCAGCAGCGGAAATCCTACAGACCATTCCCGAAGGAGAGCGGAACAATTATGAAGCATTGATGGCTGCTGTAGAACGACGTTATGGAAGCGAGCATAGAAAACAGATATTCCAAATTGAGTTGCAAAACCGCTACCAAAAAGCAAATGAGACATTGCAGGAGTTTGCTTCAGATATTGAAAGATTGGCTCATATTGCAAATGCGGGTAAAATCCAGAGTTTCATAAATGGCATACGGGACGTGGAAACGAAGCGAGCTACATACGCGAACCCAAAACTGACATTTGCTGAAACGGTATCACATGCATTGACTCAGGAAACTGCCTCCCTATTGAGTAAACCAGCATATAAGGCTCATCGTGTAGAAGTAGAAAGGCCAGAATGGGTAGACACAATTTTGGAAGCACTGAAGGGATCACAACAGAAAAATGCCGGAGTTATTAAATGTTTCAAGTGCGGCAACCCAGGTCATATTGCACGACATTGCAGCACCGGTCCCAATAGCTCCAACAATGTGGGTGGTCGTAAACGCAGAGCTGAAGGAGATGAGCAAATCTCCAAGTCCACTCAATCGTTAAACTAAAGCGAGTCAGCCGCAAGGGGCGACAGCTGGCTCCCTCAATTGAATGCCCCATAATCTCTATCTCACAAATTGGAAGAAGGTCAAACAATCTTACTGTCGGAGGACATGTGGATGGAAAGGAACGTTTACTGACTATAGATACGGGTGCATCTCATTCCATCATTCGAGGGGATTTAGTCAACAAGAAGATAACACCATTGCATGGAGCAAGATTGCGTACAGCCACTGGAGAAGACAGCACGGTTCTAGGAGAAGTATCATGTGAAGTCGCAATTGGGAACGTCACGGTAGTACACAATTTTATAGTGGCAGAGATTGTTGATGAAATCATAATTGGAGTGGACTTCTTAATCGACCAGGGCATCAAGATCGACATGCAAAGCAAGACGATGCGATATAAGAACATGGATGTACCACTTAATTTCGGCTACGAGAGAGGCTACAGCAGTAAACGAGTGCTGGTGGAAGAGAGTCAGCGAATACCACCAAAATCCGAAGCAGTCATCTGGGCAAAGGTTGATGGAGATTGTGGGACAAACAAATTGTGGGTTGTCGAAGCAGCAAACAAATCAGCACTGAACATACTTGTAGGAAAAACCCTGGCTATGACAAAACAAGATGGACGTATTCCGGTAAGAGTACTCAATGAGTTCAATTCACCACTCAAACTGACTAAAGGAGCTATTTTGGGAAGATGCCAAGAGGCTGAAGTAGTTATTAACTGTGAACAGCTCCAGGAACACGTTTCAGCTAGTAATATTAATCTTTCAAATGACATCACGGCATGGACGCAGGGGCTAGAGGAAGCATATCAGAGTAAGGCAAAACAACTGCTCCTAAAGTACGCGAACATATTTGACCAGAATGGTTCTAAACCAGGCCGCACCAACGTTGTGAAACATCAAATTGACACTGGAGATGCGAGGCCGATCCGTCAAGCTCCACGTAGTGTTCCACTGGCGAAGCGGGAAGTTGTGAGTCAAATTATACAAGAAATGAGCGACAGCGGCGTCATCGAACCATCAGCTAGTCCCTGGAGCTCACCGGTAGTACTTGTAAAGAAGAAGGATGGAAAAATGAGGTTTTGCGTGGACTACCGGAAGTTGAATGACGTTACGAAAAAGGATAGCTACCCATTGCCAAGAATTGACGACACTCTGGACTCGCTCTCTGGTACGAAATGGTTTTCCACACTGGACTTGAAAAGCGGCTACTGGCAAGTGGAGGTAAAGGAGGAAGACAAAGAGAAAACAGCCTTCAGCGTCGGAGATGGTCTTTGGCAATTTACAGTAATGCCTTTTGGACTATGTAATGCACCAGCTACTTTCGAGAGACTCATGGATCAGGTATTGAAAGGACTACATTGGAAAACATGCTTGGTGTACCTGGACGACATCATCGTATTGGGCAAGAATTTCGATGAACATCTTAACAACTTGGAGGAAGTTTTCCAAAGAATAGCTGGCGCTGGTCTGAAGTTAAGTCCCAAAAAGTGTGCGCTGTTTAAAAAGGAAGTAAATTATTTGGGTCACGAGGTAACGACAGAGGGCATCTGCACTGCGAACGAAAAGATAGAGGCTGTAAAGCATTGGCCAAGACCACAGAACCTACATGAATTAAGAAGTTTCCTTGGGCTGTGCACATATTACCGCCGATTTGTAAAAAATTTTTCCAGCGTAGCCCATAGCCTCCATGAGCTTACAAGAAAAAATAAAGCTTTTGAATGGAAGAAGGAGCAAGAAGTGGCTTTCCAAACATTGAAGGAGCGTTTGTGCACTGCCCCAATGTTAGCATATCCGATTACAGGAGCAACATTTATTCTAGATACAGATGCGAGTGGATATGCTTTAGGAGGCGTTTTATCACAACTGGTCGATCGACAGGAGAAGGTAGTGCATATTACAGCCGTTCGATTGGAAAACCAGAGAGGAACTACTGCGTTACGCGGAGAGAGCTGTTGGCATTGGTAGTGCGTTAAACATTTTCACAAATACCTCTACGGCCAGCGATTCCGTGTCAGGACAGATCACGCAGCTTTAAAATGGCTACTGCAGTTCCGTAATCCGGAAGGACAATTGGCACGGTGGATCGAGCGACTACAAAGCTATGACTTTTCCATTGAGCATCGAAAAGGTAGTACCCATGGAAATGCCGATGCAATGTCACGAAGACCATGTAGTTTGGAATGCAAGCACTGTTCAAAAGCCGAGGCTAAAGAAGACATTATAGATGTCCGGCTAATGACTATAACATGTACAGATGAATGGGACAAGGAACAGCTAAGAAAGTGCCAGCTAGAAGATGCAGATCTGTCACGTGTTATGCAATGGCTCGAACGAAATGAAAGACCAAACAGAGAAGAGATGTCAGCAGAGAGTCCCATTGCGAAGTCATATTGGGCACAGTGGAACAGTTTAGAATTGATATCCGGTTGCCTTCATCGAGTATGGGAGAGTGAGGATGGTAAATACAAGAATAAACTGATAGTTGTTCCCAGAAAGAGGATTCCTGATGTGCTCAGCGAGCTGCATAATGGTCCAAGCGGAGGTCATCTTGGAATCACGAAGACGCTCGAGAAGATTAAACAGAGATTCTATTGGGTTGGTTGCCGTCAGTCGGTCACTGAGTGGATTGCGAACTGCGAGGTTTGCAGCGGAGCGAAAGGGCCCAGAACACGAAGTCATGGCCAGATGAAGCAATATAACTCAGGTGCGCCATTTGAAAGGATCGCTATGGATGTCGCCGGTCCATTTCCTACTAGCAACGGCGGAAACAAATATGTACTGGTAGTTATGGATTATTTCAGCAAATGGCCAGAGTTATACCCAATCCCAAATCAAGAAGCGGAAACGGTAGCAGAAGTGTTTATAAACAATTGGGTTGCAAGGTATGGTGTACCAATGGAGTTACATTCTGACCAAGGCAGGAATTTCGAATCAGCTATGTTCCAGGAAATGTGTAAGTCATTGGGCATTCGAAAAACACGGACAACTGCATTGCATCCTCAATCCGATGGTATGGTAGAACGATTCAATAGAACATTGGAGGAGCACTTAAGGAAAGTAGTGGACAAGTACCATAAAGAATGGGATACCCGCATACCATTATTCTTGATGGCTTACCGATCAGCAGTGCATGAGACAACGGGCCAAACCCCTGCAAAAGTAATTTTTGGCAATGACCTTAGACTGCCAGCTGATTTGAAGTTTGGGATAGATGCCAATGCTGAGAGAAATGTCAGGAAATCCACTAGTGATTTGGAAGAAGAGCTAAGAGAAATACATGATCTGATAAGGCAACGAACAAAGATTATGAGTGACAAGATGAAAGCCAGATATGATAAAGCAATTAATTCAGAAGGTTTTCAGGAAGGAGATTTGGTGCTGTTATACAACCCGCAACGAAAAAAAGGTTTGTCCCCGAAATTGCAGTGTAATTGGGAAGGCCCATACAAAGTTGTAAAACGGATCAACGATGTAGTGTACCGCATACAAACCATCGGTAAACCACGAACCAAAATGAAAGTGGTCCATTTGGAAAGGCTGGCAACGTTTAGATCGGGAGATTTGTCTGATCGGGACGATCAGACTTAGGTGGAGGGCAGTGTCACGGATATTAACATCACTAAGTTATACCATCACTAAGGCGATGCCAAGGCCACGATAAGCAGTATTTACGTCAATAATCAAATCATGTATACACATATATAAGGCAGCCGAAAGATGTCACACACATATGCATTTACTTATACGCCTATGTATGCGCGAGAGACTGTAAACTACAAACATTCACATCAATAATTCAATCATTATGTATCTACATAAACGAATAAATAATTGCGTCTACACATATGTACGTATACGAGCAGCGGAGCGGCAATGCACAAACACATGCATATATCTTATCTGAGTTGTCACAAGAGAGAGCAATAATTTGTGCACGTAGTTGTGGCTGGCGATTTTGTAGCCGAAACTAACTAGTAACTTCTGGAAATCGAAGAGCCTAGAAGTATGCAGCGTAAACTATAAAAGCGGGGCAGGCGAGCAAGAAGTAATTCAGTTTGATTTGAGTTGTCAAGCAGTTGCGATTAAGACGATATCTAGCAATAGCAGTATTATTTTTAATAGTAGAGTTTCATTGAGCTATCAATCAGTGTGGTTATTAAGCAAGCTATTCGTTGCACAGTTTGAGTGTTATTGTGAAGTACTTTAATAAAGGCCATTTTGCATTATTACAAATTGGAGTTATTTATTCAACAGTTTAGTGATTCGAACTTAGCAGAGGATTGCAAATAAGAGGATTTGCAGCAAATTCGTTACAATATGTTTGACCAAACTCTTTGAATAAACCATCGTTGCAGTAGCATATACTGTCTTTCTTGGTATAGTGTTTGGAAAATGGTTTGTGACGAGTTCTACAATATATCACCTTAACATCGGATGACACAAATTTAAATTGTTGCATATGAGAAGTGTGGATCTCGGCCTTTTCCTTGGATAGTTCCAAATCTCTTATCCAATCATTAAGTTGTGCTTGTGACAGAACGTTTCTATCGTTTCCTTGAAACGATTCTGATTCCTCGCACTCAGATATTACTGTTGACAATGGAACTGGATCCCCAACTGCCGTTGAATGTAGTACTGGTAATGTCACTGTAGGTACGCTGGCATAGGTTACTCTTCTTGATCTTCCAACGCCAAGTACTTTTGTTTGACAAATATAACACTCTATTGAATGGCAAGTAGGTTCTCTCCATATCATTGGTGTATCAAATTTTATTTGTTGTCCTGATTCCGACTGAATCATTTCTACTCGACACGATGTACACAAAGTGTTCGGTGTCCATGGTTTTTTCAGCATTTTTAGGCTCAATGCCAAAATACTTGGAGTATAAAGTTTTGATATGATCTGAGAACACTCGTCGTCGCCTTATGATCGTATATTGGCCACACATGAAACAGAACATATCTGTATCGTTATTACACTCAAATTCTCGCGTCCTTTTACTCATTTTGTTTTTTTTTAATAAATCACGGTTTTGAAATTTGACTTATGAACTGAACTATCTCCGGCGAGCCTTGCAGATGTTATGAAGTTTCAAGGCGCATTAACTCATATTTATACTCGGAACAAGAATAAAATTGAAAAAATCAAATCTTACCTAGACAGAAAGGTACCTTTTTATACGAAGCCGGGGAAAAGAAAATACTACCTGCTTTAGATGTAGGCTTTACAAATTTTCTGTGTCTTATAATTTTGAAAATCTACCTGCATACTTACCCATAAGTGACGGAAATACATGTTTATAACTACATGCCTACAGCAGGTTTCGAACCCAACCACTCTTCCTTTCGATGCAACCACTCTACCTACTATAAAACAATTCGAGTATTAAAAGTACTATTTCATTTATTTAAGGAAAAAGTATTAACATTGTTATGGTGTTATTCGTTTATCCGGATAATATCCCATTTGCACTTTATACCTTTAATATATGTATGTATACATACATTGAAGTTGCGCAGCCTGGGTATTTTTTTTTTTGATCGCTTATAACTTACGTAGTTTTGCATCGATTTTCTTCGCTGATAGCTTATCTTTTTTCTAATTAAACAGAGCTTTACGCAAAGAAAAAATGTCTGGAAAAAAAGTTGTGGTTTTGGAATGCTGCCCACGCACAGAGTAATTTTTTTCATATTTTTTCATAAAAAAAAACAAAAATCTGAAATGATAAGCTAATATCTCGAAAACTATCTGGTTGAGCAAAAAACAATGTATGATGCATTTATAGCAAATTTTATCGTCTTTCCGATTCTGTAAACTCTTTTGTAATTTCTTGACCCGTTCGTGAGACATACGTAATTAAAGGCAGCCATCTTTTTGGTTTTTCGAATAACGGTAAATTGCAAATATCTCAAAAACGGTACCATAGAATCAAAAATGAACTCAATTTTCGAAATCATGGGGTGATTTTACATTAGAATTTCATAACGGTGTTTTTGGTAAAGAGAAAAAGTTGAAATTCGTGGTCCAGTGTAATTAGTTTGTAATATTTTTTTTTGTGTATATACACATATGCAATCATTTAAAGTAATTCCATGTGCTAGTCAAGGAAAATGTGCCTGATATGTTTTGAAACAAGAAGTTATGTTTAAGTTATGTTTATAAGTTTTTATTTACAAATGTGTAAACTAAAATATAAAAAAAAAAATTTATGAATTAACCAAAAAAATTTCTGGCCTTTTTTTAGCGTATTTTTTTTCTAAATTTAGCTTTTTCTAACCTTTTTTTTTGCCAATCTAGCTTCTTTTTTTTCATCACCTGGCAACACTGGCTCCAACGTTGAATCATCTTTCAGCAGAGGACCTCGAACAAAATGTATGCTGGAAATCGAAAATTATTAACATCTAAACTTGTTGTTTTCGGTTTATATTTTAAACAAAAACAAAAAAAATTTGTAATTGATATTAGAGAAAAATTGTAAGTTTACAAACGGCGATGGTTATTAGGACATGTTTCTGAATTTCATTTCTTCATCAGCTAGCTTTTCGTGAGCTGAGCGTTGAACTCGAATCTCCAAAATTCATATCAGTGCAAGCCAAAAAAAATTTATTTATTTCCCTTTCCTCTGTAGTCTTCGAACTACATAATTTATTAAAAATCACAATGAGGTGAAACTTTACCGATTCTATGAGAATTATATCGCATTCGAAAAATCGCATGCGATTTACTTTTGTATCACACTTTATCGCACATTTAATAATGCAAAGTTAAGGTAGCAAACACTAACCACTTAATTAATCAAATTTATCGCATTTCTATTAATATTTAATACACTTTAACATCAAATTCCAATTTTTTTGTATTCTTTCTTTTTTTTTCTAATCAAACTACTAATTACACACTGATTATTCTCTCACTGATATAGGTATGCGCTAGTATACATATTTGTATGTGTGTATGTATTTTCTAACTATTTTTTCTTTTGCAAGAGGAATTCAAAATTTAATTTTATTAATTTTGCTCCTCAAAAAAAATCAGTACATGATTTCTGCTTCTTCTTCTTTATGAAAGATTATGTATAGACACCAATACGTGTAATGATTAAATGTATGTACCTACACCTTACATTTATATATTAATTTTTCCACATTTTTAGCAAAAATTAAGAATTATGGAATTTTCTTTTCATTTTTTTTCTTTAAATTTCTACGAAAACAAGATTTAAGTTTTAATTAAAAGTTTTAGAAATAGGAACAATATTTCATGTTCGGAAAATAAAATTTTTTTTCTTTTTAAAGCTAAGTAAAAACTTGGCTAACTTCACTCTTTTATGCACTAGGGAATATGACGCATCCAAAGTAAAGATGAAATGAGGGAAAATATCCACAGGAACTCGTCCTCAGAGGATGATGAAACTCCATGCTGGATTTCGGGAAACCTTTCCATTTTTGAAAGTTGTAGAATATTATAATTAATTTCGTCGATTAAAATATCGCGAATTTTATAAATTATTTTATTTCGATTATCGCGAACATTTCGAAGCGACTTTTAAGTGTGGCTTTCGATTTTGAAAAAAAAAACCACGTGAGTCACACTTTAGACTCAGAAATTTCACACGGTAGCGAAGCTCGAATTAAAAATATGAGATCTTAACTCTTTGAAAGATCAAACTAAAAAGGGCCGAACCACTGCATTCTTCAGCTTAGCTTACCGCAACTTGCGGGACTTTTTTGTTCTTGCTTAATCATCGCGAGTGGCGTAATTTTCAAGATCTTAAAAAAGACATAATGATAAATGTCAGTGTAAACATTAATATGGTTTACAACAAGTGGCAATTCCTAGATTAGCAAATGACAAAACCGGAAGTTCGAGTGTTTCGATATGAAAGTAATTCGAAATTCGGTACTTCTAATTAGAATTTAACCTTAATAAGGTATAGTTATGTAGGTATAACTAAATAAGAACTAAAATCATAGAACAAAATAATAAAGATAAAGCAGATATAGTAGGTATAAATAACATAGTTTTAATTAGTAATAAAAGCATAGATATGGTAGGTATATAAAAAAATGTAGATATAGTTGTACTAAAATTCAATCAAAAATTTTGATTGGAAGCTTATGATCGAAGAGTTCGCATTCTATTAATCTTATGCAAAACAAAATTAGTCTGTCAAGTAGAATTATAGTTAATGTGAGATAGGAATGTTAATTCGGCAACAAACGCCACTACAAAGTCTTACATTTAGTTCAGAAGACCAAGACCGTTAAGTGGCACACGGGTCGAACTAATTCTAATTGAGAGTAGACATGGAGCTGACGTAGCGCGCACCCGTACCCGAAGTAAAAGTGATCCCAGGTATGGGGATTTGTGCCAGCCGTGAAAGGTTTGGTTTTAGTGGGTAGCCCTTCATGGAAGAAGGGAGTCCCACACTCGGAGAGTCCCGCAGTGACGCTTAAATATCCTGGTCAGTGCATAAAGCATTTCCTCCTTCCACAAAAAATGTGTAAACAAGGGCGTAAAAGATGAGCTTGTCATAAATATCAGTGCAGGCTTTTTTCACTCCCTTCTCCGCATGGGCTTTTCAGGACAATTTACTGTCTGCAATTTTTCCAGTTTTAGCTCAGAAACTTGCAATTGAAGTACAGAAAGTTACAATTGAAGTTAAGAGTTGTCAATTGATGTTCAGAAAATTACAATTGAAGATCAGAAATTTCAATTGAAGTTCAGAAAATTACACTTGAACTTCAGAATTTTTAATTGAGCTTCAATTTAATATTCTCAACTACAATTGTAATTTTCTGAGCTTCAATTGTAATTTTCTCAACTTAAGTTGTAACTTTTTGAACTTCAATTGCAACTTTCTGAACTAAAACTAAAAAAAGGTATAGTATGACTTCCAGATATCGTTTACCCTGCTCCTTTTGGAAGCCTACTCCTCCCAGCCTAAGTCTATATCAATTCGGACCTTATATTTGCTATTAAGCAGGGTTAAACCCGTCTTTTTCGCGTAGACTGTGTCATATTTTGAAGACATAATTAAGTTTTAATTTTATGTAGTGCTTCCATGCACTTCTAGGGAGGTTGAATGGTCTGCTGATTAAGCTTGTAGTATGCGTGAGTGGTTACGCATGCTGACTACTTGCCTCAACAATTTAAAAGACAATAAAAGTAAAATGCGTTTTAAAAATTATTTATAAATGTATATATTTCATGTAGTTTTTCAGTTAGTTTCTTTTTTGTTTTCGTTAATTTAAAAATAAAACTTTAATGGATTATATAGGAGAGCCAGGTATGTAAACCAATTTCAAAGACGATTTCGATTCGCTGGGTGCGTTGCTGGAAAGCATGTTGTAGAGGCTTATGATCCGTATATATCACCACATGACGACCTTCAAATATATGGCGAAAATGCTTCACTGCCTCGTAGATAACATGCAACTCCCGATCGTACATCGATAATTTCTGTATAGCAGGTGACAGTTTTTTGCTAAAAAATGCCAAAGGCTGCCATCTGCTTTCCACCCGTTGCTGAAGAACTGCTCCGATGCCGTAATCCGATGCGTCCGTGAAAATTGCCCATTGTGCATTTGTATCTGGATAGACCAGAAGAGTGCTTCGTGCTAGTGCGTCCTTCGCGTTGCTAAATGCGGTTTCAAGTTCTTTAGTCCAATTAACTTTTTGGGAGTTCTTAATATTTGGACCTTCTAGCAGTGCATTAAGAGGTGCGAGAATCTCAGCAGCGGTTTTAATGCATTTTCTGTAGAAATTAATAGTGCCAAGAAATCTTCGCAAACTTTTAATTGTGGTGGGAAAGTCAATCTTAAGTATAGATTTAACTTTGTCAGTCAATGGGGTGATACCCTCCTTATTTATAGTGTGGCCCAGAAATGTGACTTCTGCTTGACCCAGATTCGATTTTGCGGGATTTATTACTATACCGTACTTTTGTAGTCGCTGGAATAGTAGCTCAAGGTGTTGCAAATGTTCACTCTCGTTGGCAGAGGCAACTAATATGTCGTCGACATATACGAACGAAAACGGCAGGTCACGTGCCACCTCATCTATAAATCGCTGAAACGGCTGGGAAGCATTTCGTAAGCCGAAGGTCATGTAGGGAACTCAATAAGTCCAAAGGGCGTTATTATGGCTGTTTCGCATATATATTCTGGGGCTACAGGGATCTGGTGAAACGCACGGACAAGATCTATTGTCGAAAAAACTTGTTTTCCATGAAGTGTTGCGTTGAAATCTTCCAGATAATGGACGGGGTATTTGTCGGATATCGTGCGTGCGTTCAGGCCTTTGTAGTCCCCACAAGGTTGCCAACAAGAGCTATTCTGAGTTAGGTGAAGGGGCGATGACCAAAGGCTGTTCGAGGGTTGGGCAATACCCAGTTTTATCATCATCTCAAATTCGTCACGTGCCGCTTTGAACTTATCCGGTGGCAATCGCCGAGCTTTATTTGTCACAGGCGGTTCATCCGAAGTACGGATGTGGTGAAGCGTTGCATGTCTCTTCGGTTTTGAGACGCCATCTGGGTTTGAGATATCGGGATACTTACGTAGTAGGTTGTGGTATACAGTGTCACCTTGAATAGCTTTTATTGATACCATGTCAGCCGAATGAGCTAAAAATCCTGATGACGTCAATCCAGTTTGACCATCTCGCAGACATCTTCGTTTTAGGTCGACTAACAAATCAAAATGACTTAAAAAGTCGGCCCGATGATTGGTTTGGAGACGTCAGCGGTGATGAATTTCCAAACGAACTCACGATGAAGACCCAAATTTAGTGATACCAAGTCGTTCCGTATGTTTGGATAATAGAACCATTTGGAGCTTGAAGCTGGTAACTAACTTCAATGGGTTTGCTTGTCAACCGCGTGTATGGGAAAACTGAGAGAACCGAACCAGTGTCCACGGGGAATCGTGCACCAGAGGATCGGTCTTTGATGTACAGGCGGTGGGAATTAGATATGGAATCACTGCCCGCCATTAGTGACTCCCATCGGCGTTTCCCGAGTATTTGCAGCCACTCTTACAACCCTCTGACTTCACTCCATTTGTTTTATGTTGACTACGGGACCCGTACCTAGAGTGTTGACGTGTTTTGTGTCTAGATTCACGCTTGTTAATAATGGAAGTCAATACAGCTACTTGTTTGGTTAGGCCTGAAATTTGTTGTGTTAAATCTGAACCCACAGCATTTGCCGTTACATATGACACTTGTCTCTTTTGCAGAATTTCGCGTAGCTTGTCTGCGCTAACGACTAAATTTTCTACCGAGGCATTTGTTTGCAGTGCTAGCATAGCCGGAGTATCTTGGGGTAAAGCCGATAACCATTTTGCCTTAAGTACGTCCTCGTCGACGCCCGGCACCAACGATTTTAGGTGACGCTAAAACTGAGAAAGAGTGCGGTCGCCAATTTCCGCGCCGTCAAGAAGCTGTTGAAATTTGGCTTCCTTTGACTTTGAGAAACGTGCTATTAGTTGAGTTTTTAGCGTTAAAAAGGGTGTCGTTGCGGGCGGATCGACGATAATGGTTCGACTTCAGCAGCGTAACGCGCTTCGAGAACAGAAATCGCATGGTAAAATTTATCGAAACCACTCACCACTTTTAAAACTCTGAAAGTGCGTGCACACTAAGCGAAGCGACACGTAGCGACACGCTCCACAAAATATTCGCGGCATTTTTGCTTAATTGGTCAACTTGGTCGTGTTGTCCGACTGCTATGCGTGCATGGTTCCATAAGAATACATGCAAAGATTTTGTCGCTACGTGTCGCGTCGCTTAGTGCACAAGCACTTTGAATTGTGCTTCAATTTGGGCTATCCATAGTGATGGCTTATCTGGATTAAATGGTATAGGCCGGATAACGCTGGATGTGGTTTGAAAAGGCTTAACATCGGCCATGTTTTCTTCCGGATTTTTCACGTTGGTAATTTTGGAAAAATGCAAGATTATTTAGTGCACGATGAAATTATTTAATTGTCTTGAATAATTTGCACTATAAATTTTCCAAACCTCGAAGTATTTTTGATCCCTGCAAAAATTGTTGGATTACGTGTTGGAGTACTCTAACAATACTCCTTTGCAATGCGTTTGCGGACCACCATCAGCCGATCATTGCTCGTTTTTTAACGACCGTGATCACGACACGATGACGATCGATCGAGTTGCCAAAAGTAAAATATTGCATACAAATAACTGATAATAAAATTTTACTATGGCAACTCTGATAAAATGCGCACTGGTTTTATGTATACATGCTACAGTATAGAGAAATATTAGTTTCTTTATTCACGCAAATGCTAAATAACATAAGAATATTCGTAGTAAAAGATGTAAAAGTTGTATTGCCCCTCTTCATTTACTTTCATTTTAAATTAAATTCACTCCGATAATTCTTTCCGACACAATTCTTCTTTAGTACTTTGTCATATGATCCTCTGTGGCTGCTCCATGGAGTACAACAGTGAAAGTACTTTGGAAAGTACTCTCACGTATGTACTCTATGGAATACTCACAAACAAAGCGAGAGTGGGATCACCTACTCCTCTCCTAGGACATCGCAATGTTAATTGGTACACATTTTTTTTATGAATACAGATTAGTTTTGGAACACTCCTATACTCCCAAAGGAGTATTCCTTACATTATTTATGGAGTACTCGCGTTTTTTGAAGGGATGTAGAGTCTTCCGTGTTGCGTGTCGCGTTTAAAAATGAGATAAAATCCAAATTTATCTGTGCAATCGGGGTCACCAATGTAGCGGTTATGATATTGGTGAAAATAAATACCGAAAAACCGTCTACTTAATATTTAACTTTAAAATATCACATACAAAATTATTAATTTACTTTAAGTTATATATTGACAAAATTGCGTGTAGTCGCGACGAGCCGCTGATACGAAAAGGGTAGAACCTAAAGCGGGAGTCATTGGTGCCGTATGTCGTATCGCTGTAGTCGTATCCCTAACGTAATCAGCTGTTTATTATTACGACGGTAAACCAAAAACCAATTGGTTGGCTACGATGCGGTTACGACCTTAGCGGCACCAATAATCGATTGCATTGATTCCCACAAGGTTGGTCGAATCAGCTGTTATAAGGTGACCGATAAAGCACCGATGTCTGCAGCTTAAGAAAATGAAAAATGACCTAACGGGCTACTAGCGGTCGTCTTGATATACTCATAGTTGCCATATTGGCAAGTAGTTAGAAAATATTGAAATATTAGTAGGGCGGTAGTCACTACATGTACTAGCAATATAGCAGTATATGTATATGTAAATATATGAAAATGAGAATAATTATCCAACATTGCAATATCAAATTAATTGTGTCCTGTTCTGCAACTTTTCCAGTTTAAGTTCTAAAAGTTACAATTCAATTTCGGGATTTCCAATTCAAGTTTAAAAAATTACAATTCAAGTTCAGAAATTCCAATTTAAATTAAAAAGTTACAATTCGAGTTTAGAAAGTTACGATTCAAGCTCGGAACTTCCAGTTCAAGCTCAGAAGATAACAATTCAACAATACATTTCAAGTTCGGAAAGCGATACCAACTAATTTTTCCTGTTTGCTTGCATTTGAACCCAACGTGGTCTAATATTAGGCACGATGAGTCGATGTTAGGTACGATAAATTCAGTTTTGCAGTACAGTCTTTGTGGAACGTAACGATAAGTTAAGATATTTTTTACACATGGCGTGCTTATCTCGCTAAAGGCGAATATCTAAGACAAGCGTTCCATGCACAAAGTACTTTGTTAGGATAGGTGAGGTTGACAATTGGGTTGGAGAAGCTATATATTGCGCTGGCAACCCCTTGAATCAAAGTACTTAGTATATTTTACTTGACAATGTCCCCAAAGTGAAGACTTGCAGATACTGTTTCCCCCAAGGTGTGTACATCCCGGTGTGTGTGCCCTGTGAATAAACCATATGGATCACATTGTTGTTGCATTTGCATGTTAAATCTCTATCCATATCTGGTTCACGTTTCATTGGAACACGAGGACAGCTGCTTGTCCTTGTATCTGCCCCCTTGTAAGCGGAGGGTGAGAAGAGAGGGAAGGGTACCAATACAAAGCCATCAAGTGGTTGATAAGCGCAATTCATAGAGAATACTGTTACAAATATTATATTTTCGCTACAACAACAACAAGGCCCATATCAATTTATCAAATTATTAAAGTTAGTATATACAATTTTGCATACATTTATTACCATTGAATGAAACAAAAAATCCCTAAACATTTTTAAACTCAAATTGTAATTTTCTGAGCTTGAATTGCAATTTTCTGAACCTAAATTAAAATTTCTGAACTTGAATTGTTATTTTCTGAACGTAAACTGGAAAAGGTGTATAGTGGAGTTTATTCTGTCAAGAAAATTTTTATTGTAGTTTGTTTTACTCTTTCAATAAATATATATTATAAAATAACGCAATTTTTTCTTTCACACCGTATTATGAACATTTATTATCTTTTATCATTGACTATTAAAAATTATATTAGGCGACAAATTGAAAAGTATTATTTTTGAAAAATTTAAAACATAAAAATTAGATGGTTAAAAAAATAGAGGAACTATAGTAATTAGGTGTTGTTCATAGTGTACCTATACAAGTGTGTTCACTAAGCGATAAACGTCAAAACTACAAACAGCCTCGCTCACCTGATGGAAATCTCAGGTCTAGAGTCGCATTTTTTGTCTCAACGACAACATTTTTGACTACCAATCGTATCGACTTTTTCAATTTTTCAATCATTCGGCGCACTCGGTAATGGTATCCATTTTGAATTCGCTGTCATTCCGAATCCAGCGAGTGCCTGTCAGAATGCTTGACAGATAAGTCAACACACTTGTACTTGTACACTATGGTGTTGTTATACTACTGCATACATACACTTTCTTAAAGAACTACACTTTTTTGCTTTTGTTGATATATGCTGAACATGTGCAACGGAACATAGCGGCGAGTTTTTAACATACCAAGGCGAATTCAGTACCAGGTGTTGTTATCCCAACAGCTGATTGCTTCTTCTTATTTTCCATACAATGGCTTGTACAACAACTTGTCAGTTAATCGGAATCAATAAACATTTTGTTTTGACTTGACATTCTTCTGCACGGAAAATTGGTTGAATTCGCTTTGCCACCACCTAGTATGGATTCGCCTTGCAACATACATATGTTTGGTTATAACTATAAATATCAATTAAGATGTAATAACTAAATCAGAAAAAATTACAAATTTTGAACTGTTGACCACGGCTCTTATAACAATGCAATTTCGAAGCCGCTGTGGTGTGATGGTAGCGTGCTCCGCCTACCACACCAAAGATCCTGGGTTAACGCCCCGGGCAAAAGAACATCAAGGCCGCCCCTCGAAAGTGATTTGGCAAACACTCAGTGTGTATTTCTTCCATGAAAAGAGTGAAAACTTATCTGCCCTGCAGATGCTGTTCGGGGTTGGCATAAAACATGTAGCTCCTGTACACGATCGGAGTAAGTTTTAGAAATATAATACACTATAGTCATCATCCAGTGAGTTCCTTAGTTCAGTGTCACGCTCAATTCTAGCGGGAACGCCCTGGAGAATTGGGAGACTTGAGAAGTAGAGGTCGTGATATTTTTGTAGATATGAGTTGTGATAGGCAGATGTATTTCATTTAACACATACGGATAAAAGCCAAACAGCCACATCTATTTTTGAAGAAGTAGGTTTATTAAAAGCAGACTCAAATTTAACCAGAAAGTTTAAGTTCGGTGGAAACCGAACATTACATTGGTTACAAATGCAAAAAATCAAGCTCAAAAAAGAGCATGAGGAAAAAATTTAAAATTTTCTAAATCGCAATACGTTAAATATGCCTAAGAAAAGTCCCCTGATGCTAAACAAAATGGCGTTAGGACGCTTTCTGACAATATGAATGAAGACAGCGATGAAGATTGTCTTGAACACACCTATCATCGGTTCAGGAACACACATATAACCGATTCACAATACACATTCCTAACTTTACATATCATTACTTCACACACATTCTTGATCATAGTGTACCTATACAAGTGTGTCAACTAAGCGATAAACGTCAAAACTACAAACAGCCTCGCTCACCTGATGCAAATCTCAGGTCTAGAGTTGCATTTTTGGTACGTAAGAGTACTTCAAGCTGAGTTGCATTTGATAGTTTATAAAACTTTGTAGTATTTACAGATGAAATAGTTGCATATATTTCCGCGGAAATAAGAATACTAGAAGATTTGTAGCCTTGCAACAATACGGAAACATACGGAAAGCAAAATTTATTTAAATTAGAGTCAAAATATAAAGCGTCACACGTGTAACATGGAAAATTTTCACTTCTAATACTGTTTTCACACAGAAACTTAATGATCTCATTTCACCTGCTAATGAAATCGTAAATTTTTTGCTTTCACATAGAAGTAACTGCTCGATTAGTATGAAGGATGAGACAGACAATCATGGCGGAACGATACAAGGTGGGAGCATGGTGACATACCTACAAACAAAAAAAATTCCATGTACTTGTAAATTCGATGGACAAATGTCAAAATCGTACTGCGCCGGCAGTTGATGTATCAAATCAAATAAAAAAGGTTATAATCAGCTGTTCGATGCGGCCACCTTGTATCGTTCCGCCATGCAGACAATGACATTTGCTTTGAAAACTAAGAAGCGGAAACGGAAGCGGAACGCTGCCAACAGAGTTGCATTGGGCATTCGATTAGCTACTAATGAAATAATAATAGATTCGAATTTTGTAGGGAAGATTGAGCTCAATAAGCGTCTTAATGTAGAAAATTGCCTTTATTATTCAATAAGCCGTCTGTGTGAAATTAGTATAAGGCTGTTTACACAAATCCATTAGGGCAAAATTATATAAACGCTTTGGTCGCTTCAAAGCAAAGATAACGTCCGGCGTTTCATTGTTTTTCGTATGGCGTTGTCGAAGCGTAGGCACGCAACCAAAGCATTTATGTAAATTTTTCGATACTTCGCCCGACAGATGAATTAATGAATGCAACAGAACCAAAGCGTCTGTGTAAATCCGCCTTAATTTTTGTAGCTGTGAAAATCTCCTGCAAATAAAATGGTGCTGTAAGTGCAAACAAATGAAACTCCTATATGACACTACGTTATTTTCTTTGTATTTTCTCTTATATTTTTTGTCGAGGGAGCCAATAAGGTTTCAGTACTGGTGTAAGTGTGTGAACTCTATTTAAAAAAACTAACGAAATACAAAAAAATACAACGTAGTTCATTAAAAACAAACAAGCCAGTTTGTATTTCGATAGGGTTTTTTGACATTAGGCCGTTTTTTCTTTATTTTTTCTGACAAATGAAAATTTTGTTTTTAGTTTCAAAATTTTGTGCATAAAAACACAACTAAATTCAAAGTGTAAATTGTGTGTGCAAGTGAGTTTTCAATAAGTTTACATTTTTCAGTTTTCATAGTTAAGGAATTGACCTCCAGATTCTTGTGTTACACAAATATAGTGAACTTGGGTATAGAAATTCAAATTAAAAAGTTTTTCACAATAATTTGAAAAACTCTACGTTTTCTCTGCTTTTTACACTTAAAGGAGTAAATGCCAGAGTCAGCAACTAATAGCGAAAAACCTGACCACAATATTAGACCACCAAAAAGTTTTGTCATAAACAATTATCAAAATGTGGCAAACGAGTGGAAATTGTGGCTTCAACAATTCGAATGGTACTCTATCGCGACAGAACTGGATACTAAAAAACCAGAAGTGCAGGTCGCAGTATTCATGGCGTCTGTAGGAAATTACGCAGCAGTAATTTGCAATACGAACATATATACTATATTGAAATAGAAATTGTTCAGAAAATAAGATTCATGTACAGAACATGTAAACATATTAACCAACGTCACAAAATTTTAGTGTATCGTTCAATTATTGAACCACATTTTATCTACTGTCCTACAATCCTACTGTTGCGAATGAAATGCAAATTAAAAAATTGCAAATACAATAAAACAAAGCAATGCGCTTCATTTTACGATGCCCTCCTAAAACAACAAAAATTATAATGCTGAATATGTTGAATTGGCTCAGTATAAAACAGTCAATTACTTATTTTACATTGAAGTTTATACACCATGCAAGATTGGTAATAAAATAAAATATAATTGTTATGTATTCATGTAGGGTTAAGTAATTATAACATCTCGGTAACTCTGTTACCCAACTTTATTATCGATAAATCTATATCATATCTTGTAGTCACATTATCAGACCAATTCTAAATATTCTCGCGGAATTTTGTTCTCGCGGATTTTTTTATACCTGCGGAAAAATTCCTCCAATTCTGTTCTCCTAGGGAGAAGAATAATTGGGGAATAGGAAATTCGAATTTTCGAAGTCAGCTGTTTTGCCAATTGAAATTTTGTTGCGCATTTCTATTTTTGCTTAAGAAATTGAAAAGTTTAATTATTGCTGCGAGTTTGTTTAAAATTTAGAGATAAAATATGAACAATACACAATATTGCATTTCATATGGAATTGACTAAAATTAGTAATGAATAGGTGCCACCGCAACATCGACAAAGGAGCATAAGAAGAAGCAGACGGCGGGATAACACAAATCCGTTGGAGTTGTCTTCTTCCATTCAGCAAAGCATTTTTCTGGCGGGCAAGTCGAGTTGAATTCGTCTTTCGTCATATGCCAAAATCTATTTAAGCCTTCTTAAAAAATCCTTGCACAATTTCTGGATGGCTGCATCAAATATACCAAGAGCTCTTCCGTTGCTTATGATATACTTTTCGACTTAAAATGTACATATTTTAGCACAAATTTGTACAAATAAGTTTCTTAAAAGAACCATTTTTCTTTAATTATTTTGATGCATTCCCTTTAATTTAACAAGTGAAAAAACTCCTAAGAAATGGCAGAGAAATCTCCCCCTCACTCACATTCATAGTACCTACTTTTCTCCCGTAACCGGTATCCGCTTTGTCGAACATTGTTTAGAATAGGAGGAAAGGGAGAAGTGAAAAAACACAAGGAATTTTTATTTAGAATACGAGGAATGGGAGAAGGAAAAAACTCGCACGGAATTTTCGTTTAGAATTGGGCTGTATATAATTCTTACAATAAAGACTTCTAGAATATAACAGTGGTGTCAGAAGTGGGCACTATGAGCGTCGACAACCAGCAACTAACCACAATTATGAATGCGCTGACGGCAGCGATTCGTGGAGCGGTGAAACAAGCTTCCCAACAGGCTGGAGCAGCTGCTGAAACAAATTCTTCATCCCCACGAGTACCGCCATGTGCAATGACTGGCTTCAAAAGCGGCGAAGGGGCAACAGTACACGAGTATTTCACTCGTTTTGAGTGGGCACTGCAATTAAGTAAAATTCCAACGACGGAGTACCAAAACTATGGCCGAGTACACATGGGCACGGAACTGAATACAGCACTTCGCATTTTAATAAGTCCAAAGCAACCTGAAGAATTACAATACAACGAAATTAAAGAGGTGCTAATTAAACATTTCGACGGCAAAAGAAATATATACGCTGAAAGCTTCAAATTCGGCAAATTAAAGCAGGAAGCAGGTGAATCGATATCCACGTACACACTACGATTGAAGCAAGCAGCAACCTTTTGTGATTATGGCGCGTTCCTAGATAGGATGCTTACAGGTATGGAGTCACGCAGTATCTGTGACGAAATTATCACAAAACAACCGAAAAATTTCTCAGAGGCGTATGACATTGCATATTCAAAAGAACTGACCCAACGAGCCACGGGTATGGTAAACGCGACTGAAGGACTGGAAACAGAACCGACACACAAAGTGGGACTGACGTCTATTAAAAAGAAGCCTAACAAGAATACAAACTCTTCACTAACCGGGACTTGCTTTGGATGTGGAGATCAACACTTACGCAAAGAAGGCAAATTCAAAAATGCCAAATGTTTTACATGCGGAAAAACGGGCCACATAAGCAAAGTATGCCGGTCGAGTGGTAAACAGATATCTGAACTCGAAGAGACAAATGAATGTGAACCACTACAAATTTTACGTCAAGAGGGTAGCGTCAATGCTATGAATACTTTCGGTAGAAAAATGATTACAATGCTAATTGACGGAAAGCAAATACAGTTGGAGTTAGTACGGGTGCTCCCTGCAGCATAATAAACACGAAATTATTCCGCAAGTTGAAGCTGACAGCAAGGTTGAAGCCAACGGACCGCCAGTTTTCAAGTTACACGGGACATAAAGTTAATTGCATTGGACGTGCAGTTGTCAACGTAACATACGGGAAAACCACACGCAAACTAAATATATATGTTGTTGAGGGACTCTCGTTCACAGAGTGGATTTCACATTTCATACATGAAATCAATTTCACTGAAATGTTCGCATCAGATACAACAACAAACCCTACAGACACATCATTTCCAAAAAATAGTTCAATAAAAACAGTTTCATAGCAAACAGCTGACCTCGCTGGAAATGAGAGACTACGCTTGCAACAGATTTTGAGACATTGGGAGGCCGCCTTTGGTTCGGTAGCAGGAACGTTTAAAGGCCCTGCAGCAAAGGTGCACCTTAAACCAGATGCTAAACCCGTATTTGCACCAGCGAGAGAAGTTCTTTCGCATTACGAGATGCATATTCTAAGGAAATTTACGCAAAAATCGCTGCAGGTTTCTACGAACGGATCGAGTATTCTGAGTGGGCATCTACTACACATGTAGTTACAAAGAAAAATGGTGGAATACGTATAACTGGGAATTACAAGCCAACTGTCAATCCGCTTATGATAATTGATGAGTATCCAATTCCCAAAGCAGAAAACATTTTTAACCAAATGAAAGGCGCCACAGTATTTGCTCATTTGGATGTGACCGACGCATACTACTCACACCTACGAATCGATCAAGAGTTTGCCCATGTACTAACACTGAACACTACAACGCACGGGCTCATTCCTCCAACACGTGCAGTTTATGGTGCTGCTAACATACCTGCAATTTAGAAGCGCACGATGGAAACGACAGTACAAGACATACCAAACGTTAGAAATTTTTTCCACGATATCATCATATACGCCAAAAATATCAATGAACTACTAACAACGTTGGATCGGACGTTAGAGAAACTCACAAAACTCGGGTTCAAACTAAATAAATCCAAATTTGTATTTGCTGATTCTGCAATCGAGTTCTTGGGGCACAGGATCCTTGCCCAAGGCATGCACAAATCAACCAAGCATATCGACGCTATACTACATGCACCGAGACCCACAACAATCGAGCAACTACAACTATTCCTAGGTAAGGCAACATACTATTATAATTTTATACCGAATTTAGCAACACCAGAAAGACCATTACGTGATATTATCAAAAAAGGTAAGTTTTATTGGCCACGGGCCGCCGAATCGGCGTATAAGAGCATAAAGCAAATTTTGGTTTCACCACAAGTGCTAATGCCGTATGACCCAGCACTCCCACTAGTATTAGCAACGGATGCGAGTAAAACAGGCTTAGGTGCTGTGTTGTCGCACCGCGTAGACAACAACACGGAACGAACAATTGCATATGCGAGTCGTCCCATGAGTCAAACAGAACAACGCTACTCCCAAATTGACAAAGAGGCACTTGCAATTGTATGGGCCGTGCAAAAGTTTTTCAAATACTTATATGCGAGACATTTTACATTGATAACAGACAATAAACCGCTGGCTCAGATATTACATCCAACGAAATCCCTGCCGGTATTATGTATATCGCGAATGGCAAACTACGCTGATTTCCTGAGCAACTTTAACTTCGATGTCTCTATAAAAAAATCTAAGGAAAATGGTAACGCAGATTACCTCTCCCGCTTACCGGGTTCAACAAATAAGCTAAAGCAACACAGCACGTTATGTGGTGATGATAATTTTATGATACGGCAGATTAGCCAACTACCAGTTACAGCTCCGCTTATCGCCCAAGAAACCCGTAGGGATCAAAGTTTGGGAAAAACACTTCAAATACTAGAAAAAGGCCAATGCCTCGCCAGAGCGGGGTACAAAGCCCCAGAATGCCAGTAACAAGTATCATTTGGCTGTCTTACATTCGAGCATCGAGTCGTTATTCCTATGAAACTTTGAAAGTTATTACTTCAAGAATTACACAAGGCACACCTGGGTGTTGTTAAAATGAAAACAATCGCACGTTATTTTATATACTGGCCAGGTATCGATAAAGACATCGAGAATTCGGCTAAATCATGCGAATGTTGCGCAAAAAATGCGAATAAACCACCGAGGATCACCAACCATCATTGGGAGTACCCAAAAGGCCCATGGGAACGAATTCACATCGACTACGCAGGACCTGTCGAAGGTATGATGCTGCTCATTATCACCGACGCTTACTCCAAGTGGCTCGAAGTCAAGACTACGAAAATAATGACCTCAACCGCTACAATTGCCCTGCTGGATGACGTATTTGCTGCGTATGGGGTCCCGGAAGTACTAGTTTCTGACAACGGAACGAATTTCAAGTCTGCGGAGTTCAAAGAATTCTTAAGCCAACCAGGCGTCAAATACCATAAAACTACGGCCCCTTATCACCCAGCCACAAACGGTCAAGCGGAACGCAATGTGCAAACGGTGAAAAATGCCTTAAAAGCGATGGGGACCACAACGAAAACGTTATAACAAAATATAAATGAGTTCTTACGACAATACAAAAATGCTCCACACAGTACAACAGGCAAATCCCCAGCAAAACTGTTCTTAGGGCGACGACTACGCACGCGCCTAGATTTGATTCGAAACAGTTCATCCAGCAAGAAAACGGGTGTCGCAAATTCGCAACTGGCGATTCGGTGTATTTCCTTTCCGGAAATCCACAGCAGAACAAGTGGCTGCGCGGTAAGGTAATAAGGCGTATGGGTGATCTGCACTACGAGATCTTATTCAATAAAAAGTACTACAAGAGGCATGTAAACCAAATACGGGCCATTACATCTTCCTGAGAAAACTCAAACATCGAAGGACACAGCAGCGCCATCACCGGTCATTCCAACAGCCCTCAGCACCATCCATACAAGCCGGTGAATACCATCCTCTAGTCTAACTAATAGTCCTTCGTCGCCATTGACGAAACCAGCCTCTCAACAATATACAAATACGTACATATATTAAGTATATCCCCCCAAAAAATTTTGGTGGCTTCCGCCAAATCCAAATTTCTCCCGCCAGAATTATAATTTCCCGCCAAAAATACCTTTATATATATATATATATATATATATACATTCTCACCCCCATATACACCTGTACGTAAAAGCGGGGCATTAAAAAATTTCGAGGCAAATCACCCACACACTTGCACAAAGTTACCTCATTGCCCTTTAATACTTGAGTCCCTTGCGGTATAATTTAAATACATATCCCCACATTTACATTGTTGGCGATACCCAGCAAAAAATTCAGCCACATTTGCATTGCTTGAAATACCCAGCAGCAAATTCGACAACCATGTTCCATTGAAACTCAAGGCTGCTACACACAATAATACCCCTTGGTTTAGTGCCAATCTAAAACACTTAATTCACCAGCGTAACCTTGCTTACTCACGATGGAAAAGATACAAAACCCTGGAGGCTCACAACTGCTTCAAAGCAGCTAGGATCGCTGCAAACAAAGCCATTAGATCAGCTAAGCAGACATTTTATAATAGCCGTGTTTTTTAACACGCGCGTATACGTTTCGTTTACTTACTTACTTACTTAATTGGCGCTTAACCGTCTAAACGGTTATGGCCGTCCAACAAGGCGCGCCAGTCGCTCCTTCGCTCCGCCAACCGGCGCCAATTGGTCACACCAAGGGAGTTTAAATCGTTTTCCACCTGGTCCTTCCAACGGAGTGGGGGCCGCCCTCTACCTCTGCTTCCATAGGCGGGTTCCGATAGAAACACTTTCCTGGCCGGAGCATCATCTTTCATTCGCATAACATGGCCTAGCCAGCGCAGCCGCTGCGTTTTAATTCGCTGGACTATGTTGATGTCTGCGTATAGCTCGTACAGCTCATCATTAAATCTTCTTCGGTACTCGCCATCGCCAACGCGTAGAGGTCCATAAATCTTTCGAAGAACTTTTCTCTCGAACACTCCCAAAGCCGCTTCATCTGCTGTTGTCATGGTCCATGCTTCTGCCCCATATAGCAGGACGGGTACGATAAGTGACTTGTAGAGTATGATTTTCGTTCGCCGAGAGAGGACTTTACTTTTCAATTGCCTACCTAGTCCAAAGTAGCATTTATTGGCAAGATTGATTCTTCGCTGGATTTCAGTGCTGATGTTGTTGCTAATGTTGATGCTGGTTCCCAAATAAACGAAGTCTTTTACTATTTCGAAATTATGGCTGCCAACAGTAGCGTGGTTGCCAAGGCGCATATGCGCTGACTCTTTGCTCGATGACAGCAGGTACTTCGTTTTGTCCTCATTCACCATCAAACCCATCTTTACCGCTTCTTTTTCCAGCTTGGAGTAAGCAGAACTAACAGCGCGGGTGTTTAGGCCGATGATATCAATGTCATCAGCATATGCCAGTAATTGCACGCTTTTATAGTATATTGTTCCAGTGCGGTTAAGTTCTGCAGCTAGTATAATTTTCTCCAGCATCAAATTAAAGAAATCGCACGATAGGGGGTCACCCTGTCTGAAACCTCGTTTAGTTTCGAACGGCTCGGAGAGGTCCTTCCCAATTCTGACTGAGCTGATGGTGTTGCTCAACGTCATTTTGCACAGCCGTATAAGTTTTGCGGGGAAACCAAATTCAGACATAGCGGCATATAGGCAGCTCCTTTTCGTGCTGTCGAAGGCGGCTTTAAAGTCGACGAAGAGGTGATGTGTGTCGATTCTCTTTTCACGGGTTTTTTCCAAGATTTGGCGCATAGTGAAAATCTGGTCGATGGTAGATTTACCAGGTCTGAAGCCGCACTGATAAGGTCCAATCAGCCGGTTCACGGTGGGCTTCAATCTTTCGCACAATACACTTGAAAGGACCTTATATGCGATATTAAGAAGGCTGATTCCACGATAGTTGGTGCATTTTGCAGTATCCCCCTTCTTGTGGACTGGGCAAAGAACACTTAGATTCCAACCGTCGGGCATGCTTTCGTCCGCCCATATTTTGCTAAGAAGCTGCTGCATGCGCCTTACCAACTCCTCGCCGCCGAACTTGAATAGCTCCGCAGGCAATCCATCAGCGCCCACGGCTTTGTTGTTTTTCAATCTGGTTATTGCTATTCTAACTTCGTCATAATCGGGCGGGGGGACATATATTCCATCATCATCGATTGCGGGATCGGGTTCTTCATCTCTGCGCGGTGAATTGCTGCCTCCATTTAGGAGAGCAGAGAAGTGTTCCCTCCATAATCTAAGCACTCTCTGGACATCAGTTACAAGGTCGCCGTTTTCATTCCTACGTTTCGTTTGCGCGTGTTAAAAAACGCCTATCTTCGCTTAGATAATGCTTAGGAGACCCATCTAGCGGCTGTGGTAAAACAACTAGCTACAGCAACAGGGTGTAGCGAAAAGCGGAGACGCAACGCTCTGATGGCCATAGGGTATAACATATAGCTGAATCAGTTGCGATGAATTGTGGACACACATATAATACATAGAATTAGTGTACAGGGTGAAACAAAGACACATATTTCAGTTACATCTGAGTATAATGCGTATTGAAATTTAGTAGGACAAAATTTATGCGCAGCAATTTCAGAGGTGTATTTATAGTTTGTCTCTTAGCAGTCAATATAAAGTTTAAGCGTAAACGGATATACGCGTGTTAAAAAACACGGCTAATAACAAGTTTAGTGCTGCTTTGAGTTCGAAGGAAACCTGGAAGTCGATTAAACATATGGGTATCGGAAAATCCAAATGCGATATTTCTGTCCTCCCTGATGTAGACATTAACGATATAAATATAAATTTTGTAAATCTGCCAATCTCAACTGACAATATATGTGCTGACAATTATTGTATTCGCGCTAATGTTGATTTTGGTCCTCTTGAGTTTGCTAGTGTCGATGATTGTGATGTCGTTCAAGCAATTCTTTCAGTAAAGTCTAATGCTATGGGGTTCGATGGTATATGTCCGAAATTTTTAAAAATAATTCTTCCTAAAATCCTTCCTCACTTAACCTACTTGGTTAACTCTGTGCTGACGTCCTGTGTATTTCCCAAATGTTGGAAAGTTGCTAAGGTAATCCCAATCCCCAAGCAAAACAAGGAGTATAGACCTATAGCTATTCTGCCTTTTCTTTCCAAGGTCGTCGAACGAATTTTGCATTGCCAGATAAATACTTACATATGTGCAGGATAATAACCTTCTCACAGATTCCCAGTCTGGATTCAGGTCAAATCGTAGCTGTAAAACGGCGCTCCTATCGCTGATAGAGGATATTCGAGAACAAGTTGACAAAAATTTTACTGCTTTCCTGACTCTTCTCGACCATTCAAAAGCGTTTGACTCGGTCGACCACACCGTTCTCTGCAAGAAGCTGGACAACCTATTTAATTTCTCCAACTGTGCAACAGCCCTAATCAGATCGTATTTGGCCGACCGAACTCAGGCAGTAAGTGTTGGTAGCAGAAAGTCTGACTTTGTCAGTGTTTTAAGAGGAGTCCCACAAGGCTCAATCCTTGGTCCCCTGTTATTTGTTTTGTATATAAACGATTTGCCTGGTGTTCTCAAGTATTGTAATATTCACATTTATGCTGACGACGTACAATTGTATATGTGCTGTCCTAGTGATCGTACCAGTTCATGTATTAATAACTTAAATTACGATCTGTGTCAAATTGGTACGTGGGCTTCTATGAACGGCTTATGTCTTAACCCTAAGAAGTCGAAATGTATAGTCATTCATAGAAGGTCACGAGATAAAAGTGGAATGGAAAATTTAATTTTAGACAACACTATTATAGAATACGTTGACACGGCAAAAAATCTAGGTGTAGTTTTTAACAAAACATTGACATGGAAAGATCACATCTTCCGCACAGTGGGAAAAGTGTATGGGATGCTTCGTACACTCTGGCTTACACAATATTTTACTCCGTTACATATTCGTCTACTAATAGCAAAAGCGTACTTAATACCTACGCTGCTTTATGGTTGTGAGGTTTACTCTAATTGTGACTATGTATGTAACTTAATGTTGTTTATAACAACATTGCTAGATACGTCTATGGGTTGAAAAGACTTGACCACGTCTCTCATCATGCTTACAGGTTGCTAAACATTTCTTTCGATAACCTTATTAAACTTAAAACGCTCACTACGCTACATAAATTAATATATATGAAGGAACCTGACTATCTGTATCGGAGGCTAAATTTTCTCCAGTCGTCTAGATCTGTTTTCCTTACCCACTTCAGACATCGTATGCTAATATCTGATCGCCAGTTCTTCATTACTTCCATACGTCTTTGGAACTCGCTCCCTTCTAGACTTAGGCTTATAAGCAATGCTCTGCTCTTCAATAAAGAATTGACAAGTTTCTATAATAACCTAGACAATTAAAATACTGATTTCTTCTAAGCAAATGTACTCTATCATTCGTTTATTTTATTTATTTACTATTTATTAAATATATTATTT
Source organism: Eurosta solidaginis (assembly GCF_040869045.1). NCBI lineage: Eukaryota > Metazoa > Arthropoda > Insecta > Diptera > Tephritidae > Eurosta > Eurosta solidaginis. The sequence goes on along the minus strand of NC_090319.1, from coordinate 97,922,807 downwards.
ATTGTAACCTTTTCTTAGCCATAGTCATGAGCTTTAAGTTTCAAGTTTAAATTGTTCCTATTTTATGCCTTTTACCGACTAGCACTATAAAATAATTTTTGTCAAATTGTTGTGCTGGGATGAATTGCCTAATAAATACAAATACAAAATTCGGTAGCTCATTCCAACTGGTCCCAGACTACTCCCAATTCAGTCTAACTGGTCCTAGCCTACTACACTCTCGACCAATAGGAACACCTATCCCTTTGGTTTTCCCGTAGAAATAAACACTCGGCAATCTCCAAAATAACCAAAATAGCTAAAATAAAATTAAGCAAGTCCCTCTTCAGAATGGCTAGCGTGGTCGAAAGTAAATTTATATCCGAAACGGATCTCTTTTCGGATTACTGCTCTCGGTTCGGTACAACCGACATCCAAGATAACACCGAGGCATCCCTAAAAATAAAAGACAAAAATATCGATGTGTTCTGGGAAAGGCTACAGAGCGCATATGACGCTGTCGTAGAGTCAGATGACAACGACCTTCCCGACGACTTTAAGGCCTCAGCCTTCAGCAAATACCGCGCCTGCCTTATAGCATATGAAGACACAGAGGCAAGAATAGGCGATCAGCTCCAGCTAAGGGTACTAAGCAATCCCGTCCCCGCTACAACCACCACTCCCCAAGAAAATTCCGGGATGCACCTCAAAGTACCCGCCTGTGACACCGAAGTCTTTTACGGGAGTTATGATCAATGGCCGTCCTTCCGTGACATGTTCACAGTGGTCTATATCAATCACCCGAAACTCTCAAGCGCCCAAAAATTGTACCATCTCAGGTACAAAACCAAGGAAAAGCCGGCCAGATAGTAAAGCAATTCCCACTAAGTGATGCCAACTATGCTCTGGCTTGGGAAGCTCTGAAATCCCGATATGAAAATAAAAGAGTCCTGGTCGACAATCAAATCCGAATTCTCATGAATCTAAAAGCAATTCAATCGGAAAACAGTGATGAAATCCAAAGATTGCAATCCTCTGTAAACAACTGCCTCCAGATATTAGCAACCCAACAAGTCTCGACAGAGAGTTGGGATCCCATTTTAATTTATTTAGTAACGTCCAAGCTCCCGGAAAATATTGTTGCGCTTTGGGAGCAATCTTTAAGCTCCAGACGAGAGCTACCGAACTGGTCCCAAATGGAACAGTTTCTGACTACTCGCTACGAGATAGTGGAAAGGGTGGATCAAAGGCGACCAGCCAAACCCCGATATAATCCACCCTCCACCAACGTCTCAAGGCCTTCCCCAAGTCAGAACAATCCCCAGTTCAGGCAGGCTCAAACCCAAAACCAAAGCCGCAACCCCCCGCAGAACAGCAACTATACCCAAAATCGCACAAATGTTCATGTGGCCGAGTATCAGAAAATCTACGCCTGCAGAATGTGCAAGCAGGCCTCCCACACGCTACAAAGCTGCTTGCATTACAAAAAGCTGGCAATCCCTGAACGGAAAAAATTCGTGAGAGAAAACAATATGTGCGAAAACTGCCTGTCCCAAACCCACCTCTTAAAAGATTGCACAAGCACAAGAACGTGCCTCTACTGCCAAGGTCGCCACAACTCCACCCTCCACGACGCCGGAGTATCTCATAAAACCAATGGCCCTCGGAAAACAACAGCTCAAGTAGCAACTAGTCAGGACGTTACCAACCCAGATCCCAACGAGGAACTTCCCACCACCTCAAACGCTGCCCGCATCCAATCTTTGCGTGCAGAAAATGATAGCAAGATCATTCTCCCCACAGCGATAGTGTCCATAGAACACCGAGGGGTCTGCTTCAGGCTCAGAGCCTTAGTGGATCAAGGGTCAGAGCGTAGCTTCATCTCATCAAAAGCTCAAATCAAGCTAGGCCTCACATATACCCACTCGCTATTTGAAATATCGGGCATGGGAGGCGGAGTAGTACAAACCTCCAACAAGTTATGCTCACTGACCCTAGTCTCAAATGACCACAAGGTGAAAATAAAGGCCCAGGCAATAGTGCTAGTGCTCGGCTTACTAGGCAACTCCCAACACTCAGGCTAAATAACGACCAAATGCGTAAATGGTCACACCTCAAGCTAGCAGACCAGAATTCTCAGAATCCCTCCCAAATCGATCTGGTGTTAGGCAGCGATCTCATCCCTCAAATCATGCTTGTAGGGACTTTGTTAATATATTTATTATTGTTTGTTAATATTTACTTTATAAATTTTAACTTTGTTATTTGAGATATTTTAGATTTAGGTTGTTTTTGAATTTATGTTTTTCAAAAGAAAATTTTAGACTTTTATATTGATTCAATTTTGTAACAGAAATAAATAGTTTTTGGAAATACAAGAAGTTAATATTTTAATATTTATTAACCAACTACAATGCTAAATGGCATAGAAAAGATCTCGCCCACACTGCTAGTACAAAACACAATATTTGGCTGGATAATAAGTGGCCAAACCCCCGAAAAGGTCGGATCACACTCCTCTCAAGCGTGGGAAGTGACGAATGAACAGCTAAGACAATTCTGGGAAATCGAAGAAATACCCAAAACGCGAGTGGAAACCCCAGAAGATAAAATGTGCGAAGAATTTTATCAAAGCACTACCACTCGCATAGATGACGGTCGATACACGGTCCGGATCCCATTTAAATCAACATTCCCGAATGATATCGACCTAGGTCAATCCCGTACTGCAGCGCTACGACAGTTCCACGGCATGGAGCATACTCTCTCAAAAAAGGGCGATCTCAAGCAGCAATACGACCAGGTACTCGAAGAATATCTGTCCCTAGGCCACATGGAAGAATGCAGTCCCAATGAAATAGAATCCCTGGGTAAATACTGCTTATGTATCGGACCAACCCTCCAACCCGATCTCCGACTTCTGTTGTTAAAATGGCGAACATATAAATATGTGTTTAATGGCGATGTCGAGAAAATGTACCGCCAAATTTTCTTGCACCCCGATGACCGAGACTACCAACGGATAATATTCCGAACCCCCGAACATAGTCCAATCAAGGACTACAAGTTGAAAACGGTCACCTTCGGGGTTAACTGCGCGCCTTTTCTGGCTATTTGCACCCTACACGAGCTGTCAAAAGATGTAGCCGATTCCCATCCACGCGCAGCTCCAATACTAAAATCCGAGACGTATGTTGACGATATTTTATCTGGCAGTCATGATCTCCAATCAGCCGAGCAATCCCTAACAGAGACTATAGACGCTCTCAATTCAGCCGGCTTTCCCCTAAAAAAGATCACGCCCAACCATCCCGACATCCTCCAAAAAATATCAAAAACTGATCTGCTGGAAACAAACTTTCTCGAGTTCGAAAAGACTAGCACCGCCAAAATCCTGGGCATCCAGTGGAACGCCCTAACGGATACATTCTCGTATACCGTCGACTCAAATCCGGCATCCACTGCAGCCACGAAGCGGCAAATTTTCTCCTCCATTGCGAAAGTTTTCGATCCCGCAGGGTGGCTGACGCCCATAATGATCCAAGCGAAGATGCTCATGCAAGAATTGTGGTTAGACGGGACCGAATGGGACGAGAAGGTTAAACCAATCCTTCTAGCCAAATGGGCGCAGTTCTCTCAAAATCTTCCCTCTATCTCAGCCATCCATATACCCCGATGGATGAATTTTACGCCCGATCAACACGTTGAGCTCCACGGATTCTGCGACGCCTCAGAAAAGGCTTATTGCGCAACCCTGTACCTAAGAAGCACCGTCGGTACTCGGGTCCACTCTCACCTTATAGTGTCCAAAGGCAAAGTGGCTCCTCTCAAACTATTAGTTTGCCACGCCTGGAGCTATGCGGAGCGCTCTTATTAGCAAAATTAGTCGCAGTAGTTCAACCCCATCTCGGCCTAAGTAAAAAAAAAATTAATCATGTGGTCCGATTCGGAAATCGTGCTAGCTTGGTTGGAAAAGCCACCCCACTCGTGGAAAACATACGTCTCTAACCGAACAGCGCAGATTATAGACCTCGTTGGAAATGTCCCTTGGCGACATGTGCGAAGCAAAGACAACCCCGCGGATCTTGGAACCAGAGGATGCAGCCCCGACGATCTCGCTAACTCATCGCTATGGTGGAATGGTCCAGAGTGGCTTTCCCGACCCCCCGAGGACTGGCCAACACCAACGGCCAGAAATATTGTACCCCCCGAGCTTCGCCGAGTCTGATCACTGCATGCAGCGGAAGAGTCAGAAGACTTCTTAGAACGGTTCTCCGCCTACCCCCGCGCCCTACGCGTAATAGCGTACGTGTTGAAATTTGTAACTCGGCTACGAAATGCTGTAGGGTCCCGCCCTCTCTTACGCCGACGTCATGCGCGCGAAAATCCGTCTGCTGAGCTTGACTCAGTCGAGATTCTTCGCTTCCGAAAGAACCTCCCTCGAAAATTCAAAACCAATCGGAAAGCGAAGTCCCCTACGGGCACTTGACCCCTTCCTGGATACAAACGGGATTCTCCGTGCCAACGGAAGTTTAGTAAACGCCGACATGACATACAATGAATGTCATCACATCATTCTCCCCGAAAAGGCTAGATTTACTACCCTTTATTTAAGGTTTTTGCACGAGAGCTTCCTCCATGCGGAAGGCCGCCTCCTGCAACAAGCTATGAGGCAGGAATTCTATACCCCCCGACTCAAACCTCAGCTGAAAAAATGTATTTTCCAATGTAAAGTCTTCACCATCCATAAGCTTCAAACGCAATCCCAAATAATGGCAGCTTTACCCCCCGAACGATGCACTTTCGCGCCGCCCTTCACTACTACTGGCGTAGACTTCGCCGGTCCGTTCCAAATAAAAGCTTCGATGCTCCGATCTCCAACACTCGTAAAAGGCTATGTGGCCGTTTTCGTTTGCTTCACCACCAAAGCGATCCATTTGGGATTGTGTTCGGATCTCACCAGTAAGGCTTTTCTCGCTGCCTTCGCCCGGTTTGTAGGGCGTCGAGGGTACCCGAAACAAATGATGAGCGACAACGGCACAACATTCATTGGTGCTAAGCGAGCTACCGAAGTAGAGTTCGTCACCTTCCTCAACGAAGTCTCGACAGATATTGTCCAAAAGTATGCGCCACAAGGCATCGATTGGAACCCCCCGGCGCACCCCACATGGGCGGATTATGGGAATCTGCCGTCAAAAGCTTCAAACCCCATTTTAAAAAGGTCGCCGGAACACACAGCTTCACATTTGAAGAATTCTCAACGTTATTAATTCGCAGAGGCCGTACTCAATTCTCGTCCTATCTCCCCGCTTTCCCAGGACCCAGCGGATCTCACCGCCCTCACACCTGGCCACTTTCTCCGAGGCGCACCTCTTCTCGCCATCCCCGAACCAAACTATGAACACCTCTCTTTTATCAACCGTTGGAAACGGTTGAAATTTTTACATCACCAATTCAGCAAGCGGTGGAAGAATGACTATCTCATGGAGTTACACAAGCGTTATCGATGGCAAACCGCTCAACCTCCCCCTAAAATCGGCGATCTAGTCGTCATCAAAGAAGACAACCTACCCCCTACCGAATGGCGCCTAGGACGCGTGGAAGACACACATCTAGGAAGAGACGGCCATATCCGAGTAGTCGACGTACGCACCCAGAATGGCGTACTCACAAGGCACATCACAAAATTGTGCTTTCTAACGCCCTCTGAGCCTGACTCAGGCCCTCAATGCTCAGTAGCATCCCCAGAACATAATACAGTCCAACTCCCTGTGCTATCGTAAAATCAACAGAAACAACCTTAACCCCAGCCAACATTCACTCCCAACCTCACGAGTGAATAAAATTTTATTTTATCCTATCTTCCTCAGATGGATCGCCAACGCCCTCCAGTCCCCGCACCACGCCGCTCGCTAGCATCACAGGTGACAGTGCCCACATCTCGCCAACAACGTGCCGAAGTCCTGCCCGACTACCGACGATGCCGTTTATGCATGCGACCCCATGCACTATCAATGTGCTCCGTGTTCGCTGCCATGCAGCCCCAACAACGTTGCCTTGGTTGCACGGGCACACAATTATTGCACAAACTGCTTGGCACTGTCACACGCCACACGCGCATGTTCATCCAGCGAGCGCTGCCACGTCTGTGAACTCCCTCACCATACGTTGTTGCATCGAGACAGCGGGATCCGCCAAACCCCGAATACCGAGCAACCACCAAGGCGCCACCGCCATTCATCGCGCCGCCACAGGCCACGCCACCGCAGCAGTGGGAACGTCCAGCCACCACAACGACAACCCGCTGCAAGAACATCCAGCGTCCGCCGTAACCAACGCGTACCGACGGTGCCCAATCGCACTGTAAGATGCACCGCCACCGGCCTACGAACCTCAACGTACAAAAGCAAAGTGGGCAAAATCCTCATTAAGGAAGCAGTTAGGGCGTTGACCGAGCTGCAACATACGTTAGGCGCTTAGTACGCCTAGGCGGGATAGGCCAATTTTGAAGAAGCTTCGCGGTTTGCTAATTTTCTATGATATTGTGAAAAAGGTCGCCTGTGTATGCAAATCAAACTCTCTGACTCTTCCTGAGTTTGTAACATAATCATTATACCTTTTTCTGAAAACCCATCGCCAAACGCGCGTGAACACAACCAAAGTAAATATTTAGCCGCCCACGGATTAAGTTTGGTTTTGATTGTCGAGTAGAGACAAATCAGTGCAAGCATATTTCAAAAAAAACTCGCTCGTTGAATTTTTAAATATCTATCTCTATAAATAAAGTTGTAGCACATATTGTGTGAAGTTGAGCTTCGTGAGCAAAACTAAAACGATTTCAATACCTAGAAGAGTAATTGGATAAGGAATAAATTTTATAAAGTTAAGCGCACTACGCCATAAAGTGAAACGAGAAACCCAATTGTTTCATTCGAATAGAGTGTGAATATATAGAAATTCTCCCCAGGAGCGCCATTTCCGTCGTCTTGAAGACAAGAGTTTGCCGCAGACATCAGCGCAGGTATCACCGTGCAGAGAGTGAAGCAGCGACAGCCAGCACAACATAACCAACCCTCCAGCGCACCATATCACCAGCAATACGGAAGGCCCTACTAGTACTGATTTTCCAATACCAACCGGTGAGTGCCAGCCTCTTAAACAACTAAGTTCGACCCATTTAACCATCATTAGCAGCTTGAACGCAGACGCAATTGGTGTCAACTCATGAAGGAAGCTTACAACGTTTAATAGAGCATTACATCTTCCTGAGAAAACTCAAACATCGAAGGACACAGCAGCGCCATCACCGGTCATTGCAACAGCCCTCAGCACCATCCATACAAGCCGGTGAGTACCATCCTCACGCGCCGAACGAAATAATGCTGGCACAGGTAGAGTTAAGTTATATTTAGAACTAATTTACCATTTTAAGTCAGCCAGTAGTAAGCAGTTAGTTGTAAACGTTCAGTTTTAATTAGTGAGTAAGAAAGAAAGGTCTTACGACCAATAATTAAATTAGTGAATAAATAATAATAAAGGTATTGAGACCCAAAAAAAATTATTTTTTTAGTAACTTTAATAACGGATACAATAATTGGCGCCCGAGCTAAAAGGCTTGGTTTGGTAAACTTATAGTGTTGGAAAATCGGTATTAAGCTTAATAAAGTGCCGCGAAGGAAACTGTTATCTCAAAATTCCAAAAGTGCCACCACTATAGCATTAACTTTCAAAAAGTGCCACAATAGAAAGAAAACCGGTCGAAAATTAACTTACAAAAGTGCCACAATAGAAAGGAAACTGGTCGAAAGAAAAGAAGGAAAAACTTTCAATAAGTACTACAAATAATAAAGTGCTACGAAAGGAAAAACTATCCCAGTCTGTGTTACTAAACGATACCTATAAAAAAGAGGCGTGAAAGGTGTAGTGAAAACTTACAAACTTCCCGGACGCCCCGACGATATCAGCCAAGGAGCCACCCCCAGCAACAAGGTATAAGCCAGTGTACCACGAGTACCGCCAGGAAAAGCGAAGAATACATACTTATCGAGATGGACCTGAAATTAATGTAGGAAAATATATATTTAAGTTAGAAATATTAAAAAAAAAAATTGTAATCTACTAAATTTTGAAATTTCATTTTAAAAACGAATATTTGAAAAATTTAGAAAGTAACGAGCGAAACAAATTTTTTAAGACAAAAGGAAAATATTGAAAACTAAGTAACTTTCAAAAACATTTACAGTAATTAAAAATTATAAAAAATAAGAGAAGTAAAATACTACATAAAAAATTACATTTTGAAAATTTGTCGAATTTAGAATAAATCTAAAATTACGAAATTCGAATACTTATTGTGAAAATTACTCAAAAATTTAAATAAGTTAGAACTAATTTAGAATTTAATAACTTAGATATTTCATTGAAAGAAAAAAACTTTTAAAAGTGAAAGTGCGGAAATAAAATTAAAAAAAAAGAAAAAATTTAGGAAAGTCCTTCTTAAGACAATGTTGATTTTTTTTTGTGATTTAAGATCAGTTAAAGTCCAGGAAATCAAATCCCTTACCGAAGAGAAAAAAAAAATCTAAAATTCCTTACAATGTCAAATCCAAACAATTTGATTAGACCCTCAATGCTTGGAGCTAACCCTCCTGCTGCACCACCAGCACCGCCAAGCCCTAATAACCAAATTTCACCAGACTTGGTCAATATGATAAGAAGCATATCCATAGCCATAGAGGCAAGCGTGCCTAATTTAGTACAGAGTGTCCTTAACAACAAAACAAATCTTATCATAACTGATCAAACTATAGACGCCCAATTCCAAAATAATATGAGTGAAATGGATAAGATTCCAGATGTTGTACGTTCATTGAGAGAATTCTCAGGAAATGCCTCAGAGTTTAGCTCCTGGAAAAAGAGTGTTGAAAGAATTTTGAGAATTTATGAACCCTCAAAGGGCACACCTAGATATTTCGGCATTTTGAATGTCATTAGGAATAAGATAATTGGAAAGGCAGACATAGCCTTAGAATCGTGCAACACCCCTTTAGATTGGACAGCAATTTCCCGATGTCTAACTACCCACTACGCCGACAAACGAGACATAGGCACTTTAGAGTACCAAATGACATGTCTCATACAAGGACGAATGTCCATTAATGAGTTCTACCAGAAAGTATACGGACACCTATCACTACTTTTAAATAAAATAGGCTGTATGGAGATAGGTGAAGAAGCAGTTCACCTGTTAACTGAGAATTACCGAGCTAAGGCCCTCGACACCTTCGTCAGAGGACTTTCGGATGATCTCCCCAGGTTACTTGGCATAAAGGAACCAAAGAGTTTGTCAGAAGCCTTACACCTTTGCCTGAAGTTCGAAAACCAAAACTTCAGGGCATACCACGCGAGCAACAAGATGTCTAACTCCCGTCAACAAAGCTTTAATTCTCCGAATCCACGACAGCAGCCCTTCACGGTAAAATACCCCCAGCCGCAATCTTACCAACAACTCCAACCACAATCAAGGTTTTATCCCGAACTAGCACACCTACCTCAACCCATATCAAATCCCATTCCACAAAACTATCATCAGCAAAATTTGAATCCTCCCAACTATCAGCTATACGCCAACCAAAACCCAAACCAGGTAAATAGATACCAACCACAAAACCCTTTTAACCAACAACACCGTGCTGATCCAAGACCACCTAAACCACCTCAACCCATGGACGTAGACGAAAGCGTCAGGACAAGAGCGGTAAATTATATGAACCGCCCTAAAGCCGAATAAATTAGCAAACGGCCACCTAATACATCAATGATAAACCATCCCCCTATCAAAGTTCAAAGGAACTTTCACATAAACACCGACGGAGCGACGGATAGCCAACACTACCATAACCAACACTACCAGGACCAATACTACCAAGACCAATACTACGAAGATCCAAACGACCACAATCAGAACACAACCTGTAGCATTATACGTCATACCCACTGTAATGTAGCATTATGCTTCATACCATTGCCATTCATTACGTTGCTAAACAAATTTATACCCCCGGCGCACCCCACATGGGCGGATTATGGGAATCTGCCGTCAAAAGCTTCAAACCCCATTCTAAAAAGGTCGCCGGAACACACAGCTTCACATTTGAAGAATTCTCAACGTTATTAATTCGCAGAGGCCGTACTCAATCTCGTCCTATCTCCCCGCTTTCCCAGGACCCAGCGGATCTCACCGCCCTCACACCTGGCCACTTTCTCCGAGGCGCACCTCTTCTCGCCATCCCCGAACCGAACTATGAACACCTCTCTTTTATCAACCTTTGGGAACGGTTGAAATTTTTACATCACCAATTCAGCAAGCGGTGGAAGAATGACTATCTCATGGAGTTACACAAGCGTTATCGATGGCAAACCGCTCAACCTCCCCCTAAAATCGGCGATCTAGTCGTCATCAAAGAAGACAACCTACCCCCTACCGAATGGCGCCTAGGACGCGTGGAAGACACACATCTAGGAAGAGACGGCCATATCCGAGTAGTCGACGTACGCACCCAGAATGGCGTACTCACAAGGCACATCACAAAATTGTGCTTTCTAACGCCCTCTGAGCCTGACTCAGGCCCTCAATGCTCAGTAGCATCCCCAGAACATAATACAGTCCAACTCCCTGTGCTATCGTAAAATCAACAGAAACAAACTTAAACCCTGCCAACATTCACTCCCAACCTCACGAGTGAATAAAATTTTATTTTATCCTATCTTCCTCAGATGGATCGCCAACGCCCTCCAGTCCCCGCACCGCGCCGCTCGCTAGCATCACAGGTGACAGTGCCCACAGCTCGCCAACAACGTGCCGAAGTCCTGCCCGACTACCGACGATGCCGTTTATGCATGCGACCCCATGCACTATCAATGTGCTCCGTGTTCGCTGCCATGCAGCCCCAACAACGCGCCTTAGTTGCACGGGCACACAATTATTGCACAAACTGCTTGGCACTGTCACACGCCACACGCGCATGTTCATCCAGCGAGCGCTGCCACGTCTGTGAACTCCCTCACCATACGTTGTTGCATCGAGACACCGGGATCCGCCAAACCCCGAATACCGAGCAACCACCAAGGCGCCACCGCCATTCATCGCGCCGCCACAGGCCACGCCATCGCAGCAGTGGGAACGTCCAGCCACCACAACCGCCACCCGCTGCAAGAACGTCCAGCGTCCGCCGTAACCAACCGTGCCCAATCGCACTATAAGATGCACCGCCACCGGCCTACGAACCTCAACGTACAAAAGCAAAGTGGGCAAAATCCTCATTAAGGAAGCAGTTAGGGCGTTGATCGAGCTGCAACATACGTTAGGCGCTTAGTACGCCTAGGAGGGATAGGCCAATTTTGAAGAAGCTTCGCGGTTTGCTAATTTTTTATGATATTGTGAAAAAGGTCGCCTGTGTATGCAAATCAAACTCTCTGACTCTTCCTGAGTTTGTAACATAATCATTATACCTTTTTTCTGAAAACCCATCGCCAAACGCGCGTGAACACAACCAAAGTAAATATTTAGCCGCCCACGGATTAAGTTTGGTTTTGATTGTCGAGTAGAGACAAATCAGTGCAAGCATATTTCAAAAAAAAAAAACTCGCTCGTTGAATTTTTAAATATCTATCTCTATAAATAAAGTTGTAGCACATATTGTGTGAAGTTGAGCTTCGTGAGCAAAACTAAAACGATTTCAATACCTAGAAGAGTAATTGTATAAGGAATAAATTTTATAAAGTTAAGCGCACTACGCCATAAAGTGAAACGAGAAACCCAATTGTTTCATTCGAATAGAGTGTGAATATATAGAAATTCTCCCCAGGAGCGCCATTTCCGTCGTCTTGAAGACAAGAGTTTGCCGCAGACATCAGCGCAGGTATCACCGTGCAGAGAGTGAAGCAGCGACAGCCAGCACAACATAACCAACCCTCCAGCGCACCATATCACCAGCAATCCGGAAGGCCCTACTAGTACTGATTTTCCAATACCAACCGGTGAGTACCAGCCTCTTAAACAACTAAGTTCGACCCATTTAACCATCATTAGCAGCTTGAACGCAGACGGAATTGGTATCAACTCATGAAGGAAGCTTACAACGTTTAATAGAGCATTACATCTTCCTGAGAAAACTCAAACATCGAAGGACACAGCAGCGCCATCACCGGTCATTCCAACAGCCCTCAGCACCATCCATACAAGCCGGTGAGTACCATCCTCACGCGCCGAACGAAATAATGCTGGCACAGGTAGAGTTAAGTTATATTTAGAACTAATTTACCATTTTAAGTCAGCCAGTAGTAAGCAGTTAGTTGTAAACGTTCAGTTTTAATTAGTGAGTAAGAAAGAAAGGTCTTACGACCAATAATTAAATTAGTGAATAAATAATAATAAAGGTATTGAGACCGAAAAAAAATTATTTTTTTAGTAACTTTAATAACGGATACAATAATTGGCGCCCGAGCTAAAAGGCTTGGTTTGGTAAACTTATAGTGTTGGAAAATCGGTATTAAGCTTAATAAAGTGCCGCGAAGGAAACTGTTATGTCAAAATTCCAAAAGTGCCACCAGTATAGCATTAACTTTCAAAAAGTGCCACAATAGAAAGAAAACCGGTCGAAAATTAACTTACAAAAGTGCCACAATAGAAAGGAAACTGGTCGAAAGAAAAGAAGGAAAAACTTTCAATAAGTACTACAAATAATAAAGTGCTACGAAAGGAAAAACTATCCCAGTCTGTGTTACTAAACGATACCTATAAAAAAGAGCCGTGAAAGGGGTAGTAGAAACTTACAAACTTCCCGGACGCCCCGACGATACCAGCCAAGGAGCCACCCCCAGCAACAAGGTATAAGCCAGTGTACCACGAGTACCGCCAGGAAAAGCGAAGAATACATACTTATCGAGATGGACCTGAAATTAATGTAGGAAAATATATATTTAAGTTAGAAATATTAAAAAAAAAAAATTTTAATCTACTAAATTTTGAAATTTCATTTTAAAAACGAATATTTGAAAAATTTAGAAAGTAACGAGCGAAAAAAATTTTTTAAGAAAAAAGGAAAATATTGAAAACTAAGTAACTTTCAAAAACATTTACAGTAATTAAAAATTATAAAAAATAAGAGAAGTAAAATACTACATAAAAAATTACATTTTGAAAATTTGTCGAATTTAGAATAAATCTAAAATTACGAAATTCGAATACTTATTGTGAAAATTACTCAAAAATTTAAATTTTTTAGAACTAATTTAGAATTTAATAACTTAGATATTTCATTGAAAGAAAAAAAACTTTTAAAAGTGAAAGTGCGGCAATAAAATTAAAAAAAAGAAAAAATTTAGGAAAGTCCTTCTTAAGACTATCTTGATTTTTTTTTTGTGATTTAAGATCAGTTAAAGTCCAGGAAATCAAATCCCTAACCGAAGAGAAAAAAAATCAAAAATTCCTTACAATGTCAAATCCAAACAATTTGATTCGACCCTCAATGCTTGGAGCTAACCCTCCAGGTGCACCACCAGCACCGCCAAGCCCTAATAACCAAATTTCACCAGACTTGGTCAATATGATAAGAAGCATATCCATAGCCATAGAGGCAAGCGTGCCTAATTTAGTACAGAGTGTCCTTAACAACAAAACAAATCCTATCATAACTGATCAAACTATAGACGCCCAATTCCAAAATAATATGAGTGAAATGGATAAGATTCCAGATGTTGTACGTTCATTGAGAGAATTCTCAGGAAATTCCTCAAAGTTTAGCTCCTGGAAAAAGAGTGTTGAAAGAATTTTGAGAATTTATGAACCCTCAAAGGGCACACCTAGATATTTCGGCATTTTGAATGTCATTAGGAATAAGATAATTGGAAAGGCAGACATAGCCTTAGAATCGTGCAACACCCCTTTAGATTGGACAGCAATTTCCCGATGTCTAACTACCCACTACGCCGACAAACGAGACATAGGCACTTTAGAGTACCAAATGACATGTCTCATACAAGGACGAATGTCCATTAATGAGTTCTACCAGAAAGTATACGGACACCTATCACTACTTTTAAATAAAATAGGCTGTATGGAGATAGGTGAAGAAGCAGTTCACCTGTTAACTGAGAATTACCGAGCTAAGGCCCTCGACACCTTCGTCAGAGGACTTTCGGATGATCTCCCCAGGTTACTTGGCATAAAGGAACCAAAGAGTTTGTCAGAAGCCTTACACCTTTGCCTGAAGTTCGAAAACCAAAACTTCAGGGCATACCACGCGAGCAACAAGATGTCTAACTCCCGTCAACAAAGCTTTAATTCTCCGAATCCACGACAGCAGCCCTTCACGGTAAAATACCCCCAGCCGCAATCTTACCAACAACTCCAACCACAATCAAGGTTTTATCCCGAACTAGCACACCTACCTCAACCCATATCAAATCCCATTCCACAAAACTATCATCAGCTAAATTTGAATCCTCCCAACTATCAGCTATACGCCAACCAAAACTCAAACCAGGTAAATAGATACCAACCACAAAACCCTTTTAACCAACAACACCGTGCTGCTCCAAGACCTCCTAAACCACCTCAACCCATGGACGTAGACGAAAGCGTCAGGACAAGAGCGGTAAATTATATGAACCGCCCTAAAGCCGAAGAAATTATCAAACGGCCACCTAATACATCAATGATAAACCATCCCCCTATCAAAGTTCAAAGGAACTTTCACATAAACACCGACGGAGCGACGGATAGCCAACACTACCATAACCAACACTACCAGGACCAATACTACCAAGACCAATACTACGAAGATCCAAACGACCACAATCAGAACACAACCTGTAGCATTATACGTCATACCCACTGTAATGTAGCATTATGCTTCATACCCACTGTAACACACTTGCAATAATACTCATCATAAACTCCAAATATATTTTAGTAATAATCATATTACAATATTGTCCAACATAAATTATTGAACTAATCCAGACGGTTAACCAACATCAATGGAATGCCGAATATGAGACCCATATCCATTTACAGCTAATAAATTTTGAGTATACATACAAACATACAACCCATTGTGGGAAAATACCAAAATACTCAAATTGATCTGCTGACGTTGCTAAACAACATGTACAAACCTACATGTATGGAGCCATGCATACAAAACTACATGTATACAAACAGCCCTATTCTGTGCACTTGACAAATTCACCAGCCTTTTCGCTGACAAATTGTCAATAAGTCAAACGCTCTTGATAATTTAATTTATACGGATAAACTTAAATTAGAATTCTGTTATTGTGCGATCGAGAGAAAATGGAAGATTTATTACTTTTGCTATTATTGTGGGAAGATCCTCTGGGGATATTGGGGGTAATTTCAGGACGGTTTTGGGGACTCCCTCGGGGTCATTTGGGGGACATTCCGGGATGGTTTTGGGGTTTCCATTGGGTGCTCCCGGGGTCGTTCCTGTATTGTTTTGGGGACTCCCTCGGGGTCATTTGGGGATCATTCCGGTACAGTTTTGGGGACTCCCTCGGGGTATTTAGGGGTCGTTCCGGGATGTTTATGGGGACTCTCTCGGTGTCGTTTAGGGGTAATTTTGGCATGGCTTTGGGGACTCCCGCGGGGTCATTTGGGGATCATTACGGGGAGGTTTTGGGGAGTCCCTCGGGGTCATTTGGAGATCATTCCGGGACGGTTTTGGGGACTCCCTCGGGGTCATTTGGGGGCCATTCCGGGATGGTTTTGGGGACTCCATCGGGTCCTCCCGGCGTCATTTAGGGATCGTTCCGGTATCTTTTTGGGGACTCTCCCGAGGTCATTCCGGAAGGTTATTTGGGGGTTATGTCCCCCAAATGACCCCCAGAGAGTCTCCAAAAAGATCTCGGAACGACCCCTAAATGACCCCTGGAGGACCCGATGGAGTCCCCAAAACCATCCCGGAATGGCCCCCAAATGACCCCGAGGGAGTCCCCAAATGGATCCCGGAATGACCCCAAGTGACCCCGAGGGAATCCCCAAAACCATCCCAGAATTCTCCCAAATGACTCCGAGGGAGTCCCTAAAAACATCCCGGCACGACCCCAATTCACCCTGGGAAGACCCCGAAGGAGTCGCCAAAACCACACCGGAAAGACCCCGAGGGAATTCCCATAAACATCCCGGAACGACCCCTAAATGACCCCGATGGAGTCCCCAAAATCATCCCGGAAGACACCCAAATTATCCCGAGAGTCCCCAAAAGGATCCCGGAACGACCCCCAAATGCACCCGATGGGGACCCCAAAACAATCCCGCAATGTCCCCCAAATGACCCCGAGGGAGTCCCCAAACCCGTCCCGGAATGATCCCCAAATGACCCCGAGGGAAACCCCAAATGCCCCGAGGGAGTCCCCAAAGCCATGCCGAAATGACCCCCAAAAAACCCAGCGGATTATTTTGTCCTATTCCAATTTCGGGGTTAGAAGCATAAAATGAGACATATCGCTCCAATTGCTCATGCGTAGCACGTTCCACTTTTGATTTCTTTGAAAAAACTATGATTTTAAAATATTTATTACAAAAAATTAAGAACAATATTTAACTCTTACGTTTTTTCCATTTCGGGATTGTTGCACTAAACCGTTGATTTAAATGAAAATAAAATACAGTCCATTAAAATAATAATTTATAAAATAAAAAAAAATAATAAATTTAAAAAATGCTTGCTTGCAGTGGGCTTTGAACCCGCAACCCCAAACGTGTGAGTCGGGTACGTCATCCACTGTGTCACGACTCATACACCTATAAGCACATCAAATTACTCCCTTATAACTCACATTAAACTGCTCGCCCTCAACTGCCCCACGCTTAGCTAATTTAGTTCACCCCAATATGGTGAAAAGCACAGGTCGTAGAGCTTTTTAGAGTTGTCAAGCTATGCACAGAATAGAAATATTTGTCAACTTGATAAAAATCTTGATTATTTGTCAACTTATTGACAATTTGTCAAGTACACAGAATAACCCCGAAAGACTGTATACAAACGTACATGTATGCATACTCCATTTCCTATGTACTTATTTTTAGTTATTAGTATTAAGATATTTATGAATGTATAGGTTAAGTCAATTACTATAAAAGACAAGAATTTATTTAATAAAGCGAAGATTTAATGTCGCACCATCAAACGTGCAACGTCTTTTAATTCCTAATAATTCATGGCGATCCTGCCAGCCTGATCTTTAATTAGCTGAAAATTTGCTCTTAAGCAAAATTCTCTAGATCTCGCTGAAGGGAAGATCCTGCCAGACCAGATTTAATATTGGCAAAACTGCTAAGAATCTAGCTGGAGGAGACCGTGCAAGATTTAAACAAAAAGTAAATTCATTAAATTCTGCCAATAAGGCAAAAGGAACAAATTTCCTTTTTAAGAAATTTTGATTGCCACGTTCAAAAATCGAGCGAAAGGAGCGCGCAGGTGAAGTGGAATATACACCCAGAATAAAAGCATTAAGCGTGAAGTGAAAGGAGCGCGCAGGTGAAGTGGAATATACACCCAGAATAAAAGCATTAAGCGTGAAGTGAAAGGAGCGTGCAGGTGAAGTGGAATATACACCCAGAATAAAAGCATTAAGCGTGAAGTGAAAGGAGCGCGCAGGTGAAGTGGAATATACACCCAGAATAAAAGCATTAGGCGTGAAGTGAAATATATACCACAGGATCCCGGCATTGGACGTGAATAACAAGCTGGACAATTAAATAAAAATGCCTTAGAATAAGTATGTATATAAAATTTAGAATCAAGAGAGAGAGTTTTTGCTTAGGATTTTTTTTGAAAAAAAATGGAAAATTTAAACTAAAACAAAAGTATGTACGAATAACTTCTTTGGACCTCGAAAAAAAAATTGATAGTATAAAAAACTAAATTGTTAAAATTTAAATTAGGAGGAAAATTAAAACTACTTATTGAAAAAAAAGTAAAAACTTCTTATTCAAAAAAAAAAGCTAAAATGCTAAAAATCCTAAATTAAACTTTTATAACAAAAAAAAAATTCAAGTAAATTGGAATGTTTAGGAGACCTCTGTAAAATAGTAAATCAACTTCAGACAGTCCACCTATCCTCTAAAGAAAGCCCATAGAACATTTTTAAAAATCACCATAACTACTAAAATGCAAAGAAAATCCTCAGATCTTCCTCTCTATTGGTGGGACGAAAATACCCGACACACTTGGGACCTACCCAAAGAACTAGGTTTATAGAAATTGTGGAAGATAATAGGTATGGAAAGGGAACCCACAATTGAGGACATTATAAATCCCACTACCAAAGAAGAAGAAATAATGCGTATGATGAGGAAAGTGTTCCCCAACAATGCCAAATGCTAAGTAGCATCAAAAAAAAAAAACGCATTTTCAACCTAAAAATTAGCAAAAAGATTGAAGCCCAATGTGGCGTAGAAAACAAAAAAATAATAACAATAAACAATACAAAAATAATGTAAACAATACAAAAATAATATAATAATAATTTTTAAAAAATTGTACAATTTTTCCAACAACTTTTATGTCAACTAAATAAGGAACAAGTAAGGAAGGCTAAGTTCGAGTGTAACCGAACATTACATACTCAGTTGAGAGCTATGGAGACAAAATAAGGAAAATCACCATGTAGGAAAATGAACCTAGGGTAACCCTGGAATGTGGTTGTATGACATGTGTATCAAATGGAAGGTATTAAAGAGTATTTTAAGAGAGAGTAGGCCATAGTTCTATGGATGGACGCCATTTAGGGATATCGCCATAAAGGTGGACCAGGGCTGACTCTATAATGTGTTTGTACGATATGGGTATCAAATGAAAGGTGATAATGAGTATTTTAAAAGGGAATGGGCTTTAGTTCTATAGGTGAACGCCTTTTCGAGAAATCCCCATAAAGGTGGACCAGGGGTGACTCTAGAATATGTTTGTACGATATGGGTATCAAATGAAAGCTGTTAATGAGTATTTTGAAAAGGAGTGATCCTTAGTTCCCTAGGTGGACGCCGTTTCGAGATATCGCCATAAAGGTGGACCAGGGGTGTCTCTAGTTGTACGATATGGGAATCAAATGAAAGGTGTTACTGAGCGTTTTAAGAGGGAGTGGGCATTAGGTCTATAGGTGGACGCCTTTTCGAAATTTCGCCATTAGGGTGGGCCAGGGGTGACTCTAGAATGTGTTTGTACGATATGGGTATCAAACGAAAAGTGTTACTGAGCATTTTAAGAGGGAGTGGGCATTAGGTCTATAGATGCACGCCTTTTCGAGATATCGCCATTAGGGTGGGCCAGGGTTGACTCTAGAATGTGTTTGTACGATATGGATATCAAATTAAAGGTATTAATGAGGGTTTTAAAAGCGAGTGGCCCTTAGATGTATATGTGAAGGCGTTCTCGCGATATCGACCAAATGTGGATCAGGTGATCCAGAAAATCATCTGTCGGGTACTGCTAATTTATTTATATATTCAATAACACTAACAGTATTCCTGCCAAGATTCCAAGGGCTGTTGATTTCGCCTTGTAGAACTTTTTCATTTTCTTCTACTTAATATGGTAGGTGTCACACCCATTTTACAAAGTTTTTTCCAAAGTTATATTTTGCGTCAATAAACCAATCCAGTTACCATGTTTCATCCCTTTTTTCGTATTTGGTATAGAATTATGGCATTTTTTAAATTTTTCGTAATTTTCGATATCGATAAAGTGGGCGTGGTTATGGTCGGATTTCGGCCATTTTTTATACCAAGATAAAGTGAGTTCAGATAAGTACGTGGGCTAAGTTTAGTAAAGATATATCGGTTTTGCTCAAGTTATTGTGTTAACGGCCGAGCGGAAGGACAGACGGTGGACTGTGTATAAAAACTGGGCGTGGCTTCCACCGATTTCGCCCATTTTCACAGAGAACAGTTAACGTCATAGAATCTATGCTCCTACCAAATTTCAAAAGGATTGGTAAATTTTTGTTCGACTTATGGCATTAAAAGTATTCTAGACACACTAAATGAAAATGAGCGGAGCCACGCCCATTTTGAAATTTTCTTTTATTTTTGTATTTTGTTGCATCATATCATTACTGGAGTTGAATTTTGACTTAATTTACTTATATACAGTAAAGATATTACATTTTTTGTTAAAATTTGAATTTAAAAAAAAATTTTTTTAAAAAGTGGGCGTGTTCTTCATCCAATTTTGCTAATTTTTATTTAGCACATACATAGTAATAGTAGTAACGTTCCTGCCACATTTCATCATGATATCTTCAACGACTGCCAAATTACAGCTTGCAAAACTTTTAAATTACCTTCTTGTAAAAGTGGGCGGTGCCACGCCCATTGTCCAAAGTCTTACTAATTTTCTATTCTGCGTCATAACGTCAACCCATCTACCAAGTTTCATCGCTTTAACCGCCTTTGGCAATGAATTATCGCATTTTTTCGGTTTTTCGAAATTTTCGATATAGAAAAAGTGGGCGTGGTTATAGTCCGATATCGTTCATTTTAAATAGCGATCTGAGATGAGTGCTCAGGAACCTACATACCAAATTTCATCAAGATACCTCAAAATTTACTCCTGATTATTTTGATATATGGAAGTCTATATCTATCTCGATTCCTTTATATATGTACAACCAACCGTTATCCAATCAAACTTAATATACTCTGTGAGCTCTGCTCAACTGAGTATAAAAATAATAAAAATAAAAAAGAATGCTTAAGATAAAGAATACAATCAAAAATTGTATTAAAAATTCAATTTAGTTCAACTCCCATAAAAGTAGAGGAAAATCTCAAAATGTCTTGGTGGACAAAAATAGCCCATGGCATTATGGTAGCCATAGCTGGCTACGAAGTAGGAAAAGAAAGCTCTGAAATAAGAGATAATAAAATAATCAAGTATGAGCCATCAACTAGGGTAGATACAGAAAGTACTCCGAACATCCCAGATGTTTGGTTAGCAATTATAGGTTGTGTATTCATGCTATTGATCATCACAATAGCTATGATGCTCAAAAACTATATAAAGCACCAATTTAGGCAGGTAAAACCCGCCACAACTCGTGTCTAACCCATTACCAGTACCAAACCAAAGCTGAGGAAAAGCGATAAATTCAAATAAATCTCAGATAGTAAACCTAAAAATGTCACAATCGACAGTAAAAGCAATACTGCCTAAAGTTAACAGCAAATCAAAAAAAAATTTTTCGCATAACTCCTTTTATGGCTCCTGACAAAAATGGTCATGAAGCAATAGGAAATTTTAGGACAGTGGAAATAGGCAAAAACTAAGAAACTTTTAAAACGAGCCCATAACAACAAAAAAAAAAATGATGAAGAATAGTCACAAAGAGGACCTATAAAAATATAAGTGAAGCGCTATACAAATTTGCAATAAGACATGTCGCGCTCGTTTTCATCTTAGGATAGAAAAATGGTAGCGTAGGAAATACAAGAAACCTGATTGTGGATGATAAAATTGACTTAGGACAATTACTTATCAGGCTGTACACACGTTGTACAAATGCCGCCAATCTAGGACTTGGTATTTATAAGAAAATCACAATTGTCCTAAGGGACAAATTGGTGGAAATGATTATTTACTCGAGTAGGCAAATTTAAAATAATAAAAGTATGTACCCAAATTCTCTAAGATCAAACAATTGCACAAACCCAAAAAGGTTGTGAAAGTGACAAATCCCGGTATAAAAATAAATTCTTCATAAAAGTCATGACGATTCTGTCTTGGTGGTCACCGCAGAAATCGCATGACAAATAAGATCAAAGAAATAGCTGGAAAATATGAAATTATGGAAAATAAAAAAAAAAAATAACATTTAAAAATACGAAAATTTTTTTTTGCACCCACTGTACCTTCCACTTATCCATTAATGGAGCCACTACCAATACATAACTGCCCGCTCTTTCATCAGCAACCCCTCTATTTTGTTATGCAATTATTACAGATTTACCTTATTACGAATGAAAAATGTCAAGCGACAAAAAAAAAAAAAAAAAAAAAAATCTTTTCCTTGAATAATATGCGGAATTAGTTTGAAAATAAAATAATATACATTCATTTATTGCCTAGGTCTAATAAGGCCATATTTTTACATATTAGGAAAATAGTTTACTTTAACCCCAATAGATTAGAAACTATTAATAGCAAATTTCTTTTTCTCTAACCCTAGGTAGATAAATAATAAAAATTATTCAATAACTTATTTACATAGAAAAAATTCGATAGGAAAATATTTTGCATAAGTTCCTAAATAATAGTAGGAACTATAAAAATAATTTAGAAAATAATGATAGGAACAATAAAGATAAGGATATAGCAGTCCATACATTCATAACTTAAAGTAAAGAATCATTCCAATTTACACAATTTGTAAAAACATGCCGATTTTTAAGTGAGTCGACGCTCTTAAAGACGGGCTATGCAAAAACAAATTAAAAAATTCTCTATATATAAAAACTCAAACATTTTTTTTTTTGAAAAAAGAACTATACAAAAAAAATATATATATGTAAAATGTAAACATTTTTGAAAAAAAAGAGGATATGCACTAAAATATAACAATAAAAATAGCAAGGTCAGCAAATCGAAAACAAATCAAACAACCTCTTTCACTACAATATCAAGTAACAATAAAATATCAAAATCATTGAAAATATAACAGAGTCTTATACAATTGTTCAGAAAACAATTATATAACACTCTTTTTTCTTTCTTTTTCTACGTCATACCCACTGTAATGTAGCATTATGCTTCATACTCACTGTAGCACACTTGCAATAATACTCATCATAAACTCCAAATATATTTTAGTAATAATCATATTACAATATTGTCCAACATAAATTATTGAACTAACCCAGACGGTTAACCAACATCAATGGAATGCCCGAATATGAGACCCATATCCATTCACAGCTAATAAATTTTGAGTATACATACAAACATACAACCCATTGTGGGAAAATACCAAAACACTCAAATTGATCTGCTGACGTTGCTAAACAACATGTACAAACCTACATGTATGGAGCCATGCATACAAAACTACATGTATACAAAGACTGTATACTAACGTATATGTATGCATACTCCATTTCCTATGTACTTATTTTTAGTTATTAGTATTAAGATATTTATGAATGTATAGGTTAAGTCAATTACTATAAAAGATAAGAATTTATTTAATAAAGCGAAGATTTAATGTCGCACCATCAAACGTGCAACGTCTTTTAATTCCCAATACTTCAAACCTTTAACAACGAAAAGGAAGAACCGCAGTATCTGAGTGATGTACATTTTTTAGATTGAACAGCTCTTCGTTACCCTACTTTAGATGCAGGACGAAGAGCGGCGAAATTTTAAACATTTTAGTGGACACTGGATCTAACAAAAATTATATCCAGTCCAGCTTACTAACAAAATCAATAGAAAACGACAACCTCTTTTTTGCAAATTCTGTCGGGGAAAAAATCAAAATTACCCACCACACATATCTCAACCTCTTCAACTTAGAAAACTACAAGCTTAAATTCTTCTTGCTACCCTTTCATGCAATACTAGACAATGACAGCCTAAAGGAACTCTCAGCGGTCATACATACAAAAGAAAATTTTATGGTTATAGCAAACATAAAAAAAATCTTTATAAGACAATACAGTGTACAATATGTTAACACAATACAAACACATGACCACGGTAGAAAAAAACGAAATTAGACAATTAGCACAGAAACACCGTAATTTATTTGCAGAGCCAAACGAAAAACTAACTTATACAACAAAAGTAGTTGCCGAAATTCGCACAAATTCTGACACACCAATATACTCAAAATCATACCCATATCCTATGAGCCTTAAGCAAGAAGTTGAGACTCAGGTAAACAAACTGCCAGAGGACGGAATAATACGTAAATCAAGATCCCCATACAACTCACCCGTCTGGGCCGTACCTAAAAAGGACGATGCCTCAGGGAAAAAAAAATTTCGAATGGTCATTGATTACAGGAAACTTAATCAAGTAACAATCGCAGATAGGTTTCCAATACCCGAGATAAACGAGGTACTTTCCCAATTAGGAAAGATTGAATTTTCTCAGTGATTGACTTAAAAAGCGGTTTCCATCAAATTCCTCTTAAGGAATCTGACGTGGAAAAAACAGCTTTTTCAGTGAACAACGGAAAATACGAGTTCACGAGACTTCCTTTTGGCTTAAAGAACGCCCCTGCCATCTTTCAACGGACACTGGACGACATACTTAGGGAACACATAGGTAGAATTTGCTATGTATACATAGACGATATAATTATATTTAGAGAGGACGAAAAAACGCACGCTGAACATATCGACACAATTTTCGAAACTCTGAACAAGGCAAACATGAAAGTCCAGATTGACAAGTGCGACTTTTTCAAAAAGAAAGTCGAATTCTTGGGATTTGTCGTCTCCTCTGACGGAATCTCTACAAACCCAGCCAAAGTACAATCAATAACAGACTTCCCCTACCCCAAAACAATTAAAGACTTACGCTCATTTTTGGGTTTATCCGGATATTATAGAAGATTCATCCAAGATTATGGTAAACTAGGAAAACCACTGACATTCCTACTTCGAGGAGAGGAAGGAAGAATGTCTAAAAGCAGTTCGAGGAAAATTCTAATAAATTTGAATGAAAAAGCAAAAGAAGCATTCAATAAAATTAACGCCACCCTCACATCCAAAGATGTTATCCTACAATACCCCGATTACAGTAAAGGTTTCGACTTAACTACAGATGCCTCACAATATGCCATAGGCGCAGTTTTGGAACAAAATGGTAAACCGATCACATTTATTTCAAGAACAAACAACAAAGCTGAAGAAAATTATGCAGTAAATGAAAAGGAAATGCTTGCAATAATTTGGGCTGTAAATTCCTTCAGAAATTACGTATACGGCACATCAAAAGTTATTATACACACTGACCATCGCTCATTTCAAGAACTATTAGATAGATGCACATATGAATATAATTACTCCATACAGTCAGCAACAGGAAAATGAACTATAGAAATATTTTTCGGTAGACGAGTCTCGATAGACCCGAGAAAACATAGAAACCCTTCGGAAAAGACAAGCAAAGGATTTAGAAATCCATAATAAAACACGAAAACCCATTAAGACATACACCCCTGGTGACATAATTTATGTTAGGATTAATAAAAGAATAGGATCAAAACTCACTGCTAGATATAGGAAAGAAATCGTGAAAGAAGATAAATCTAGTGTAGTAATTACTGAAAAAGGACGAATAGTACATAAGAGTAACATTAAGACTTAATATGATTTTAGTAAAATAAGAAATTCCCCCTTCAAAATTCTCTCTTACAGACTTTTCGTGAACCTAGTGTACGCGGATTTTAAAATAATAGATTACTCCAACTTGCAACATTTAATACGGGAAAAACCAAAATTCAAATATGAACTTACAAAATTATACATCAAATAGATCTGGACGTATGCCAAAAGACACTAAATGAACTTAGCCATACAATTAGGACACAAATCAACGAAGAAAACCCCCTCTTGCCCATTCTCAATACAAGATTATTTGAATAGACTTAAACCAAGGAAATTTAAAAGAGCAATTAATGAACTAGGAACCATCTGGAAGTGGATCGCAGGAAATCCCGACCACGACGACCAAGTCATCTTAGAAAATGAAATAAATAATATAGTTGAAAATAATAACCAGCAAGTGGTAATTAATAAAGTAATTTTTGATAAAATAAATGAAATTACAGCAATTTCTAATAAAATCGCGAAATCCATACAAACGGATGAACACACTCAACATAATTTTGCTATTGAAATGAAATATAGGTTAAAAATTATCAAAGAAGAAATAATTAATATAGACTATGAGATACATTGGGCTAAGGCCGGCATAGTCAACTCCTATATATTTTCAAATGAAGAAATTATGTTAATTAAATCAATATACGAAAAAAACAATTTTACCCTAAGTAGTATAGAAGAATCACTATAAATCGCAAGCGTAAAAATTGCAACAAACGATAAAATGTTATTTTACATAATAGGATTACCAATAACAAATGAAGATATTTGCGAGTCAATTTTGAT
Organism: Eurosta solidaginis; assembly: GCF_040869045.1. NCBI lineage: Eukaryota > Metazoa > Arthropoda > Insecta > Diptera > Tephritidae > Eurosta > Eurosta solidaginis. Next base: position 97,896,628 of record NC_090319.1, on the reverse strand, counting down.
AAAACCTATAAAGATAAGAAAATTTATTAATAAAGTTCCTTACGAGGACATTGTAACATGTAATAATAACGTTTTCCATACACAATTGAATCTAAATGTAAAGAAAATAATAATGTAAGAATATGTAACCGTAAGGATATAGTAGACATTAGCAACACTACCTGTGTCCCACCTCTACTGAGAAGCAAGCCAGCTGAATGCGGTTTTCTTAATAACCAGCACATCTCAACCGTAGAAAGCATCACTCCTGGCATCCTACTACTAAATCAATACAACGGCACCATAGATATCGACAACCAAAAAGTAAACCTGACAGGGTCGTACGCAATACAGTACCATAATTCCACAGTTCGCATCAATAAACAGATATATTCTTTTAACGAACTACTAACCAGCAAACCACTACCTGCAATTCTCCAGTCAAATGTCCCGTCAAAGCAAGAAGAAATCCTAAGTTTGGAAATGATGAAAGAACTCCATATAAATAACACAAATCGTATAAATTCATTGCGCACAAAACACAAAGCAGCCATAATCACAAATTTTTCTATAACAATCATGATAATAATCTGCCTAGGAGGACTCATATTCGCACCAGTAACAAGAAGACATTTTACAAAGGAACCAGACGAGTTATCAAGCTACAAAATAAGCATCCAGGTAAACGATAACAAGGAACCTGTAGCATCCGAAATCCCTACCTTAACAAACGAGGACGTTCGTTTTTGGGGTGGAGGAGTTAGCACCAACTAAGTCAACATTCGAGCTGACGCTAATGTAGCTCAGTCAGCAATACGCAGGTTGATGATTTTAAGTCAGTCAGTTGTAAGCAGTTAGTTGTAAACGTTCAGTTTTAATTAGTGAGTAAGAAAGAAAGGTCTTACGACCAATAATTAAATTAGTGAATAAATAATAATAAAGGTATTGAGACCCAAAAAAAATTATTTTTTTAGTAACTTTAATAACGGATACAATAATTGGCGCCCGAGCTAAAAGGCTTGGTTTGGTAAACTTATAGTGTTGGAAAATCGGTATTAAGCTTAATAAAGTGCCGCGAAGGAAACTGTTATCTCAAAATTCCAAAAGTGCCACCAGTATAGCATTAACTTTCAAAAAGTGCCACAATACAAAAAGTGCCACAATAGAAAGAAAACCGGTCGAAAATTAACTTACAAAAGTGCCACAATAGAAAGGAAACTGGTCGAAAAGCGAGTGATACAAGAAAAGAAGGAAAAACTTTCAATAACTACTACAAATAATAAAGTGCTACGAAAGGAAAAACTATCCCAGTCTGTGTTACTAAAAGATACCTATAAAAAAGAGGCGTGAAAGGGGTAGTGAAAACTTACAAACTTCCCGGACACCCCGACGATACCAGCCAAGGAGCCACCCCCAGCAACAAGGTATAAGCCAGTGTACCACGAGTACCGCCAGGAAAAGGGAAGAATACATACATATCGAGATGGACCTGAAATTAATGTAGGAAAATATATATTTAAGTTAGGAATATTTAAAAAAAAAATTGAAATCTACTAAATTTTGAAATTTCATTTTAAAAACGCATATTTGAAAAATTTAGAAAGTAACGAGCGAAAAAATTTTTTTAAGAAAAAAGGAAAATATTGAAAACTAAGTAACTTTCAAAAACATTTACAGTAATTAAAAATTATAAAAAATAAGAGAAGTAAAATACTACATAAAAAATTACATTTTGAAAATTTGTCGAATTTAGAATAAATCTAAAATTACGAAATTCGAATACTTATTGTGAAAATTACTCAAAAATTTAAATAATTTAGAACTAATTTAGAATTTAATAACTTAGATATTTCATTGAAAGAAAAAAAACTTTTAAAAAAAGTGAAAGTGCGGAAATAAAATTAAAAAAAAAGAAAAAATTTAGGAGTCCTTCTTAAGACAATCTTGATTTTTTTGTGATTTAAGATCAGTTAAAGTTCAGGAAATCAAATCCCTTACCGAAGAGAAAAAAAATCAAAAATTCCTTACAATGTCAAATCCAAACAATTTGATTAGACCCTCAATGCTTGGAGCTAACCCTCCTGCTGCACCACCAGCACCGCCAAGCCCTAATAACCAAATTTCACCAGACTTGGCCAATATGATAAGAAGCATGATATCCATAACCATAGAGGCAAGCGTGCCTAATATAGTACAGAGTGTCCTTAACAACAAAACAAATCCTATCATAACTGATCAAAGTATAGACGCCCAATTCCAAAATAATATGAGTGAAATGGATAAGATTCCAGATGTTGTACGTTCATTGAGAGAATTCTCAGGAAATGCCTCAGAGTTTAGCTCCTGGAAAAAGAGTGTTGAAAGAATTTTGAGAATTTATGTACCCTCAAAGGGCACACCTAGATATTTCGGCATTTTGAATGTCATTAGGAATAAGATAATTGGAAAGGCAGACATAGCCTTAGAATCGTGCACCACCCCTTTAGATTGGACAGCAATTTCCCGATGTCTAACTACCCACTACGCCGACAAACGAGACATAGGCACTTTAGAGTACCAAATGACATGTCTCATACAAGGACGAGTGTCCATTAATGAGTTCTACCAGAAAGTATACTGACACCTATCACTACTTTTAAATAAAATAGGCTGTATGGAGATAGGTGAAGAAGCAGTTCACCTGTTAACTGAGAATTACCGAGCTAAAGCCCTCGACACCTTCGTCAGAGGACTTTCGGATGATCTCCCCAGGTTACTTGGCATAAAGGAACCAAAGAGTTTGTCAGAAGCCTTACACCTTTGCCTGAAGCTCGAAAACCAAAACTTCAGGGCAAACCACGCGAATAACCACATGTCTAACTCCCGTCAACAAAGCTTTAATTCTCCGAATCCACGACAGCAGCCCTTCACGGTAAAATACCCCCAGCCGCAATCTTACCAACAACTCCAACCACAATCAAGGTTTTATCCCGAACTGGCACACCTACCTCAACCCATATCAAATCCCATTCCACAAAACTATCATCAGCAAAATTTGAATCCTCCCAACTATCAGCTATACGCCAACCAAAACCCAAACCAGGTAAATAGATACCAACCACAAAACCCTTTTAACCAACAACACCATGCTGCTCCCAGACCACCTAAACCACCTCAACCCATGGACGTAGACGAAAGCGTCAGGACAAGAGCGGTAAATTATATGAACCGCCCTAAAGCCCAAGAAATGAGCAAACGGCCACCTAATACATCAATGATAAACATCCCCCTATCAAAGTTCAAAGGAACTTTCACATAAACACCGACGGAGCGACGGATAGCCAACACTACCATAACCAACACTACCAGGACCAATACTACCAAGACCAATACTACGAAGATCCAAACGACCACAATCAGAACACAACCTGTAGCATTATACGTCATACCCACTGTAATGTAGCATTATGCTTCATACCCACTGTAACACACTTGCAATAATACTCATCATAAACTCCAAATATATTTTAGTAATAATCATATTACAATATTGTCCAACATAAATTATTGAACTAACCCAGACGGTTAACCAACATCAATGGAATGCCGAATATGAGACCCATATCCATTCACAGCTAATAAATTTTGAGTATACATACAAACATACAACCCATTGTGGGAAAATACCAAAACACTCAAATTGATCTGCTGACGTTGCTAAACAACATGTACAAACCTACATGTATGGAGCCATGCATACAAAACTACATGTATACAAAGACTGTATACAAACGTACATGTATGCATACTCCATTTCCTATGTACTTAGTTTTAGTTATTAGTATTAAGATATTTATGAATGTATAGGTTAAGTCAATTACTATAAAAGATAAGAATTTATTTAATAAAGCGAAGATTTAATGTCGCACCATCAAACGTGCAACGTCTTTTAATTCCTAATACTTCAAACCTTTAACAACGAAAAGGAAGAACCGCAGGATCTGAGTGATGTACATTTTTTAGATTGAACAGCTCTTCGTTACCCTACTTTAGATGCAGGACGAAGAGCGGCGAAATTTAAAACATTTTAGTGGACACTGGATCTAACAAAAATTATATCCAGTCCAGCTTACTAACAAAATCAATAGAAAACGACAACCCCTTTTTTGCAAATTCTGTCGGGGAAAAAATCAAAATTACCCACCACACATATCTCAACCTCTTCAACTTAGAAAACTACAAGCTTAAATTCTTCTTGCTACCCACTCTCAAAACCTTTCATGCAATACTAGACAATGACAGCCTAAAGGAACTCTCAGCGGTCATACATACAAAAGAAAATTTTATGGTTATAGCAAACATAAAAAAAATCTTTATAAGACAATACAGTGTACAAAATGTTAACACAATACAAATTCGGGACCAACACATGACCACGGTAGAAAAAAACGAAATTAGACAATTAGCACAGAAACACCGTAATTTATTTGCAGAGCCAAACGAAAAACTAACTTATACAACAAAAGTAGTTGGCGAAATTCGCACAAATTCTGACACACCAATATACTCAAAATCATACCCATATCCTATGAGCCTTAAGCAGGAAGTTGAGACTCAGGTAAACAAACTGCTAGAGGACGGAATAATACGCAAATCAAGATCCCCATACAACTCACCCGTCTGGGCCGTACCTAAAAAGGACGATGCCTCAGGGAAAAAAAAATTTCGAATGGTCATTGATTACAGGAAACTTAATCAAGTAACAATCGCAGATAGGTATCCAATACCCGAGATAAACGAGGTTCTTTCCCAATTAGGAAAGAATTGAATTTTCTCAGTGATTGACTTAAAAAGCGGTTTCCATCAAATTCCTCTTAAGGAATCTGACGTGGAAAAAACAGCTTTTTCAGTGAACAACGGAAAATGCGAGTTCACGAGACTTCCTTTTGGCTTAAAGAACGCCCCTGCCATCTTTCAACGGACACTGGACGACATACTTAGGGAACACATAGGTAGAATTTGCTATGTATACATAGACGATATAATTATATTTAGAGAGGACGAAAAAACGCACGCTGAACATATCGACACAATTTTCGAAACTCTGAACAAGGCAAACATGAAAGTCCAGATTGACAAATGCGACTTTTTCAAAAAGAAAGTCGAATTCCTGGGATTTGTCGTCTCTTCTGACGAAATCTCTACAAACCCAGCCAAAGTACAATCAATAACAGATTTCCCCTACCCCAAAACAATTAAAGACTTACGCTCATTTTTGGGTTTATCCGGATATTATAGAAGATTCATCCAAGATTATGCTAAACTAGCAAAACCACTGACATCCCTACTTCGAGGAGAGGAAGGAAGAATGTCTAAAAGCAGTTCGAAGAAAATTCTAATAAATTTGAATGAAAAAGCAAAAGAAGCATTCAATAAAATTAAAGCCACCCTCACATCCAAAGATGTTATCCTACAATACCCCGATTACAGTAAAGGTTTCGACTTAACTACAGATGCCTCACAATATGCCATAGGCGCAGTTTTGGAACAAAATGGCAAACCGATCACATTTATTTCAAGAACGTTAAACAAAGCTGAAGAAAATTATGCAGTAACTGAAAAGGAAATGCTTGCAATAATTTGGGCTTTAAATTCCTTCAGAAATTACCTATACGGCACATCAAAAGTTATTATACACACTGACCATCGCTCATTTCAAGAACTATTAGATAGATGCACATATGAATATAATTACTCCATACACTCAGCAACAGGAAAACGAACTATAGAAATATTTTTCGGTAGACGAGTCTCGATAGACCCGGAACAATACGAGAATTCACGGCGAGAAAACATAGAAACCCTTCGGAAAAGACAAGCAAAGGATTTAGAAATTCATAATAAAACACGAAAACCCATTAAGACATACACCCCTGGTGACATAATTTATGTTAGGATTAATAAAAGAATAGGATCAAAACTCACTGCTAGATATAGGAAAGAAATCGTGAAAGAAAATAAATCTAGTGTAGTAATTACTGAAAAAGGACGAATAGTACATAAGAGTAACATTAAGACTTAATATGATTTTAGTAAAATAAGAAATTCCCCCTTCAAAATTCTCTCTTACAGACTTTTCGTGAACCTAGTGTACGCGGATTTTAAAATAATAGATTACTCCAACTTGCAACATTTAATACGGGAAAAACCAAAATTCAAATATGAACTTACAAAATTATACATCAAATAGATCTGGACGTATGCCAAAAGACACTAAATGAACTTAGCCATACAATTAGGACACAAATCAACGAAGAAAACCCCCTCTTGCCCATTCTCAATACAAGATTATTTGAATAGACTTAAACCAAGGAAATTTAAAAGAGCAATTAATGAACTAGGAACCATCTGGAAGTGGATCGCAGGAAATCCCGACCACGACGACCAAGTCATCTTAGAAAATGAAATAAATAATATAGTTGAAAATAATAACCAGCAAGTGGTAATTAATAAAATAATTTTTGATAAAATAAATGAAATTACAGCAATTTCTAATAAAATCGCGAAATCCATACAAACGGATGAACACACTCAACATAATTTTGCTATTGAAATTAAATATAGGTTAAAAATTATCAAAGAAGAAATAATTAATATAGACTATGCGATACATTGGGCTAAGGCCGGCATAGTCAATATATTTTCAAATGAAGAAATTATGTTAATTAAATAAATATACGAAAAAAAAAACAATTTTACCCTAAGTAGTATAGAAGAATCACTATAAATCGCAAGCGTAAAAATTGCAACAAACGATAAAATGTTATTTTACATAATAGGATTACCAATAACAAATGAAGATATTTGCGAGTCAATTTTGATAAAACCTATAAAGATAGGAAAATTTATTAATAAAGTCCCTTACGAGGACATTGTAACATGTAATAATAACGTAGTGTATGGAATTGAATCTAAATGTAAAGAAAATAATAATGTAAGAATATGTAACCGTAAGGATATAGTAGACATTAGCAACACTACCTGTGTCCCACCTCTACTGAGAAGCAAGCCAGCTGAATGCGTTTTTCTTAATAACCAGCACATCCCAACCGTAGAAAGCATCACTCCTGGCATCCTACTACTAAATCAATACAACGTCACCGTAGATATCGACAACCAAAAAGTAAACCTGACAGGGTCATACGCAATACAGTACCATAATTCCACAGTTCGCATCAATAAACAGATATATTCTTTTAACGAACTACTAACCAGCAAACCACTACCTGCAATTCTCCAGTCAAATGTCCCGTCAAAGCAAGAAGAAGAAATCCTAAGTTTGGAAATGATGAAAGAACTCCATATAAATAACACAAATCGTATAAATTCATTGCGCACAAAACACAAAGCAGCCATAATCACAAATTTTTCTCTAACAATCATGATAATAATCTGCCTAGGAGGACTCATATTCGCACCAGTAACAAGAAGACACTTTACAAAGGAACTAGAAGAGTTATCAAGCTACAAAGTAAGCATCCAGGTAAACGATAACAAGGAACCTGTAGCATCCGAAATCCCTACCTTAACAAACGAGGACGTTCGTTTTTGGGGTGGAGGAGTTAGCACCAACTAAGTCAACATTCGAGCTGACGCGAATGTAAGGAGCTCAGTCAGCAATACGCAAGTTGCTGGCTCAAAATACTTAATAATAATTTTGAAGCAAACAGGAAAAGGCCCAGACGCCTGATCAGCAAAAACACAAATATTGTGAACGACATCCGGAATTGAATTGGGAACAACATCCGCCATGCGCCGAACGAAATAATGCTGGCACAGGTTAAGTTATATTTAGAACTAATTTACCATTTTAAGTCAGTCAGTTGTAAGCAGTTAGTTGTAAACATTCAGTTTTAATTAGTGAGTAAGAAAGAAAGGTCTTACGACCAATAATTAAATTAGTGAATAAATAATAATAAAGGTATTGAGACCCAAAAAAAATTATTTTTTTAGTAACTTTAATAAAGGATACAATAATTTACATATTTGTTTACATTATGTACTTTCACAGAATAAATTACAATATATCTATGTAGAAACTTATCATGCATAATATGCATATGTATACACATCGTCCCGTTTATTCGTTAACTTCGTATCTACAAGTGAGATATTTTCGGTAAAGCGAACACGGTTGCCACACCATGTTTTCATTTGGGACCAAAATTCATCGAAAAAAAGGACCAAACTTTTGTTTTATTTTATTAGTATAAAATACAAAATCTTAGGATGTTTCCATATAAAATTTCACTAAACATAGTGAAGACTTTCCTTTAATTCAATCTGAACATACAAATATATGTGCATGCAACCGAAAATGGTACTATATTTTGACATAGGATAAGTCTATGCCTTTCACGAACCAAACGCTGTGTACCTAGTTTTGGTCACAAAGCTCTTGGTTCTAGCATTATCTTCACCGTTTAGACGGTTAAGCGCCAATTAAGTAAGTAAGTAAGTTACCAAAGGTGATGCTATATAGCGTAATAAAATTAGCTTAGCGATTCAAGATTAACTAAGCAAACAAACAAAAGAAATGTAACCTCATTTTTCTTTCACTTAGTGTAAATACACTCATTCATTCATACCTAAATATATATGTAAAACCCGCTGCTAGCTCAGAACAGCAAAGAAAATGTTTCATGAATTAATACAGTAACTTAGTAGAAGCCAGACTCTCCTCAACGAGAATATTTTTATTTACCTACAAATAACGTCTTCAATACATATACATATGCGCATATGTACACCTGTACATAATTTTACTACGAAAAGTTATTATTAATGGAAAGCTGCTCTATTTTGCATAGTTCAATGCTCATTGATTTTAATCCACGACGAATTCGCTCTCCTGGCAACTCGCCATATATGTTGGAAACAGTGCAAGTCATATATCAAGTTACGCGTGTAGTTTTGCGGAGGAGGCCTTCTACGCGACGGAGGACACGAAATTGCTGCTTCAAAACGTAAGTTCGTTTGCGATTATCATTAATTTTTCGTAGTACTAAGGCAGAAACGGATGAAAGCTTTTTTTTGCTCTTAGTATTCTTCATAAACTAGACATGTATGCTGTTGAGCCAAATATATATGTTTAAAATGTATATGTTTATACGTATATAGTATATAGGCGATCACTAAATTTACGTTCAGGACGCTAATTCCTTTTGCTTCTTGCGTATTGTCACTGGAGGAGTATCACCAGCCTGCATGCGTACATTTGGGAAGATTTCTAATGACATATTTTGGGACAGGATTGGTGTTATCCCTTCCCCGTCTCTCGAAGTCGAAATATACAAATATATGTATATAAACATGGTCGTAAATAACCGTGCATATTTGATGCTTTACTACTGTTTGTAGGCACGTACGAATAAGCATAAGATCGAATTGAGGTTGGTCAGAAGTTTTATAATTATTACACCCAAAACAAAAGAGTTAGTTATTCTAAATATGATATTATTATGTACTATCTGAGCTGACCGTAATTTTCAAAAAAGAAATAACTTTTTGTTGTTGATGTAACTTTATGCACTCAAAAGAGAAAAACAAATCATACATTTAAGCGAATCATATAAAACATAAAGATACTGTAAGGCCTAGATTAAAATAGTGTTGAAATAAGTTATCAAACAAAAGGAATATGAATTGTTATAAATAAAACTAGCTATGAAGGCTTGAAATCGAAAGTAATGGTCTGAGTTCTTAAGGAATGTGGGTGGTACAGTTATGGGGCTTCATCACCAGCTGAAAGCCATGGAAGGGAGGGCAGAGGGCAGCCGTCCAATATTCATTACGCTGCGAAGGTAAAGTGTTATCTGGGGTTGGATCAGGAGATGTGGAAAAGAATCAGTGAAAGTGTAGGTTTTAGGATTGTTGTAATGTGTGCAAGAGTAATTTGTCTTGTTGACCTCGTTGACGAGGGTGTGCTTTACTCACAGCTGTGTTTAGGGAACTCACGCTGCTGAAGCTCCGGGATTAAGCCAGTGCACACGCCATAGTTGTGGGTAGTAGAAGGGCACTCCCGAATGAGGAAGAAGGTGTCAACGTCAAGGGGTTCATAACAGTCGTGTTTCAAGTGCTGGAAAACAGGACACGATCATCGCGCTTGCCCAAATCCGAAGAAAGTGCTGAAGCGTAAGGACCAGGTCGCTGCCGTATTTGATGAAAGAGCCGACGACTTTACTGAAGTGGACACTTATAATTATGTAAGCATAGAATATAAAGTAGGTAGGAAAGTAGTATCTAATTCAGTGGTGGTTCTTTTTGATAGCGGTGGTCCGGTTAGCTTCATTCGGAAGTCGGACGTCCCAAAACACCTGACAAAAGGAATAATGAGGGGAACAGTGTCTAAATACACGGCGATCGGAGGAAACAACTTGAATTTTCTTGGAATTATTATACTTCCTATAAAATTTAAAAATAAAATAAAAGCTGTTAAACTTAAAATAGTACCAAATGAATATATGTCTTTGCCAGTTATTTTGGGACGTGACTTTTTAGAATTGTTTAACATAAAATTGTTTAAAGTTAAGTTCGATGGACCGGTTAAGAGAGAATGATATGAAACCAAATGCCGAGGAAATAACTAATTTTGTAAGTGTGATTGAAAACCATGCCGCAGTTATCGAAGCCGAAAATGAGCCACAAAGATGCACTTAAGACTATTTTGGAACGGTTGTCTATGCGAGGACTAAAACTCAATCTTGTTAAATCGAAATTTGGATATTGTGAAATAGACTACTTGGGCTATGAAGTATCACAATCAGGTATCAGACCAAATGATTCGCATATTAAGAGTAGACGCGATTTCCCAATACCCGTCAATCAGAAACAACTACAATCTTGTTTAGGACTTTTTTCATATTTTCGTCGTTTTGTCCAGTCTTTTTCGCAAATAGCCAAGCCACTTCAAAACCTTCTTAAGAGAAACTCTGATTTCAATTTCGATGGAAATTGCCTCAATGCCTTTAATGAACTAAAATCTCGACTATCCAACAGTCCAGTCCTTGCAATATACAGCCGTGATAGAGAAACAGAATTGCACTGTGATGCTAGTACAATTGGATTTGGTGCTGTCTTACTACAGAGCAAGCCGACAAAAAATTTCATCCAGTTTCTTATTTCTCAAAGACTGCGTCAATCACTGAATCCAGGTACCATAGTTTCGAACTCGAAACTTTAGCGATTATTTACGCCTTAAGAAGATTCAGAACTGAATTGGAATGTATGCCTTTTAAAATAATCACGGACTGCAACTCATTAGCCATGACTTTAGAAAGCAAGCAGCTGAACTCAAGAATTGCTAGGTGGGCGCTTGAGCTAGAGAACTACAATTATAAAATACAACATAGGAACAGAGCCTCAATGGGACATGTTGATGCTTTAAGTAGGGCAGAGATAGCATTAATTATAGATACTAACGACGTAGAATTTCAGATACAAATAGCACAGGAGAGGGATGAGAATATTGCTTCCTTGAGAAATCGTCTCACCGAAAGCGCTGTTGAAGGGTTTGATCTAATATATGGTTTGATATATAAGATTAAGCACGACAAAAAAAAGGAGGTTGTATGTACCCTCCGAAATGGAAACAAATGTCTTACGAGTGGTTCACGAAAAATTGGGACATCAATCCGTCGATAAGACAGTTAGTAAGCTAGACATGTATTATTGGTTTCCAAATATGAAAGCAAAGGTAGAAATGTTTGTTAGAAACTGTATAAAATGCCTAATGTACGCAACTCAACCAGGGCCAAGGAGAGAAATTTTCATGCAATACCAAAAGTTCCACTTCCGTTTTATACATTTCAAATTGATCATTTTGGTCCATTACCATCTATATACTCAAAGAGGAAGCACATATTAGTGGTAGTTGATGCCTCCAAACAAATTAAAAATAGGCAAGAATATGATTCAAAACGGATCTCCGCATCTGGTACAAAATGTAAGACGTATGAAGTAGGACAGTACGAAGTCATAAAAAATGTTGATATGGCCGTAGGTGTCAGTAAGAAATGTTTGCCTCAGTATAAAGGACCTTACGTAGTGCACAAGGTATTAGGGAATGATCGCTATGTCATTCGTGATATTGAGAATTGTCAACTGACCCAGCTTCCATATGATGCGGTCATTGAAGCCCATCGCATTCGGAGATGGGTGAGTAAAGCCGATAACTGCGACATTGGTAGAGAGGATGCAGTGACTGATACTTTAGCTTAATTGCCATTGATATATTTATACATAGGATCGAGGGCGATCCATGGTCAGGAATGGCCGAGTTGTAAACATTGTATAAGATTAAATTGTGATCGTATAATAAGGTTAGATTGTAAACGTAGTATAAGGTTAGTTAAGGGTAACCCTATAAGCACATCATATTCTGTAAATATTGGCAACACCAGATACTAATAGAGAAGAGGATGGCGGAGCACTTCCGACTAAAGGAAAAAAGCGTCGACAACTTGGAAAACCAAAATCCAAATAAAACAAATAATAAAACCAACATCCACGCATTCTAAAATATAAATACGTACAACGGCAAAAATGTCACGTTATATCACGCAAGCAAATCGACACGTAAAAACACCAGGAAATAAACTGGCAAAGCCTAAAAAAGACTGTTCATCCTGAGTGTCGATAGCGTGATGCGCTTTATTTCCTGTTTTACAAGTTTTTCGCGGTTTGCAAACGTATTTTTTCCTGTTTACGAGTTTTTCACGGGTTGCAAAGAAAAATTACATTTGCAAAGTACCATTCGCCGGCAATAGCGTGCCATTAAATTTGCCATTTGAGGTTATGGTGAAATGCTTGCCACCACATACAAAGTGGCAGTATTGAATTTCAACAAGTGTCTGCAAAATATGATACCACGATCGCTTCCACGCCGGCGTAAACGTAATCAAGCAAATAATTATGTGCCCATCACTTCTCCATCATCCAGCTTAGCGAAGATCACCGCCAAAAAGCGAAACAGCAAAGGCCGACAAAGGTACAGCAATAGCTAGAAATCTGTGGTTGGAAGCAATGCCACTGGTTACACAAGAGTCTAGTGTTTCGCCGTCCACTGGCCAGCCAGCTATCAGTCAGGCCATCAGCACCATACAGTTAATTACTGAGTCACCATGTAGTCAAGCGCCAGCTATTATGTCATTTTCGCCGTTGCAAGAAATCAGTTCTTCACCAATTACTGCGACAACTATTGGTACTTTACTGACAACCGCTTCATCATCTGATGTGCCACTCAACATTCCAATGACCAGTGCCGCATCTTCTAGCGCTCCGCTCTCTGTCATCACGCCACTCGCCACTGGAACGACAACTTCCTCATCGTCTAGCGCTCCGCCGTTTGGCGACCTACTGCACAGTATACCAGCATCATATGCTTTATCATTGCATACTACATCATGTCAATGGATGTTCCACCAGCCACTAACCTACAAGTGAATACATACAACCGAACCCCCCAGGTAAGCGAGTTTATATCAAAACCTTTACATGCCAGTTTAATTTCTAGCAGCGCCGCCTCAGTCGGGCTCACCTCTGCTTACGTCGACCTCCCAAGCTTAGAACATGGCATTTCCAAGGCTACAGCAACAACTTCAACCAACTATTCAGTTTCGTCACAGTTGAACGTACTTTACCAAATGCAACAACAAATAAGCAAATTGGAGATGCAACTGCAAAATTCACATGCCAGAATATGCGAAAACGAACGCCAACGTTTCGCATTGGTAACGACACCGTCAAGGCCGCCATTATCATCGATCACCCAACCGACGTATATTTATTCCCATGCAAATGGTATCAAGCCAGCCGTACCGCAGCCCCAAGTTAACGCAGTCGGCGATACCGAACGCGCCGGTGTCAATGAATATTCAGCCTTAGGTATGCCACATAGTAGTCAGGCTGCAACCATTGATATACACTCATACATAAATACTTCTGCCAGCCTTCGTAACGTACAGGCCGCAGTCTACGTGCCGCACAGTTATAATGCCCCTACAAGCAATATTCAGTTGATTCCCCAAACTAATCCCGAAAGTAATTTATTGGCCTGTATTCTACGCATCTTATGTTGAGTATACTTCTGTATACAATTATACTAACTTTGAAAATAATCAGAGATTAAATAAATGATTGAAAGGTGAGGCGAAAGACATGGTTAAATCTTTGTTAATTCACCCTAGTAATGTAGGCGTGGTAATTGAACAACTAGGGTTTTGATGCGGCCGTCCATAACAGTTAGTACGTAGCCAAATGAAAGAAGTGCGTGACATGCCAAGCATTTCTGAGACTGCCATCCACAAGTTAATACCCTTTGCAAGAGCCACTAGAAAACTTACCGTGTTTTTACAATCAATCGGCGAAGAAAAACATTTAGCAAATCCGACATTACTAGAAGAATTGACTAATAAATTGGCCCTTAGCAAACGTTTAGAGTGGGCTAGGTATTCAACGGTGATTTAACCATATCCTACAATCGTTAATTTCAGCGAATGGCTTTCTGAAATCGCAAAGTTAGTCCAAATGATCCAGGACCATGCTAGTCGTGAACCGAAACGTCGTCCGGTTTTGCATGCAACTAAAGATCAGGTGTCATTTAAATGTTTAATATGTCAGGGTCAACACCGCCATGTCGAGTGTCGCCGCTTCCTGGATGCCGCTGAGTCGGAGAGGTGGAAGACAGTGAAACGTCTACGTTTATGTTTTAGTTGCCTATCACCAGGGCACCGCACTAGTGCATGCCGCCGTCGTAAAATATGCCCCACTGGTGGATGCCAAAAATATCATAATATAATGTTACATGGCCACCGTGGTGTGATGGGTAGCGTGCTCCGCCTATCACACCGTATGCCCTGGGTTCAACTCCCGGGCAAAGCAACATCAAAAATTTTAGAAATAAGATTTTTCAATTAGAAAAAAATTTTTCTAAGCGGGGTCGCCCCTCGGCAGTGTTTGGCAAGCACTCCGGGTGTATTTCTGCCATGAAAAGCTCTCAGTGAAAACTCATCTGCTTTGCAGATGCCGTTCGGAGTCGGCATAAAACATGTAGGTCCCGTCCGGCCAATTCGTAGGGAAAATCAAGAGGAACACGACGCAAATTGGAAGAGAAGCTCGGCCTTAGATCTCTTCGGAGGTTATCGCGCCTTACATTTATTTTTTATTTTAATGTTACATGATGGTGCTACAAGTCGTCAGGTGAACACCATTGTCCCGTCCAAGGCGTTAAGCACCAATAACGCTGTCCTTAGATGCTCTGCGCATGCTTCAAGTAACTTGTTGTTTCGAGTAGTGCCCGTAACCCTGTGTGGACCAAATAAGAGCGTGAATGTATATGCACTCCTGGATGAAGGATCGTCAATTACAATGATGGAATTGTCACTAGTGCAAGAACTTGGACTTAAATGTCAGGAGCGTCAGGTGGAAATTACATGGTTCGGAGGTAGAGCGGCAAATGAGGAAGTGGCTGTAACCAACGTTTCCATTAGCGGATTAGGAATGAGAAAGCGTCACACTCTTAGGAATGTCCATGGTATCGACAATTTGAGTCTACCAATGCAAACCCTCAGTCAGAGGGACATCTGCGATGCCGTCAGATATCAGGGAAAGATGCCAGTTCAGCCATACGAAAATATAACCCCCAAAGTTTTAATAGGGTTAGACCACTGACACTTGGGTCTACCTACCAAACCTGTAATAATTGATAGGAGGGAGGGTCGCAATCGGCCTTTCGCGACCATGACGGAACTAGGTGTCTGCATTTTCAGACCATCGAAGAACGTTCCACAAATAAAGCCGTCTTGCCTACATATAAAGACTTCGGATCGTCAGATGAACGCAATGATAGAAGAATATTTCAATATAGAATCATTTGTGGTGAAAGCCGCGCCCTCAATCGTAAGTGCTCCTGACATACGAGCCAAAAACCTTCTCCAATCAACTACGATCAAAGTCAATGGGCGTTTCCAAACCGGCTTGCTCTGTATGAACGACAACGTGGAGCTACCGGAGAGCTACTCCATGGCGTTGAGGCGCTTGGTGGGCATCGAGAGGAAGATCGCGCGTGATGGAGAGTTCGGGAAAGCATATAACGAAATCATTTCCAATTATGTGAAAAAGGGGTATGCACGCAAACTACAACCCTGCGAGCTAGTCGAAAGCAGCCCAAGGACATGGTATCTTCCACATTTCGCCGTGGTAAATCCTCATAAGCCGGGCAAACTTAGATTTGTATTCGAAGCAGCAACTACTTCTCATGGAGTATCGTTAAATTCAAAATTGATGAAAGGGCCCCAAGAGTATCGACCACTAGTCTCCGTTTTATTTCATTTCAGAGAAGGTACCGTGGCTGCTTGTGCTGATATTCAAAATGTTCCACCAAGTGGTCATCCGTCCGGTAGATAGATGCGCGCAAAAGTTTTTGTGGCGCAATGGCAACGACCAGCAGCCGCCAGATGTGTCTGAGATGACAGCGATGACATTTGGTGCAGCCTGCTCACCTTGCTCGGCCCATTACGTCAAGGTGATAAACGCAAAAGACCATGCCAGCCATGACCCACGAGCCGTTCGAGCCATAACGGACTACCACTATGTGGATGACTACGTCGATAGTTTCTCCACCGCGTCGAGAGCCATAGAGATTTCCAAGCAGGTCTGCGACATTCATTCAGATGCGGGTTTCCAGTTGCGAAAGTTCAGGTCCAACTCTTTCGAAGTTGCAACGGCATTAGGTGGTGGAAGCTCAGCGTTGCCTATTACCTCCAAGGAAGCTATGGAGTCGGGCAAGGTGTTAGGAATGCTATGGCAGCCATCCAGTGACCACTTCACGTATCGTCTGGAATTACATGGAGTCGATCCCTCAGTCATGAATGGAACAGTGGTGCATACAAAGAGAATGCTGCTAAGTATCGTCATGTCCATCTTCGATCCCTTGCCACCTCACCATTACAGGCAAGTTGCTGATGCGCGAACTCTGGAAGCGGGATTTAGGCTGGGATGAACCCATACCTGGGGACGTAGGTGCCATGTGGCACAAGTTTAGAATACAACTCTCGAACGTCACGGAGTCCAAAGTTACCTGTCACTATTTCCGACTAGGCGAACCAAAATCACTGCAACTGCACATATTTGTCGACGCCAGCGAAGACGCGTTGGGAGCTGTAGCTTTCTGGAGGTCGCAGAGCACAGATAACACAATCGAGTTTAGCCTCGTGTGTGCCAAGATGAGAAGTACATCACTCAGGACCCTTAGCATACCCAGATTGGAGCTGCAAGCTGCGGTTTTAGGGTCGCGAATGCAGACAATGATAACTGAGGAGCATACAGTGCCACTCGAAAACTGTACTTAAATGGATAGCCAGTGAACATTGTCGGTATAAGCCCTTTGTAGCCCACAGAATAGCAGAGATTCTTAACGTAACCACGCCGTTGCATTGGAGATGGGTTCCAACGAAAGATAACGTAGCTGACGATGCTACTCGAGTGAAGAAAGACGTAAGCATGGACCCATCGTCACGTTGGTTCACGGGGCCGTCGTTCCTTTACCAGTCGGAGGAAACGTGGCCCATCAACGACGCACCCATTAAGAATGTCGAAGAAAGCGAAGAACTTCGCCCGAAATACGTTTTGTTAAGCGCAACAGAAAGCGCATTTGAATTTGCGAGATTTTCATCATTCTTAAAATTGAAAAGGGTTGCCGCCTGGGTGTTACGCTTTGTGCGCAATTGCAGATCTCGACAGAATGAGCTGAACGCCGAACGTCTATTATGTCGCCATGCTCAGCGAGAGGCATTTCCCGCCGAATTAGGTCGATTAAAGAAAGGATTGAATGTGACGGTGGATAGTTCGTTGTACAAACTGACACCGATTTTAGACTGTGATGAACTCCTTTGAGTTTGCGGCCGTCTAGATGCAGTCAGTTGGCTTTCTTGTGAAGCAAGGCGTCCCATCATTTTAACCGCCTAATCATGCATTAACGAAACTCGTAGTCGCCCACGAGCACTGTAAAATGATGCACCAGAACACGGAGGCAGTTATCTGCATGATTCGTCAGAAGTATTGGGTGCCTAACTTAAGGAGGATCATTCGTAGTGTAATCGCCAACTGTAACGTTTGTAAATTGAAAAGGGCCATACCAAATGTGCCAATAATGAGTTTGCTGCCGGAGGATCGAGTGACACCATACCTGAGGCCGTTCACATGCACGGGGTTAGATTATTTTGGGCCGGTGAGTGTAACGGTCGGTCGAAGAACAGAGAAGCGATGGGTAGCTTTATTTGCATGCTTGACTGTACGTGCTATCCATCTGGAAATTGCTTATAATCCTTCAACTGACGCGTGCATATTGGCGATTAGGAAATTTATGAACCGGAGAGGAGTGACCAGCAGAATAAGATCGGATAATGGCAAACATTTCATAGGAATTGCTGGTGAGGTTGAACGTTTCTGAGATGTGTTTGACTGTTGCGCGTTGCAGGGTGCGTTGACATCGAAAGGCGTTGAGTGGGTTCTTACTTGCCCGGAGAATCCCTCTGAGGGCGGCGTATGGGAACGCATGGTACAATCCGTGAAGAAGGTGTTACGACACACAATAAAAAGGTGAATCCTAAAGAGCACACATTCTATAGGCTGCTGGTGGAGGCCGAAAACGTGGTAAATTCGCGTCCGCTTACACATTTTCCAGTAGAGCCTGAACAAGAAGAGCCTTTAACGCCGAATAATTTTTACTGGGGAGCGCGAACACAGCACAAACACGAAGTGCTGCCGAACCGGATCAAAAGCTTTGCTCACTTCGTAAACAATGGCGAGTTGCTAGACAATTACGGGATAGGTTCTCGAAAAGGTGGGTGGAAGAATATTTGCCGACGCTGGTTCGGCGTGTTAAGTGGTGTGCGCCAACAGAGCCATTGCGAGAGGGCGATCTCGTGTTCATTTGCGATGTAAAGGCACCACGGAAAGAGTGGCGTCGAGGTCGAGTTTACCCTGGAAAGTACGGTCAAGTCCGACGAACTGATGTGTCAACTTCTTCAGGAACAGTTCAACGTCCTGTCTCCAAACTGGCTAAGCTTGATGTAGATAGTGGTGAATCCGCTTCGATCCACGGGGGTGGGGGTGTGGAAGATTACAATACGGTTTAATGTCATCAATGCTGCGTATTTGCCTTATTATATTATATATACCATTTTGTACTATGTCATCTCTATGATAACTTGTAATCGATATTTGTAACAATAAATCGTTGAAACCCTGGGTTTTGCCATCGCTTTGTTCAAGTTGATATAAGTACGTGCAACGGCAAAAAAGCCACGTTATATCACGCGAGCAAATCGACACGTAAAAACACCAGGAAATAACTTGCAAAGCCTAAAAAAGCCTGTTCATCCTGAGTGTCGATAGCGTGATAGCACAAATGGCTATGTTACAGATGATCACCTTCAATACGCGAATAACATAGTACTCAGCTACAAAAATTGATTTACTGTTTAGTAATAACGACCAAATACTAACTGAAAATTTGAGTGATCATAGAATTTCAGATCACGAGACAATACATTTCAAGATACCAACAACAAAATTTGTCAAAACGAGGAAATTCGACACCGTAACTAGCTTGGAGTTCTATAGTGCGAAGTCTGCTGCGAGCAAACGATTTAAGCTCTTTGTATAATACTGGAGTAGAAAATAGAGTTATAAAACTGAACGATATCCTAGCTGAAGCCATGCAAGCATTGACGTATGAGAAAAGAATAAAAATACAGCTAAGGAATAAGTGGTATGACCACGAGCTGAGAATATTGCACAAAATTAAACTCGACTCCTATACTGTTGCTAAAAACACAGGATGCTGGGATGATTATAATACAGCTAAAAGAACATACGAAAAAACTATCAAGTATAAAAAGAAGAAATATATGGAAGATAGGGTGCTCGATAATCATGGAGACATGAAACGGATGTGGAGGTGTTTGAAAGATCTCGCAGAGATATCTGATACCAAAAACACATAACCAAAATAATAATTAATGATGAATGCATTGAGAAGGAATGTGATATAGCCAATGCCCTGAACAATTTTTTTGTTAAGAACATAGTCGAAATTAATGAAAGTATTAAATTCCTTATGCTGCCGAAATAAGTGTAAATAACCAAATTGAAGCCTTTGAATACACAGATATAGTATTAGATGATATAATAAATATCACTAAGAAATTTAAAAACAAATATGGCGGTAAAAAGCTTTTTTCGGAATGTGTATTTAAAGATGCCATGATATATACTGCTCACTTCTACAAAGAAGTCATAAACGATTCATTAAACAACAGCATTGTTCCTAATTTTTGGAAAATATCTACAATAGTGCCTATGGAAAAAGTTAAAAATACAGTGAAGCCGGAGGAGCTACGTCCAATCAATACATTACCTGCAGATGAAAAAATAATGGAAACAGTGGTTAAATATCAACTAGTAGCATACTTAGAAAAACACGATATAATTATACCTGAGCAATCTGGGTTTAGGAAAAGTCATTCTTGTGAAACAGCACTGAATACGATAATTGCAGAATGGAAAGAGGATATAAGTGACAAAAAAGTTGTATTATCGGTTTTCCTAGACTTAAAACGGGCTTTCGAAAGATAGCAATATTCTGTTGGATGTCATGTTTAAAATTGGTATTAGGGGAAAAGAATTGGAATGGTTCCGAAGTTACTTGAGCAACAGGAAGCAAAGAACGATAATTGGAAATTCAATATAATCGGTTGTTGATGTAAACATTGGCCTACCGCAAGGCTCAGTACTGGCACCAGTATTGTTTACAATATACATTAACGATATTAAATCATGCTTAAAACATTGCAAAATTCGCCTATTTGCGGATGATGCATTGATTACCATCAGCGAAAGAAATACGGATTGTGCTATGTCAAAGATGCAAGAGGATTTGGAAACCTTACACAAATGGCTGTGCCTAAGAAAGTTGAAAGTAAATGTGGATAAAACCAAATTTATGGTATTTTCGAAAAACCTAAGTACCACTGTTATTAATTATCTAAGCAATGTTAACTTGAAAATAAAGAACAGTGAAATTCAAAGAGTCGACAAAATGAAGTATTTAGGAGTCTTGATTAATATGAACTTAAACTTTGGTGAACATATAAATATACATGTAAATATATTAACCAACGTCATAAAATATTAGTGTATACAGATGGATCATTGAACCACATTTTATCTACTGTCCTACAATTCTACTATTAGCAAACGATACACAGATAAAAAAACTTCAAATACAGCAAAACAAGGCAATGCGATTAATTTTTAAATGTTCGAATAGAAGTACAATGTTAAATATGTTAAATTGGCTTAGTATAAAACAGTCCATAAGTTACTTTACATTGAAATTTATTCATCATGTGAAATTAGGAATACTTCCAAAGTACCTGGGCAACAAAATACATTTTAATCATGAAATTCACAACTATGAAACTAGAGGTAGTAAAAATATAAGACTGCCTATGTTAAGAACTGAGTTCGCTAAAAAGGCCTTAGAATATATAGGTTATAAAATGTATAATGAATTACCAAATGAGATAAAAGGCTGTGAAAATATTAATAAGTTTAATGAAAAATTATTTTTATACTGTAAATCATTAATTTTTCTTTTTTAATTTAAACTAGGTCTTAAAGACCTAAAAAATAAAAAAAAAATAGTGAGTAAGCAAGTAAGGTCTTACGACCAATAATTAAATTAGAGGTAGAATTAAGTTATATTAAGAACTAATTTACCATTTTAAGAGTCAGTTGTAAATAGTGAGTAAGCAAGTAAGGTCTTACGAGCAATCATTAAATTAATAATAAAACAATTAAGGTCTTAAGAACCTACAATAATTGGCGCCCGAGCTAAATAAAAAGCTTCGCCGGTAAATTTATAGTGTAAAAAGTTAAATAAAGTGCCACTAGACTCACAACGGAAAAACTTCCTAAAAAGTGCCAACCAAAAAAATAGTGCCAAAGACAGGAAGAAAACCGATAATAAAAGTTCCACTGAACTTATAAAATAAAAACTTCCCAAAAAGTGCCCACCAACGTTAAATAGTGCCGAAGACGAGAAGAAATAACCAACAAAGTGTTACTAAAGATACAGAAAACATATAAAGGCGTGAAAAGGACAGTAAAACCTCCTGGACGCCCAGTATTACCAGCCAGCAACCCAGCACAGGAGCAAGACAGTGTACCCCAGTATCGATTGAAAACAGGAGCAATACACACTCGCCAGGATGTGGAAATATTTAATGTATTTGAAAATTCTGAATCATTTAACAAGAAACTTAAGACATACAGGAAAATTCTGTAAATTAAATCTAAAATTAGCAACAGAAAACCCTTGAAACAATTTTTCATAACTTAAATTTAAATTAAGGAAGAAAATAATTAACTTACTCAAATATTTTTTTAAGTAAAAGTGAAAGTGAGAAATTTATATTACTTAGAGGAAAAGAAAAAATTAAATATTTGCGAAAAAAAACGGAAATCGTTACAATGTCAAATCCAAACAATTTGATTAGACCCTCAATGCACTAGCAGCACCATCAAGCTCTAATAGCCAAATTTCACCAGGCTTGGCAAATATGATAAAAAGCATGATATCTCTAGACATAGAGGCAAGCGTGCCTAATATAGTACAGAGTGTCCTTAACAACAAAACAAATCCGATCATAACTGATCAAACTATAGACGCCCAATTCCAAAATAATATGAGTGAAATGGATAAGATTCCAGATGTCACTGAGAGAATTCTCAGGAAATTCCTCGGAGTTTAGCTCCTGGAAAAAGAGTGTTGAAAGAATTTTGAGAATTTATGAACCCTCAAAGGGCAGTATTTCGGCATTTTGAATGTCATTAGGAATAAGATAATTGGAAAGGCAGACATAACCCTAGAATCGTACAACACCCCTTTAGATTGGACATCAATTTCCCGCTGTCTAACTACCCACTACGCCGACAAACGAGACATGGGTACTTAGAGTACCAAATGACATATCTCATAAAAGGACGAATGTCCATTAATGAGTTCTACCAGAAAGTATACGGACACCTATCACTACTTTTAAATAAAATAGGCTGTATGGAGATAGGTGAAGAAGCAGTTCACCTGTTAACCGAGATTTACCGAGCTAAAGCCCTCGACACCTTCGTCAAAGGACTTTCGTGTGATCTCCCCAGGTTACTCGGCATAAAGGAACAAAAGAGTTTGCCAGAAGCCTTACACCTTTGCCTGAAGCTCGAAAACCAAAACTTCAGGGCATACCACGCTAACAACCAGATGTCTAACGTCTAACTCCCAGATGTCTAATTCCACAGTTTGCAACAATAGACATATATATTCTTTTAACGGACTAATAACCAGCAAACCACTACCTGCAATCCTCCAGTCAAATGTCCCATCAAAGCAAGACGAGGATATATATAATTTTCTTCCGATCTGTTTGAATAATGTTTATGTATATTTTAAGCTACGCAGATCTGTCATGTTGGGTGCAAATAAAGAAGAGGAAATCCTAAGTTTGGAAATGATGAAAGAACTCGCATAAATTTATTGCGCACAAAACACAAAGCAGCCATAATCACAAATTTTTCTCTAACAATCATGATAATAATCTGCCTAGGAGGACTAATATTCGCACCAGTAACAAAAAGATATTTTACAAAGGAGCCAGTAGAGCTATCAAGCTACAAAGTAAGCATCCAGGTAAACGATAACAAGGAACCTGTAGCATCCGAAATCCCTACCTTAAGAAACGAGGACGTTCGTTTTTGGGGTGGAATAGTTAGCACCAACTAAGTCAACATTCGAGCTGACGCTAATGTAAGGAGCCTAGTCAGCAATACGCAAGTTGATGGCCCAAAATACTTAATAATAATTTTGGAGCAAACAGGAAAAGGTCCAGACGCCGGATCAGCAAAAACACAAATATTGCGAACGACATCCGGAATTGAATTGGGAACAACATCCTCCACGCGCCGACCGAAATAATACTGGCACAGGTAGAAATAAGTTTTATGAAGAACTAATTTATCATTTTAAGATTTAGTTATAAATAGTGAGTAAGCAAGTAAGGTCTTACGACCAATAATTAAATTAATAATAAAACAATAAAGGTTGTAACAAATATTATATTGCAATAAATATATTCCGTCTAAAATTAATATCGTCTTGCGCAAATCGGAAAAATAGATCAGTCTTCTCTCTTGTATACAGTATATGGTAGCACACCCGGCACAAAACAAAAATTTTTTTAAGCCAAAATCTAATTGATGGTTCACAGGGAATACTATTCAACTCACTTTCAAGTAATTCTATGAAATATATGCCAACATTCAATACACAATTCAAGTAAAGCGGATTCAATTTAGATTATAAAATCATTTCAAATTTCTTTTCCATTCAAATCCGTTCATAACTCAAACAATTTAGATTGTAAAATCATTTCAAATTTCCTTTCCATTCAAATTAATTCACATTCATAACTCAAACTTGCAACTTTTCTTAATTCAATTTAAGTTACAAATTCATTTCAACTTTTCTCATTCAAATTTTTTAATACACAAACATCCAAAGCTCTCGCACTTTTTTCTTCTGCTAATGTCAAATTTCGAAACAAAATTCAAAGAATTGAGAGAAAATTTCTGTTAGAAACTCCGCCACCAATAATTTTAAACCCAAAATGTTAGCGTAATATAAGCATACATTTGGTTTTATTTGTCTCTATTGGCAAACTTGTTCGAATTGTTTCATCACTATTCTAATAAGTGCAAGCAAAGAGAGCGGTTGGAAAAAAATCAAATGTAAGTAGGTATTTTATTTCAAACTCTTCAATATGTAACAATTTTCTTCTTTAATTTATTAAATAAAGATTTAAAAGCCGTCGGCTAATTTATACGATAAATACGCTGTGCAAACAATTGGTTGGATCGCCAACATTTCTTTTAAATATTTGACGCTTAATCTGAAATATATATGGCGTGCTTTGTAGAAAGCCGAAGTGGTGCAACAGCACGAACTTTACGAAGTTTTAAGAATCGGTGGTAAAGCGAACGTGTTGCAGACAGAAACAGCAGTTATTTTCAAGAAGCAAGCGCGATGGCAAGTTGTAACATGTGTGCGGAGGCAGACAGCGATGAGATGGTACAGTGCGACATTTGTGATAGCTGGACACATTTTACGTGCGCAGGTGTCTCCGATGATGTAGCTAATAGAAAGTTGAGTTGCGGTAAATGTAAAAACTTGTCAAAAGAACTGCAAAGACAGTGCAAGCAGCAACAACAAAATCAAGTACAGCTGGCATGCTTATACAGAATAAGGTATGTATGTAATAAAGCTGATGGCAAAAGTTGTCGTAGGTCGGGTAAAGCAAAGAAAGGCATTAAATTAGAAATGATGCTCCTGGAGCAAAGGAAAAAGGCTGTGTTAGCGTATTCTGATGAATCAGAGGACGAAGGTAGTGTAGTGGCACTAACGGAATGTCGAATTAGGCAATGGGCAGCCGGTGAGGCTCAAGGCGATGTAGGTAGGGATGAGGAAAGGCAATGTAATGGGGCTATAGGTAAGGAAGATGGGGCAACAGGCTCGCACAACTTCTGCGGTGAGTGTTACCGGTTTGAGACCGGAACAAATAAACGCGAGACATGTGGTGCCAAAGGATATGCCGGTCTTTGGTGGCAAGCCAGAAGAATGGCCGCTGTTCCTAAGTAACTTTGAGAATTCAACACGTTTGTGTGGATTAAGTCACGACGAAAATCTAATGCGATTGCAACGCGCTTTAAAAGGGAAAGTGTTTGAATATGTAAGCAGCAAGTTGATGATTCCGGCTCTTGTACCGGAAATAATTGCAACTTTACGAATGGTGTTCGGCAAGCCAGAGCAAATAATAAATAGCTTGTTGACTAAGTTACGTGCCTCGCCACCTGTCAATGTAAACAAATTGGATACTTTGGTGACTTTTGCGTTGGAGGTAAAAATTTTAACGGCGACTATGGAAGCGTCTGGTCTTCATTCGCACATGAATAACCCGCTATTGATATAGGAGCTTATTGAGAAGATGCCTGCGCAAATGCGCCCTCAAAGGGCATTGTTTTCCCGCTCGTACCTAAACGCTACTGTGAAAGCATTTAGTGAGTGGCTTTTTTATTTAGCTGAAGCAGCTAGCAGTGTTACCTCAGTTACCTTAACCGCTGGTATGGACACAGAAAAATGTAAGGTTCAGCGCGTGAGCTTTCATACCGAAGATCCAGAGACTAGGCATAAGTCCGTGGGAACAGTAAAACAGAAACGGGCGTGCTACTTTTGCGAGGAGCCTCATCTCAAAATGAAATGCGTGAAATTCAAAAGGCTGAATTACGATGAAAAATTGAACACATTGCGAGATCTAAAGCTATGTAAAGTATGCTTGAGAAAGCATGACATGAAATCCTGCGGTGAACACAGAGAGTGTGGAGTAAATAATTGTAATCGAAGACACAATCCGATGCTTCATAAACCTGATGAAGGAACCGACGATAACGCTGCTGCAGTTGTGTTGGCCACACATCACCAAGAGACGTCGAATACGCTTTATCGAGTGGTTCCCGTAACGATTTATGGAAACGGTGTTTCGGTTGACGTGTTCGCATTTCTCGATGATGGATCTGGTCCCACACTCATAGAAAAGAGCGTATTGCAACAGTTGCAGCTGCAAGGCAAAAAGAAAGATTTATGCCTCAGATGGACAGATGGAACGACACGGGTCGGTAAGAATTCAGAGGTGATTGACTTGGAAGTCTCGCAACGTGGTAAGGGTGAGAGGCTTGTGTTACGCAATGTGCACTCTGTAGAAACGCTTGATCTGCCTAAGCAAACGCTGAACATAAAAGAAATCTCTGAAAAATATAGACACCTACGTGGAATACCCGTGGAATCATACTTTGCAGTCGTACCACAAGTCATTATCGGAGTGAGTAATAAACATCTAGCGATGCCGCTAAAGTTTCGAGAGGCCAAGGTATGCGAGCCTGCCGCCACTAAAACTCGAATCGGCTGGACTGTGTATGGCGTTATCAATCGACAAGAGCGCCAGGGAGATTTTAAGCCACAATTTCATATCTGCGAATGTGACGACGACATCGCTCTACATAAATTAGTTACGGAGAGCATATACCCGGAAAGGAGTTTAATGACCAGCTACCCATATTCAGTGAAAATAAGGAAGAGGAAATGCAGCAGAAGGTTATACGCGAAAATCAACATTTCGTCGTCAAATTACTATGGAAATCAGAGAACATTGTAATGCCGGATAATTACGCGACGGCTATTCGTAGATTAACATGTTTTGAAAAGAAATTGAAATGCGATTCAGAACTAAAAATGTGCGTTACTGATCAGATACACACCATGGAAGTAAAAGGTTATATACGAAAACTAACTGATAGTGAAACCGCTGAACACCACCCAAGGAAGTGGTATCTACCGATGTTTGTAGTGCGTAACCCAAACAAGCCAGAAAAGATTAGGCTCGTTTGGGACGCAGCCGCGGAATACAAGGATGTTTCATTGAATTCATGTCTGAATAAGGCCCAGATCTATTGACCCCGTTGTTTGATATACTAGTGAACTTCCGTGTGTGGCGCTATGGAATATTTATTTATTTATTTATTTATTTAAAGTCGACGCAAACACAAAGCGGTCGACTAATTATTGTAATAGACAGATATATATGTAAAATACAGAGCCATTCTTAAAATTAAAAAATTCAAAAAAGGTACATAGAAAATTTGTATGTTATAAACATTTGACATCGCATTGTATAAGAAAAAATAAAATTAAAATATCAGGCTAATAATAAGAGTATAGCAGTATGTAAAGCAGCAAACGAACATTCAAAGCCAATGCAGTTATACAAATCATTGTACCGCGAGCACCAATGGCGCAGGGGACTGTTTCTAGCAAAATTTTGCCGGCATAGAGGTAAATGAAAAGGCACAAAATGCCTGGACGCCCTAGCAGGAACCGCAAAATTTAGTTGACTGATTAGGTCAGGGGAGTAATCACACCAATGATGAGCTTGTGAATGAACATAACGCCAAGTAATACTCTACGATTCTCTAGAGATGGCAAATTAATTAGAAGAAGTCTATTCCTGTATGGTGGAAGATGAGTACTTGATTCCCAGTTGAGACCTCGTAATGCAAAAATTAAAAACCGTCTCTGGACCGACTCAATCCGATCAACATGGATTTGATAGATCGGAGACCAGACACATGAACAGTACTCGAGAATAGGACGTACCAGCGAGGTATAAAGGATCTTTGTGAAATAAGGGTCATCAAACTCTTTAGCCCAACGTTTGATAAAACCTAATACACCAGTTGCTTTGTTTATAGCGGTTGAAATATGTGTGGTAAAACTTAATTTCGGATCAAAAATAACTCCTAGATCAGTAACAATAGATATCCGCTCCAAGGGGTCGCCGTTAAGTGTATAAGATGATAGGACCGGCTTCACACGGTGAAAAGTCATTTGCTTACATTTAGAGTAATTCAAAAAAAGTAAATTTGCAGTACACCAGCTTTGAAATGAGTCCAGATCGGCCTGAAGCTGATTAAAACAGAACAAGTTCGAAGGCAGATATGTGTAACAAAGTTTTACATCATCTGCATACATAAAAACTCTAGAATGTAATATAACCTTTGGTAAGTCGTTAATGAACAGGTTAAAGAGTAATGGACCCAAATGGCTACCCTGGGGCACGCCAGAAGTTACATCAAACGACTTTGAAAGATTGTTGTTAAAGAAAACTCGCTGAGTCCTATTTTCAAGATAACTTGAAATCCAACTTAATAAAGGCGCTGGAAAACCCAGAAGATCAAGTTTGGTAACTAAGAGCTCGTGATTAACAGAGTCAAATGCTTTACTAAAGTCGGTGTAAATTACATCTGTTTGTTTGCAAACTAAAAAACCATTCATAACAAAAGACGTAAATTCAAGCAAGTTGGTAGTAGTTGATCTCCGATGAACAAAACCATGTTGACAAGGTGATATTAAAGAGCTACACAAGTATTGAAGCTGGTATGTAATTATCTGCTCAAAAGTTTTAGGGATAGCTGAGAGCTTAGCTATGCCTCTGTAGTTCTCAATATTAGACCTACTACCTTTTTTATGCAAAGGTATAATAAACGATTGTTTCCAAATAGATGGGAATGATGCGGATTCCAGAGACAGTTTAAATAATTTAAAGATAGGCTCTGATAAGCTGACAGCACAGTACTTAAGTACACAACTAGGAACACCATCCGGACCCGGCGAAGATATCGGTTTCAATGCAAGAAGTTTATTAAGAACAGTATCTTTATCAATAAATGGGTTTAAAATATTATTAGAACTTTCCAAGCAATATGGGTAAAGATTAGACTGGACACATTGGGATGAATAGGTTGATTTAAAGAATTCAGCAAATAAATCAGCGATTTCGTGATCAGAATTTGCGTTTTTGCACCCATAAATAAAAGTAGATGGGAAACCAGAAATTTTCCTTTTGGAATTAACAAATCTGTAGAAACGTTTCGGATTATTAGTAAATTGGAATTTGCAACATGATAAGTAACCTTTATAACACTGCTGGTTAAGACGATGAAAATTGGAGCGCGCCACTAAATATTTAGATAAATCAATAGCTTTACCAGATCTTTTGAAACGCTTATAGAGTCTAGATTTAATATTATCAAGT
Organism: Eurosta solidaginis; assembly: GCF_040869045.1. Taxonomy (NCBI): domain Eukaryota; kingdom Metazoa; phylum Arthropoda; class Insecta; order Diptera; family Tephritidae; genus Eurosta; species Eurosta solidaginis. Next base: position 97,866,854 of record NC_090319.1, on the reverse strand, counting down.
CTTAATAGTTGCTTTGAGAACCAAGGTGGTTTACCCGTGGTGGTACTGGAATAACGAAGGGGGACACAGCTTTCAAACAAAGCATCAAGAGAACTATAAAACAAGGAAGTCGCTGTTTCAACGTCTGTACACGCATAAAGACTCGACCAGTCATGGGCAGAGATCAAATTATTGAGCTCACTAAAATTCGTCTTTGAAAAACATCTCGACCGGGGTCGGGAATTGGGCTTAGAAACATCGAGCATCACAGGTTGAACAACATCCAGTACTATCTCAAGCGTAGGATGAAGAGGGTCTTCAGGAAGGGATAATGGGGGAGTTCGGGTTAGAGTAATACCCGCAGAGTCATCTGTAAAAACTAAGTCTAAGATTTTCCTTTTCGAATTTAAAACATTATTAATTTGGAGAAGAGATGTATCTAGCAGGCTGTTTAAAAACTCGTGCTGAGTAGTGGGAGTCATGAAATTTGAGTCGATGGTATTGATCCAATTTACTGATGATAAATTGAAATCACCAAGAACTACTAGGCGGTCTTTGTCTCGCAATTGCGAGTACAAACTGCAAATAACAGTGCTATGACATGTATAAACGTGTATATCCGATCGTGGCGGTATATACGAGCAGCAGATAAACAAACTAAAATTGTGCAAGGCAAGCTTTACTGCTATAAATTCAATGTCATTTGTGGTGTCCAATAGCAGCAACTCAGATGGAAGCGTCGAGTCAACAGCAATAAGGACACCACCTGCTCTAGATTCACGATCACGCCGATAAACTACATATTTACGTGAAAAGAGTTCAGAGTTAAAATTGTCAGCTTTTAACCAGGTTACAGTAAAAGCTATAACTTGAGAAGTAAAAATAAAACTATTCAGATAAAAGGTACTTAATTTCGATCTTAGGCCACGAACATTTTGGTACGTGATGGTTATTTTTTCACTGTTTCCGCAGGGATTTTTGAGTTTTTTGAAGCTCCTGCGGCGTTAGGTTTTTTTGTAAACAAATGCACAACTGAATGTTCCGGCCAGAATGTATGTTCAAGAACTCTATCAAAATAAGCGTCTGGCACTGATATTTTAAATGATGAAATATCCCTATCATATCTAAAATTAAATTTATAAACGCCTATTTTAATAGGTTGTGAAAGGTCTAGCTTATCTTCTATATACTTAATAATATCATTTTCCATAAGCGAAAAATGAAGACGAGATACAAAAATTGTCCTGCGAGGCGGCACGGCAGTCACCTGCCTCGGTTGCGCATTGTCAACATTTGGCAAACGCACAGCGGCGGAGGTAGAATCACCACCAGTGTAGGTGGAGCTGGAAGCAGCATTGTCATTATTAATGGTTGTTATATCATTAACAGCAGTAATTTGAACTTGAGCCAAGGGTGTAGGTTTAGCATTCGTGTTTACCTTATCAGCGGCTATGTGTTCAGCAGAAGCGTGGGCATGTGCAGTTTTTGCAGTTTTATTGGTAACGTCTTTAGCATTAAGGTTAACAGAAATGTTATTAGCAGTCGAAGGCTTAACATTGGTATTTACAGCATAAGAGGTACTTGAGGTGTCGACGGCATCATTATTAGTCTGTGGGACGACAGTATGTATTTTATCGGCGGCGGTGAAATTGTTTGAATTAGCGGCGCCAGAATTTTCAACAGTAGACAGCCTGGCGTCACTGCAGACAGCGGACGGTGACAAAACAATTGACGAAAACGAAGGTGGGATAGGCACAGAGAGGGGTGTAGGTGTGAGCATAGCCGATGCATTATCAGCTATATGTAGCTGTGAACCTTCTAGAGGAGTGTTTAGAGGGGGACCCGTACACTGCGAATGCGAGCCAGAAGGCACCGGCGAGAAAGTGCATAGATCCATTGCATATGTAACCATAGCATCGTTGTTGTGTTTTGGGGGCAAAGTACACGAACTCACTGCAGCTTTGAGCGCACCGATTTCGGCAGCCAACACACCAATGCTATCACGATTGTTCTTATTGTTTTTATTCTTATTTTTAGCACTGCGCTTATTTGAACTTGCTTTTTCCTTCGCTTTGTCTTTGTTGCTGCTTTTTTCATCCTCCATGTTAACAGCTTGGTTACAACAAATTAAGTTTTTTATGCCATTTGGGTAGACAAATCCCTGAATTTTACTTCAAAAGCAGTCATAATGGCTTCTAGCCCCAGTTTTTGAGAGGCTAGGACGGAGTCAAATGCCTTCGAAACTTTAATAGGCGCATTTACACACTCCGCACACATGTAGCGTATATGATAATTTGATTTTATTAGTCTAACGTCATATTCAGTGATGGCGCCCTCACAGCACGCGCGATGGAAGCGCTTTTTACAAAAGCCATTACACGGCACACATGTATTGTCAGTACGACCAAAACCCTTATCACATTTTCCGCAAAAGTCATCCATAATTAAGTTGAGATCAAAAACTCGAGAACAAAATACCAAAATAAAAACGAAAACAAAGCGAGCAAGTAGATTCAATAATGAACGTCTGGTCACCTTTATATAAACTGATGGTCAGATGTCTTCACACAGAGGTGGCGCAGTTGACCGCTTGGCAAGTGTCAGGTTAGTTAGTAATGGCGCAAAGTGTATTTACTTGTTCTATGCACTAATTGTTGTTGCATGCAATTAAATTTATAAGTGCATTAGTTATTGTTGTTGCACTGCAATTTAATTTTAGATTCACAACTATCCACTTTTACAAGAAATACGCCAAAGAGCAAAAAAACGTCCATTAACTTTCAATCAATAGAAAGGATATAACCATGTATTTAGCAATTCTCACAATTGTTTGACACTTTAAACCAATTAATTAAATTTTCAAAAGGACGAGCAAAGAAACTTTCGACTTGCTTAGCCAGAGTTGCCAGATGACGGTGATATCAGTGACATGCTCCATCGGGTCTTCGTAAACAAGGAGGATCAACACGCTCAGCGATTCTTGTGGAGGGACTGCGATGATAGTCTCGCGCCTGATGTATATTCGCTTCAGGTATTGAGCTTTGGAGCAAGCAGTTCGCCGTCGTTAGCACAGTACGTGAAAAACTGAAATGCATTACAGTTTGCGAGCTCGCATCCAAGAGCGACAAAGTGTATCCTCGAAAGGCATTATGTTGACAATATGCGATGTGGCAAACTCATTGCGAGAAGCTATTTAATTAGCTAGGGAGGAAAAAGAGATTCACAAGAATGCGAACTTTCATATTCGAGGATGGCTATCGAACTCAAAGGAGGTAGTAAAAGCTTTGGGAGACGCAGGTGCTGTAGGCAATTTTTGTAACTCTGCAAAACGATTGGAGCAAGTAATCGACGTCAACAAAGTGTTGGGTATGTGGTGGCATACAGATGATGATGCTTTCGGTTACAACCTGAGGTTTACAAAAGCGAATGGCGATATTCTTCGCGGGAAAAGATGCCAACAAAGAGGGAACTTTTAAGACTGCTAATGTCTATCTTCGATCCACTGGGTCTATTGACATTTTACCTAATTAACGTAAGAATACTGCTACAAAAGGTGTGGCGAAGTGGTATCAGGTGGGATGATATCATTCCAACAGAGTTCAACGAGGAGGTTGTCATCGCTCCCGAAGGTGCAAACTATGAAGATACCCAGATGCTACTTTGACAAAATAAACGCTGAAAGAGAGACAATCGAGCTTCACGTGTTCGTAGATACCGGAGAAATTGCTTACGCAGCAGTGGCCTATCTGCGGCTCAAGGATAGAGGTAAAGTAGAAGTCTCCCTTATAGGTTCCAAAGCGAAAGTCGCGCCTCTACAACTTATATCGATTCCTCGTATGGACCTACTTGCCGCAGTGATGGGAGCACGTCTCGGCAATACAGTAAAAAGGGCGCTTGAATTAAAAATTTACCGCGTCTATTATTGGACGGATTCCAAAACAGTTCTATGTTGGATACGTTCAGATCCTAGGAAGTATAAGCAGTTCGTCATGTTTCGAGTGGGAGAAATACAGGAAACCACGGAGGTCTCGTAGTGGAGGTACGTTCCGTCGAAGTTGAATGTAGCGGACTTAGGAACAAAGCATAACACTGCACCAGACTTTTCATCGAATAGCAGGTGGATTACAGGCCCTGCATATCTACGCCAACCAAGGACGAGTTGGCCCAATGCTCAAACAGATCTAGAAGAAAATGCGCAGAAAGAGACACAATTAGTTGCAGTTTTTATACAAGACAAATCACCGATCATAGACGTAACACGATTTTCGAAATGGGAGAGAATTTTACGAGTCATAGCGTACGTTAAACGTTTTGTTACTAAGCTACAGGGGGTTCCAGTTACGGGTAGCCTGACAACAGAAGAATTTGCCTGGGGTCAGAACTATTTACATCGCCTTGCTCAAGCCCGAGCCTTTCCCAATGAAATCCAAATACCATCTAAAAATTCCTTAAGTCCATTGCCAAAGGCAAGACCTTTGCGAAAACTCTTACCGTTTCTGAAACCAGCAACTTACGTATGCGCAGCCGTTTAGAAAGAGCGTCATTTATAGGTGATGCTACAAAGAACCCGATTATACTGCCTAAAACTAGTCATTTTACTAGGCTCATAGTTGACTGGTACCACCGAAAGTGGAAACATAGAAATCACGAAACCGTGATAAACGAACTATTTCAGAAGTTTTATATACCCGGACTACGAGCACTACTTCGTTCCGTACGATTTAGCTGCCAACTCTGCAAGAATCTCATTGCAAGCCCTCGTCCACCCGAGATGGCAGATTTACCAGAGGAGCGATTGTCTGCATATACGCGACCGTTTACAAATGTAGGAGTGGACTTATTTGGACTACTACTGGTGACAGTTGGCAGAAGAACTGAAAAGCGTTACTGTTGATCACCCTGTGCCGTTCCGCCTTGGGTGGCAGCACTCATACGCATACATTATAAACTGACATTGCAATTGTCAGAAATACGACTGGTCATCGGCGGGCTTTTTTACTTACGATTTGAGGCTACGCGCGAGCGCACGCTAAACACAAGCGTAAAACATCAAACAATCATCAGTAATCTAAATTGCTATTCATTACATCAGTATTATATTCAACATTAAAAGTAGACTAACATCACAATTACCACATTGTCACCAAAAGTGAAATCAATACAATATTCAATTATCAACATTAGAAGCAAATCAACACCAACATTTTCAACGTTAAACATTGTGAAAACATTAAAACACAAGATGGCGGTTTAATCTTATTATCGAAAATCATCAAAGGTACGTCGCCACCAACCACCGGCAATTATAATTGCAAACTTCAACATTTTATTACAATCAAGGATTTCATGAACATAAATTATCATCAAAATTACTACAACCAATGCTAAGTATTAAAATCAACCAAATTGTTAATAAATATTTTCATTTAATAAAAATTTTTAAATATACATTGTACATATTGCTATTGCCTTCTCTGAGTGCCGAATCGTAAGTCATCAATATTCAACAGTCTTTACACTTTTGTGCGGTCCGTCTAAGGAAAGTTTATATATTCGCACGCTTTGCAAATAAATATTTTACAAATCGCGTGCCGCGTTTAAGGAGGATAAGTATTAATTTTGTAATTTGCGCGCCTCGCCAAGGTACAGCTTGATATAAATTTGGGTGCTCCGTCTAACGGGAAATTGCAAGCCGTTAATAACTACAGATTAATCACGCGAGTGCATGTCAGATAGCAGTAGTTATTCCCTACGTAATCGAAGGGTAGAAGGCAGAAATAGCGGAACTGCGAACAACAACGAACAGCCGAACATGGAAAGTACAGGCGGCGATGATAATGTAAGCACAATTGTTGCCACGTTAAACGCTTTACGAACGTCGGCTGAAGAGCTTAGACAGAGCACCGCAGAAAGCCAAAGGGACATAATCAGGTTGCGAGAAGGTATGCAGTCACAAGCCGCCAACATAGAGAATGGGCAGCCAGCTCAAAACGATAGTCAAGTGGTAGTTGTGGCTGATACTGACTCTAAAATTATACGACTTACCAATGTATAGCGGAAATATTGACGAGTGGCCATTATTCTTCGCCAATTTCAAAGACACAACAGAGACATTCCATTATAGTCATCGCCAAAATTTAATACGACTGCAAAAGTGCTTAACCGGACCGGCAAAAGAGGCAGTGGCGTCCATGTTGATTTACCCGAATGATGTGTCGAACGTTTTAAGTGAACTTGAGGTTTAGGTTCGGTCGGCCCGACCTTTTGGTAAAGCATCAGGTAAATCAACTACAAAATTTGTCGCCAATATTAGACAACAAAATCGAGAAAATTATACCGTTTTCATTTAAAGTGCGAAACGTTGTTGCATTTTTGAAGCCAGCAAAGTGCCAACAACATTTAGCGAACATAACTTTACTTGAGCAAATGGTTTCTAAATTGCCACTAGTCAGACAATTCGACTGGGCGAAACACGCAGCGACGATACATCCTTTTCCGACAATTGAACATTTTTCGGAGTGGCTCAGCGAACTAGCTAGAGTAATTAGCTTAATGCCGACAATAAACACAAATAGTAGACAGCAAACGCAACCGAATAATCCACGCCGCTTAATGCATATTGACCAAGCTAAAGAAAATGGTTCGTGCTATAAATGCAATGGTAAACATACAATGTCACAGTGCGGATCTTTTAAAGCAATGACCGTTAACAGTCGATGGGAGTTAGTACAATCTCAACAGCTTTGCTTCTCATGCTTGCGCCAGGGTCATGGCACACCCAAATGCCGTTCAAAACAAAAGTGTGAAGTCAACGGATGCCGACGGTACCATCACTCATTACTCCACAATAAAGATATAGCTACCAGCACAGCACATCAAGGCACCCCAGAAAATGCGAATGTACAGCCACTGTTACATTGCCGTGAAAAGCAACACACCGAACAATTATTATTTAAGATGTTGCCAATTAATGTTTATGGTCCACATGGCAAACGGGAAATAGTTGCAATGTTTGACGAAGGTTCGTCGATATCAATCATGGAAGCGGAAATTGCAGACATGATTGGCGCAAAAGGTGACCTGCAACCGCTTGCGCTGCTATGGTATGATAATAAGGTAGTAACCGAACAGGCTTGCAAAATAAATATCGAGATTGAGAATTGTACAAATAAACACAAATTTGCGCTGAAAATGTATACACGGTGAAGAATTTAAATTTGCCTGAGCAATCGTTCAATAAAGAGAATTTTGTGCATATGAAAGATTTACCATTCTCAAGTTATAATTTTGCAAAGCCAGCAATGCTAATTGGCCTTAAGCATGCTTACCTCGGTGCCACTACAACAATCGTCCAAGCCGGAAATGGATAGTCCGTTGGCTGCAAAAAAACCGCTAGGTTGGGTAGCATATGGTCCGACAAACGTGCAGTCTGCTTCTAATCCTCGTGTCCTGCATCTGAAGGAATATCGACAACTCCATGACCTGGTAAGTGAGTACCTAACAGCAGACACATTTGGTACAAATCCGCCGGTAACACAATTAGAGTCAGACGAGGAGAAGCAAGCACGCCAGATATTGAAGAAAACAGCTAAGCGACTCAATGAACAGTATAAAGTTGGCCTCCTGTGGAAATTGTGTCCACCAAAATAGCCTAACATCCGTCCGATGGCCGAAAAGCGTTTGATGGCAGTAGTGCGAAAGATGAGAGGCCACGTCGAGTTTGGCATGCGGTATAAGCAAGAAATAAATAAGAACTTAAATAAAGGATACGCCAGGAAACTAAGCGAATCCGAAATCAACGCACCATATCCACATATCTGGAATTTACCCCACTTTGCGGTAATCAATCCGTATAAACCTGAAAAAATGCGAATCGTTTTTGATGCCGCCGCCAGCGTAGGCAACGTTTCACTATTAATAAAAGAACAATTTCTTATTTCTGACTTCTAGTTATTGAATTACATTACAGTATTCTTGAATTCAATTCTGCTGGCATTTCCTTTTGCGTCTTCGATTCCCCTTTACATTTGCCAATTCCTTTTAAGGGAAAGCGTGAAATAAAACACGGAATACAACAAGAATTAGCAACAAAAATTTTAAGAACTGCTTGGTACGTGCACTGCTGAACTACTTCCCCCCTTTATCACCCTCTTAGGCTATGTCATGATCGACTTGAGTTCAATGATTTTCTAATGTAGAAGAGACTTACACTTTGCAGGTCCATGTACAATGGCTCAAATTCTAGGTCACTTCTTTCATATGGTAAACTATTCTAAACTCCCTTTATTTATACTGACTTTGCTAAGACAAACCTAAATTTGATTTAACCTGATTATCATTGAATGTCCTGCATACTTATTAGTATCGAGGTTAAAGATATCCCTATTCGGTTTCGGGTATATTAAATTAAACGGCTTTAACGGTTAGGGCCACCTAACGTTTAAGGTTTGCATCATTTTGGCCGTCACATCTGTCTTAATGAAAACAACTTTTCTTTACAACATTCTTACAAACTATATAAACTATTCAGCATGAATACGAGTGTATGAGTGGATAGCCTTGTTGCTTTAAGGAGCCCAAATCCGCTTTAACTACTTATTCGTTTATGTTGCAAGATTTAAAAAATATTTAAAAACGAAATTAAGTAAATTTTCTTTAAATAAGTATGTTCATGTTCAATTAAAAGATTGTGCACTCAAAAACAGCGAATTTATACAAAACGTTTGCTAATAACTTTTAAATAGAATTGAATAATTATCCACCACCGGATTATGATTAAACCGCATTTTCATGTACTCCTTTGACAATTTTTGTGGTATTGTAAGAGTTTTTTTCAAGTAAAAAATTACCATTTTTATACGTGGGGTCAAGTAACCACGGTTGTAAGGAACAGGGTGAACTTTTAAAATTCCTAAAAAATTTCTTCATAGCGCCAATCAATACCTTTTTTTCATGCGGATACCCTGTCCATGCTTATTTTAGCTGAAAACAGTGTTTAATATGTCTATGACAGACCAACATTTCAAATCCCATTTTTAATTTAGACAAGATTTTAACTAAAGAGTATTTTAGTCAGCGACTAGTATTACGGGCCATTGACAATAGGAAACAACTTAGAAGAATTTAATAATGCCATTAAAAATAACACAATCAAAATCAACCAAAACAAATATACCAAAAAAATTGTGGTCTCAAGTAACAGAAAAATTGTTCAGACTAAGAAACGCAGATCAGAAGAAATTTAATCAATTTAATCAGATTGTGAAATTTCTTCGATGAATTCATTAAAATTTTTCATTTTTTGTTCTTTAATATGTTCCATCAAGTTTTTCCCCGCAACAATTAATGCTTCACTATTTTGTAACGTTTTTTACAAAATAGTGAAGCATTAATTGTTGCGGGGAAAAACTTGATGGAACATATTAAAGAACAAAAAATGAAAAATTTTAATGAATTCATCGAAGAAATTTCACAATCTGACACTAATTCAAAGTGGAATAAAATAAAAAACCTCAAAAAATATAAATGGGAAAAAATACTAACAACAGTTGGAATAATGAAGACTCAGAAAAATACCTACAATTTATTGCGAGAAACCCGGACAGTAACGTTATGGACAATCACATAACAAACAGATCTAACACATCATTAAAGGAAATGAACGTGGATAATTTCCTCAAATTCCTACACAGCAGAAAGGATAATTCAGCTAATGGACCTGACCAAATTTCATAACGAATGTTACTATAACTGCAAGAATCAAAAAAGAGAAAATTATTCAATAGCGAGTATCTGGCAGGAAGGGTTGGCACCAAAAGCATGGAGAGAAATCAAAATCATGCCGATTCCTAAGGAAAAAACACAACCGATATTTATAAATACAGACCAATATGTCTACTATCAGTACTGGCAAAAATAATGGAAGGCATACTTAAAACCCATATTGACAATCAAATCGAAGAACACAAGCTAATTCCGGAAAGATCACAAGGATTTAGGAAGAATCGTTCAACAGCACAATGTATAAATGTCCTTATAAATACAGTAGCATATTACAAAGAAAACAAATACCAAGTAATGGCGGCCTGTATTAATGTGGAGAAAGCATATGACTCGGTAGACATTGGAATTCTTGAAAACATACTCAACGAAAATCAGATCAATCACAATGTAATAAGATGGATAACATCATTGTTAAGACAACGTACACTTATATTAGGTGAACACAAAATTACAACAACAAATGGTCTAGCACAAGGGAGTGGATTAAGTCCCACTCTGTTTAATCTTTACACGGCATACATTCATCAAATAACCAACGAAAACTGTGAACTATTCCAGTTCGCGGATGACTTCTTCATAGTATGCTTTCGAACGACTTGGATAATTGATATTACATTTATTGGCAATGTAATAACGCAAAAAAATTTAAAGCTGCGTCCGGTTCCGAGAAACGGGAGTGTCTGCTAGCTTAAGACTCAAGCCAGCAGACACTTCGTGACAACACGACGTACAGCTTACAACTACAATAATTTATACCTTATTGATTGCCTAAATGTTTCACTGTCCTGAAAAATATTTTCACTATACCAAAAGGAAAAATTAAATTTTATATTTTGCCGACCCTAATAAACATAAATTATAACTTTCGAAAATCAGTGAGTTGCATGTTACTGATTACTCAAAACTTAGCAACACTTAACTTCACTTAGAAGTCTGTTGAATTTTGATTTTCTATGTAAGTTCTAAGTGACGTTTACATTTTGAGATGCCATTTGTTTGTTTCCATTTCATTTTGACATACAAATTGACATTTATTGATTATGATACCAGAGTGTATGCGCTAAGTGGAGTATAATCGGTGATAAATTGCCAAGTTTACGCCAAGTCAAGTCCAGTCTATGCTAAGTATCAGTAATGGGCCCTTAAGTCTGAAGCCAGCAGACGCTTCGCGAAAACACGTATGAACATTCATACACACATATGTACACATGTACAATGTACATGTTAGCGCGCATACAATGATTTAAGTAATGCGTAAATTTAGTTGCATCAATATGTTGATTGTTTTTGTGTTGATGATGTTTGCAACTATAACGGTTTATAAAATACATGTCGGTCTTCTTCTTTCGAAAATCAGAGAAAATTTTGTGCATATTTCGTATTTGTATTTTCCGCTATCGTACCCCGTAGAGTGGAGTTATAGGACCCATCTTTGGTGAGGGTTTTTTTTTTTAATAAAATAGAAACATTTGAGAGGATAGAAATTGAAAATTTGGTTTTCTCGGCACAACCTAAAGCACATATGTTTTTTTTTTTTTACGAGGAGGAAGCATCGAAAGCCTGATAGTCAGTGTGGGACTTTAACCGCACTAAACCTCCTACCGTCTGAGTACCATTTACCCCCCGGTACTACCGTCAAGTATTCCGTCGGGAGGTAGGTTGAGCACTAAGCTCTACGTCTGTCGGGGTCACTTTGCTGTACGTAGATAGTGCCGCGGTATGGTTAACACTGGGACTGACACGCCCTGCTTACTACCTGAATGTGCTTGACGCATACCACTTCTACGAATATTTCCAAGCCTACCTTAAACACTGTGCATATAGTGTTTGTGGCATGCTTGTGCGTTCGACTACTTGTATTGTAGGGTTTTGTTTTTTATATATGTATATATGTATAAATAGAATTTTTTTTTTTTTTTATTTCAATAGGTTTTTCCGTTTTTCATTTAATTTTTTTTTCCACAATACGTAACGGGGCTTTCCTCGTACTTCCACCGGTTGGAGAGGCCGTCTCTCCAATCCGAGTATAAACTCTGATTACATGTGAGACGTTTACCCTCATACTCGTTGTTTCTACAGTTGGAGAGGCCTTGTCTCCAATCCGTAGGTTTGTCGTTGCGTGTATGTTGACTGCTTTTGGTCGCACGGTTGAAGAGGCCGTGTCTCCAATCCGTGCTTTATTCCTTCACCTGGGGCAGTATTCGAACGGTTGAAGAGGCCTTGTCTCCAATCCGTCGCCTGGTTTACTATTACATTACCTACATATATTACGGCATTTTCTTATTTTATCATTCTCACGCCGCTAATTGTACGGAGGCCTTGCATCGAATACGTGCTCAGCTCGATTCCCTCCACCTTAGCAATTTGTTATTCACCCACACAACTCGACTGTTCAATGTTCGCTGCTGCGCCGTAGCCTTTCAAGACTTCGTAGACACTTCATTATTTCCGCTATTACATCGCATGCCGCGGACCATTTTACCTTGCTTTGTAGCATGCATCCAACAATTGTTTCAGGAGTGTAATCCTCTCCAAATATTCTGCACGGTTTGCATCTCGAGCTATAGAACCTAGGACACTCGAAAAAATACATGGTAAACATCTTCTACTGTATCGCCGCCGCAGTGATCGCATGTTGTTAGGCTCGTGATTGAATCGGTGCAAATATTCCTTAAAGCATCCGTGACCACTCAGAAACTGTGTGAGGTAGAAATCGACCTCGCCGTGCTTTCTAGATATCCATATATTAATATCTGGGATACATCGGTGTGTCCAGCGACCATTTGTTGAGGCATTCCACCTGAGCTGCCAGTTCTGCACGCTTCGCTCTCGTGCTCCGTTACGTGAGCTTTGATCCCGATAAATCGTCGCTGCTTCTTTTGCTAATATGTCTATAGGACACATTCCTGCGATTATTAGTCCTGCGTCGTCAGAGACAGTTTTAAAGGCGCTACAGACGCGTAGTGCACACGGGCGGTAAGTCGACTTTACCCCGCGGCCTGATGCCAAACAGGAGCCCCGTAGAGTATTTGGCTTTTTACAACGCCAGCCAGAAGTTGACGCCGACGTTGCTTTGGTCCTCTTGCATTTATCATTATCCTAGATAATGCTGCTACGGTTTTTGCTACCTTTCCATTGGCATACTCTAAGTGGGATTTGAATGACAACCTCCTGTCTATCACAACCCCCAAGTATTTTATTGCAGACAGCGTGTCGATGTCATGGCGGCCGATTCTTATAGTGACCTGCTCCACCCTTTTCCTACTTGATATGAGTACAGCCTCTGTTTTTTGTTCCGCCAGCTGCAGTCCATTTTTCGTAAGCCACGATTGAACCATCGCTATGCTTGTATTAGATTTGGCGCATATTTCGCCTAGGTGCTTGGCGGTGATTACCAATGCGATATCGTCCGCGAAGCCGATAATTTTCACCCCATTGGGTACCTTGAGTCGAAATACTCCGTCGTACATAATATTCCAAAGCAGTGGACCGAGCACGGAGCCTTGAGGAACACCGCCTGTGACGTGAAGCTTTTCTACTCCAGCAGCCGTTTCATATTCCAGCACTCTACCTTCAAAGTAGCTGCGTATGATCCTACGCAGGTAAAGGGATATGCCTATCTGCTCCAGCGTGTCTAGAATTTTTGCCCAATTGGCAGTGTTGAAGGCATTTTTTACATCTAAAGTAACGATAAGGCAATATTCCTTAGAGCCTTCGAGCCATCGGGTGCCACTTATGGCTTCTTGGGCCACTTCCTTCGCCATGTTCGCAGCTTGGATGGTAGATCTTCCTTTCCTAAACCCAAACTGTTTATCGGAAATACCACCCACATCTTCAATTTCTTTTTCGAGTCGATTATAGAGGACTCGCTCAAGAACCTTACCGGCGGAGTCGAGCATGCAAATGGGCCTGTAGCTAGATGGTTCCGCCGTATTTTTACCAAACTTTGGCAGCAGGACCAGCTTTTGTCGTTTCCATATTGTAGGAAATGTCCCCTCAGCCAAGCATGCATTAAATAGTTCCGCAAATGTTGGCGTTATAAGTGAGAGCTAGTTTGAGTGCTCTGTTTGGTACCCCGTCTGGGCCAGGAGACTTGCGGTCTTGCAGTCTATTCACCGCTTGAAGGACCTCGACGACGGTAACCTCGTCAAATGAGTATAGTACGGCGCCTGATGTGGGAGAAGCTAGCTCCCTTTGCGTGGGAAATAAAGTATCTACCACGTTTCTGAGAAAAGAGGGGCATGTTGGCATCGCCTCTCCTTTGTGTTTCAATTTCTTAAAAACCAATTTATAAGCTGTGCCCCAAGGGTCATTCTCGACGTCATCGCAAAGCTTGAGAAAGCATTCGCGCTTACTATCTTTTATTGCTCTCTTAAGTGCGAGTCGCGCTCTTTTGTAGGTAGCTCTGCACTCTAGAAATTCCGGTCTCCCTCTGGCTCGTTGATAGCGCCTCCTAGCCTGAATACACTCTCTCCTTAGGGAGTGTATGCGCTCGTTCCACCAAAATGTGGAACAATGTTGTTTGCGCTTGGGCTTTCTAGTCATTGACGCATCGCATGCTGCTCTAATATCCGCCATTAATTTATTCGCCATGTCGTTAGCACTTCCTCTATGTTCGACTGTTGTCAACATTAGCTTGAATATGTCGGGGTCGAAAGTATTGATATTCCAACCTCTGTTTTTTAGGGGTGGCTGTATAGTGGGCCGCCCTCCCCCCTCGAGGTTGATGTCCACCACAATCGCTGAGTGATCGTTTTGGTCATAGCAATAACTGATTTTCCACTCAGCCAACCTGTAGAGATTGGCGCTGACAAACGTTATGTCGATTACGGAGCCGAACCCATTTCTTAAGAAGGTGTTTTGCCCACCCACGTTAAGGAGTGCTACATCAAGGCATGCAAATGCTTCGAGCAGAGCCCTCCCTTTGGGAGATGTTCTCTGTGAGCCCCACTCTATAGCCCATGCATTAAAGTCTCCCGCGATGACAAAACGCTCCCGCAACGTCGCATCCATGGCTATTTTCCCGACGATTTCTTCGAACGCGTCCAGCGGCGTACTAGGTGGTATATAGCAACTGTAAACGTAAATGCCATCAATTTTACCGCATACGAATCCTCGTTCCTTAAGTATTAATTCCGCATATAAGGGATTATGTCTGCAGGACCAAATAGCAGTCTTGCTCAATTCTTCTTGTATCCAATTCGCAGTCTTCGCTCTTTAGGGCTCACTAAGAAGTGCTAAGTCAATCTTCAACTCCAAAACTGTTTGCGCCAGAAGGTCCTGGGCTGCTTCACAATGGTTAAGATTAAGTTGCAATAATCTCATAAAGGTCTTTCTTTCTGGACCGCTTCTTTATATACTGGGCACTTATAGCCACCAGTGGTGATGGTCTGTGCCGCTGAGCCCTCTTCTAGCGCACAATAAGCACTTAAGCGAGTTAGTGCATGATTTCGCCGCGTGCCCTTGGCCCATGCACTTAAAGCAAACGCCTTTGAAATTGGATTCGGTGCCGCAGTTTCTTGCTATGTGTCCGAACTCGAGGCAGTTAAAGCATCGTTTCGGCTGAACTTTTGCTCGCATATGACCCATCCGATTCGGACTTTACCACTTCTCGTAAGTTCCCGAACTAACTCGGTGGGTAAAGAAATAGTCGCAGTCTGCGTACCGCCATACGCTTTGCGCAAGGATCGCACACAAGACGGCTTAGCATTGAAGCCTGCAAGCTGTGTGTTCAGCGCCTGGCAGACCTCTTCAACCGTCGTTACTTCGTCTATATCGCGTATTTCGCACAGAGACTCCTCCTTGAGGGACTTGACGTCGGCTTTCCCTAAGAGAGCTTGTCCTACAGCTGCTCCAAGTTTTGCAGTGTCATTGTCCGACTGCATTCTGAGTTGGAAGAGGAGTTCTCCTTTAGCAGTCTTGCGGATCTTACGAACCATTGTGTTCATTTCTTTCAGTGACTCTTCATTTTTAACAGATTTAAGGATATCCGCGTATGAGCAATCGCCTGAGGTTTTGATCAGGATTGCGTCGGGGCGGGCTGGTCTCTGCTTCGGGCACTTTTGCTAGCAGACACTCCCGTTTCTCGGAACCGGACGCAGCTTTAAATTTTTTTTTGCGGTATTAAATTGCCAATAAATGTAATATCAATTATCCAAGTCGTTCGGAAGTCGTAGGTCGTGTTTTCACGAAGTGTCTGCTGGCTTGAGTCTTAAGCTAGCAGACACTCCCGTTTCTCGGAACCGAACGCAGCTTTAAATTTTTTTTGCGGTATTAAATTGCCAATAAATGTAATATCAATTATCCAAGTCGTTCGGAAGTCGTAGGTCGTGTTTTCACGAAGTGTCTGCTGGCTTGAGTCTTAAACTATCAGACACTCCCGTTTCTCGGAACCGGACGCAGCTTTACATTTTTTTTTTGCGGTATTAAATTGCCAATAAATGTAATATCAATTATCCAAGTCGTTCGGAAGTCGTAGGTCGTGTTTTCACGAAGTGTCTGCTGGCTTGAGTTTTAAGCTAGCAGACACTCCCGTTTCTCGGAACCGGACGCAGCTTTAAATTTTTTTTGCGGTATTAAATTGCCAATAAATTTAATATCAATTATCCAAGTCGTTCGGAGGTCGTAGGTCGTGTTTTCACGAAGTGTCTGCTGGCTTGAGTCTTAAGCTAGCATACACTCCCCTTTCTCGGAACCGGACGCAGCTTTAAATTTTTTTTGCGGTATTAAATTGCCAATAAATGTAATATCAATTATCCAAGTCGTTCGGAAGTAGTAGGTCGTGTTTTCACGAAGTATCTGCTGGCTTGAGTCTTAAGCTAGCAGACACTCCCGTTTCTCGGAACCGGACGCAGCTTTAAATTTTTTTTTGCGGTATTAAATTACCAACAAATGTAATATCAATTATCCAAGTCGTTCGGAAGTCGTAGGTCGTGTTTTCACGAAGTGTCTGCTGGCTTGAGTCTTAAGCTAGCAGACACTCCCGTTTCTCGGAACCGGACGCAGCTTTAAATTTTTTTTGCGGTATTAAATTGCCAATAAATGTAATATCAATTATCCAAGTCGTTCGGAAGTCGTAGGTCGTGTTTTCACGAAGTGTCTGCTGGCTTGAGTCTTAAGCTAGCAGACACTCCCGTTTCTCGGAACCGGACGCAGCTTTAAATTTTTTTTTTTGCGGTATTAAATTGCCAATAAATGTAATATCAATTATCCAAGTCGTTCGGAAGTCGTAGGTCGTGTTTTCACGAAGTGTCTGCTGGCTTGAGTCTTAAGCTAGCATACACTCCCGTTTCTCGGAACCGGACGCAGCTTTAAATTTTTTTTTGCGGTATTAAATTGCCAACAAATGTAATATCAATTATCCAAGTCGTTCGGAAGTCGTAGGTCGTGTTTTCACGAAGTGTCTGCTGGCTTGAGTCTTAAGCTAGCAGACACTCCCGTTTCTCGGAACCGGACGCAGCTTTAAATTTTTTTTTTGCGGTATTAAATTGCCAATAAATGTAATATCAATTATCCAAGTCGTTCGGAAGTCGTAGGTCGTGTTTTCACGAAGTGTCTGCTGGCTTGAGTCTTAAGCTAGCAGACACTCCCGTTTCTCGGAACCGGACGCAGCTTTAAATTTTTTTTTGCGGTATTAAATTGCCAATAAATGTAATATCAATTATCCAAGTCGTTCGGAAGTCGTAGGTCGTGTTTTCACGAAGTGTCTGCTGGCTTGAGTCTTAAGCTAGCAGACACTCCCGTTTCTCGGAACCGGACGCAGCTTTAAATTTTTTTTTGCGGTATTAAATTGCCAATAAATGTAATATCAATTATCCAAGTCGTTCGGAAGTCGTAGGTCGTGTTTTCACGAAGTGTCTGCTGGCTTGAGTCTTAAGCTAGCAGACACTCCCGTTTCTCGGAACCGGACGCAGCTTGAAATTTTTTTTGCGGTATTAAATTGCCAAACAATTATCCAAGTCGTTCGGAAGTCGTAGGTCGTGTTTTCACGAAGTGTCTGCTGGCTTGAGTCTTAAGCTAGCAGACACCCCCGTTTCTCGGAACCGGACGCAGCTTGAAATTTTTTTTGCGGTATTAAATTGCCAAACAATTATCCAAGTCGTTCGGAAGTCGTAGGTCGTGTTTTCACGAAGTGTCTGCTGGCTTGAGTCTTAAGCTAGCAGACACCCCCGTTTCTCGGAACCGGATGCAGCTTTAAACTTTTTTTGCGGTATTAAATTACCAATAAATGTAATATCAATTATCCAAGTCGTTCGGAAGTCGTAGGTAGTGTTTTCGCGAAGTGTCTGCTGGCTTGAGTCTTAAGCTAGCAGACACTCCCGTTTCTCGGAACCGGACGCAGCTTTAAATTTTTTTTTGTGGTATTAAATTGCCAATAAATGAGGTATAAATTATTTAATATATAATATTGTTGTTTGCTATAGTGTGTCTGCCACCTTAATAGGACCGACAGCTGAATTAATAGCAATACACAAAAGCGGTTGAATTTGCCATAATACACAACTTCAATAAAATAGCAATACTTACAGACAGCCTAAGCAGCATTTTGGCAATAAAAAATAAAGAAAGTGACAGCTACATAGTACAAGAAATCATTGAAATAATTAACGCATCAACTTTAGATAAAAATGAAATACATCACATTCCTGCTCACAAAAACATTAAACCAAATGAGAAAGCAGATGAAGCTGCACAAAATGCGAACCAGAATGGAGAAAGAATTAGAACAACTTGAGCCATCAAGGATGCGATAAAGAAAAACAAAATAAGGAAAGAATGGGAGACAGAATACAAAGGAAAAATAATAAATAAAGATAAAGATTACGGACAAATTTACCCGGAGCTAATTAACTAAAATTACACTGAAGAATTGGCGTTGGCGTTTTAGCTTTCGAGCTGGCCAAATAATTCGAATTTTATTCGACCTTCATCCGGTATTTTTATATACGCGCAATGAAGTAACTTAAATATTGTAACGAATTTACTGCAATTCCTCTTATTTGCAACCTTCTACTAACGTTCGAATCACCAAACTGTTGAATAAATAACTCCACTATTCAATAATGCAAAATGGCCTTTATTAAATTACTTCACAATAAATAACACTACTATTGCTCACCAGATAGCGTCTTAAATCAAACTGATTGTCGTGCCTCTACTGCTGCTGGCTTTTATACTCTGTGATTTCTCGCTCGCATATTTCTAGGTGCTTATATTTCCAGAACTTACTAGTTAGTTATCAGCTATAAATTTCTCAGCTATAACTACAAATGCACAATTTTTATAGCTTCTCTCATAGCCCATGCGGGTGTGTGTGTGAGTAATACTTGCACAATTTCTGCATACTTTCAGGAGTATCTCAAATATATGCATGTGGTTGTGCGTTGCTTCTCCGCTGCGTGTACGTACATATATGTAGACATAATGATTAATTTGGTTATGCGCATACAAGTCACTGCTCAGTATCGGCTTAGAGATGACAGTATCCCTTAGTGTTGCTAATATTCGTCACACTGCCCTCCACCTAAGTCTGATCGTCCCGACCAGGCAAATCTCTCGATCTAAACGCTGCCAGCCTTTCCAAATGAACCACTTTCATTTTGGTTCGTGGTTTGTCAACGGTTTGTATGCGGTACACTACATCGTTGATCCGTTTCACAACTTTATATGGGCCTTCCCAATTACACTGCAATTTTGGGGACAAACCTTTTTTTCGTTGTGGGTTGTATAACAGCACCAAATCTCCTTCCTGAAACCCTTCCGAATTAATTGCTTTATCGTATCTGGCTTTCATTTTGTCACTCATAATCTTTGCTCGTTGCCTTACCAGATCGTGTATCTCTCTCAGCTCTTCTTCAAAGACACCAGTAGATTTCTTGACATTTCTCTCCGCATCAGCATCTATTCCATACTTCAGATCAGCTGGCAGTCGAAGGTCATTGCCAAAAATTACCTTTGCGGGAGTTTGGCCTGTTGTCTCATGCACTGCCGATCGGTAAGCCATCAAGAATAAACATATATGTGTATCCCACTGCTTATGGTACTTGGCTACTACTTTCCTTAAATGCTCCTCCAAGGTTCTATTGAAACGTTCCACCATACCATCGGACTGAGGATGCAATGCAGTTGTCCGTGTTTTTCGAATGCCCAACTTTTTACATATTTCTTGGAACACAGTGTTATGGTCCACTTGGGAGTCACCTTTGGAACGCACCTAGGGGCTAGTGATAGCGAAAAAAGGTGCCATCGCAATTTTGAACGAAATGTACACTAGATGTCGCGACAGCCGCTGTTGAAGCCTTTTGTCAAAAAGAAGAAAAAAAACGCAGTTTCCGGAAAGGGAGATTATTGCCTGGGATTACGACAGCTGGAAGTAAACAAAAAACGTGATATCTATCTGCTTTCATCCATAATAGCGATAAACCAAATAATTTCGTAAAACGTGGATATAAAATAAGAAACAGCTCACAAAAATATTGTGCCGTGTATATTCGGACCCGACCGTATGGTTGGTTGTTGTTGTTGTTGTTGTTGTAGCGATACGGTTGCTCCCCGAAGGATTTGGGGAGTGTTATCGATGTGATGGTCCTTTTCCGGATACAAATTCGGTACGCTCCGGTACCATAGCACCATTAAGGTGCTAGCCCGACCATCTCGGGAACGATTTATGTGGCCACATTAAACCTTCAGGCCATTCCCTCCCTCCCTACCCCCAAGTTCCATGAGAAGCTTGGGGTCGCCAGAGCCTCGTCTGTTAGTGAAACAGGATTCGCCGCGGATAGGAGAGGTTGACAATTGGGTTTGGAGAAGCTATATATTGCGCTGGCAACCTGAAGGGTTGCGCTATACAGCCCCTTGAATCTGGTATTTTAGTCGCCTCTTACGACAGGCATACCTACCGCGGGTATATTCTGATCCCCTAACCCGTATGGTTGGTAGTGGCTGGTACTTGTGAAACGAAAACGAAATGAATTTTCGTAACAAAATTCGTAGTGGATTTCACAAAGTTGTACGGGCATAGATTTGAATCCATTTTAAAGGGAATACTCGATACCCGCCCTTATTGAGAGCTACACGACGATTACGACGACGACGACCATACCAACCACGAGCGCATCCACCACCAATTGCGCAACCACCATTGCAGCGCCATCAAGGCGCGGTATCCCATCGGCAGCGCCAACCAAACGCGCTCCGTCCACCAGGTTTACCACCAGCACCAGCTCCAACAACAACAGCGAAGCAACAATCGCCGTCATTATCCACCGACACATCTGACGCGAACGTTCTGGGCACAATTTTGTCAACCAATACCAAGTAAATCCATTAAATCCAGTTAAGCGGCCTTAAGAGCAGAATTGTTGATATTGGTTCGGCGTAAACAAAGGAAGGGCCGCTGAACATAGGCCTGCGGCAACAACAGTAGGGCTGCTAAACATAGGCCTGCTGCAACGCCAGGTATAACAACAACAGCAGGGCCGCCGAATATAGGCCTGCTGCAACAGCACCTACAACAACAACAGCAGGGCCGCTAAACATAGGCCTGCTGCAACGCCAGCTGCAACATCGGATATAACAACACAACAACAACTACAGCCTAAGCGGTGAGTTCGTTCCAGGATACGGAAAACCTAAATTTTTTCACCTGATTTGTGAGGACGCTTGTAGCTAAGTTAGACATAGAGAGTTAATAAAACTGGTTAAACTGTTTCGAAAGGCAGAGTTATCTTTGAACTTCTAATGAAGCTTTTTTTTGACACTTTCGACCTTGCAACGAATAAGTGGAGGGAGATAGTCACCTAAAACCAGTGTTATTAATTTTCGATGCTATTTTCGAGCTCATTGCTGTAAACAGTTCAATCATTTTATTTTACTTAAAGTAATGAACTTATGATAAGCTTTTGAGATAACCCCATTTGAAACATACATCGATGTATGAGTAATTAATATGAACTTCATTTAAATCTTTGTGCATAAAATTCGATCTTTACTTGCCACATACCTATATACATCTATGTAAGGGCGTGTACGTACATATTTAAAATATACATAGATGTATGTATACGCACGAACCGTAGAAGGAATTTCAGTAACTAATATGAACTTCATTTAAGTCTTTTGCATAAAAGGTATTCTTTACCTGCTACATATGTACTTCCATGCATGGGCGTATACGTTTTAAATATACTTAGACGGTAAGAAACATACCATTGAAAGGTGTGAACCACTGTAGTGACGACTAATACGTATTGAATTTTGCACTATCTGGTCATGATTAATCAATCAATCAGGTCAATTTTAAAATTTCGGATTATTGAAATTAAAAATCCATAAAATGAAATTTAAATGGTGCGTTATATATAAGTACCATGACCCATGGGCAGTCAATGTTAATTACCCAGTAGAAATTATAAATTTCACATTGAGTAGAGCTCAAAGGGTTACTATTTAAAAGAAAAAAAGATTCAATTTCAAATTAAATGGCAAATGTAGGTCCCCATCTATATATGTCTTACAATTACATAAATAGCTATTATACTAATTATTCATGAACACTTTAAACAGCCCCTTAACCTTAGCAAATACTTATATACAATCTTACACACCTTATGTAAAATTTTTTTCCCAATTTACAAAATAAAAAGGTTAACAAAACAAAAAAATGTATGATAAAAAGAATCATGACACCAAAAAGCATTAAATTATAATGCCATGGGTGAAAACAAAAAAAAAAACTTTTTCTAATAAAATACAATAGACTATAATACGATAAGTATTTAGCTAGCCTACCACCTAATTACATATATGTAAGGTCCCTAAGCACAATTACCGCCAAAACTTATGCGTAAGTTGGCAATTTTGTTTCATTTAAAGTCCCTTTTTTTAACTAAATGAATTGTCAATAAATGTTATGTAAAATGGGAGTGCTGACCGTCTTGTTGATTTAGAAGGCACGTAGGGAATACAGGAAAGGGGCCACCGAAAAATAGGTGCGTCGGTGGCCATGGATTTTAGGGTGGGTAATGCAACGGGCGTCGCAACATCACCCGCGGCGCCCCCTAAATATATTCGGCCCTTTTTTCTTTTTATTTTAATTTTCAGGGTTTTTTTTTTGTATTTTGATTTTCAACAGTTAGTAACCGGTCATGTCCGGTTCGGTAATTTCTTTTTGCGTTAATTTTTTTTGAATTTTAAATTTTGAATGTTTAGCGGTTTGTCCGTGGCATCCGGTTCGACCGGATGTTGTTTTAATTTGAATTTCAAGCGTTTTGAATGCGTTCTGCGCTTTGTGACCATTTTAAAGGCATGATAGGAATTGTTTTCTGTTTATGGCGCAGGACGGTAAGGTTGGCAAGAACCCCGCCCAGCCGACATGACTAGCCACAGAGCACCACTAGATCATGCCGACTACCTTCCTTTACTGCTCCATTAAAGATGCGTATCCATAACAACAGCTGACTCAAAATTCCTGCCTTGGTCAGAATGTAACTCCATTGGTACACCATACCTTGCAACCCAATCGTTTGTAACCACTTCTGCTACTGTTTCCGCTTCTTGGCTTGGGATTGGGTATACCTCTGGCCATTTACTGAAATAATCCATAACCACCAGTACGTATTTGTTTCCGCGGTTGCTAATAGGAAATGGACCTGCGACATCCACGGCGATTCTTCAAATGGTGCACCTGAGTTATATTGCTTCATCTGGCCATGACTTCGGGTTTTGGGCCCTTTCGCTCTGCTGCAAACCTCGCAGTTCGCAATCCACTCAGTGACCGACTGACGGCAACCCTGCTTAATTTTCTCGAGCGTCTTCGTGATTCCGAGATGACCTCCACTTGGACCGTTATGTAGTTAACTGAGAACTTCGGGAATCCTTTTCCTTGGAACAACTATCAGTTTCTTCTTACTTTGACCATCCTCACTCTCCCATACTCGATGCAAGCAACCGGATATCAACTCTAAACTGTTCCACTGTGCCCAATATGACTTCGCAATGGGACTCTTTGCTGACATCTCCTCTCTATTTGGTCTTTCGTTTCGTTCGAGCCCTAGCATAACATGTGACAGATGTGTATCTTCTAGCTGACACTCTATAATGTCTTCTTTAGCCTCGGCCTTTGGACAGTGCTTGCATTCCAAACTACATGGTCTTCGTGACATTGCATCAGCATTTCCATGGGTACTACCTTTTCGATGCTCAATGGAAAAGTCGTAGCTTTGTAGTCGCTCGATCCATCGTGCCAATTGTCCCTCTGGATTACGGAACCGCAAGAGCCATTTTAACGCTGCATGGTCTGTCCTGACGCGGAATGCTGGCCGTAGAGTACTTGTGCACTCTACCAGTGCCAACAGCTCTCGCCGTGTAACGCAATAGTTCCTGTCTGGTTTTCCAATTGAACGGCTGTAATATGCAACTACCTTCTCCTGTCCATCGACCAGTTGTAATAAAACGCCTCCTATAGCATATCCACTCGCATCGGTATCCAGAATAAATGTTGCTCCTGGAATCGGATATGCCAACATTAGGGCAGTGCACAAACGCTCCTTCAATGCTTGGAAAGCCACTTCTTGCTCCTTCTTCCATTCAAAAGCTTTATTTTTTCTTGTAAGCTCATGGAGGCTATGGGCTACGCTGGAAAAGTTTGGTACAAATCGGCGGCAATATGTGCACAGCCCAAGGAAACTTCTCAATTCATGCAAGTTCTGTGACCTTGGCCAACCCTTTACTGCCTCTATCTTTTCATTCGCTGTACAGATACCTTCTGTCGTTACCTTGTGACCCAAATAATTTACTTTCTTTTTAAACAACGAACACTTTTTGAGACTTAGTTTCAGACCAGCGCCAGCTACTCTCTGGAAAACTTCCTCCAAGTTCTTAAGATGTTCATCAAAGTTCTTGCCCAATACGATGATGTCGTCCAGATACACCAAGCATGTTTTCCAATGTAGTCCTTTCAGTACCTGGTCCATGAGTCTCTCAAAAGTAGCTGGTGCATTACAAAGTCCAAAAGGCATCACTGTAAATTACCAAAGACCATCACCGACACTGAAGGCTGTTTTCTCTTTATCTTCCTCCTTCACCTCAACTTGCCAGTAGCCGCTTTTCGAGTCCAGTGTGGAAAACCATTTCGTACCAGATAGCGAGTCCAGAGTATAGTCAATTCTTGGCAATGGGTAGCTATCCTTTTTCGTGACGTCGTTCAACTTGCGGTAGTCCACGCAAAACCTCATTTTCCCATCTTTCTTCTTCACAAGTACCACCGGTGAGTTCCATGGCTAGCTGGTGGTTCGATGACGCCGCTGTCGCTCATTTCTTGTACGATTTGACTCACAACTTCCCGCTTCGCCAGTGGAACACTACGAGGAGATTGACGTATCGGCCTCGCGTCTCCAGTGTCAATTTGATGTTTCACAACAGTGGTGCGGCCTGGTTTGAAACCATCCTGGTCAAATATGTTTGCGTACTTCAGGGGCAGTGGCTTTGCCTTACTCTGATAATCTTCCTCTAGCCCCTCCGTCCATGCCGTGATGCCATTTGAAAGATCAGTATTACTAGATGAAACGTGCTCCTGGAGCTGTTCACAGTTAATAACTACTTCAGCCTCTTGGCATCTTCCCAAAATAGATCCTTTGGTCAGTTTGAGTGGTGACTTGAGCTCATTGAGTACTCTTACCGGAATACGTCCATCTTGTTTTGTCATAGCCAGGGTTTTTCCTACAAGTATGTTCGGTGCTGATTTGTTTGCTGCTTCGACAACTCACAATTTGTTTGTCCCACAATCTCCATCAACCTTTGCCCAGATGACTGCTTCGGATTTTGGTGGTATTTGCTGACTCTCTTCCACCAGCACTCGTTTACTGCTGTAGCCTCTCTCGTAGCCGAAATTAAGTGGCACATCCGTGTTCTTATATCGCATCGTCTTGCTTTGCATATCGATCTTCATGCATTGGTCGATTAAGAAGTCCACTCCAATTATGATTTCATCAACAATCTCTGCCACTATAAAATTGTGTAGTACCGTGACGTTCCCAATTGCTACTTCACATGCTACTTCTCCAATTACCTGGGTGTCCTCTCCCGTGGCTGTACGTAATCTTGCTCCAAACAATGGTCTTATCTTCTTGTTGACTAAATCTGATCGAATGATGGAATGAGATGCACCCGTATCTACAGTCAGTATACGTTCCTTTCCATCCACACGTCCTCCGACAGTAAGATTGCTTGACCTTCTTCCAATTTGCGAGATGGAGATTATGGGGCATTCAATTGCGGGAGCCAGCTGTCACCCCTTGCGGCTGACTCGCTTTAGTTTAACGATTGGGTGGACTTGGAGATTTGCTCATCTCCTTCAGCTCTGCGTTTACGGCCACCCACATTGTTGGAACTATTAGGGTTGGTACTGCAATAACGTGCAATGTGCCCTGGCTTACCACACTTAAAGCATTTGACTGCATCATTATTTTTCTGTTGCGTTCCCTTTAAAGCTTCCAAAATTGTGTCCACCCAATCTGGCCTTTCCACTTCCACGCGATGAACTTTGTATGCGGGCTTATTCAAAAGCGACTCTGTTTCTTGAGTTAGTACATGGGATACCGTTTCTGCGAATGTGGGTTTTGGGTTTGCATATCTCGCTCGCTTCGTTTCTACGTCCCGTATGCCATTTATAAAACTCTGAATTTTTACCCTCTCGGTGTACTCCACGGGTGCGTCCGCATTTGCCAAATGAGCCAACCTTTCAACATCCGAAGCAAACTCTCGCAAAGTCTATTTACCTTTTTGGTAACGGTTTTGCAATTCTATTTGATATATCTGTTTCCTGTGTTCGCTTCCGTACCGTCGTTCTACAGCAGCCATCAATGCGTCATAACTGTTCCGTTCGTACTCTGGAATAGTCTGTAAGATTTCGGCAGCTGGTCCTTTCAATGCTACCCAGCCAAAATCGTGTTCAAGTCTGTGCTCGTAACTGTCTGCGATGTTTAATTTTTCTCTTCAATTTTTGTTGTCTCCTCGCCATCAAGAGGACCATCAAGAGGAAAGACATACTCTTCCACGTTAATTCCCTCTAATTACATTGCCTTTCGTAGTCGTGCCTGAAGTTCGAGTTTATTGCCGGTTGTGTTCAGTCCACGGCTCTCCAATTCCTTCTTCAGTTGCCGGATCTTCAATTCACTCCACTTTGCCATGTCCAAGTTGTATTCGCAATCTTCGGAATTTATTCAACAATTCCTCTTCTGACACCAATTGTAACGAATTTACTGCAATTCCTCTTATTTGCAACCTTCTTCTAACGTTCGAATCACTAAACTGTTGAATAAATAACTCCACTATTCAATAATGCAAAATGGCCCTTATTAAAGTACTTCACAATAAATAACACTAATATTGCTCGCCAGATAGCGTCTTAAATCAAACTGATTGTCGTGCCTCTACTGTTGCTGCCTTTTATACTCTGTGATTTCGCGCTCGCATATTTCTAGGCGCTTCTATTTCCAGAACTTACTACTTAGTTATCAGCTATAAATTTCTCAGCTATAACTACAGATGCACAATTTTTATAGCTTCTCTCATAGCCCACGCGCGTGTTTGTGTGAGTAATACTTGCACAAATATTGCATACTTTCAGGAGTATCTCAGATATATGCATGTGGTTGTGCGTTGCTTCTCCGCTGTGTGTACGTACATATGTGTAGACATAATGATTAATTTGGTTATGTGCATACAAGTCACTGCTCAGTATGGTCTTAGAGATGACAATATATATCCCTTAGTGTTGCTAATATTCGTCACAATATCAAAAACACACAAAAAAAAGACATAATCCTAAGAATACAACACGTGATCTTATTGAATCCACAACACTATATTAATTTGTGTGTTACGTAGATTTGTTTTTGTAAAGTTTCTTTTTCGTTGCGAATGAGAAGCTTTGTATACTAGGGCTCAGTTTCACTAATTTATGTTTGTTTGTTAATGGGTTGTTCAATATATACCTATTATTTAAGAATTCATGAGCTTCATTGAATATTCAATTATTATAAGCCGGTGTTAAGCTCATGAATTCTTAAATAAAAAGTATATATTGAACACACCATTAAAAAAACAAACAATTGAAAATAAAATTAAAATGTGAACTAAATTTGTGCTAAAAAGTATTATTTTGTTTGGAAATTCTTGTACACAAACAAATATTTATCAAACACGCGTGGTAGCAAGACGTTGCCAACTATTTTGCTGGTAACATTGTTATCCGCGAATAGAATACGAAATGTTGTTTGTAGTTTTTGTAACCGTTTAGAAGAATGTTGTTACCAGCTTAGAATAAGGGCGTTATAGTCTATTTCGGGATTGTTTTTGAGATAATTTTTGGAAAGTTTCGCAAAGGTTTCGGCATTATTTCGTGAATGTTTCTAAACAGTTTCTTAATCATAATGAAAGTTTTCACAAAACGTGAAAACCTGATTTCCTCCTTCATGTGCTTAGATATCGGCTATGAAGTTGATGAACCTGGTGGTACATAATTTGTGATTTTTGAATGACATATGTATGTAGATGCTATAGATCTAGAGACATTATTCTGTAACTCGATTCGAAAGGAACCGCATTTTGAAAGCTGTCAAATCAAATACATTTTTTTTTTCAATTCCGAACCATATTTCTTTTGAATCGAGTTACATAATAAGACCCCAGGATTACGATATATTGATTCAGTGCGTTGCTTGATGGTTCAAAAATAACAAAAATAATAGTCGTAGTACATTGTACATATGTATATATCAATAAAAGCAAAAAAGTAGGAAGTTGCATTTTAAGTATATACAAACTAAATGTTCTACAATATTTAGAACAAAATATTACCTGAATTTATCATGGAAAGAATTCCTAAAGAAAAAAAAGGTCTAACATAATTTTTTCTGCTCTCCTGAAAAATTCAAATACCGTTAGATAGACTGTTTTGCAGTTGATCGATATATGGTTTTGTAAAGGCATCGACATTATATTTTATATATTTCCAAAGTACAAGAAATGTGTTTAGTACAATACATACAAGTCCGACAGCGAACGCGAAAATGGCACGGGCAATCTTTTTATTTACAGTTTTCTGGATTTTGTAGCCCAATCAATTTTAATCTAACAAAGTACTGCTTGATTTTTGACATTTTAAGTGGTTGTTAATATCCTTATTATTTATTTTAATGTGTTATGTTTGACGAGCTTGAGGGGTAAATTAAAACACATCTTTGACTATATTTTTTCTCAACAATGTTTTAGATTCTCTTCCATATAAATTACGGGCCCGTATCGTGTTATAAGATCACATATAGTGTTATACTTTCACTCAAACGATAAATATGAATCAAGCTATTCGTAACAATGACAATACATTGTCAATCTAATAAGTACATGTAGCACTATTTCACGTATTACTTCAATCCTAATCACCATTTCAGAGCTATTGCGATTAAGAAAACTGAATTCGATCACCATCGTATAATACGACACGGGCTTTCAAATTTCTTATTTTTCCGCAAACTCTTCTGATTGGTTTCAGTTGCAAATTTCATAAAAATTGCCACTGCTATTTTCGCATTCACAGCTGTAAATGCACACACACGTTATCAATGCCCATACAAATAAATTTTAAATATATTACCTTAGATCAGCTAAATCGAAAATTCCCTTTTCAATACAATTCACTTAAGATGTACTATACTGTTTATGATGATTTTTTCTATGACGTTTCCACTTTTTTCGAACAAATATATATCTTATTTTGCAGTTGGATTTATACGCATGCCTTATTAACTATATTAAGAGTGCATATTACCGTTGGGTGCTTATATGTATGGGACGGTCATTTAGCAATACTACTGTTCTAACCAGGATCCACTCACAGCATTAGGAGTCTTCAACTGATAAGAGTAATAAATAAAAAGTTGATATGTGTGATTTGGCACGATTCAATATAAATGGTACTTACTTTAATGTTAAATTGTTTTAATGTGCTCTCCAGAGCAACAGCATTTCCAGAAAAGTACGCAGCTACAGCATTATGTAACAGCACTAACTGTTTATGCATGACTTTAATCTGAAGCATGTATGATGAAAATAAAACAAGAAAGAAAATCTAGGTTCGGGTGAAATCGAACATCAGAAGCATATACAGCAATATAAGCATTTAAAATATGGGGTCCCGCATAGCGCAGTGAATTAACGCCCGCGGGTTCTATTTTCTAATCTTGGCGGCCGCTATTTTCTTTTTGAAAAGGAAATAAGGTCCGGTTGCTTTATTTCCTTATATAGTAACACGTTCAGAAATTAAATCTTTATATGAAGATTTTACACACAACGCATTGGACCAACAAATTTAAGATATAACTAAAAATAAAAACAAAACAAAATGAAATCAATTATGATCAAATGAAGTAAAATACAATAAAATTCAATAATAAAAAATTAAACGAAATGTCAGAAAAACTAAATTTATTTTTAATCTTATTTTCTTTTATTTTTTATTTTATTCTCTTTCTTATTTCATTTTAATTTAATATACGATAATTTATTAGTTTTGTTATACTCAGCTTAGCAGAGCTCACAGAGTATATTAATTTTGTTCGCATAACGGTACCCTGGAACGGCATAAACTAATCGGGATAGATATAAACTTCTATATGTCAAAATGATCTGGGCGAAAAAGAAATTAATTTAGCCATGTCCGTGCGTCCGTCTGTAAACACAACTTGAGTAAATTTTGAGGTATCTTGATGAAATTTGGTATGTAGGTTCCCGGGTACTCATCTCAGATCGCTATTTAAAATGAACGAAATCGTACTATAACCACGCCCACTTTTTCGATATGGAAAATTTCGAAAAACCGAAAAAGTGCGATAATTCATTACCAAAGACGGATAGAGCGATGAAACTTGGTAGGTGGGTTGACCTTATGACGCAGAATAGAAAATTAGTAAAATTTTGGACAATGGACGTGGCACCGCCCACTTTTAAAAGAAGGTAATTTAAAAGTTTTACAAGCTGTAATTTGGCAGTCGTTGAAGATATCATGATGAAATTTGGCAGGAGTGTTACCCCTATTACTATAAAAAATAAATAAATGTAAGGCGCGATAACCTCCGAAGAGATCTAAGGCCGAGCTTCTCTTCCAATTTGCGTCGTGCTCCTCTTGATTTTCCCTACAAATTGGCCGGACGGGACCAACATGTTTTATGCAGACTCCGAACGGCATCTGCAAGGCAGTTGAGTTTTCACTGAGAGCTTTTCATGGCAGAAATACACCCGGAGCGCTTGCCAAACACTGCCGAGGGGCGACCCCGCTTAGAAAAATTTTCTTCTAATTGAAAAACCTTATTTCTAAAATTTTGATGTTGCTTTGCCCGGGGTGCGAACCCAGGGCATACGGTGTGGCAGGCGGAGCACGCTACCATCACACCACGGTGGCCCCTATTACTATATGTGTGCCAAATAAAAATTAGCAAAATCGGATGTCAAACACGCCCACTTAAGAAAAAAATATTTTTTTAAGTCAAATTTTAACAAAAAATTGAATATCTTTACAGTATATAAGTAAATTATGTCAAAATTCAACCCCAGTAATGATATGGTGCAACAAAATACAAAAATAAAAGAAAATTTCAAAATGGGCGTGGCTCCACCCTTTTTCATTTATTTTGTCTAGAATACTTTTAATGCCATAAGTCGAACAAAAATTTACCAATCCATGTGAAATTTGGTAAGGGCATTGCTTCTATGATGATAACTTTTTTCTGTGAAAAATGGCGAAATCGGTTGAAGCCACGCCGAGTTTTTATACACAGTCGACCGTCTGTCCTTCCGCTCGGCCGTTAACACGATATCGAAAATTTCGAAAAAAGAAAAAATGCCATACTTCTATACCAAATACAAAAAGAGGGATGAAACATGGTGATTAGATTGATTTTTTGACGCAAAATATACATAACTTTAGAAAAAACTTTGTAAAATGGGTGGGACACCTACCATATTGTAAGATACTGTGTCACAGGATTTGATAAAACACTGTATCACAGGCTATGAAGTAGACTACGAAATATGAATTTAGGTTTTGTCATAATTTTTCAGTTTAATTGATTTAAATTTTTATGTTCAACCGAAATTTACTGATTTCAATAAATAATTTTTATAAAACGATCGACGTTCATCCTTGACAGAATCAGAAGTGGTTCGAACGCTCGTGAAAAAGTATTGTTAAAGGAAAACGGTTAATGGTTAATGTGTAACGTATAAAACGGCTACGATTTTACAACGAAGGTACATTCAGGCAAAAACGACCAACGGCGTTGTAAAACCAACAGCAGTCGTCGGGGAATACGTTGGACGAAGCTCAACGTGACAGAGAACATTCAGAGTATTCAAAAGAATAATTCGTGAGTTTCAAACATTGTGCACGTAACGCACATTAAACATTTATACAACGTAAACGGTATAGTATGATGGTGAAATTATCCAGCTTAAATGTAGCTCAATTAAACGTACTATTGCGTCAAAACGATATCGCGATTAGTGGTACTAAAACACATAAAGTTGCGGCTTTGTTGGAAGTGTTGGGTTCAGATGAGGTAGAGATTGAGGAGATTTCTTCAGCGGAGCCATGGGAGCAGCCATTAAATCAGCTACAGGAGTTAGTATGCAGTTTGGCAAATTCGGTGAAGGCTATTGAAGCTGCAATTAAGCCAGCATCGCTAAGCAACGATGGAGTCGATTCGGTAGAAATGGCAAGTGAACAGGAAAGTGGACGAATTTCTGATCCTTTATTGCAGCGTAGTTTATCAACGCATGTAGTGCATACTCAGAATGTTCAGGAAGTGGTAGGAGTTCTTCCTGAATTTGATCCAGTTCGGAAGACAATTTTAGCGAATCAGTTTGTGGTAAAAGTTGAGCAGTTACAAAAGGTGTACATGTGGAAAAATGAAACTGTGCTCCTCGCTGTGCAGCATAAGCTTAAAGGTGTTGCAAAAATGTGGTTGGATGCTCAACCAGTGTTCAAGTCTTGGACAGAGTTTGTCCAAATGTTGTTACGTGATTTTCCATATGCATTGACCTCAGCTGATGTTCATCGCGAGTTAGCAGCACGGCGACGTAAGCCAAGTGAGTCCCTTACTGAGTATTATTATATAATTATGACTATTGGAAGGCGAGGGGATGTTGATGACCAATCAATAAACTCATACACCATCGTCGGTTTAAACGACAGTGGGCTTACTAGAACGCTATTAGCGATGAGATTACGAACCAGCAATGAGTTGAGACAATGTCTTGAAAGTTTACGGTCAACGGCAGAAAGAAGCGGACATCGAAACATACTATGTGGGAGTTCATCGGAGTACAGCCCGGTGACAGTCGACACTAAAGAGAAACAGGTGAAATGTTATAATTGTAATGTATATGGTCATGTGGCAGCGAAATGCCCGCAACCTCAAAAGAAGCAGCGATGTACTAAGTGTTCAAAAGTTGGGCACGACACAAAAAAGTGTTCAGCAGAATCTAAACATACTGTTGCAAAGATAGATGGAAATGAAAATATACAACAAATGGTTCCGCCAATTGTTGAAGAGGTCGAGTGTGAAGGACGGAAGTACCAAGCCCTTATAGATACTGGTAGTGATCATTCACTTATAAAGAAGTCAGCGGTGTGGTTTAGCGCTAATCAAATGCCAACATATCAACGATTGAAAGGTTTTGGTGGCTCTATAGTTGAGGTTACTTACGTTGTAAATACTAAGATTAAATTTGCAGACAAGGTTATCAGTGCCAAATTGTATGAGGTACCAGATAACATGCTCAATTATGACTTTTTGCTAGGAAGGGATGTGCTATGCAGTCAAGATCGTCGTTTGATAATTGATTCTGGATCAATAGTATTGGAAATTAAAAGCGGAACACAGTTCAATGTAAACAAGAATTTAGTTCAGAAGCATCAGCAGGAAGTACTCAAATTATTAAATGATTATGACGAATGTTTTGCAGAAGGCATATCTACTCTGGGAAGATCCAAAACTACATTAATGGACATAAGTGTTACTACTGAGAGCCCTATTGTGGGTAAACGGTACCAGGTACCATTTGCAAAACAATGTGAACTTTCAAGAATATTAAAAGAACTCTTAGACGATAACATTATTCGACGAAATTCTTCTCCACACGCCGCGTCTGTGGGGAGAGCAGGATGTGCGTAGACTACCGTGCATTAAATACAGTTACTGTAGGGAAGCATTTTCCCATGCCAGTGGTTAAGGAGCAATTGGCTAAGTTAAGTGGCGGACAATTTTTTACAACTTTGGATATGACTAGCGGATATTATCAAGTCCCGATTAAAGAAGATTTTAAGAAACTTACAGCGTTTCTGACGCATGAGGGATTGTATGAACACAGTGTGATGCCTTTTAGGTTAGTCAATGCACTGATGGTATTTCAAGAAATGGTAGTGTAATGTCGTCATTGAAGCACAGAGACAATGTAATCAGTTATGTGGATGAAGTGATCAAACCTACCCGTCATTCGAGGAAGGAATAATAGTTTTAAGAGAGGTGTTGGAAGCGATTAAGCAAGATGGTATTACGTTACGACCTTCAAAGTGCCAATTCTTGGCGAACGATGTTATTTTCTTGGGTCACGAGGTGTTTAAAGCAGGTATAGCTCCGGGGAAAAAGAAGATGATATGTGTTGAGGAGTTTCCTCAGCCGACAACTGTTATCCAGGTAAGGCAATTTCTTGGATTAACAGGTTTCTTTCGCAAATTTGTTGAAGGCTATAGTCATATCGCAATTCCACTCACTATGTTGTTAAAGAAGGATGCCGGTTTTGAGTGGGGTTCTTCACAGCAACAAGCTTTTGATCAGTTGAAGGGTGCTATATCAAGCAAGCCAGTGTTGGAGTTATACGATTCTCATAAGCAGCACGAGGTACACACTGATGCTAGTCATGTGGGCCTTTCTGGAATTTTATTCCAATATGGAGATGAAGGTATAAAACCAGTTTTATTTTATAGTAGGCAAGGTAGTGAGCCTGAGTCGAGACTTCAGAGTCACGAGTTGGAAGTATTAGCGAACATTAACACGCTTCCGTATGTATCTTTTGGGAAAAACATTCACAGTAGTAACTGATTGCAATGCTATTGTTACAACGAAAGCTACAACACCACTTCTTCCACGTATTGCGAGATGGTGATTGAGATTAGAAGAATTTGATCTCAAAGCGATTCATCGACAGGGTTATAAAATGCAGCATGTAGACTCTATGAGCAGATCACCTAGTTTACCACCAAGCGAATGCCAGACGGTTGCAGAGAATATTTTAGCTATCACAACAGAAGGAAGCCATGATTGGGTGTATACAATGCAAATGCAAGATAAGAAACTTCAGGATATCGTGGAAGTTAAAGGATACATAGCGGCATGTCCAGAATGTTGCATATATAAGGTACGAGGAGGCAAACCCGAGGGGCAAATGCATCTCACAGAGATAACACCAATACCGTTTCGGTCAATACATATGGACCATTTGGGGCCGTTTCCCAAGAGCAAGAAAGGGAATCAGCATATAATTGTTTTGGTATGTGCGTTTTCAAAATATACAATTTTGAAGGCGGTGCGAAATTCAAAATCAGCTCCAGTTATTGGCATGCTACAAGAAGTGATGTCGACGTTTGGTCAACCAGTTCAGATAACTACGGATCGTGGTACAGCATTCACTTCAAAATATTTCGAGACGTTCTTACAAAGATATGGTATTCGACATATTAATATTGCAGTACGGACTCCGCGAGGAAATGGTCAAGCCGAACGTGTAAACAAGACCATTTTGCCAGACAACAACAACAACAACCATTTTGCCAGCCATACGCACTATGATGAAAACTACAAAAGAATGTGACTCTATATTACCATCTGTACAATGGAGTCTAAATTCACAGCTAAATGCAACGCCAAAAGTGAGTCCGAATGATGTCATATTGTAACGATTTTACTGCAAATTCCTCTTATTTGCCCTTTTGCTAGGTTCGTATCGCTAAACTGTTGAATAAATAACTCCAATATTGAATAATGGAAAAATGGCATTTATTAAAATACTTCACAATAACACTCAAACTGTGCAACGAATAGCTTAATAACCAAACTGATAGCTCAAATGAAACTCCACTATTCAAAATAATACTGCTATTGCTCGCTAGATATCGTCTTAGTCGTAACTGCTTGACAACTCAAATCAAACTCAAACTCCTCGCCTTTACTGTCGCGCCTTTTATACTTTTTGATTTCTAATTGCATACTTCTAGGCTTTTCCATTCCAGAACTTACTAGTTACTTTAGGCTACAAAATCGCCAGCCATACTACGTGCACAAATTATTGCCCTCTCTTGTGACAACTCAGATAAGATATATGCATGTGTTTGTGCATTGCCGCTCCACTGCTCGTATACGTACATATGTGTAGATGCAATTATTTATTCGTTTATGTAGATACATAAGGATTGAATTATTGATGTGAATGTTTGTAGTTTACAGTCTCTCGAGAACACATAGGCGTATAAGTAAATGCATCTGTGTGTGACATCTCTCTGGGCTGCCTTATATATGTGTATACTTGATTTGATTATTGACGTAAATACTGCTTAGCATGGCCTTAGTGATGGTATAGCTTAGTGATGCTAATATCCGTGACACTGCCCTCCACCTAAGTCTGATCGTCCCGATCAGACAAATCTCTCGATCTAAACGCTGCTAATATTTCCAAATGAACCACTTTCATTTTTGTTCGTGGTTTGGTAGTGGTTTGTATGCGGTACACTACATCGTTGATCCGTTTTACAACTTTGTATGGGCCTTATAATCTTTGCTCGTTGCCTTACCAGATCGTGTATCTCTCTCAGCTCTTCTTCCAAGACATCAGTGGATTTCTTGACATTCCTCTCCGCATCGGCATCTATCCCATACTTCAAATCAGCTGGCAGTCGAAGGTCATTGCCAAAAATTACCTTTGCGGGAGTTTGGCCCGTTGTGTCATGTACTGCCGATCGGTAGGCCATCAAGAATAATGATATGTGTGTATCCCAGTCCTTATGGTACTTGTCTACTACGTTCCCTAAATGCTCCTCCAATGTTCTATTTAAACGTTCCACCATACCATCGGACTGAGGATGCAATGCAGTTGTCCGTGTTTTTCGAATGCCCAACTGCTTGCATATTTCTTGGAACACAGCTGATTCAAAATTCCTGCCTTGGTCAGAATGTAACTCCATTGGTACACCATACCTTGCAAACCATTCGTTTTTAACCACTTCTGCTTCTTGGTTTGGGATTGGGTATACCTCTGGCCATTTACTGCAATAATCCATAACCACCAGTACGTATTTGTTTCCGCGGTTGCTAGTAGGAAATGGACCTGCGACATCCATGGCGATCCTTTCAAAGGGTGCACCTGAAATATACTGCTTCATCTGGCCATGACTTCGGGTTTTGGGCCCTTTCGCTCTGTTGCATATCCACTCGGTGACCGACTGACGGCAACCAACCCAATATAATCTCTGCTTAATTTTCTCGAGTGTCTTCGTGATTCCAAGATGACCTCCACTTGGACCATTGTGCAGCTCGCTGAGCACGTCAGGAATCCTCTTTCTGGGAACAACTATCAGTTTCTTCTTGCATTGACCATCCTCACTCTCCCATACTCGATGCAAGCAACCTGATATCAATTCTAAACTGTTCCACTGTGCCCAATATGACTTCGCAATGGGACTCTCTGCTGACATCTCCTCTCTGCTTGGTCTTTCGTTTCGTTCTAGCCTTTGCATAACATGTGACAGATCTGTATCTTCTAGCTGACACTCCCTTAGTTGTTCCTTGTCCCATTCATCCGTACACGTTTTAGTCATTAGCCGGATATCTATAATGTCTTCTTTAGCCTCGGCCTTTGAACAGTGCTTGCATTCCAAACTACATGGTCTTCGTGACATTGCATCAGCATTTCCATGGGTACTACCTTTTCGATGCTCAATGGAAAAGTCATAGCTTTGTAGTGGCTCGATCCACCGTGCCAATTGTCCTTCCGGATTACGGAACTGCAGAAGCCATTTCAACGCTGCGTGATCTGTCCTGACACGGAATCGCTGGCCGTAGAGGTATTTGTGAAAATGTTTAATGCACTCTACCAATGCCAACAGCTCTCTCCGCGTAACGCAATAGTTCCTCTCTGGTTTTCCAATCGAACGGCTGTAATATGCAACTACCTTTTCCTGTCCATCGACCAGTTGTGATAAAACGCCTCCTATAGCATATCCACTAGCATCTGTATCTAGAATAAATGTTGCTCCTGGAATCGGATATGCTAACATTGGGGCAGTGCACAAA
The DNA here is from genome assembly GCF_040869045.1 of Eurosta solidaginis. Classification (NCBI taxonomy): domain Eukaryota; kingdom Metazoa; phylum Arthropoda; class Insecta; order Diptera; family Tephritidae; genus Eurosta; species Eurosta solidaginis. The sequence continues at coordinate 97,828,692 of NC_090319.1, read as the reverse complement.
CGCTCCTTCAATGTTTGGAAAGCCACTTCTTGCTCCTTCTTCCATTCAAAAGCTTTATTTTTTCTTGTAAGCTCATGGAGGCTATGGGCTACGCTGGAAAAATTTGGTACAAATCGGCGGTAATATGTGCACAGCCCAAGAAAACTTCTCAATTCATGTAGGTTCTGTGGTATTGGCCAATCCTTTACAACCTCTATCTTTTCGTTCGCAGTGCAGATGCCCTCTGTCGTTACCTTGTGACCCAAATAATTTACTTCCTTTTTAAACAGCGCACACTTTTTGGGACTTAACTTCAGACCAGCGCCAGCTATTCTCTGGAAAACTTCCTCCAAGTTCTTAAGATGTTCATCAAAATTCTTGCCCAATACGATGATGTCGTCCAGGTACACTGTTTTCGCTTATCAAATAAAAGACATCGCTTATTGTTTAATTCAAAGCTGATTTTTATTGTCGCCTTGCGCGCTTTCTTTACAATAGTGCTTTGCTCTACACTCAAAATGAAACTGATTCAATATGACATACTCTCGCTTGAACATCCTCCGGCCTTGAGACTCGATACAGCTCTAGGCTCAACAGGTTCTATTGGTAAGATACAAAGTTTCTGCACGGGACGGCTAATGGTATTTTGCCCAGTCCAAATAGTTACATTGCGTACTAATCCATCACTACCTGGATGCAAAGCAGTTACTCGTCCCATTTTCCATAAAGTCGGTGGTGTTACTTTATTTTTTATAACTACCAAGTCGCCCACCTTCATATTTTGTCTAGCTTCTCGCCATTTTGGACGCTGTTGTAGCTCATGTAGGTAACTGTCACTCCAAAGTTTCCAGAATCTCTGCGTTATGAGCTGCCGTGATTGCCAGTAGCTGAGCCGATTCTCCGGCCGTTCCACTGGTATTTGCTCACCTAAAGCTGGAACCAAAGCTTCGCCAATCATTAAATGCCCAGGCGTCAATGGATTCAAATCCTGAGGATCTGCACTTTGAGCGCATAATGGTCGTGAATTGAGAACTGCTCCTATTTCTGCCAATAGCGTTTGCATAGCTTCTATGGTTAATAGTCGGGCTCCCATCACCCGACGCAGATGATACTTGGTTGCCTTCACGGCTGCTTCCCACAACCCACCTTGGTGAGGAGCAGATGGGGTAATAAAATGCCACTCGGTTTGCCGTGTTGATAACTGCTCAAAGAGATCTGAACCACGCCAAGTCTGCAGCATTCTACTCAGCTCTCGTTCTGCACCAACAAAATTTGTCCCATTGTCGCTCCAGAGATGCAGACAGTGGCCATATCGAGATGTAAAGCGGATAAACGCCATTAGGAATGCGTTAGTGGACAGATCGGATACAAATTCTAAGTGGAACGCCTTAGATACCATGCAAACGAAGACGGCGATATAACCTTTTAGAACCACATTGCCTCTGCGACGGTCTGGCCGCACTTGGATGGGCCCCGCATAGTCTACTCCCGAATGCAAAAATGGGCGAGCTGGGCGTACTCGACAAGCTGGTAAGTTTCCTATCATTTGCTCGCACGTTTTTGCTTTTAGCCGTTCGCAATTTACACAGTGTTTGATCAAGGACCTTGATAATGTCCGCATCCCTATGATCCAATATTTCTGCCTTAATGCAGCTGTCAACTGCTGTGCTCCGCAATGTAGTAGCTGCAAGTGTGTCGAATGTGCTATTAGCCAAGCTAATATTCCCTTTCCCGGTGGTATGGCTGGATTACGCTGGCAGTCTGGTAAATATGCCTCTTGCAGACGGCCTATCATTCGAAGTATCCCATCTCGAAGAAATGGGGTCAATGCTTCGATCGCATTTGACAGACGGAGCCCTTTACTATTACCCACACCTTGTCCAATGTGCTCCATTTGTCGTATATCGTCCCCAAAATGGTCGCGTTGTTCTTGTTTGATCCATATTGCCAGCGCGCCCTCGAGTTCACTAATCTCTAAATATGATTTCCGCCTGGTTTCCGATGGTGCTCGACAATTTCGCACGAACCTAAACACCCAAGCTGTTACTCTGATTACTCGAGTAAAGGACGAATACCGGTACAATAATGACTGATCTTTTATTACTACTACGCTTATACCGACCATAGGCTGATAACCGGCCCCCCTTGATTCTCGACTAACCCTGACTCGGCATTCATTATTGACACTTGTCCGTACTTCTTCATGTACCTCATCTGGTGTCTTCGGCCACATAGCTTCCGGGAGCCGTAGAAATTCGGGCCCCTTCCACCACAGCTCGGAATTAATCAACTCGTCCATTGACACGCCTCTGGAAATTGGATCGGCCGGATTCGCGTCGGTGGGCACATACCTCCACTTGCAAGTCGTTGTGTTTCTCTTTATTTGTAGTACCCTATTTGCCAAGAATTGTTTCAGAGAGGCACTATCTCGTTTTAACCAACATAATACTACCATAGAGTCCGACCAGCAATAAGCCGAATGGATTTTGAACTTATGATGTGTTTCGCCAATTGTCATTACACGCTGCATTAATTCACCCAGCAACGTTGCCGCCCGTAATTCAAGTCGAGGTATTGTTTCCTTTTTCAATGGCGCTACCCTAGATTTTGCCAGCAATAGGTTTGATGTTACTAATTCATTATCGTATATAACTGCATATATCGCTGCTCCAAATGCTTGAATCGAAGCGTCGGCAAACCCATGCAACGCTATGTCAAGTCATCGTGAAAACCCAATCCAACGCGGAACTCGTACGCTGTTGAATTGATGTATTTGGGAAAATATTTTCTGCCACATAGTTTTTAGCGGTTCAGGTAAGATCGCATCCCACCCTAACTTCTCCTGCCAGATATTTTGGAGCAAAATCTTGGCCTTTATTATAAATGGCGATGCCAACCCATCGGGGCCAAAAATCCGCGCAGTGATACTTAAAACCATACGTTTAGTCCAAGAGTCAGGATCTACATCAGTTAGCGACTTCACGGCAAAGGACAACTCGTCCGTAGAAGGAATCCATTTTAGACCCAGCACAGATGCTTCATTATAGGTATTGAACCAATGGTCATTATCATTAGATTCTAAATTGAGAGATCGTTGGACATGATTCGAATTTGACCGCCACTTGCAAAGCTCGAAGCCTCCCGCCGCCAAAATCTGTTGCAACTGCTTGCATAGGGATAGTAGCTCCTCTTCCGTGTCAGCCCCAGACAAGCAATCGTCCATGTAAAAATTGTTCAGCACAACCTCTGCCGCTTGCGGCCATTTTACCGCGTTATCCCTCGCACACTGCTGCATGGCTCTAACTGCACAAAAAGGGGACGAAGCCATGCCAAATGTCACTCGGGTAAGGCAGTACTCACGTATTTTCTCGGTGTGGTCTCTCCAGAATATTCGTTGAAGGTCCCAGTTACGCGGGGATATTTTGACTTGAGGAAACATTTGCTTAATGTCTGCCGATACACCATAAGCGTACAAGCGAAACCCCCAAAGCAGGTCGATCAAGTCTCGCTGCAATTTAGGGCCAATCATCTGGACGTCATTCAACGAAACGCCGGTATCCGTTGAACAGGAAGCGTCGAACACTACTCGAAATTTCTTTAAAATGGCGTGGTGGGGAATATAATATGCCTTTCCTTCTGGTGGTCTCGTTGCTAGCATTAACCAGTCTTTGGCTATATATTCGTTTACGAAGGCCTTATATTTTTCTTTTAGTTCCGGTTCTCGCCTAAATCGCTGCTCCAACCGTAAATATCTTTGCAATGCTGTTACGCGATTAGAGCCAATACGATCCCAATCACGTTTAAGCGGAAGCTGCACAACATATCGTTTCTCCTGTAATTCAAACGTGTGCGTTTCCAAGAAATGGGTTTCGCTAAAATTTCCGCTTCGAAAAGATTTCGTACTAATTGCTCAAGATGCTCATCAAATTTCGTAGAATCGCCGTCGGCTATATTGATCCCCACAACGTGTGAGTTAGTGGGGGGTTCGCCAAATAGAAGCCAGCCTAAGCGAGTCTCCTGCGCCACAAACCCCGAAGATAGACGCCGCATGTTTTCCTGCATCAGCTGAGCCCACGCACCAACCCCCAACAATATTTTTACTTGTGCTGGTTGATAGAAAGTCGGATCTGCTAAGAAATTGGATATGTCACTTGGTAAATTTTTCATCTGCATTTCAGTCTGGGGCAATAGCTTTCCTCCCAAAACCGATGGAACCACTAGGCACGTGATAGGAATCCGAAATTCGTCGTCGTAAAGTGACATCAAATGCACGGTAATACGCTTGTTACAGATATGACTCTCAGTCCCTAAAGCAGAAGAGACACCAACTAATGTTCGTTGCATATGGATTTGATTATGTATGACTATATCTTTATTAATTAAATTTATCTGTGCGACAGTTAGTTTGGTTCTCTCTGTAATAAGTTATAGGTTGTGTTGCATGGCTTAAAAGTCCACTACTTCGACGTTCGAGCCAAGCAAAAAAATCATTCTTTAAATTTGGAATGCGATCCGTGGGACGAACCATTTCCCACTGTGTACGCGATGCGCTGTCCAGACGTGATTCCAAAAAATTTAGTATAAACAAGTCACGTTGCTCCTCAGGCCCCAATTGTCTTGCCACCATTCGCATGCTGTTACGTGTAACATCGAGCATATTTCTTATTAGAGCATGGGTGGCCTTCGACCAACATGGCAAGTTGTATATTGCTGAGCAATGTGCGGCATGACATAAATATTCATTGTCATATGCCAAACACAACGTCCGCCACGCATCGGCAAAGCTATCGTTACGCTGGGGCCAAAACCCTAAAGCTCGATCTGCATCGTCCTTAACACAACTTTGAAGTCGACGCAGCCGCTGCAGATCTGTGAGATGCGGATTTTGTAGCACTTCCGCCGCAAAAATATCACGGAATTGAATCCACTCACGATGGCTTCCGTAAAATATAGGAAGACGATCTGCCAACGGCAATTCTGCAAACTGGTATTGCAACGCTCGGCTAGTGATAGGAATACATACTGTTGTAGAACAACTAGGCTCTGTCACTTTGATTTTTGTGTTTAAATTTGCACTAACCCTAACATAGACATCCTCTACTGCTTGGTAACTTGAAGACCCATCTGCTCGCTGCAATTCTTCAGGAAATATCTGTCGCAATTCACGATCTTTTACTTCAAACCTATCCCAAGCTCTATTTAGGATGTCCAAACGAGTTTTCAAAACCTCAACGCTCATATCGTCCAAAGTGGCCGAAGCCAACCAATCTGCTTGACGTTGAATTTGTGCCACAATGGACTTTATCTCACCCTGAATGTGGACTACAACATCAGCATTACCAGTAACTGCTCCACTAACAATTTCCGGAGTCACTGCTAACATCTGCGCACCAACGGCTTGCGCCATGGTCACTTTCTCACTTGGACCCACTTCTCCACTAACAATTTCCGGATTCACCTCTAACATGTGCACTCCAACTGCTTGCGCCATGGTCTCTTGCTCACGAGCTAAAAATAGAAAATGAACAATGAACAAAACGATTTGCAAGTATTTTCAACAGCTCCAGGTCTCTTAAATTGTATTTATCCTGATTTAAACTATATAAAGGAACTCAGGTTCCCGTTTATTACAAATCGCAGGAAATCGCTTTGAAAATTTACTAAGAAGTTAACATGTCCATTTCTATCGCCGCTTAAATTATTTCATAAATATTGCGCCAAGCTACCCAACAAAAGTCAATAACAAAATTTATTGCAATTTCATCATGTCGCAGCAAAAGAAATATAAATTTTATTCGCAGAGATATTTTACATAACACATGTACTTTACAAATATATAACTATGCATAATATCCTCAAGTCGCAGCTATGCCCGTGATTGCAAAGAAAACTCCAAATCGCCGATAGCTTGCAAAAAAGTCGCTGTATCTACATATACCACTTCTAGACACATTAATACGCACCATTATTCTTGTTTTTTTTCATCTTTGCCTCCTCGCACCTTGATTCGCCTGCCCTCTTCTTGCCTTTTCCCGCTGAAGATTGCATTGCTTTTGCTTTCGGCATTGTTCCACCAAATAATACCAATTTATCCAGAAATGCGATTAAACAATCAATTAGATTCCCTTTGGGACAATCGAAAAGCGACAAGATAGTAATTTGTTAGAAAATTCCAGAAATCTACTGAAAATCTTAAATAGTTTTGTATAATCAGAATCGCAAATACGCCGTAAATTTGTGTATCAACGACTACTGTTAAACGAAGTTCGAAGAGAATTAAGTCTTTCTCGCAGCGTCTGCATTGTATATGGACCATCACTTGTTGCTGTTTTTTTTTTTTTTAATCGCAGTAGGTCATACTCTGCCAATATTCACAGCCTACTTTCTTCCTCATGCATACAACTCTATACACTGCTGTCTGCCTTGTGTAAATAGGTATCATGATACATACTAAACCCAAGACGCAACAATGCTACAGCAACGCCGGCGATAAAAACTATACATACATCTTCGCTGTTTGCGCAGCACACTTCCATACGCTGCCGCTGTTCCTCTTCGCTGAGCACTTAAGAGCAATAAAACTATATAATATAAAACATATATGGATTTTCGCTGTGGTATTGAGCAACATTTATATCAAGTTATCTGCTCTCTACTACTCATCTCATCCATATACACACAGTGCTCGGATTTTCCCAAGCAACAAATAGGCTTGAAAATGAATAAAACGCAAAAATGCATACATATGTATCGGTAAATTAATGTGATAACTTTAAATGTAATGACTGCATATAATTCCCAAAATGCCGCAAGACTTCTTAGCAGTATCAGCCTCCTATTCAACCCAATTAGGAGCATTTTTTTTTTCACAGTACGCCGTAGTATGAGCTAAGAGCAAAAAGAACAATTTTTAAGAGAAAACAACCCATTCCGCTCTTCAGGTATACACATTCAAAACACAAACACATTTTCTCATTTTGCACAAAATTTTCGCTGCTAACTGAAAATGTATCTATTACGCCACTAATCGCTTTATTTAACACTTTTTAACCTTTGTTTCGATGAAGTTGACTGTAAATAATGCACCATCCGGCTCGAAGGACCAAAATATTTTCGCTTATCAAATAAAAGACATTGCTTATTGTTTAATTCAAAGCTGATTTTTATTGTCGCCTTGCGCGCTTTCTTTACAATAGTGCTTTGCTCTACACTCAAAATGAAACTGATTCAATATGACATACTCTCGCTATGACATACTCTCGCTTGAACATACACCAAGCATGTTTTCCAATGTAGTCCTTTCAGTACCTGATCCATGAGTCTCTCAAAGGTAGCTGGTGCATTACAAAGTCCAAAAGGCATCACTGTAAATTGCCAAAGACCATCACCCACACTGAAGGCTGTTTTATCTTTATCTTCCTCCTTCACCTCAACTTGCCAGTAGCCGCTTTTCAAGTCCAGTGTGGAAAACCATTTCGTACCAGATAGCGAGTCCAGAGTGTCGTCAATTCTTGGCAATGGGTAGCTATCCTTTTTCGTTACGTCATTCAACTTCCGGAACTTCCGGTAGTCCACGCAAAACCTCATTTTTCCATCCTTCTTTTTTACAAGTACTACCGGTGAGCTCCATGGACTAGCTGATGGTTCGATGACGCCGCTGTCGCTCATTTCTTGAATGATTTGACTCACAACTTCCCGCTTCGCCAGTGGAACACTACGTGGAGCTTGACGGATCGGCCTCGCATCTCCAGTGTCAATTTGATGTTTCACAACGTTGGTGCGGCCTGGTTTAGAATCATCCTGGTCAAATATGTTTGCGTACTTTAGGAGCAGTTGTTTTGCCTTACTCTGATATGCTTCCTCTAGCCCCTGCGTCCATGCCGTGATGTCATTTGAAAGATCAGTATTACTAGCTGAAACGTGTTCCTGGAGCTGTTCACAGTTAATAACTACTTCAGCCTCTTGGCATCTTCCCAAAATAGCTCCTTTAGTCAGTTTGAGTGGTGATTTGAACTCATTGAGTACTCTTACCGGAATACGTCCATCTTGTTTTGTCATAGCCAGGGTTTTTCCTACAAGTATGTTTAGTGCTGATTTGTTTGCTGCTTCGACAACCCACAATTTGTTTGTCCCACAATCTCCATCAACCTTTGCCCAGATGACTGCTTCGGATTTTGGTGGTATTTGCTGACTCTCTTCAACCAGCACTCGTTTACTGCTGTAGCCTCTCTCGTAGCCGAAATTAAGTGGTACATCCATGTTTTTATATCGCATCGTCTTGCTTTGCATGTCGATCTTGATGCCCTGGTCGATTAAGAAGTCCACTCCAATTATGATTTCATCAACAATTTCTGCCACTATAAAATTGTGTACTACCGTGACGTTCCCAATTGCGACTTCACATTCTACTTCTCCAATTACCTGGGTGTCCTCTCCCGTGGCTGTACGTAATCTTGCTCCAAGCAATGGTCTTATCTTTTTGTTGACTAAATCCGCTCGAATGATGGAATGAGATGCACCCGTATCTAAAGTCAGTAAACGTTCCTTTCCGTCCACATGTCCTCCAACAGTAAGATTGCTCGATCTTCTTCCAATCTGCGAGATAGAGATTATGGGGCATTCAATTGCGGGAGCCAGCTGTCGCCCCTTGCGGCTGACTCGATTTAGTTTAACGATTGAGTGGTCTTGGAGATTTGCTCATCACCTTCTGCTCTGCGTTTACGACCACCCACATTGTTGGAGCTATTGGGACCGCTGCTGCAGTGTCGTGCAATATGACCTGGGTTGCCGCACTTGAAACATTTAATAACTCCGGCATTTTTCTGTTGTGATCCCTTCAGTGCTTCCAAAATTGTGTCTACCCAATCTGGTCTTTCCACTTCCACACGATGAGCTTTGTATGCTGGTTTACTCAATAGTGAGGCCGTTTCCTGAGTCAGTGCATGTGATACCGTTTCAGCAAATGTCAGCTTTGGGTTTGCGTATGTAGCTCGCTTCGTTTCCACGTTCCGTATGCCATTTATGAAACTCAGGATTTTTACCCTCTCGGTGTATTCCACGGGTGCGCCCGCATTTGCGAGATGAGCTGACCTTTCAACATCCGAGGCAAACTCCTGCAAAGTCTCATTCGCTCTTTGGTGACGGTTTTGCAACTCAATTTGGAATATCTGTTTCCTATGCTCGCTTCCATAACGTCGTTCTACAGCAGCCATCAATGTTTCATAACTGTTCCGTTCGTACTCTGGAATCGTCTGTAAGATTTCCGCTGCAGGCCCTTTCAATGCCACGAACAGTGCAGCAACTTTATCTTCCGCATTCCAGTTGTTCACTGCTGCGGTCTTCTCAAACTGTAGCTTGAAGACCTGGAAAGGAACAGAACCGTCAAATGATGGTGTTTTTACCTTTGGATTGCTTGCTGAAACAGCTGGGCGGTTTAGTTGCAGCTCCTGTATACGACCTTTTAAAGCATCTACCTCAGCCTCGATTTTGTTCTCAAACTGCATTATTTTTTCGTCCATACGGGCTTCTAGTTGTACAGAGATCTGCGATGATACCTGTGCTGAAATTTGTCCCGACATTTCGGATATACGTGCCTCCTGTGCTTCAATCCTGGATGCTATTTGTGACGACATTTCGGATATACGTGCCTCCTGTGTTTCAATCCTGGATGTTATTTGTGACGACATTTCGGATATACGTGTCTCCTGTGATTCAATCTTTGCTGTTATACGGTTCTCCTGCGATTCCAGCTGAGCTTCCATCTTGAATGTTATGCGTGTCTCTTGCGATTCCAGTTGGGATGCCATATTTATGGATATTTGTGATGACATTTCTGTTATACGTGCCTCTTGCGCTTCCAGCAGGGATGCTAATTGCGACGACATTGATGCTACTGTCGATGTTTGTGCCGATATTGCAGCCAATATCATGTTCAAGTCTGTGCTGGTAACTGTCTGAGATGTTTCGTTTTTCTCTTCAATTTTTGTTGTCTCCTCGCCATCAAGATGAAAGACATACTCTTCCACATCAATTCCTTCTGCTTCCATTGCCTCTCGTAGCCGTGCCTGAAGTTCAAGTTTAACGCCGCTTGTATTCAATCCACGGCTCTCCAACTCCTTCTTCAGTTGCTGGATCTTCAATTCACTGAACTTTGCCATGTCCTTGTTGTCCTCTGGAATTTATTCAACAATTCCTCTTCTGACACCAATTGTAACGATTTTACAGCAAATTCCTCTTATTTGCCCTTTTGCTAGGTTCGTATCGCTAAACTGTTGAATAAATAACTCCAATATTGAATAATGGAAAAATGGCCTTTATTAAAATACTTCACAATAACACTCAAACTGTGCAACTAATAGCTTAATAACCAAACTGATAGCTCAAATGAAACTCCACTATTCAAAATAATACTGCTATTGCTCGCTAGATATCGTCTTAGTCGTAACTGCTTGACAACTCAAATCAAACTCAAACTCCTCGCCTTTACTGTCGCGCCTTTTATACTTTTTTATTTCTAATTGCATACTTCTAGGCTTTTCCATTCCAGAACTTACTAGTTACTTTAGGCTACAAAATCGCCAGCCATACTACGTGCACAAATTATTGCCCTCTCTTGTGACAACTCAGATAAGATATATGCATGTGTTTGTGCATTGCCGCTCCACTGCTCGTATACGTACATATGTGTAGACGCAATTATTTATTCGTTTATGTAGATACATAAGGATTGAATTATTGATGTGAATGTTTGTAGTTTACAGTCTCTCGAGTACACACAGGCGTATAAGTAAATGCATCTGTGTGTGACATCTCTCTGGGCTGCCTTATATATGTGATTTGATTATTGACGTAAATACTGCTTAGCATGGCCTTAGTGATGGTATAGCTTAGTGATGCTAATATCCGTGACAATATTTAACTACGACATGCGTGACTATAGTTTGAGTAGGCTTATACAGTCAATTCACGACGAAGAAAACCAGGAAACAAATACCAAATGAGGTGACTTATATTTACAAACGAAACAGCAAATTGAAAAAGAGAGAATAAAGTGGCAGCAGCGATTTAATCAACGCCATCAGCAACCGACACGATATAACAAGGGCGACTTAGTTATGATTACCAATGTATCAACAGCCACAGGGGAGTCACACAAGTGAGATGCAAAATACAAAGGCCCATATATGGTTATAAATGTTTTGGATTATGACCGATATATTGTAGAAGATATTCCCGATGTACCTGTAACTCAAAGACGTTATTGCGGAATTATTTCAAGTGATCAAATGAAACGTTGGTGCCAGCTTAGTCCAGAACTTGAGATAGAGAACAGCGATGATAGTTCAACCGACGATTAATCGAGGCCGCTTAATTGAAGTCAGGAGAGGCCGAACTGTAAGATACTGTCACAGGATTTGATAAAATACTGTCTCACAGGCTATGAAGTAGACTACGAATTTAGGTTTTGTCATAATTTTTCAGTTTAATTGATTTCAATTTTTATGTTCAAGCGAATTTACTGATTTCAATAAATCATTTTTATAAAACGATCTACGTTCATCCTTGACAATATTAAGTAGAAGAAAATGAAAAAGTTCTGCAGGGCGAAATCAAAAGTACTTGGAATCATGGCAGGAATACTGTTCGTGGTATTGCATATATAAATAAATTAGCGGTTCCCGACAGATGATGTTCTGGGTCACCCTGGTCCACATTTTGGTCGATATCTCGAAAACATATACAACTAAGGGCCACTCCCTTTTAAAACCCTCATTAATACCTTTAATTTGATGCCCATATCGTACAAACACATTCTAGATTCACCCTAGGTTCATTTTACTACATGGCGATTTTCCCTTATTTGGTCTCCAAAGCGTTCAGCTGAGTATGTAACGTTCGGTTACACCCGAACTAAGCCTTCCTTACTTGTTTTTTTTTATAATTATTTTTTATTTCCGTTTTATTTCAATGTGGAGCTGAAGTTGTTTTATGCTAAGTTATTATAAGGAAACAACGCCTGATGGCATTATTTTCCTGGTTGTTATTGCATTCAACCGCGTGCCATGTGTGTACGAAAAACTTCCCTAAAGGAAATTATTCGCTTGTATAAACAATGCCAATCTTTCAACTTTAAAAGTTGTTGTTGTAGCGATAAGGACACCTCCCGAAGGTTTTGGGGAGTGTTATCGATGGTGATGGTCCTATGTCGGATATAGATCTGGTACGTTCCGTTCCATTAAGGTATTAGCCCGACCATCTCGGGAACGTTTTAACATGACCTATCCGCGGCGAATCCAGTTTCACTAACAGACGACGCTCTGGCGACCCCAAGCTCCTCATGGAACTTTAGGGGAGGGAGGGAGGGAATGGCCTGAAGGTTTAATGTGGCCACATAAAGCATTCCCGAGATGGTCGGGCTAGCACCTTAATGGTGCTATGGTACCGGAGCGTACCGGATTTGTATCCGGCAAAGGACCATCACATCGATAACACTCCCCAAAGCCTTCGGGGAGCAACCTCATCGCTACAACAACAACAACAACAACAACCACGTTGAACTTTTACAATTGATCATATTAAATCATTTTAAATTTAACTATTTACAATTCCGGACTACCACTGTAAAATAATGTACCACATTGTCGTGCTAGGAAAATATTTAAATAATTAAATAAATTCACTATAGTCTCGTTTTCGCCGTAAAGTCAGTGTTAAATTGTTCAAATGGCGTTGCCAAACACTTTGGGTACATTTCGACCATTACCGATTGTTAACATCTTAGGAAAAGTTTATCTATTAAAAATCAGCTGTTTGCTAAGAGACGAATAGGATAAACTTTTACATAAACAATCCAATGTTTGCCCAGTTCTTCAATACATGCATATTAAAATTGTTGGGTATGTTTAAGACTCGGGTGATAACAATCTAACATTACAGTTAAAGTACGCTCAACACTAATTACCCGATTTTCATCAAGAAACTGCATTTTTACTGCTACATCTGCACGTAGTTTTTCATATAGTTCTTTATGATGTGAAAAATTCTTTTGAGCTTCCTCTGTGAAAGGACTTTGTGGTAATTCGGGCTTAGTGCTTTCCAAATCCATACGATACGCATCGAATTCCACTCTTTGCGTTTTTAAATAGCAAAATGTGAAAAGATTTTTTTATATCCAAAATATTAATATTAATATAATTTGTCCTACCTTGCCGTTTCGTATTGCCTAATTGTAAGCAATGTATCATCAATGGTTTTATTGCATAATGTATTCACTGATGAAATGAAAAAATTCAGTGAACTCAAAAGTAATTCACCATTTTTCGTAAGATTTCGTTGCGTTTCCGAATTACATGTAAACTCTTCTTGTAATTCTGGACTTTTCTGTGCTAAATCTGCGAATGCTTCTGCTAGCGAATGTTGTGCTCCTACCACATGTTGAAAATGTGAACTAAATGCTCGTGTAAGACGTAATATTGATAAATATTTTCGTTGGGTCTCGCGTAATTGTTCAATTTGCGCTTCAAGCTCTGAATCAACGGTACGTTGTGATTTACCCAATTTTTCCAACATTATTTGCCGCGTACATTTATAAGTTGATATGCTCCAATTTTTTATGCTATCAATTTTTGAAACACCTGTACGTAAAAGACCAGACTCCATTCCATTTATTGGGCTTGTTTGTGTCATTGGCGTTGCAGGCGCTGTGTAAATATTAACCGTACATTTTAGGTATAGAAACGTAATTGCATATTTTGAAAAAAGAAGAAACGATATTCACCAGAATGATTATGAAGTGGAAGACTATTTGGTGGCATAAAGGGCCGGCCTTCAGTTCCGCTGTGTATAGCGCTACCACTTTCATTCATTGATGGTGTATCTTTGAGCATTTCATGAATGCTGCGTTCTGTCTGCATGGAATGTGCCATTTCGTAGATTTATTTCATTCACTTTCAGTGCCCTATATTTTTGTTCTACGGTATTACTCAGTCGGTGACCTAAAATATCTTTTGATGATTAAATTTCTCCAATTAAATCTCCCTATCAAGCGATTCAGTGGTTGGTGACAGCAGATCCGGCAAATTGATATGAAGAGCGAAAGTAAAAAAGCAAAAAATCGATTTTCAACAGTTTACTTGCAACCGTCTGCAGTATCACAGCAACTTTAATTTGGCCGTTAACTTCTGGTGGCTCCCAAAACAATTTCTCACTATTTTAAGTCTAGAAATTTTGTTTTAACTAAACATATACAGAAGTCTTTCTTCATGAAAACTTACTTCGGCGCCGGATATTTTTTATTCGGTTAAAGATGACATTCAGTGCCAAGTATTGATGGAACGATATTTCACTATCAGTCATAGATGACTTGATACCATGGTTCAATTATGTACAGGTTGGCTTATGTCATCAGCTGATTTTATTTATGTCATTGCATGGTCGAAGGGATTGTCAAAAGGAGACGGCAAACTCAAAATGAAACGAACACATTTGCAACATTTTACTTACACATACAAAAACTGCTATGTTTTATGTTTTCATTCCATACCATTCGCACCAACACCGATGCACAGATTTTAACAATTTGAACAGACATATTTTGTTGCTTTACAGATGAGCCAACCTGTATATAGTTAAACCATGCTTGATACGAAACATTTGTTTACGCTCTCAATTTTTTCGCTCTCACGAGGGATTTATCTCAAATTTGAGCTGGAAACAATCACAGATAAATCCCTCGCGCCAGCTGAATCGGGTGCCAGAACAAAAAATTTGCCAGCTAAAATGAAAGACGGGCCAAAAATTTCGGTAAAAATTTAGTTTGACCTACAACTGTAGAATAACGTTCAAAAATTATGGGAAGGATAAAAATACTTGTTTTAGTGTTAATATTATAAGTTCGAAGGCGGAGGGTAAATATTATTTCCCATTCAGAAGTTATCATTAAAAACAGGTTTTGTAAATATGAAGTCCCGATGCAACCAGCCCATTTTGATCACAGAACCTGGAACGTCAGACATGTAGGACAAGCCCTATCCACTCAATAAAGTTAACTATTATGTCTTAGGTTCGATTTACTAAAATTTCAAAAGAATATATGGTTTTCACTTTGAGTTAAATGCGTTACAATATTTGACTAATTAATTTAATCAAAATGAAAATTTTACTTAGATTTGTTTATATTTGACTCTAGCTGGTCGTATTATTGTAAAATAAGTTTAAAGAAATGAATATCTTCTTGGACATTGCCGGGGCTTTCAATAATGTTGCAAAATGGGCGATTATGGATGGTCTTAATTACATTAAAGTACATCCTGCCTTAATCAGATGGATCAGCTGCATGTTAAATTGCAGAAAGATTACATCACAATGGGGATTGTACGAGGCCACGAAATCAGTGGACAGGGGCACGCCGCAGGGAGGGGTGCTATCACCTCTGCTGTGGACGCTGGTCATCAACCAACTGCTCAGGCAATTCGATGAGGGACCCGTAAAACGTACGGCTTTCGCAGATGACGTTGCAATTGTCATAAGTGGAAAGTGCCTTCCAACGATTAGTTCTATGATGGATCGGGCGCTTCGCGATATTCATACCTGGGCATCTAATGTCGGGTTGAAAGTCAATGCGGAGAAGACGGATATGGTATTGTTTACAAAGAAGTACAAGGTCCCGAATTGGACCAGGCCTAAGTTAGGAGGGGTGACCTTACAGGAGAAACCTTGCACAAAATATTTAGGAATCATCCTAGACAGTAAGCTGTCATGGAAGCTCAACGTGGAGGATAGGGTCAAGAAGGCCTCAACGGCACTCTACGCATGTAAAAGAATGCTGGGGTGTACGTGGAGCCTATCGCCCTCTCTTTTTCATTGGGTTTTTACAGCGATTGTAAGCCCTATTCTATACTATGGAGTTCATGTTTGGTGGAAAGCCACACAAAAAACAACATACCTCAAAAATTAGAGGGGTATACAGACTATCGATGCTTAGCATTACGGGAGCCCTGAAAACAACCCCGACGGCTGCACTGTATGCCATTTTGCACATCCCACCTGTAGACCTGGTAGCAAAGAACAAAGCGTTAACGACCGCAACCAGGCTCGGTGCTTCGGGGCAGCTTGAGCGCCGACCATATGGCCATAGTAGTATAGCGTCATCAATCACAAGACGAACAGACTACATGATTCCCTATCTGCGCTTCGAGGGAGATCTTAAGGCCACAATAGAGGTTGGCGCAAGGGTGCGCAAATGGCGGACGAGGCGATACATGTGTACACCGATGGTTCCAAAGTAGTGGAAGGAGTAGGGTCTGCGGTATACTGCGCTGATCCGGAAATAAGCAGATCTTACAGGCTGCCGGATTACTGTAGCGTTTTCCAAGCGGAAATATTAGCCGTAACCAAAGCAGTAGAAACCCTGGAAGAGAATAGCTTAAGCTGCAACCGTGTTAACTTTTATATTGACAGTCAAGCAGCAATTAAGGCAATAATCTCGCATAACACAGCATCTAAATGCGTGTTAGAGTGTAAGCAGTCTCTGGAAAGAATCGGTACAGGGAGAAGCATACATCTATATTGGGTCCCAGGGCATATGGGAATAGATGGGAATGAAAAAGCGGATGAACTAGCTAAAAAGGGCGCATCCCTTGAAGCTTGCTCCGTAGATGTCCCAATTAGATTGGGCGAGATTAAGCGAAGGCGGGAGGTGCACATGATCGACCAAGCGGGAAAGGCGTGGGTTCAAGCGCCGGGCTGTAAAGTGTCGAAGATTATGTGTAGGTCTTACAACCTTAGACTAACACAGTTGCTCCTATCATTAAAAAGAGAGGACTGTAGACTCATGACAGGTATTCTGACTGGACACTGCCTTCTGGCGTCACATGCCTTTAAACTAGGCTTGGTCAGTGATAGCAGATGTAGGAAGTGCGGGTTGGAGGAGGAAACGATCGAGCACGATCTGTGCTCGTGCCCTGCACTTGCCAGGCTAAGACTCCAGCTATTAGGAGTGATACAGCCGTCAGATCTAGAAGCAGCAAGTGGCTTAAGTCCTAGGAAGCTTCTAGTATTTGCCAGAGGACGCAGTTATTTTATAACATAGGTCCTGGTTTTTGATAGGGTTTTTCAGTTTGGTCGTTAAAACAAACTTCTGGTAACACTACGAATTCAATCAGTCTATGTGAGGTCCTCATGGACCGGCCAGTTCAACCCACCTACCTATCTTACGGCTATCATTTTATTAAATGATTGAAACTATAATCGCTGAAATGTATGTCTAAAATCCAAAATCCCCATATTCAGATCGCTTCATTTTTGTTTGGAGTGGCATCATTGACAAATGTTATAAAAAATGTGCATTTTGACAGCGCTCTCTCGAAACAAAGACCCTACAAGACAGGTACCCGTTACCTAATCGATTACTTAATCGTTACCAATAACTTGGTCACCAATTATCGTCTTAATGACTTTTGCATTGCTGTCAAGAAAAAGGTAACGCATGCGCTCTCTCAAAATAGTGTACGTGTGACTCGCTTTCTCGCTCTTACCTATTGTGTTTTCGACATTGCTTCTCGCTCGATGTTATTTACATTTTTAAGTTACTTCATTAGGTATGTTTTCGTTATCGCTAACCAAAACATATGCAACAACAACAACACGGGTAACTGGCCTATCGGTTACCCGTATCGGTTACGTTCTGTCAAATCGCTTTTTCTATGAATGAAACGCGTCCTTTATCCCTACAAGAAACGCTGATAGTTTTACTAATACACTCGCACTTGTAATTGACAATGCTGATCCTGCGATGACGTAAACATTGATACTCAAATTTATGTATGTTCCTTTGTTCGCTCACGCATGTCCGCATGTTCCCAACGACAGCCTATAATCATGAAAAAGGACTCAAACTGGGAAAGCTTCGGACACCTGGTACAGAACAAAAGAAGATGCAGCAGATACCATTATGCATGTGAGACAGATACATAATTCTCAACGGAATTTTATGTATGCGAGAACAGTTTATCCGATTTAATCATGTTGTCACTACTGACTGTCATATGACAATGAATTGATTGTCACGGTTGTTTTGTTATTTTTAAATTCCGCCATTTTCAACCGACGAAAAGCATATAAAAATAAGTTTAAAAAATGAAAAAGAGAGCATTTCAAAGCTCCATGCTAAAAGAAAAAAAATCGAAAATAATATTAAAAAATACCAAAAGCTGTCGGAATGTATGGGGCGCACTCAAAAAATTGATACGCGAAAAATAATAGTGGTTAGTGGTGATTCATTTTTAAATGTGTTTCCGCATGAGGAAAGTGCTCTTCTGTTGTTTTGTTATTTTCTGAATTTAAATTGAACATTCTGAACTCGAATTCTTATAAAACTATTTATTTTAAACAAATAAAAAACACGTATGCTTTTATCACGTACAAAATTAAAAACGTAATGAAATAAAGTAAATAAAAAGCAAAAAGCATTGTTTCATTTTTGGCGGAATATAACAATGGTCATTTATGATAGTATAACAGTCAAACCTGATATCTACAGTAAACTATCATTTATGACACTTTTTGATAGTTAGAGTGTCAGCACTGATCCAGGAAAAGGAATGAGAGTGAGCAGTACGGCTATATACTTAATCAGTAGGCCATGTTGGTGTATAAGAAGGAGACAAAAACTCACACGTACACACCCTACAAGAATACTGACTATCATATGACTGTCATCTGAATGTCAGCAATGTCAACCTAACGATCAGCGCCTCATACAAACTTTCTATCACAAACTTAAGGGGACTTGCGCAAATGTGATGTAAACAACTGTGTACGTGTGAGTTTTTGTCTCCTTCTTATACACCAACATGGCCTACTGATTAAGCATATAGCCGTACTGCTCACTCTCATTCCTTTTCCTGGATCAGTGCTGACACTCTAACTATCAAAAAGTGTCATAAATGATAGTTTACTGTAGATATCAGGTTTGACTGTTATACTATCATAACTGACCATTGTTATATTCCGCCAAAAATGAAACAATGCTTTTTGCTTTTTATTTACTTTATTTCATTGCGTTTTTAATTTTGTACGTGATAAAAGCATACGTGTTTCTTATTTGTTTAAAATAAATAGTTTTATAAGAATTCGAGTTCAGAATGTTCAATTTAAATTCAGAAAATAACAAAACAACAGAAGGGCGCTTTCCTCATGCGGAAACACATTTAAAAATGAATCACCACTAACCACTATTATTTTTCGCGTATCAATTTTTTTAGTGCGCCCCATACATTCAGACAGCTTTTGGTATTTTTTAATATTATTTTCTTTTAACATGAATCTTTGAAATGCTCTCTTTTTCATTTTTTAAACTTATTTTTTATATGGTTTTCGTCGGTTGATAATGGCGGGATTTAAAAAATAACAAAACAACCGTGATAATCATTTGATTGTCATATGACAGTCAGTAGTGACAACAGGATTAAATCGGATAAACTGTTCTCGCATACATAAAATTCCGTTGAGAATTATGTATCTGTCTCACATGCATAATGGTATCTGCTGTATGTTCTTTTGTTCTGTACCAGGTGTCCGAAGCTTTCCCAGTTTGAGTCCTTTTTCATGATTATAGGCTGTCGTTGGGAACATGCGGACATGCGTGAGCGATCAAAGGAACATACATAAATTTGAGTATCAATGTTTACGTCATCGCAGGATCAGCATTGTCAATTACAAGTGCGAGTGTATTAGTAAAACTATCAGCGTTTCTTGTAGGGCAGTTGTTTACATCACATTTGCGCAAGTCCCCTTAAGTTCGTGATAGAAAGTTTGTATGAGGCGCTGATCGTTAGGTTGACATTGCTGACAATCAGATGATAGTCATATGATAGGCAGTATTCTTGTAGGGTATGTTCAGATAATATTTAATTATAAATTATTCATATATACAATGTTTTTTTACAATTTAAATTATTCCCTTATTACTCTAGTGAACTTTACATATATGAATTTTTATATTTATAAACTATATAAATACATTAACGTCTATTCATAGTCGTTCCCTTTCCGAAACCTTGTTTTGAAGTTCTTATTTTTCCTACGCTGGTAGTGTTGCTCATCAGTTTGCAGAGTCATATTAGTTTGGTAGGTATAGTAACATCAGACGTAGCGAAATTAGGAAGCATGTCAGGAGTATCACCAGAATCCAAAGAAGCATGGTGATTCATTTCGTCACCTCCGTTTTCTTCCATATCCGGATTCATTCCATTCTAGTCATTATAAATAGCTTGTAGATGCCACATAGGTGTAACCATACCCTCAAGATCTTTCCGTTCAAATCTTGTGGTGTACAATGAGCAAACTTTTCATAAACATGTACACGTAAATTTGTATTTGTTCTAAATTGTTCACCACATTCTAAACATAGAAAAGATGTTCTTTCATCCACTGATTTCTCATGTTCCTGTATTAAGTGTTTGCGTAAATACCATTGTGATTACAATATGGACAGTCAATTCTAAACTTTTCGTTGTTACATCAATTGTTTCAGCGTGATGTACACGTAAATGAAAATTCATACTTGAATGTATTTTCGTCTTCCAAATTTCGTCTGCCAGAAAATTTGCACATTAGGAAGGTATTGATATAGAAGTATTCACCCCTATTCTGCATTACGTTCCCGTTCTACGCTCCGCTTTAATCGAAGTTGGGTATTCTGCATTACGACGGAATCGTAAAGAGAAGAGGAAGATCAAATGATTTTTCGAAATCAGATTCAAGAAAATTTGTAAAAAACACTGAAAAACGTTTATATTTTATTATCCACGCCATTTTGTACAAAAAAAAGCAATAGAATATATTGCCGCAGTGCTATATTTTTTTGAGTGAAGTGCTTTCATAATTGTAAGTGTGTTTTGTCGTTCTTTTGGCCAATTCCCTGCCGTGGCCACCAAGTTTTGTTAAAACGGATTCCTGCACGAATATAGTTGACATTTTCTGAATTTTAAGGATGCTAATTTCATTGCACTGGCCTAAAATACTTTATAAAGGTTTATTTATTCTTTCCGCAAGGATTGTTTACGTTTTCGCTTCACCTTCCTCTACGCCGGCAGCTTGCTTTGGCATATAACTGGACCCAACGAACAGACACAAATTATAGCTGTCTATTATAATGGAATCAATAGCCGCGGTATTATTTATGGAGTTGGAAAGCAACGCATACGAAAATTGCCAGGCGAGAATGGAAAGGCAAATATTGCGAGATTTATGTAATACATTTGAGATGAGTGACGAATTGTAAGAAATTGAACTTAAAATTGGTAAAGTTTAATGACTTATTTTCTTATTTAGGTTCAAAAAAAAAACGTTCGACTTAACAAGGATGCTTTAAAGTATGTGTTAGATACTTTTGCGAGGCAAATACGTCCAAGGACTTCGACATCGACATGTTGTTTTTGACCTGGAAACATATAAAAAACAATCATCATCAAGCCTTCTACGTTTCTTTACAAGTTTTACTTACATTTTTGTTAAAATTCTGTTATAAATTAATAAAAAAATAAAAGAAAATATTTTTCCGCCAACAAATTTGCAACTTAGAAAAACGGAACTACGATCGAAATGCAGAATACAAAAAATCGAACGATTCGAAGTTGGATCGAAAGAGATTGGAACACAGAATACCAAAATTGCCAAATCGAAAAAATTCCAATCCAAGTCGAAATGCAGAATAGGGCTGAATAACTATTAGGCATATGAGAAATCTCATGGTCCAATAATTTTTTGAAGCTTGGTGTAGCTGCTTGAATATCACAAAATTTACATTTTGCACCACGTTCGTTATATTTAAATTGTAAATGTTCTGGTTTCTCTACACGATGCATAAAGTTTAGATGCTTTTTCCAACAATGTGGTGAATTTAATTGAAATACATACATTGGGCATTGTCTCATGATAAATTTTCCATAAATATACTGAGCCTCTTTATGTAGGCTCTTTTCTTAACATCTAATTCTGGTCGTACCGGATATGACAGTTTTGCTTCAGGTTATAATCCACACACATACTATTTTCATATTCTGTTTCATAATTTTCATCATTTTCAACATTGGACTTTGCATCAGCATCATTATCATCATCGTCATTTTTTGATAACTCTGTTTTAAGCTTCATATTTATCAAAGGTTCATCTTCCTTAGTATTAGAATTAGAAACATTGTCATCTTCGGTTAAGTTTTTATCAAGTTTAGCTTTTTTCCTAGGTTTAAATTCTTTACTATCCGTACTAGAATTAATACCATAATCTACATTTTTCGTGGTCTGTTTGAGTTTTTAAATTTGCCAATGGTTCGCCTTTATCAGTATTAGAATCAGAATGGCCTTGGCCATCTTCACCGTGTTGCAAAGTAGGCGACATATGTTGGTGTTGATGTTTGCGCATATTGCGGATATGTTGGTGGTTCACTAGTCATTAATTGTTTAGAAGTTTCAAATTGTTGCGATTGTTGTTGTTGTTGCTAGCTGATGATGTGGTGTTAACGTTTGTTGTACAATTTATTCGGGTGATTGCACATATTGTTGGTGTTGTTATGTGCTGGAAAACCTTCCGATATTGAAAGTCCTTGATTAGTGTAATCCCCACGTAGTGAACTACTCCTGTGACCGCGTCCGCGGTAACTATTACATCTGAAGGCGCTTAAGTTACAGGCATAGCTGACATCGCTTATATAACAGGTTGACTCTATAGTAAAAACCAAAACAAAATATTAGAATCAGTGTTTATGAATAACATATTTAAAATAAGCTCTTACAACAACGTGATCGGTGGCTACATCCCCGTGAAAGTAGTGTGGTGTTACTCCTTGTATAAACGTAGGTACTGGATGTGCTCAACCTTGCAGTTTTCTTCTAATTTGAGCAAATGTATGTTCTTACAGCCACAGCTGGAATATTTGGGATATTTCTATCCTCACATCGTCAAAATCAAATTAATAGAACGAAAAAGAAACTCATATCAGTAAGAATAGATTAAAAGTTTTTAATATAAGCCGAAAAGTGTTCCATAAATAGGGCTTCACACATAGCTCTTTTCTGAGAGGCAAAAGGCACAAGAGAAATTTCAGATAACTAGAATCAGGACCTGGTAAAGTAACTTCAAATGAACCTCCACCATGCCTATTCATCTTCCGTTGGCAGGGGTACCCAAAGATACTTTGCTGTTGCATTCATAGAGAACATAAAATTATAACAAGGGACAATTGATTTATGTTACGAAGTAAATTAATTAGACGTGCTATAATAACAAAGGTGAAAGGTGATTTAGTCGCCACTACTTCGTATGCGCATTTCTCTGCGCTCCCTTTCGGCATGCATCAAAATCCAACATGCTATTTGTCCGCAAATTCGTAGAACTAAATTCCTAATGGAAGGTTCCTCTCCAAAAACTCTGTTTACAGACAGTCTTTCGCAGTGAAAACGAGGGCAGTGAAACATTACATGTTCTGCGCTTTCCAATTCGGATGGACAGCTTGGACAGAAAGATACTCCTCTACCCCACGCTTATGTAGATATTCCTTGAAGCCACCGTGCCCGCTCAATATCTCTGTGAGATGGTAATTTAGTTCGCCTTGTTTTTGCTTGTACCATTACGCTATATTCCGGACTAGCATGAAGGTCCAGCGCTCTTTTCTCGAATCTTCCCACCGTTCTTGCCACCTAACTATTGTTCGTGACCTTGCGCTTTTCTTAGCATCTTAAAATGTCGGCTGAATCCAATGCCATACAGATCGGCCATTTCACCTGAGAGTAGAACTACTGGGATTTTCCTGGATAAAACTGGATCGCGTCGTGGGAACAGCACATGCTATTCGTATAGCAGTAATGCGGTAGGCTGCTAGTATAACTTTTTGGTGGACCATTTTAGATCTGTGCCATACTGGTGCTGCATATAATATTATAGATCTGGTTACGTTGGATAATAGCTGACGGGTAGCTTCGCTTGGGCCGCCGATGTTGGGCATTATTCGCGTTAGGGTTCAACTAACTCTAGAAACTTTCTCACCCACCGCCCTGAAGTGCTCCCTAAAAGTTAGTTTTGAGTCAATGATTACTCCCTAGATATTTCAAGGAGGGCTTAGAATTTATTTGATAATCTCCTATGGTTAGGACCAACTCATCCACAGTCCGCTTTGAGCTCATCAGAACCACTTCTGTCTTATTGCTAGCCATCTCCAGCCCCGTGTTCGTCAACCATTCCTTTATTCTTCCCACGGCGTCATTACATAATGCTTGGAGCAGATCAAGTTTCTTGGCCACTGCTACTACGACAATATCATCTGCATAGCCGACAATTTCCGTGCCTCCGGGAAGGTCGATTCGTAGCACCCCGCCATACATCGCATTCCAAAGAGTTGGACCTAGAACAGATCCCTGAGGGACACCGCCCGTGGTGTTGTGCTTTCTTAGTCCCTCATCTGTATCAAAAGGGAGTACTTTGTCGCTTAGATAGCTACAAATTATTCGGAGCAGGTACGGAACTTGTCTTGGGACACCCAAAGTGCACTCACGCTTCTCATGGCTCCAGCGGGTTAGCGGCTTCCTAGAACTTAAGCCACTCGCTGCTTCTAGATCTGACAGCTGTCAGCTGGAGTCTTAGCCCGGCAAGCGCAGGGCACGAGCACAGAACGTAATCGATCGTTTCCTCCTCCAACCCACACTTCCTACATCTGCTATCACTGACCAAGCCTAATTTAAAGGCATGTGACGCCAGAAAGCAGTGTCCAGTAAGAATACCCGTCATGAGTCTAGTCTACAGTTTAATGATAATGAAAATATAAGAATCAGTGTTTATGAATAACATATTTTAATTAATCTCTTACAACAACCTGATCGGTGGCTACATCGCCATGTAGGTAGTGTGGTGTTCCACCTTGTATAAACGTAGGTACTGCATGTGCTCAACCGTGCAAATTGACATTAGCAGTAATATTATTTACATAAACATAGCATGGTATTTGTGCAGGCCTCAATATAGCATACATTGGTTCAGTTCGGTGTGCACCAGCCACTGGTACAAACAATTTTGAATGCATAGCTTTCATATAGGATGGATGTCCAGCTCCGGTTGTGCCAATATGTAATGGGCTGCTCCGTCTCTTGGTAGGGCTGTATAGGTATAGGCGGGTGCAATGTATTACTAGTCTGCTCAAGATCGTATGGTACATATATGGCTCGAAGACGCCAGAGGGGATTGGAGCCAGAGTTTTCGGACCCAGAACCAAAATATCAGTAACTCTAAAAGCACATCCGAGCATTTTCGAGCGGAAATATTCGCCATAAGTTAGTGCGCTAAGCTGAAGCGCTGATACCCCAATGAAACAATTGCCATACTCAGTCAGGCAGTCAGGTTCCACTAATGGCATTTGCGGCGTTCGAAATAAAGTCAGCACTGGTCCTTCAGTGCGTAGAAAAGCTGAAACAATTAGGAGCACACAACGTAGTACTGTTGGCCTGGGTCCTAGGCCACAGGGGAGTGGAAGGCAATGAGCAGGCGGACTCAATGTATAATTTGTTGCGTCTCTCCCACAAATTGTCAACCGCCCAGCAGATCCTTGCAGCGGGTCTGCGCCATACTCTCCTCTTCCGGGAAGGTATCGACCCCAATCCGGGTCCTTCTCCTGACCCCAGTACTGAGAAATGGGTTTGCTGCATTTGTCGGAAAAGAATCTTTTTAGGACGGTCATATATATAAGGGCCTGAAATATTTCAATGAACTTCCTAATCACATAAAAAGTAGTAATAACTTCAATACTTTTAAAAAAGTTTATTGGAACATTGTAAAACCCTTCCAACAAGATAAAGTTTTTTTTTCTTTTATTTTTTTACATGATATACCGATACTGGAGCGCGAAAAGGGAATGGTAATATTGGTAGCAGCAAAATACAATGCATCCGGCCCTAAGGAAAAGAAAATCGGTGGCCACCTGTAACTCCAGACAGTTCCAACAACTAATTTCGCTGGAATTCGGTATTTCCATCTGGTATTTACTGTTGCTGATCGGAATCACTCGCATTCCGACAGCATTAATATAACAATAAAATTATATAATGTGTAACAAAAATAACGAAAATAAGGCCAAATAAAAGTTGCAGCAGGGGGATTGGAAACACGTCCTTTTCAACCTCCCATTATATGTTGAGCTGTGCTAATCGGAATCTTCATGCATTCCGACAGCGTCTTTAATAAACAAAGTTGAGGGGTTATTTTCAATTTCCAACATCCAAAGACATGTTTAGCTGCATTGATCGGAGACTAATACATTCCGACAGCTTAAAATACACATATAATTGAAAAATATAAGTTCCAAATTTTGTTGCCTTAAGCTGGGAGCACTGGAGGATTGGAAACGTCGTAATGAGTGGCTCCCAGACTCGTCCCTTTGTCACGCTAGTAAATATGCTGATCGGAATCACATGGCATTCCAACAGCATATTCAATAGAAATAAGTGATTATAACAATGAATTGTACTTAGTAGTTTAAGTTTTAGGCCTAAACAGCCGTAATAATAAATAAATTAAATTAAAAAAATAAATACTCTTGTCAGTGTTTCACGTGCAAGGGATGGTTGCATCGGACAGGTTGCTCTGGGCTAGATTCCAAAATCCAGCGTCCTCGTAACTTTTATAAATCTTTTGTGGCTCTTGTTGTTCACGGCCTCATTACATTATGAGGAAATACGGCACCTGAGAACACAGCCGTATGAAGCTAAAAAACACAAGCATGTCTTCAGTGAACTTGTGGAGGATCCATCTTGGACCCTGGGGAAACTAGCGCTCTAATGCGCTCCCGCCTCACAAACGCACTCACCTTCTACTTTCTCTTTTCTTAATTTTTAAATAAAATAGGTTTGTTTAGTTTTCAAATTTTTATTGGTTTCTTTCTAATTTTAACTTTGTTCTTTTCACTCTCACTTTTACATTGTTCTTTAAATTAAACTATATTCACAGAAACTTTCTTTTTTTCTTTGCTCACTCTGTCTATCAACTTTATTTGCAAGACTTTATAATTTCTGGTACAGTGTACTTTTTTTATTTTTCACCACTGTCCACTGTTTTGTGCGTTCCCAAAAAATTGCGCGTCTTAATCAGGTGCCGGTTTCCTTCAAACTGAAAACTGCCGCTAACGCAACTCTGTAGCTCAGCAGTTTTTCTTTAATGATGGCGTCAAAAATAAAATCATGGCGTCGAACAACGGCAGTTTCAACCAATCAGAAACTCTCCACATTGCTCGACTCTAACAATTTTAGTGATGCCAAGTGCATCTGATGTATGGTTGCATCTTGCACATTTCTAAAGAGGGTTGCCATCTACAATTTATTTTAATATATTTTACTTTGGCACTACATCTTCCCCCTTTAGAAAAGAAGAATTTGGTAAGATTAGTAATTAATCTTGCCACATTCTTCTTTAGGCTTTAATATGTTGTTGTAATGTTATGAACGAAGGAGTTTGCTAGCATTAGGGTGCTCTAACCCGGGACTCATTCGTTCATCGCAGTGCAACTTCTAAAAAGATGATTAAAAATGAAAGTAATATTTTGAATAAAGTGGAATATATAAAAGTTAGTTTAAAATATTGAATTTAATGTTTGAAGTAAACCGGTTTTTTTTCTTATTGTAAAATCTACCTAATTAACTGTATATTTGTTTGTTAAATTTTTTTTTTTTTTTTTTTTTTTTTTTTTTTTTTTTTTTTAGCCTTCATTGGCGGTTTTAAAATATATTTATATGATTAATAAGAGATTATTAGATTAATCAATTTTTTGTACTCGATTTTTGTGTACAATTTTTTTCGTTTTCTTTACTTATCTCACAAATAGTTACATTTGGCCCATCAATATTCTTTACTATGTAGGGACCTTGGTATATATTTTTATGTTTATTCCTAGGTTCTGTTTCTACTAAAACTCTATCATTAATTTTAATTTCTAAAGGCTTAGCAGTTTTATCGTATAAATCTTTATTTCTAATCTTATGCTTATTAATCAAATTTTTTGCCATTTTATGCGATTTTTGCATTCTAAACTTAAGCTCTTTTGCGTAATTTTCTACGTTATAGATCGGATCAATTTGCTCTTTTTGCAATTCATGTGGCATTGTAGTTTTTCTGCCAAATATTAATTCAAAGGGAGTAAATTTATTATCAAAAACCGAACTACTTGTAGTATTGTGTAAAAATGTAAAGTATTTTAGATATGTATCCCAATCTGAATACGTTTCGTTTAGATATGCACGCAAGTATTCGTTAAAGGCTCTATGATTTCTTTCAACAGCAACAACAGTTTCGTGGTGATAAGCTGTTGAGAAATCATGATCAATCTTTAAAAGTTTTGTCAATTCAGAGAATAATTCGTTTTTATATTCCGTTCCTAAATCGGATCTAATAGCTTTCATTATACCATATGTTAATATAAAGGTTTCAAAAATAGCCCAAGCAATAGTTTTCGCTGATTTATCTGGTACAGCTACTGTTACCAGGTATTTAGAAAAGTCACAAATCATAGTAACAGCGAACTTGTTACCATATTTGGATTCCGGAAGTGGACCTATTGTATCGACAATTATTATGTCAAAGGGTTTGCAGGGGGTTGGAGTCAAAACAAGATTTTCCTTTGTTTTTGGTTTTACTTTATTTAAAAGGCATTTATTGCAATTTTTGACAAATTTAGCTATGTCACGAGTCATATTTTTCCAATAGTATTTTGTTCTTAATTTGGAATATAATCGTTTTGTACCGCAATGACCGCCTAACAAAGGGTCCTCATGATAAATTGTCATAAGTTTTTGTTTCTGCTCTGTTTCTGTCACAGTTTCTACAGGGTCTGTTAGTATTATTTGTAATGATTTTAAAATTTTATTACCGCTTATTTTAAAATTTGTAATCGAAAATTCTTTGAAAAATATATCATTTTTTGGCCATTCTAACTGCTTAATATTGTGACGGCCGGCTGCTTTTTCAAGCCTCGAAAATAACTCATCTAAATTTGTCTTTCCGTTAGCATTCACAAAATTAAGTAAGTTTAGTTTTTTATGTTTTAAATGCGCATAAATTTGTATATTAGAGATCTCATTATTATTAAATTGTATAGTCGACTTTATTCGCGGTATCTTTTTTGAAAAATTGTATGAAAATTTGTCATAAACTTGTACTTTAGGCGTTTCGCAAAAAGTATCAGTAAAATTATCGTCTTTATTTTGTAAATCCTTTTGTTTGGTTTGTGATCGCGTTTGGACTGCTAAAACATGCTTTGTAGATTCTTTTATTTCGTCTATACTAATGCGTGAAAGAGCATCAGCCACAACGTTAGATTTTCCTTTTATATATTCAATCGTAAATTTATATTCTGACAGTTCTAATCGAATTCTAGAAAGTTTATAGGAAGGGTCTTTCATGTTAGAAAGATAAACTAGTGGTCTATGATCAGATTTTACTGTGAAATTTGTACCGTAAACATATGGACGAAAATGCTTTATAGCGAAATGTATTGCTAGGAGTTCTAATTCGATAATTGCTTTTTTCTGTTCTGCTTTATTAAAAGATTTTGACGCGAAACAAATTGGTAAATCGTTATCACCGTGCTTTTGGCTTAATATAGCGCCACACCCACTCTTAGAAGCATCTACTGTAATTATAAATTCTTTTGTGAAGTCAGGGTATTGTAGTAGTTGAGGAGACATTAATGCTTGTTTTAGTTTTTCGAAAGCGTTTTCGCACGCTTCGTCCCAAACAAATTCAACTTTTTTCCTATTTAAACGATTTAAAGGCGCTGCCAGTGACGCAAAATTCGGTATAAATCGCCTGTAATAATTTGCAAATGCGACAAATCGCCTAACCGCATCTTTGTCTTTTGGCTTAGTATACCTTTTAATAGCGTCTATTTTTGAATCGTCTGACAGCAAACCTTTTGACGTACATTTATGGCCTAGAAAAGTTACTTCAGAACGAAGGAAATTGCATTTGATTGGGTTCAGCTTTAAATTAAACTTTCTACAGGTTTCGAAAACTTTTTCCAAATTTTTAAGGTGGTGTGTCTCACTACAACCAATGACGATAACGTCGTCAATATACATAAAAGCCTGATTTGGCGAAATGCCTGAAAATGCTATTGACATCATACGAGAAAATGAGTTTGGTGCAATGTTTAACCCGAAAGGTAAAACTTTCCACCGAAAAGCTCCTCGATCTGTACTGAAAGAAGTTACGTCTCTAGATTTAGGGTGAAGGGGTATTTGGTGAAAACCAGAAAAAAGATCTAAAGTTGAAAAGTATTTGGCTCTGCCAAGATTATCGAGTATGTCATCAACGCGTGCTAGTGGAAATTTGTCGGCTATGAGCTTTTTATTGACTGCTCTGAAATCTACGCACATACGATACGACTTTTTGCCTGTTGGATCTTTTTTCGGTACCAGAATTAAAGGACTGTTATTATTTGAAAAACTAGGTTCGATTAAATCATTCTGTAGTAGGTTTTCGACTTGTTTATTGACCCTTCAGGCAAGCGGTGACAATTGCCCCCAAGAAAAGAGTTCAACCGTTGGAAACGGACCTACTACTAGAACGACCCTTTGTGATGCACAAGGTGTGAATTGCCACCTCCTGCATCACTAAGAAATCGATTTCTTCGCGTTGTGTGTATGGCAAACGGTAATTTTTAATATAGACAGGGGTTTTGTCAGTTAATCTAAGTTTTTGTTCGTAGAAATTATTAAGCGTCATTACGTCGGTTTTTAATGCAAAAATATCAGAATATTTCAAACATAAATCAAGTAATTTCTTTTTAGCGTAAGAAGGCATTTGTTTTGCCAAAATTGATTTAAGCTCTTCTATACGTTTTGCATCGATAGGTGTATCATTTATTCGATAGACATTGAAGTTTTTAATGTCTTCAGTTTGAATATTGAAATCTTTTACGTACTTGACCTCGTCGGTGGTGTTGATAACTTTTATTATTGGGTTTTTTGTATCAACGATACATTTTGCTGTGAAAACACCGTTACTACTTGTCGAATTTTTCAAACTAAAAACACGAAAAACTTCGCATCTTGGTGGAATTACAAGACTATTTGTTGAAGTGCTATGCAAAATTGAAATATTTACCTTTTCTGTCCCTTGTCCGAATGTAATTGTGTCATTAGCATAATTGATTATGCATTTGTTCGTTTTTAAGAAGTCTTTCCCTATTATACCGTCCGAAGGAATATTAAAGTTGTCATTGACAACATGAAGAGTCAGAGGAAAAAATTTATTTGATGCGATTATACTTGTATTAACTGTTCCTATTGTCGTTACCGTGTCTGTTGTTACGCCTGTTATATTTATTACGTTTCTATCGTCTACTTCTACATCGTTTGCCAAACTGGAAATTTTTATTAATGAAATGTCTGCCTGTGAATCTACTAGAAAAGAACATATTTTATGTGAATCGCTACAAGCGACTTCGACGAAATCGGAAAAATTTAAATTTAGACAATATATTGACTGAGAAATATTTAGTCGAATTGCTCCTGCTCCCTCAGTGTTCGCGCCTGAGGGGCTTCGGCATTTAAAGAACGAACGTTGGCTGAATTTCTAGAATTTGAACCCTGATTACTAGAATTTCTGTTATTTCCGGACCGATTATTGTTGTTATTGTTGGAATTGATATTGCCTCTATTATAATTGCGATTATTGCCTCTGTTATAATTGTTATTTCGGAAATTTGTATTAGTGTGTTGCCTATTTGCATTACCGTTAAATCGAAAATTACTATTGTTATTATATCTGAAATTACTGTTACCTCTAGAATTTCCACGGAAATTACTATATTTTATCGGATGTGACCGAAACGCTAACACTTGCCGTTCTTTAACTTCCTGTTCTCGCTCTATAATCATTTTCGCTACTACGTCCTTTGAATCTTTGAAGGTTGTTGACGCAAGGATCGATTTCACCATATCTGACCTACTATTTAATCTACAAACGCTAACGGTTTGTTCAACCGCCATCTCATGGGCTTTTGCCTTGGTTATACCTTCAATGATTAGACAGCGCTCTAACGAGTCAGAAAGCTCTTCTACCTGCTTTGAAAATTCTGAAAAATTGTTATTGGTTACTCTTAAGGCTGCAATTTTTCCCGCGACAACTTTCGAGTTGTCTGGCCTAATTTCACTACATAGCGCTTCTTTAACTTGGCTGACTGATTCTATGTGCGTTGGTAGTGCTTCGCGAGCTTTGCCTTCGAGCTTGGATTTTAAAAATGCAATAAAAGTAGGAGTTAAATTTTCGTTAGAGAATACTTCCATTAATTCAACTTTATTTATAAATGAGCCAAGTGCTAACGGGTCTCCACTGTAGTTGTCTCGCATAATCGAGGCGCAAGTACTAATGAACGATTTTTTCTCCTCGATTGTGGCCATGGTTGTAACGTTAAGAATCGGAGTTATACTAGAAAAACTTGAATTTGGAGTAACAGGTTGATTAGCAAAACCTAAAAAGTCTGCACTCAGGGATAATTTATAATTATGTTCACTTGTTAAGGAATCAGTTGACGATGCACTCGAAGATGAATCAGAATCTGAATTATTGGAATCTATATCTTGCTCTGAATTTTCGGAACTTGAAACTGGATTGGAATCTTTAGAAATAACCTTCCCGCTTCTTAGGTCCATGCGTGTTGAAACGAATGGACAAAATATTAAAATTTTGTTGCAAGATGTGTGGAATTTGTTTATGAAGATTGAATAGAAATTTAAAGGAAGTTAAGGATTATTCGAGAATGTATTATGCTTGATTAGAGAAGTTATGCAGAATTGCAAGACAAGTGGGTTTTGATAGAGTAAAGCTGAAAGAATTATCCGATAATTTAACGAAAACCTGAATTTTGATTGTAGAACTGATTTAAGTTGAGCGCAAAAGGAAATTATGAAAGTACTTTTAAAGGAAATTTATGAAAATATAAGGGATTTGTGAAAGTATGTATTTTTGAAAGCTTTTAGATTTTATAATACAGTTGGTTAGCGAATACTTACTGCAGAGAGTTGGAATTCCGAATTTGAAATGTATGGTAAAATTATGATATTTAATTGAATTTTTATTATTTAAATGCAAAACTTGGAGAATGGCAAATAATTTTATATAGGGGTTGAAACGGACGCACCGCTTTTATCAACATTGTATGGTTTTATTTTTATAGATACGGGCGCACCGCATCTTTTCAAAATTGTAATATAAATGTCCTCGGACGCACCGGGATTAAAAAAATTTATGTCATGTTTATACACGGACGCACCGCGTTTAAGTCAAAAAAGTTATTTGGTTTTCCACGGAACCACCGTTTACGCAAAAAAAAATCTCTTTGGTTTTCTTTACGGAACCACCGCTTTAGGAAAGATTGTAATCATGTTATTAAAAAAAATTTAGATATCGCAAATTGAAGGTAAACATTTTTTTTTTTTTTTTGATCTATAATTAATTAAGATGTGTTTTTAAGTATTATAATGTATTTGAAAAATATTTAATTAATGAATAGTTACATAAAGAAAAGTGAAAAATATTATTTTATAATAAAATGAATAGTAAAAATTTTCTCACACCATACCAATTGCTGTCGGCCTCGATTTGTTGCTTGCTGTACCTGTTGTTCAGCTGCTGCTGTTGTTTGCTACTGCTGTTTCTGCTGCTGTCGTTGGATGGCGTTGCTGACTTTCCGCTATTTGAAGTACGGTGGTTTGCCGTTATGCTGGTGGCGTGGCTTGTGCCGTTATTAAAGTGGCGTGGCTAGTGCCGTTTTTCCACTAGTTTTTTTTTTTTGGTACAGTTTGGTTTTGATATTATAGTTCAGAATTAAATTTTAAATTTTTTGCTTCCCAGTTTCTTTCTAATACTTCTATTATTTCTGCTGCCGATTAGTTTTTATTTTATTATAATGCCGAAATTTTCTTATTATCTCCGTTTTTATTAAGTTTTTGTGTTATACGTATATATCTTTTAAAGGTCTTTCACCTAAATTTTCCCACTAGCCACTGCCATAAGCCACCGCCACTGCCATGTACCATTTTTGTTAATTTCAAAAAGAATTTTTAAATATGTTAATATTTTTTTTTTGTTGATTTTAAATTTTTTCGTAGATTTTTCTTAGTTGTACAGATTTATGTAATGGTTTTAAATTTTGATTTCTTGTATCTTCTTTAAAAAAAATTTTTGTAAATGTTTTTTTTTTTTTAATTTCTGTATTTTTCCCGTAGGTTTTTAATGTTTTTAAATTTTTTGTAGATTTTAAATATAAAATTTTTTTTTTGTAGAGTTTTTGAAATTTTTATATTTTTTGTAATAGTTTTTTTTTAATGTTTTATATTTTTTTTGTAAGAATTTTTAAATGTTTTATATTTTTTTGTAAGAATTTTTAAATGTTTTATATTTTTTTTGTAAATGTCTTTTTTTTAAATTTTTGTAGTTTTTTTTGAAGATTTTTGATGTTTTTTAAAATTTTTTTTGTAGGGTTTTTGTATATTTTGTATTTTTTTTGTAATTTTTCAATTTTTTATATTTTTTTTTTTGAATTTAAATTTTAAGTGGGTATTTTTTTTTAATGCCCACGCCTGTTGGGAGGCTTACCTCCTTCCGGCCACTCGCCGCATTTCCAGGGCTTCGGCCCACGGTCGCCATGTGGAGGATCCATCTTGGACCCTGGGGAAACTAGCGTTCTAATGCGCTCCCGCCTCACAAACGCACTCACCTTCTACTTTCTCTTTTCTTAATTTTTAAATAAAATAGGTTTGTTTAGTTTTCAAATTTTTATTGGTTTCTTTCTAATTTTAACTTTGTTCTTTTCACTCTCAGTTCAATACAACTTTTACATTGTTCTTTAAATTAAACTATATTCACAGAAACTTTCTTTTTTTCTTTGCTCACTCTGTCTATCAACTTTATTTGCAAGACTTTTTAATTTCTGGTACAGTGTACTTTTTTTATTTTTCACCACTGTCCACTGTTTTGTGCGTTCCCAAAAATTGCGCGTCTTAATCAGGTGCCGGTTTCCTTCAAACTGAAAACAGCCGCTAACGCAACTCTGTAGCTCAGCAGTTTTTCTTTACGTTGCTTAGCAACGAAATTAATGATGGCGTCAAAAATAAAATCATGGCGTCGAACAACGGCAGTTTCAACCAATCAGAAACTCTCCACATTGCTCGACTCTAACAATTTTAGTGATGCCAAGTGCATCTGATGTATGGTTGCATCTTGCACATTTCTAAAGAGGGTTGCCATCTACAATTTATTTTAATCTATTTTACTTTGGCACTACAAACTCCACAAACAGGCGTCGAACCTCTATGCCGGTGATTCCTGTACTCAAAGAACAAAACTAGCAGAGGAGGAACGCACTCTCCCTAGGGAAACGAGAGTAGTCACTCTAGCTCAACTTCGAGCTGGATAACGTAACAGGTTAAACTCTTATCTATCCAGAATCAACCCCGACATACAAAACATTGTCCTGCTTGTAATGTGTCCCCACATGTCACCAAAACTGTATTGTGGAACCAACGCCTCTAACACTCCTCTCATTATGGTCCACCCCTGTTGAAACAGCAAGTTTCTTTGGACTCCCGTTAGAGGACATTGATGACAATTTGTGATCGGTCGCACCTATTGGATGGTGCGAAGCACTGCTTCTACAACAACAGCAGGCGGACAACACGGAAAGAGAGGCAGCAACTGCAGGACCCATCGATCCCGTGCCGTTCCTGCCAGTTGGCCCACAGGGGCATTTATTAGCAGAAGGGAGGGAAAAGAGAGAACACTGGCGCAATATGCCAGGCCTGAGTCAATCTAAGTTACTGTTAGGGGGTTACAGCACAATTCGAATTAGGGCATTAATAGGCCTCTCAAAAAGATAACCTAAGAACCCTAACGGCTATTCTTACAAGACACTGTAGACTGAACAGTCACATGCAAAAGCTGGGTATAATATCGAACAACACATACCGATTTTGTGATGGATCAGCAGACGGTGGACCATATCCTTCTATATTGCGGCTCAATTTCAAGACGTAGGGCTAAGTTTATGGGCTCACCATGGCCAGAGCATTCCCACATTTAATCACTCAAGCAAAGACACTGCTGGGGTTCATCAAGGAAGTCGGCTAGGATGAGGTGCTGTGAAGGAGATGTGCAAGTCACTGTGCAATCCTCAATAAATTATCTATCTACGTTCCGGTAACAAGCACCATTGTGGTACTAGCCCCACCATCGCGGGAACTATTGATATGACTACATTAAACCTTCTAGGGATTGAATATTAATAATGCCGGCAATGCGAAAGTCTGCTAAAATGTACCATTCTCCATGGAATGCTCGATATATAACTTTCCACGTTTTGAAACAGTGATGAAAAGAGCAAAATTTACAAAAATTTTAACTGGCTGTGGGTAGTAAGGTGTTGATGTCCTCTCTTAACGCAATGTAATGACAACTGCGATGCAGGGAAAATGACAAAAATCTTGCAAATCTACTGATAATAATTAATTAATGCCTCCCCTTCTATGCAGTTCTATGCATACATACATATGTATTTTTCTCTCCAAACGCTAATTAAAAAAATTAATTGGTTTTCTCATGAACTTCGAACTCTGTCGTATTTGCATTCTTCAGTCGATTATCAACAAAAGCATGACAAATTATTTAATATGGTAGCCAATTTACTTACCCTTTCTGGTGCGATGATTACTGGACAATCGGGCCTGACTAGACGCGATTTTTTTTGCCTTAAGAGAGCGTGCTTAACGCGAACCATATCATGTTATGGCACACCTTTAATAAATAAAATAAATGTAAGGCGCGATAACCTCCGAAGAGATCTAAGGCCGAGCTTCTCTTCCAATTTGCGTCGTGCTCCTCTTGATTTTTCCCTACAAATTGGCCGGACGGGACCTACATGTTTTATGCCGACTCCGAACGGCATCTGCAAGGCAGATGAGTTTTCACTGAGAGCTTTTCATGGCAGAAATACAATCGGAGCGCTTACCAGACACTGCCGAGGGGCGACCCCGCTTAGAAAAATTTTCTTCTAATTGAAAAATCGTATTTCTAAAATTTTGATGTTGCTTTGCCCGGGCATAAGGTGTGATAGGCGGAGCACGCTACCATCACACCACGGTGGCCGCCCACCTTTGGTGATGCAAAAAATCAAAGCCATTTCTGCTTCTAATGCTTCTGGGATAGCAGCAGCAGCTCCCGGTGGCGCCACATAAATAACAGTTACATGCCGATCAGTTGCCTTTTTTGCTCCGGCTACCTATTCAATTTTAATTCACATTACATTATCTACTAATGCAATTTTTAATCACTACAAATCAATATAAATTACCGAAGCAAATACTGGCAAACCAAGATGCGTAGTTCCACCCTTTTTTAGGGTACCGTATTCCAAAGCATGTTGCTTGTAAAGTACCTTGTATCCTTGGCAAATGACACGTGAATCTGCATTTAGTTGTAGATTTCGGTTGTTGTTGTTGTAGCAATGCTCGCCCCACCTAATAGCCGCGACCGATCACAAATTGTCATCAATATCCTCTAACGGGAGTCCAAGGAAACTTGCCGTTTCAACAAGGGTGGACCATAAGGAAAGGGGTGTTAGAGGCGTTGGTTCCTTATTACAATTAAATAGATGGTTGGTGTCATGTGGGGACACATTGCAAGCGGGGCATACATTTTGTATGTCGGGGTTGATTCTGGATAGGTAAGAGTTTAACCTGTTACAGTATCCAGAACGAAGTTGAGCAAGAGTGACACGCGTTTCCCTGGGGAGTATGCGTTCCTCTTCCGCGAGTTCTGGATATTTTTCTTCAAGTACTGGATTCACCGGGCAATTCCCGACATAAAGGTCCGACGCCTGTCTATGGAGTTCACCAAGGACCTGCTTGTGTTTTTTCGCTCCATACGGCTGGGTTCTCAGGTGCCGTATTTCCTCAAAATGCTTACGGAGATGACTCCTTAGGCCCCTAGGCGGTGCTGGTTCGTCAATCAGATGTCTGTTGGGATGCCCAGGTTTCTGGGTATTCAACAGAAACTGTTTGGTCAGCATCTCATTTCTCTCCCTGATGGGGAGTATTCTCGCCTCATTATGCAGATGGTGTTCTGGGGACATAAGAAGACAGCCCGTGGCGATTCTGAGAGCAGTATTTTGGCAGGCCTGTAGTTTCTTCCAGTGGGTAGTTTTTAGGCTTGGCGACCATATGGGTGACGCGTAGCACGTAATCGGCTGGCTAATTGCTTTGTATGTGGTCATGAGCGTTTCTTTATCTTTTCCCCAGGTACTGCCAGCAAGGGATTTGAGGATTTTATTACGGCTCTGGTTTCTCGGAACAATTGCGGTTGCGTGCGCACCAAAATGTAGATCCTGATCAAACGTCACACCCAAGATCTTGGGGTGTAGGACAGTCGGCAGCGTAGTGCCATCGACGTGGATGTTCAATATGGTCGACATTTGGGGCGTCCATGTTGTAAATAAGGTCGCGGAAGATTTAGTCGGTGACAATGCCAGGTTTCGCGAGGCGAAAAAACTGGAGAGATCAGGGAGATAGCCGTTTATTTTATTGCATAGCTCATCGATCTCTGGGCCTGGGCCTGTGGCCATTATTGTGCAGTCATCGGCGTAGGAAACGATTGTGACTCCTTCCGGTGGTGAAGGTAGCTTAGATATGTAGAAATTAAACAAAAGTGGGGATAGGACACCACCCTGTGGCACCCCTTGTTTAATTCTCCTTGGTTTTGATGTTTCGTTTCTGAATTGCACCGATGCCTGCCGACCACCCAGATAATTTGCGGTCCACCTTTTAAGACATGGGGGAAGGGGAGACCCTTCCAGGTCTTGCAGTAATGAGCCATGGTTGACCGTATCAAAGGCTTTTGATAGGTCTAGCGCTACGAGTACTGTTCTATGGTGGGGGTATTGATTCAAACCGCAATTTATCTGGGTGCTAATGACATTTAGCGCGGAGGTAGTGCTATAGAGTTTTCTGAAGCCATGCTGATGAGGGGCTAGCCGCAAATGTGCTTGGAAATAAGGGAGCAAAATGGCTTCAAGCGTCTTTGCCACTGGCGATAGGAGAGATATCGGACGATATGACTCACCTACGTTAGCTGGTTTCCCAGGCTTTAGTAGCGGGACCACTTTGGCCATTTTCCATTTCTCGGGTATGGCAAAGGTGGAGAGAGACAGGTTGAAGACATGCGCTAAATATTTGAAACCCTCTTTCCCTAGGTTTTTAAGCATTGGCATGGCTATGCCGTCTGAGCCCACTGCTTTGGATGGTTTAGCGCGACCAATGGCGTCCTCAACCTCTCTAGCGGTGATGGTGATTGGTGACGCGCTGAATTTGTGTTTATGTGCGTGTCTATTGGCTCTCCGTCTATCTTTGTCGACCGTAGGATGCATTATATATTGTCGGCAGAAAGCGCTCGCGCATTTTTCCGCATCCGACAGCACCTTATCGCCAAAGGCGATGGAAACTTTGTCTTTGTGCTTAGTCGGATTCGATAGGGACTTTACGGTGGACCAAAGTTTACCTACACCGGTAGAGAGGTTACAACCTCTTAGGTGCTCTTCCCATTTCGCCCGCTTGTGTTCGTCCACAAGCAATATGATGCGTTGGTTTATATCCCTTATTTGGGGGTCGCCTGGATCAAGCTGTCTTATAAGGTCGCGTTCCCTCGCTAAGCTCGCGGCCTCCGCCGGGAAGTGGGGCCGGATTTCGGGAATTCTCCCGGCGGGAATGAAATGTGCCGAGGCGGATTCAATGACCTTACGGAAGGCACGCTCCCCTTGGCGGGCATCAGTCGGGATAGGGAGGGCAGCAAAGCTGCTGTCTGTTGCAGATTTATATTCTTCCCACTTTCCTTTTTTGAAGTTTATGAAAGTGCGTTTTTCGGTGACGATGAAGTTGGCGGTACGCTGGAACGAAATAAGTATGGGCAGGTGGTCGGATGCCAATGTTACCATCGGCTGCCAGTTGACGCAGTTTACGAGTTCTGCGCTCACGATTGAGATATCTGGCGAGCTATGACAGCTTCCTGCCATACGTGTGGGGACATCTCCGTTTATTGTGCAGAACGTCGTTTCTTCTATTTGATCCGCCAACATCTCTCCCCTACTGTCCGCCCGCAAGTTTGAATGCCATAGGTCGTGATGGGCATTGAAATTGCCTAAGATAATGCGATTGTTGCCAGTAAGGCCTCGATTTTAGGGCGGTATCCACTGGGGCAACAGGTGACAGGAGGGATGTAGATGTTGATGATTTCTAGATTTGCATCGCCTGACCGGACAGATAGGCCTTGACGTTCTAAGACATTGTCCCTGCGGTCGATGCCAGGATCAAATATATGATATTGCACAGAGTGGTGTATAATAAACTCGAGGCCGCCTCCATTTCCGCTCTCGCGGTCCTTCCTGTGGACATTATACCCAGAGCAGGTCTGCAATGCAGATCTTGCTGTGAGTTTAGTCGCAGCAATGCGGATGTTGTGCCGCTTCATGAAATCGACTATCTCCGTAATCTTCCCAGTTAGTCCATTACAGTTTAACTGCAGAATTCTGAAGTGCATGAGGGGTGACGCCGCCACTCTAGGGGTAAGTGACGAGTGACTACGCCTAGGTTGTGGAAGGCCAGGACGCAATTGCTGTTGTGGCCTTGGGACTTGGGAAAGCATTGGGGTACCCGGATGATTTGGGTTTGCGACCTGGCAACATGGCGCGATGAAACCCGTCGAGGGGTTGCCGTCGCGGAGACCAGAACATCTAGGAAAGTGGCACCACCCAAGGCAGGAGCTGCATTGAGCGGATGTCGCAAACCTATATATTCTGTGCTGGCGGAGGGAGGGACTAAGAGTCAGTTTCCCTGACCTGCACGATTGCTGCCAGAAAAGAGGGGGGAGAAGGAGACGGGGGCAGGGGCTGATGCTCAGCATTGCTACCAGCTCTACTACGAAGGTAGTAGTTATGAGTGGTATCAGCTGTTTGAGTTGTTGGCGCCGTGGGGCGCGAGCAGCAGCGGGTACTCGTTGTGGCTTGCTGAGTAGCGAGGCTGCTGGAAGGTAGTGGAGGGGCACTTAGGCGTAGACTACGGGACGCCCTTGGGCGTGAGCAGCAAGGAGCCACAAAAGATTTATAAAAGTTACGTGGACGTCGGGTTTTGGGATCAAGCCCAGAACAACCTGTCCGATGAAACCATCCCTTGCACGAGACACACTGAACAGAATATGACCGTCCTAAAAAGATTCTTTTCTGGCAAATGCAGCAAAACCATTTCTGAGGACCGGGGTCAGGAGACGGACCCGGATTGGGTTCGATACCTTCCCGGAGTAAGAGAATATGTAGCAGTCCTGCTGCAAGGAGCTGCTGGGAGGATGACAATTTGTGGGAGGGACGAAACAAATTAAATGGGGTCACACTGAAATGACAGTCCTTGGTCGGGAAAAATCCCGAGTCGCTCCGGTACATAGAACCGACTGCCTTGGGAAGCGTAGTAGTGCAGATTTCGGTAGTAGTGCAGTTTACGGTACCCACCCTAAAGTTGGGCCAAGATTTTCGAGTGAGGTATCAAAAGACGCGTATTAGTCTCGAGAACAATAATCCGAAGGCGGAAAAGAAAAATTTTATATATGTCCGGAGATATTTGCAGTTGAAGTTGGCGATTTTAATGTGGTTGTTGTTTATACTCACAAAAAAATTGTGCATCACCGTGGCGGTAGCAACGGTTATACCACACACCCGGACTTGGCATGGCGTAGCCCAGGGTTATTTTTTATAAGCGCGGCCGAAGGCCGCCAACGCAGAAAGGTGTTCTGCGCAAAAATACTATGGATCCCACCCCCGGTTTCGGAGGGACCCGGGGTCTTTTTTCGGTATTTCGTTAATATCTTTTGAACGGGTAAAAAAAGTAAACTTCCGCTTTCGGATTCTTGATCTAGACGTGAATACGCGTCTACGCGGTGGGTACCGTAAACTGCACTATTACCCATTTTTTTTATTATTTAAAAATGCACATACGTATGAATAAAAATCAGAAGGTAAATAATGTTGTTGTTGCTGTAGCAATAAGGACACTCCCCGTTATCGACTTTGTTGGTCCTTTGCCGGATGCAGATCGGGTCGTTCCGGGAACCATTAAGGTACTAGCCCGACCATATCGGGAGCGATTTAGTTGACATGAAACCTTGTAGGCCATCCCGTCGATTCTATACAACTTAATATGGTAACGAATTAAAAGACGGTGCACCACCTAATTTTTATCAAAAATTAGCAAACGTGGAATCAAAAGGCGCGCCTCGATCTCCGTTTTTATTATTATTTGATATTTTTAAATTAGGTGGTGTACCGTGTTGTAAAACGTTACCCTTAATATTATTTTGGGCGAAGGCCGCCAACGCAAAAAGATGGTCTCTGCAGCAAAATTTTTAATTTCCGTCACATGTCACAACTAAAATTAACTTAATGTTATTTTGGGCGAAGGCCGCCAACGAAAAAAGGTGTTCTCTGCAACAAAATTTTTAATTTCCGTCACATGTCACAACTAAAAGCACAAGATATTTTTCGTTGTAAACAAACATGTTTTTTTGCGTTTCAATGTTTTCCGGAATAATTAATGAACTGTTATTTCGATGACAGCATGAACGTCGATGTGTTAGTGGAGAGCGAAAAAAGCTTTGAATGTGTGAGTGAACTGGTTACCACCGTCTTGTAGGGGAGTTGCAAATCCATTCATCTATGCTATCAGTGATTGCATCACCGAGAATGAAAAATCGCTATCGTGATAGCTATTGCCATGGTATAAATATTACAAGGTAAAACCGATGAGAGCCAAAATTACGTTTAATAAAAATTTTAAAATTCTCACTGCTCTCATATTTTTATTTTTTTTATTTTGGTGTTGTTTCCATAACAAAAATATAACAAAATGTAATATATTTGGTAATTCTATACGACAGCATGACACTCTTAATA
Organism: Eurosta solidaginis; assembly: GCF_040869045.1. Classification (NCBI taxonomy): domain Eukaryota; kingdom Metazoa; phylum Arthropoda; class Insecta; order Diptera; family Tephritidae; genus Eurosta; species Eurosta solidaginis. Next base: position 97,785,697 of record NC_090319.1, on the reverse strand, counting down.
CACGTCCAAAGATATCAAGAGGGATATCAAAAGACTTGTTTTGGATCCAGGATCGCAAAAGAAATTTGGAAAATTTTCATGTGGTTGTAATTTTGATAATTTTGTGGTACCCACAAAAAAAATGTGAACATAAGTGTTTTCCGCGGATATAGTTTTGGTCCCCAAACCGGTGTTGGACCCACCCAAGGTAATTTTTTATAAGCGCGGCCAAAGGCCGCCAATGCAGAAATGTATTTTGGGCAAAAATACTATGGATCCCATCCTCGGTTTCGGAGCACTCCGGGGTAATTTTTCGGTTTTTTGTTAATATCTTTAATATCTTTTTCCGCCTTCGGATTATTGTTGTCGAGGTCAATACGAGTATTTTGACACGTCTCTCGGTATTTTTGGACGAGTATTACCAGTGTCATGCTGTCGTATAGAATTACCATATATTCTTGCGTTCTAACATTAATATTATGATCTTTTATCCAAACCAGAATTTTTTATTGGTGGAACTAACCAGACAATAAGAATTCTCAACAGTCAACCGCATTCTAGAATTTTCAATTTAATAATTGTATTGTGGTTTCCCGCAAAAGGAAGCATCAGGCCACGATCCTCTTCTGAGGTTTCTTTAACAAATTGTTTAGAAATGTATCAGCGTCTGTGCGACGAGAAGAAAAACCCGACTTACCGCCAAGGTATATGGAAGAGATACATATCTACTAATAATAACAATTTGGTGTGACATATATCCGAGGAGATTAAGGTCTAGCTTTCCATCTAATTCGAAGGCTACTTATCGTGTATTCGTTTTTCAACGATCTGGCTAACCTCAATACATGTTTTGTGCCGACCCAAAAATTTATCTGCTAATTCGGACGATTTTTTGGTGCCAGGGTAATGTCGATGGACAATCAATGCCATTTATACAAATTTATCTAAATATTTTTGATGGATAGGTCAACACACTAGCTCTACACCACGGAGGCAGACTTTGACCGTGCTATGGTTACGCATTTTAAATGGAGCAGCAAGGAAGGCATTCGGCATGATCTGGTGGTGCACAGTGGCTAGTCATGTCGGCTGGGCTGGGTTCTTGCCAACCTTGCTGTCCTGCGCCATAAACAGAAAAAATTTCCTATCATGCCTATTCAAAATCAACTGTCAAAAGCGCAGAGACGACTCAAAACGCTTATAATTTTAAAATAAAACGACATCCGGTCAAACCGGATGCCACGGACAGACCGTTAAACATTCAAAATCGAAATTCAAAAGAAATCTAACCGCAAAAAAAATTACCGAACCGGACATGACCTGTTGCTAACGCTGAAAATCAAAATGACAAAAAAAAGCTGAAAATTAGAACAAGCAAAAAAAAGGGCGAATGTACATAGAGGGCGCCGCGGGTGTTGTTGCGACGCCTGGTGCTTTATCCCACCCCCAAAAACATGGCCACCGACGCACCTATATTTCGGTGGCCCCTTACCTCAGTTACCTAGTGCCTTCTAAATAAAGGGAGACTTCAGCATTCCCATTTATAGTACAATTTATTTAAGATACATTAAAAAAAAAAACAAGGATGCAAAATTCATTTAAATTTTCCATCTACTCTACTAGCGAAACAGAGAATATGGGTAACCGCAAAATCATAAATTCTTATTGTACGCTTTTAGCTGTAGATTTTAGTTGTAAGCTTATTGGTAAATATGGTTAATAATCCTAGTTATAATTAATAAAGGGGGCGGAAGAGTATATTAAAAAGGATTGTTGTATTTTAGTTTATTTTATTTTATTATAGTTTATTTTATCTTAGTTTACTTTATTTTATTTTTGTTTATCTTATTTTAGTTTATCTCATTTTATTTTATTTTATTTTATCTTATTTTAGTTTATTTCATTTTATGTTATTTTAGTTCATAGGTGGTTGAACCTTTAGTTGATTTTATTGCAGTTTGTTATTTTATCTTAATAGTACTATCACTTCATTATTTTACTATATTTTATTTTAGTTTACTATGCTTTCAGATCAATTAAAAAAAAAAATAGAAGTTCAAATAAAAGTCTTCATGAAAGTTTAATAAATTCTCATAGTTTCTGTATTGACGAAAACCTAGAACGCAACCCGGCCGAGAATTCTCATTAATAATTTCGAATATTAGTTGACTTCGTCAGCTACTCAGACAAGTTGAGGTGAACATAAAATTCCCTAACTAGCAAACTCGGAGAATTTGTTAAGCCACATGAACCCTGACAGTATACGTATGAATCAAAACCGGATATTAGAATAAAGGAAAAAAAAATGTTCCCCCAAACGCAATTAATAGGTATTGTAATATTAATAATATACGCAGATTACTAACATAAATACACATATCTTATAGGTATGTGATTTAAATGTTTAAATTTTAATAAAAATAAAAATATATTAACAGATGTGCAAAGCCAAATGTACGCGACTTAATGTACGTACACACTATGTACAAAAACAAATTCATTCTTATTATAGAAATTCATATAATGAATTGATAGAAACGATTCTAAAAATTTGACGCAATGTATTACAATATTTACAAATTTCTTCTTTGCTTTGTTGTATATTTAACTAGCCTTATACGCCAATTACACGGCTCAAGTATCCTTGTGCCAATTACCAATTTGCACAAGGATTTGCCCGGTGTGTGCACTGGTTGCGCTATTTGCGCAAAGAACTGCGCTAAAATCAAAACGATTTTGATATTTACGCATGTCTGCAAATATTGCACATGCTTTTTTCTTCGTGTGTGGTAAATCTTACACAGTTTACCTGTGGTTCCTGATAATATAGCATCAGTAATTATTGCTTAAAAATGTTAATATCGAAGGCGCAAGGACCATCTCTAGCTTTTAATAGGAATTCACACAAATTCAATAATAAATAATAATTTTTTTATACAATTAGAACACATGGTTCATTTGTTGCGCTAGTTGAAAAATGAATATTGTGCAGTGCTGCAATGAGTTGAGCTGGCCTTGCAATTAAAATATATATTTTATAAATACAATGGAAAATAAACGCTTCTGTGCGAGTTTTTCGACTTATACCGTGAATTACCAGCACGGTGGAAAATAAATAGTGAATTTTTATACAATTAATGCCTTTTTATACAATTAAAATACATGTTTCATTTGTTGCGCTACTTTAAAAATGAATATTGCGCAGTGTTTTTGAGCCGTGTATGTCAAAACTTTCATTTGCACAAATTTCGTCGTTTTATATTTGCGCATGGTTTTTGTGTCATGTATGGGCCGTTTTAGATACATGTGACTAACGATCTTACAATTCCGTATCACGGGACGAACTCACCCATTAGATGTTGTTGTAGCTGGTGCTGTTGCAGCAGGCCTATGTTCAGCGGCCCTGCTGTTGTTGTTGAAGCTGGTGCTGTTGCAGCAGGCCTATATTCGGCGGCCCTGCTGTTGTTGATGTAGCTGGTGCTGTTGTAGATGGATGGTGCTGCAGGAAGTAGTTTAGGTCGGCCTCCGCCTTATGATGTCACTGATGGTGCTGCAGGAGGCCGTTTAGGTGGGCCTCTGCCTTATGATGTCACTACCGATGCTGCAGGAGGCCGTGTAGATGGGCCTCTGCCTTTTGATGTCACTGCCGATGCCGGAGGAGGCCGTGTAGATGGGCCTCTGCCTTTTGGTTGTCACTGTTGGATTTGCATGAGGCCGTTTAGATGGACCTCTGCCTTCTTATTGACACTGCTGGATTTGCAGGAGGCCGTTTAGGTGGGCCTCTGCCTTTTTATTGACACTGTTGGGTTTGCAGGAGGCCGTTTAGGTGGGCCTCTGCCTTTTGTTGCAGGTTTTGGTAGGCGTGGTTGATGGTGGTAGTTTGACGTTCCTGGGAAAAGGAAAAAAAAATTAAAATAAATGGCGTTTATTATTGTAAAGTATTAAACCTTTTTATTTTATAGGCACCTTCGCAAATTTTGTCGGGCTTCTCATTTGCCACAGCGATTTACTATTTGGCCCTTTGCCAGTGTTTTGCAAACAAAAATTTGGTTTCAATGGGACGCGTTCCCACGGCACGCAATGCGGTACGTAGCACACAATGCAGAAGCCGCGTTTCACTATATCAGTGCCGCAGCCTATACTTTTTTTTAACTTTTTGTAGGCTTCTACGGAAATGTTTTTTTTTATTATTTCGGATGGAATCTTTCTTTGTTTTTTTACACGTTACATAACGATTCCACTTAGGGGTATTATTATCAACTTATTGCATTATTCACAAGTTACTCGGAATATTTCGAATTTCCCGGTCGACCACGCACTTGAGCTACACTTTTCTTTATGATTTCTAAAATGGCGCTTCCGCCGTCATGCCGTTAGGAAGCCAAAATTTCCAGTCCTTACTGCGACTGTGCCATGGAGAACCGCCTTTAAATGGCATGATTTAACTGTGGTTGCCATGGTGGAACCATACAAGGTGGTGGCCACGGCGACATGCCTAAGCCATTATTAAAAGCTCCATGTACCTTGTTTTTGTGAACCGATGGACTAATGTCAAAATCATACCGCGCCAAAAGTTGATGTGTCAAATCCTATAAAAACTTGCGAGCCCGCTGCCACCTTGTATACTTACGCCTTGGTATTTGCCGTTAATGGGAATTTTCCCACACCTTTGGAACCTTTGACGATGCCACCCACGCGAAATTAAAAAAAAATTTGTTTTGGCCATCCCAGGCAGACATGAGTGAGGGTGAATCCTACCTTTTTCCGTATAACTAGCCAACTGGTACGTTCCAAAGGTGAATCTCTCAAGTGGACCATAACAAACCTGCTTCGCTTTGAAGACCAGACGATGAAGCGAACAGGAAACCAGTTCACCTGTGGGAAGCCACTCCCAGGAACCTCCGATGCCAAGTAACGTGGGGCACGACTCACCCCTAAGATAAGAGTCTCAAAGTTCTACCGCGAAGCTAGCCGGGCAACAAAAGGTCCATCAAAAAAAATCAAGTCAAATAGTGAATTGATTTTGTTTCTTAGTTTAAAAGGCTTTGCGGCAATTAGACATTTGTTATGGAGAACTCGTCAAAACTCCGTAAGGCTAGTCACACCCAAGTTTGGACTGCCAGGTTGTTCACGGTTCCCGGTGAGACCGCGTGTGAACGCCCTATGGAATCGTTGTTCGGGGAGAATACTGGGCGAGATGTCCCCGACCGCCAAAACGCCCAGACAGGGTAAAAAAAAATCAATTTGTAAATTTAGCAAAAACATTCTGGTTGGTTTATTGTGGATGAATATCCGAAGCATGGAAGCGATCTATCAATTTCCCGTTCAGGTCCTCGAGAACATACAATGAATTGCCTATTTTTCGGAGCACTCCACTGGAAAACTTCCTGACTTGCCTAGAGCGCTTGTTATAGGTGTTTATCCCGCTATCCTTTGCCAGATCTAAATTCCTACGAATTTGTTCGCGAATATTAGTCAGATTCTCGACTCTATTTGCTACTTTAACCTGGTCTTCCCTAAGGCTGTGGAGTTCTCTAAAATATTGTACGATGACGCATGACCATATTTTGGCCATATAATGCAAAGTATGGAGAGCACTAAATCGCCATATGGAAGTCGCTTCCCAAAACTGATAAAATCTTGGATATATGTTTATCCCATTCGGTATGGTCAGGTTTATCCTTCAGGAAAATTCAAATTTTAGACACAATTTCCCTATTGACTCGTTCTGAGGCGGAGAATATAGCCCCATCCTCACGTGTGTCACCCCATAATTTTCTAAAAATTGGTTCATTTCCTTCGAGATAAACTGTTTACCATTATCACTATGAATAAACTCGGGTACCCCTACACCTGGAAAAATTTCTGAAGCGAAGTAATTTGTAACGTTTTCTGTTGTGGCTCTGCATGGGCTTTAGCCAAACGTATTTTGAAAGATGGTCCAATACTATAAAAAGGAAACTGATTTCGCCGCTTAGATCCCGGATAAGGCCCTAGAAAATCGCAATATAATCGCTGAAATGGCCTTTCGGATGCAAAGGTACTCCCTATGGGTGGTCTCGACTGTTGATTAGTGGGTTTTACTGCTTTGCAAGTGTCACAACGCTGGACGTAGTCCCTGACGTCCTTAGCCTGCTGAGGCCAGAAGTATTTTTGCCTAACGCGTTCCAGGGTTTTCTGCCACCCGCCATGGTAACTCCGGTTGGCGTCATGTGCTAATCTCACTGCTTCCTCAGTCAACCCTTTCGGCAACGACAAACGGCATAGCGAGTATTCTTCCACCCCCTTACGAAATTTAACTCTTTTGAAAATTACCCCATCCACCATTCATAAGTCCGGAAGCGACTCTTCGTTTTCGGTGACGGTCCTAATCAAATCTAGATGTTCGTTACTGCTAAATTCGGGAGAGACTAAATCTATTTCCACGGGTGTGGTAGTGAAAGTCAACTCATCGGCATCAAACCGCGAAAGCGCATCGGGTACTACATTCAGGGTGCCTTTGCGATGTTCCTATTGTAAAGTCATATCTTTGCAGCAGGAGCGACCACCTCGCCAAACTCCCGCTCAAGTCCTTTTGCGTCATCAACCACTTGAGACTGGAGTGGTCCGTGATAATCCGAAACGGTAATCCCTCAACATAGGGTCGGAAACGCTTTACGCTGACTATGGCGGCGAGACATTCCAGCTCGGTTACTGTATAATTGCGTTGATCATTATTCATCTTTTTCGAAACGAACGCGATTGGATGCTCAGCGCCCTCATCATCGACCTGGAACAACACTCCGCCGACACCTATTTTGGAAGGAGGATTACAAACTCTTTGGAAAAATCAGGTTGGCCCAAGACAGGAGCGGAACTCAAGGCTACTTAGGTTTTTCGAAGGCCTCTATAGCTGGCGGCCACCGTGGTGTGATGGTAGCGTGCTCCGCCTATCACACCGTATGCCCTGGGTTCAACTCCCGGGCAAAGCAACATCAAAATTTTAGAAATAAGATTTTTCAATTAGAAGAAAATTTTTCTAAGCGGGGTCGCCCCTCGGCAGTGTCTGGCAAGCGCTCCGATTGTATTTCTGCCATGAAAAGCTCTCAGTGAAAACTCATCTGCCTTGCAGATGCCGTTCGGAGTCAGCATAAAACATGTAGGTCCCGTCCGGCCAATTCGTAGGGAAAAATCAAGAGGAGCACGACGCAAATTGGAAGAGAAGCTCGGCCTTAGATCTCTTCGGAGGTTATCGCGCCTTACATTTATTTTTTTTATTTTATTCTATAGCTTCAGAGGTAAGTTTGAAAGGGCCTGATGACTTACGAAGGCAGTCGGTCAAGGGACCTGCCAAGTCAGCAAAATTGGTAATAAACGCCATGCCCACAAACCTACGCACCTGCCGAGGGGATTTAGGGATCGGAAAGTTTTGCATCGCTTCTATTTTCCCTGGATCCACTTTCAAGCACCCGCTGCCTATCAAGTACCCTAAATGTCGAATTTCCTTCTGACAAAATTTGCTTTTCTTTACGTTTATTGTCAGACCTGCGTCGGTCAAACACTTTTTCACTTCCGCCAGCAACTTCAGGTGGTACTCAAAGTTCGTACTGCACACCATCAGGTCGTCCAGGTAGACGAAGACATTCTCCCGCAGACGCGAAGGGATTGGCTTGTCCATCAGCCTACTCATAGTCTGCGGTCGATTGCACAGACCAAAGGGCATCACCTAGAAGTAGTACAGAGGCCTCCCCGGAACCGCGAATGCTGTTTTTCCCTTGGAGGACTCCGTCAATTTGATCTGAAAGAACGCGTCCTTCAGATCGATGCCACTAATAAAGTGCGTATCCTTCAGTCTGCTCAATAAGCCGTTAATATGAGGCAGGGGTATGAGTCTTTCTTAGTCACCGCGTTGACCTTCCTGGAATCTATGCACAACCTAACTTTACCGGGTTTCCGGACCAGTACCACAGGACTACACCACGGAGAGTTCGATTCTTCTATAACTCCCAATTCGAGTAGCCTGCCTATTTCGCTAAAAGCTTCGGCTTGCCTCGGTGGCGAAAGAGCGAAATGTTTGCTTTTTATAGGAACAGCATCACCGGTATCAATGTGATGCTCCACTAACTTCGTTTGCCCCAGACCTAACTTTTCGAATGAAGGGAACGCCTCTGTGACCTTCGGTAACTCTCTTCTACGGGTTGGTGACAGATCATGGAGATTAAGTTCTTCTACTTCTATGCACTCTACACTTGAGAATATTTCGGGAGCTAGCGCAAATTCTCTCCAAAAATGAACCCCGAAGTAAGCTTCTTGGAGAAGTGAAGGCACAAGGTAAAAACGAATAACCTTTGTGGTATTCTTGAAGGTGACCGGCAAAGATATCGAGCCTAGGATTTTCTGCTTGTTGCCACCCGCGGTATATATGAAGCATGTAGGGGTTGATAATCGAAGTCGTTATCTTTTAGAAATTCTTCACAATTCTTCCCCAAGATGGAGACGTTGGCTCCCGAGTCCAACAACCCTACAATAAAACTATCTTTTATTTTTGCCTTTACAAGAGGCCGTTCATCCTCCGTAAGCATTAACGTGATGGTTTGCAGCAATCTACGCTCCTGTAATCTCCGGTGATATCTTTTCCTGCACCTCAAAATATTTTCTGATACCGGTTGTTTTTCAAAAATCGCCTGTCTTATTTGCTCATACCTATGTTCCCTTTCTTCTAGATTAAGTGAAAAATGCGTCTGGCAAGCGGCATCCCTATGCTGGCGTTGCAGAATTCTGGTCGGTTTGCCCATCACGGATGAAGACGTTTGACTAACGGATTCAGAACTATTTGAATTATCCGTACTGTCAGGGAAAGTTACTATTACCTTTGGGTATTCTTTCGCCAAAGTACTACTGCTCCTCGGAAGCTCATCACCTGCCTGCAACCCTGTACCTGCGAGAGACCCACCCTCCGGTTCAGTGCACGGGACGACGCCTCGAGCACTGGCTGGTATGGGGGCTATGACACCGAACGAGGTTCCCCCACCTTCTCGCTCGGGTACTGGTTTCCCTGCCTACGATGGTCCCTAGGGCATTTTGGAGTGAATACTCCCCTATGCCCACATTTAAAACAAAATGGATTCCTAATGGGTTCCTCGCAGTAAATATTCGAATGCCCCATGGCCTGACAATTCCAACATTGGATTCCTGAATAGTCCGGTTTCCTGTTACGACGATACTCCAACGCCTCTAACTGTGGGTCAGCTTCGCAATCCTTGCCTTCCATCCTTATGTCCGGGGTTATCGTGCGGGCCTCGTTCACGTGCCGTCCTGGGTAAGTGGCTCCCAACAACTTGCTTTCTTTCAGCACTTGTTCTCCTCTGCGTGCTACATCGCGTAGATCATGGAGGGTCCTCACTTCCGCGTTGAAAAGCATTAGCTTAAGGCTACTGCTGATGTTCCTTTTTATGATGTCAACCAGGCATGGGTTCTCTTAAGCGCGCATTCAAGGAGATTATGTCCGTGTGGAACACGTCATAGCACTCACTTAGCTTCTGTTTACGCATGGAGATCTCCATCATGATCTCGTGGTAACTTTTTAGAGTACCGAACTCTCTCTTTAAGGAATAGCACAAAAAGGGATATGTCCCGTTTGGGTTTTGTTTTGTAAACAACCAGTACCACTCTTCGGCCCGCCCAGAAAGGAAGATGTGGAAACTAGCCATTATTTGGTCGTCAGTGCATTGTGTACGCTTAAACAGGGTGTTTAGCTTCAACAGAAAATCCGCCACGCTTCCAGTACCGTCGAACGATATTTTCCACTCCTGGGGTTTTACTACTATGCTGTTCGGAGCAGGGTTCATCGGGGTTACTACCGCTGGAAGTGGTTTATGTTCCGTTCTAATCGCGTTCCTGTTCAAATTCATTGTTTGTTGAGCAGACTCGAGAGCTGCGTTGAGGTGGTCCATGTTGTTTCGAATTGTCCCCATCTCCCTCCGCATTTCTTCCTGCGAGGCCCGGAATAGCTGGTGTAACACTTCCACCCACAAGTCTCCACGAGGAGCTTCGGTATGGGTCCCTGGGGTATTCGCCCTATCACTTGCAGCTTCTCTTATATTTCCCATTCCATAATTTGGTGGTAAAGCACCAGCTCCATCTGGTGCGTAGGTCGACACATTGGTCAGTAGCCCCGAGATATCATGCGCGTTTAATAGGGGCGAATTGGATTACTGGTGCTTCCAGGTCTGTCCAGTTTATCGCGAGGGTCATTCAGGTCCGAGCCCATATTCGGCCCCGTGGGATCTCCATATGGTCCACCTACTGGGGTGTGCACCACCAAGGGACGCCTGGCACTTGTAATTGACAATGCTGATCCTGCGATGACGTAAACATTGATACTCAAATTTATGTATGTTCCTTTGATCGCTCACGCATGTCCGCATGTTCCCAACGACAGCCTATAATCATGAAAAAGGACTCAAACTGGGAAAGCTTCGGATACCTGGTACAGAACAAAAGAACATACAGCAGATACCATTATGCATGTGAGACAGATACATAATTCTCAACGGAATTTTATGTATGCGAGAACAGTTTATCCGATTTAATCCTGTTGTGACTACTGACTGTCATATGACAATCAAATGATTATCACGGTTGTTTTGTTATTTTTTAAATTCCGCCATTTTCAACCGAAGAAAACCATATAAAAAATAAGTTTAAAAAATGAAAAAGAGAGCATTTCAAAGCTCCATGCTAAAAGAAAAAAATCGAAAATAATATTGAAAAACACCAAAAGCTGTCGGAATGTATGGGGTGCACTCAAAAAATTGATACGCGAAAAATAATAGTGGTTAGTGGTGATTCATTTTTAAATGTTTCCGCATGAGGAAAGCGCTCTTCTGTTGTTTTGTTATTTTCTGAATTAAAATTCAACATTCTGAACTTGAATTCTTATAAAACTATTTATTTATTTTTTTTTAATTTATTTTAAACAAATAAGAAACACGTATGCTTTTATCACGTACAAAATTAAAAACGTAGTGAAATAAAGTAAATAAAAAGCAAAAAGCATTGTTTCATTTTTGGCGGAATATAACAATGGTCAGTTATGATAGTATAACAGTCAAACCTGATATCTACAGTAAACTATCATTTATGAGACTTTTTGATAGTTAGAGTGTCAGCACTGATCCAGGAAAAGGAATGAGAGTGAGCAGTACGGCTATATACTTAATCAGTAGGCCATGTTGGTGTACAAGAAGGAGACAAAAACTCACACGTACACGGTTGTTTACATCACATTTGCGCAAGTCCCCTTAAGTTCGTGATAGAAAGTTTGTATGAGGCGCTGATCGTTAGGTTGACATTGCTGACAATCAGATGATAGTCATATGATAGTCAGTATTCTTGTAGGGTAGTTCACCCACACACTTTACACTTTCGCTCTCCACTAACCCATCGACGTTTCATGCTGTCATCGAAATGACAGTTCATTTATTATTCCGAGAAACTTTGAAACGGAGAAAAAATAGCATTGTTTACAACGAAAAATATCTTGTGCTTTTAGTTGTGGCATGTGACGGAAATTAAAAATTTTGTTGCAGAGAACACCTTTTGGGAAAATTTTAGAATAGCACCCCCCGAGTTTGGGGTAAAACTTGGTATCAAATGAAAGAGAGAGTTCTCCCGATCACAAATATATATATTTTAAAGTGCGCAAACTTATAATTTAAAATTTATTTGTTGTTAAAATTTGCAAATTTACCAAATTTCTATAGCACTTTAAATTACAATTTACATATCTTTCAAAACCTTAATCCACATACATATCTATATAAATTGGCAACCATAAACTTAAATTGCATTTTTGTATATTTCACATTTAATTTTTGCATTGTTTTTACTTATTATAAATGTTTTTATTAAATCAATCGCGCTTTTGTAGCAACATGCACATTTATATATATATATATTTTATTGATGACATTACAAAGCTGTGCTGCCACATAAACAAAAAAAAAACAAATATAAATATTAACTTACCACCTTTCAGTTAATAAAGAAAAGGAAAATATATATTTTTACTACTCATTTTGAGAAGTTGAAACACCTTTCCGCGTAGGCGGCCTTCGGCCGCGCTTATAGAAAATAACCCTGGGCTACGCCATGCCAAGTCCGGATGTGTGGTATAACTGTGGCTACCGCCACGGTGATGTCCTTCTGCGTATTATAACCTTTTGCGCAGAAGGGTTATACCACACACCCGGACTTGGCATGGCGTAGCCCAGGGTTACTTTTTATAAGCGCGGCCAAAGGACGCTATTCATGCGGTTGAGAACAAAATGGCGTATAATGAAAAACTTAAAATTTATCGTACTTGGAGTAAACCATTAAATCTAAATATAATTCATCGTACTTGGAGTAAACCATTAAATCTAAATATATAATAACCTTAATTACGCAGAAACCTACGCACATGGTTCTGGCCTTAGTGTACTACCTGTGTGTTGGTGGAGCAACTGTACAACAATTTAAAGGCATTAAAATTTGAATATATAACATGGTGTTATGGATTAACACTAATGGAGGGATAACCTGGTGTTTTATAAGCTTAAGCTTTAACAAAGAAACTAATAATCCAAAAAAAAAGGGTAACGTTTTACAAGACGGTGCACCACCTAATTTAAAAATATCAAATAATAATAAAACCGGAGGTCGAGGCGCGTCTTTTGATTCCTCGTTTGATAATTTTTGATAAAAATTAGGTGGTGCACCGTCTTTTAAATCGATACCATATTAAGTTGTATAGAATCGACGGGATGGCCTACAAGGTTTCATGTCATACTAAATCGCTCCCGATATGGTCGGGCTAGTACCTTAATTGTTCCCGGAACGTACTCGATCTGCATCCGGCAAAGGACCAACAAAGTCGATAACGGGGAGTGTCCTTATCGCTACAACAACAACAACATTATTTACTTTGGTAATAGTGCAGTTTACGGTACCCACCGAAATTTGGGCCAAAATTTTCGAGTGAGGTATCAAAAGACGCGTATTCGCGTCTATATCAAGAATCCGAAATCGGAAGTTAACTTCTTTTACCCGTTCAAAAGATTAACGAAAAACCGAAAAAAGACCCGCAGGTCTTTCTGCGTTGGCGGCCTTCGGCCGCGCTTATAAAAAATAACCCTGTGCTACCGCCGCGGTGATGCACAATTTTTTTGTGGGTATAAACAACAACAACCACATTAAAATCGCCAAATTCAACTGCAAATATCTCCGGACAGAGATAAAATTTTTCTTTTCCGCCTTCGGATTATTGTTCTCGAGATTAATACGCGTCTTTTGATACCTCACTCGAAAATCTTGGCCCAACTTTAGGGGGGGTACCGTAAACTGCACTACTACCTTTAATTTCTGATTTTCATTCATACGTATGTGCATTTTTAAATAATAAAAAAAAATGTTATATTATTCTAATAGATAGCATCTCCACCGGGTTGCAATGCAGCTCAGAATATGCCAAAATCAGAGGAAATCTACAATTAAATGCAGATTCACGTGTCATTTGCCAAGGATGCAAGGTACTTTACAACCAACATGCTTTGGAATACGGTACCAAACTGGTTGGATGTATTTCCCTAAAAAGGGGGAACTACGCGTCTTGGTTTGCCAGTATTTGCTTCGGTAATTTATATTGATTTGTATTGATTAAAAATTGCAATAGTAGATAATGTAATGTGAATTAAAATTGAATAGGTAGCCAGAGCAAAAAAGGCAACTGTGAAAACCAATTAATTTTTTTAATTAGCGTTTGGAGAGAAAAATACATATGTATGTATGCATAGAACTGCATAGAAGGGGAGGAATTAATTAATTATTATCAGTAGATTTACAAGATTTTTGTCATTTTCCCTGCGTCGCAGTTGTCATTATATTGCGTTAACAGCGGACAACAACACCTTCCCTACAAAAAATTTGGTCACAAAACCTAATCACGCCCATGCAAATGTGACTATGAATATAACCTATGACCGTAAAATGACTAGTCAAATGACGTGGAATGACGAGAGCGTTTTTGCAGGGTTACTACCCACAGCCAGTTAAAATTTTAGTAAATTTTGCTCTTTTCATCACTGTTTCAAAACGTGGAAAGTTATATATCGAGCATTCCATGGAGAATGGTACATTTTAGCAGACTTTCGCAGTGCGGTCATTATTGATATTCATTCAATAAATTAAATGGCGGCCACCGTGGTGTGATGGTAGCGTGCTCCGCCTATCACGCCGTATGCCCTGGGTTCAACTCCCGGGCAAAGCAACATCAAAATTTTAGAAATAAGATTTTTCAATTAGAAGAAAATTTTTCTAAGCGGGGTCGCCCCTCGGCAGTGTCTGGCAAGCGCTCCGATTGTATTTCTGCCATGAAAAGCTCTCAGTGAAAACTCATCTGCCTTGCAGATGCCGTTCGGAGTCGGCATAAAACATGTAGGTCCCGTCCGGCCAATTTGTAGGGAAAAATCAAGAGGAGCACGACGCAAATTGGAAGAGAAGCTCGGCCTTAGATCTCTACGGAGGTTATCGCGCCTTACATTTATTTTATTTTTTATTATTAATATTCAATTTGAAATGATGATGATGATGATGATTGATTATTACGGCTGTTTAGGCCAAAAACTTAAACTACTAAGTACAATTCATTGTTATAATCACTTATTTCTATTGAATATGCTTTTGGAATGCCATGTGATTCCGATCAGCATATTTACTAGCGTGACAAAGGGACGAGTCTGGGAGCCACTCATTTAAGGAAGGTTGGAAAGGACGCGTTTCCAATCCTCCAGTGCTCCCAGCTTAAGGCAACAAAATTTGGAACTTATATTTTTCAATTATATGTGTATTTTAAGCTGTCGGAATGTATTAGTCTCCGATCAACACAGCTAAACATGTCTTTGGATGTTGGAAATTGAAAATAACGTGTATCCAATCACCCCTCAACTTTGTTTAGTAAAGACGCTGTCGGAATGCATGAAGATTCCGATTAGCACAGCTCAACATATAATGGGAGGTTAAAAAGGACGTGTTTCCAGTGCTGACTTTATTTCGAACGCCGCAAATGCCTTTAGTGGGGCCTGGCTGCCTGACTGAGTATGGCAATTGTTTCATTGGGGTATCAGCGCTGAAGGTTCAGCTTAGGGCACTAACTTATGGCGAATACTTCCGCTTGAAAATGCTTGGATGTGCTTTTAGAGTTACTGATATTTTGGCTCTGGGTCCGAAAACTCTGGCTCCAATCCCCTCTGGCGTCTTAGAGCCATCTATGTACCATACGATCTTAAGCAGACTAGTAAAACATTGCACCCGCCCATACCTATACAGCCGTACCAAGAGACTGAGCAGCCCATTACATTTTGGCACAACCGGAGCACTGCTGGACATCCAATCTATATGAAAGCTATGCTTTCAAAAGTGTTTGTACCAGTGGCTGGTGTACACCGAACTGGACCAATGTATGCTATATTGATGCCTGCACAAATACCAAGCAATGTTTATGTGAATAATGTTACTGCTTATGTCCATTTGCACGGTTGAGCACATACAGTACCTACGTTTATACAAGGTGGAACACCACACTATCTACATGGCGATGTAGCCACCGATCACGTTGTTGTAAGAGATTAATTAAAATATGTTATTCATAAACACTGATTCTTATATTTTCATTATCATTAAACTGTAGACTGTAGACTCATGACGGGTATTCTTACTGGACACTGCCTTCTGGCGTCACATGCCTTTAAATTAGGCTTGGTCAGTGATAGCAGATGTAGGAAGTGCGGGTTGGAGGAGGAAACGATCGATTACGTTCTGTGCTCGTGCCCTGCGCTTGCCAGGCTAAGACTCCAGCTGACAGCTGTCAGATCTAGAAGCAGCAAGTGGCTTAAGTTCTAGGAAGCTTCTGGTATTTGTCAAGAGGACGGAGTTATTTTATAACATGTCCTGGTTGTTGATAGGGTTTTTAGCTTGGTCGTTAAAATAAACTTCTGGTAACACTACGGACTCATTCAGTCTATGTGAGGTCGTCATGAACCCGCCAGTTCAACCTAACCTATATTTTGTTTTGGTTTTTACTTTAGAATCAACCGTTTAAGTAAGCGATGTCAGCTAACTAAGCGCCTTCAAATGTAGATCCATAAGGAACATGGGGTCGCCAAAGCCTCGGCTGTTAAAGAAACAGGATTCGCCACGGGTAGGTGAGGTTCACAATTGGGTTGGGGAAGCTATATATTGCGCTGGCAACCCATTGAACGGGTTGCGCTACACAACCCCCTGAACCAATTTGGTATTTTAATCGCCTCTTCCGCAGGCATGCCTACCGCGGGTATACTCTAAGCCCCCTAACCCGCTGGAGCCATGAGAAGCGTTAGTGATCTTGGGTGTCCCAAGGAAAGTTCCGTCGTGTCTTTTGTTGTTGGGTGAGCGGCCAGACAGCAGCGTGCAACAAATGCACCATTCAGGAGGATACCCTTGCTGAGCCCAGAAAATCTGGGAAAGTTGGATGTACTGGTCGGATGCAGCAAACGAGTATATTCTGTAATAGCATATGATCAACTTGGAGATAACCAAACGTTTATTTTCCTGTCCAACAGGTACTGGTTCTAGACCCTGCTGCTAAAGAAGGATAGGCGTAGTCACATCAATTCGTTCCCGGGTTACTCGGGGAAATCAGTTTTAACAGTACTTTACACTTTTCATACTGCACGTCCATACAAGAACTTCGGATAATGAATTAAACAGTTGTTGTTGTCATCTGCATCTGTTTGTTTTTGTAGCACGTCTAATTTCCTTCGTAACATCAATCAATTATCCCTTGTTATAATGTTGTGTTCTCTATGAATGCAACAGCGAAGTATCTTTGGGTACCCCTGATTCTAGTTATCTGAAATCTCCTTGAGTCCCTTGTGCGTTTGGCCTCTCAGAAAAGAGCTAATTGTGGAGCCCTATTTATAGAACACTTTTCGGGTTAAATATATTATAAACTTTAATCTATCCTTACTGATATTAGTTTCTTTCTCATTCTAGGAAATTTGATTTTGACGATGTGCGCATAGCAATATTCCAAATATTCCAGCTGTAGCTGAAGGAAGAACATAAATTTGCTCAAATTATAAGAAAACTGCGACAACTATCCCCCCGCCTTTTTAGTACCACAGATAAGGCCCTAACAAGCATACTATGGGAAAGGGTCAAGACCAAAGGATCAATATCACCTGTAAATCGACTTTGATAGGACGAATTGGGGCTTCCGGTATTATCCCTATAAAACTCATATGGCTCTGCAAACTGAAGTTGAACAACACCACCAGCGCAGGAAAAATTGGGCATCATCACTGAGCTTTGAAAGTTTCAGAAAGGGCACAGCTATTAATAGACGTTATTGTACTTAATTAGCTTGTACATATCAATATACACATATGTAAAGTTCACTAGAGTAATAAGGGAATAATTTAAATTGTAAAAAAACATTGTATATATGAATTATTTATAACTAAATATTATCTGAACACAAAGGACGCGTTTCCCGAGTTACCGTGTTGTTGTTTTTGCATATGTTTTGGTTAGCGACAATGAAAACATACCTGATGAAGTAACTTAAAAATGTAAATAACATCGAGCTAGACAATAGGTAAGAGCGAGAAAGCGAGTCACACGTACATTATTTTGAGAGAGCGCATGCGTTACATTTTTCACGACAGCAATGTAAAAGTCATTAAGACGATAATTGGTGAACAACCCTACAAGAATCGCTGATAGTTTTACTAATACACTCACACTTGTAATTGACTACGCTGATCCTGCGATGACGTAAACATTGATACTCAAATTTATGTATGTTCCTTTGATCGCTCACGCATGTCCGCATGTTCCCAACGACAGCCTATAATCATGAAAAAGGACTCAAACTGGGAAAGCTTCGGACACCTGGTCCAGAACAAAAGAACATACAGCAGATACCATTATGAATGTGAGACAGATACATAATTCTCAACGGAATTTTATGTATGCGAGAACAGTTTATCCGATTTAATCATGTTGTCACTACTGACTGTCATATGACAATCAAATGATTATCACGGTTGTTTTGTTATTTTTTAAATGCCGCCATTTTCAACCGACGAAAACCATATAAAAAATAAGTTTAAAAAATGAAAAAGAGAGCATTTCAAAGCTTCATGCTAAAAGAAAATAATATTAAAAAATACCAAAAGCTGTCTGAATGTATGGGGTGCACTAAAAAAATTGATACGCGAAAAATAATAGTGGTTAGTGGTGATTCATTTTTAAATGTGTTTCCGCATGAGGAAAGCGCTCTTCTGTTGTTTTGTTATTTTCTGAATTTAAATTGAACATTCTGAACTCGAATTCTTATAAAACTATTTATTTTAAACAAATAAGAAACACGTATGCTTTTATCATGTACAAAATTAAAAACGTAATGAAATAAAGTAAATAAAAAGCAAAAAGCATTGTTTCATTTTTGGCGGAATATAACAATGGTCATTTATGATAGTATAACAGTCAAACCTGATATCTACAGTAAACTATCATTTATGACACTTTTTGATAGTTAAAGTGTCAGCACTGATCCAGGAAAAGGAATGAGAGTGAGCAGTACGGCTATATACTCAATCAGTAGGCGATGTTGGTGTATAAGAAGGAGACAAAAACTCACACGTACACAGTTGTTTACATCACATTTGCGCAAGTCCCCTTAAGTTTGTGATAGAAAGTTTGTATGAGGCGCTGATCGTTAGGTTGACATTGCTGACAATCAAATGATAGTCATATGATAGTCAGTATTCTTGTAGGGAAGTTATTGGTGACGATTAAGTAATCGATTAGGGATGTTACTGATTACTTAAAACTTAGCAACACTTAACTTGACTTAGAAGTCTGTTGAATTTTGATTTTCTATGTAAGTTCTAAGTGACGTTTACATTTTGAGATGCCATTTGTTTGTTTCCATTTCATTTTGACATTTTGTCATACAAATTGACATTTATTTAAAAATAAATTTCAACGCTGATTATGATGCCAGATTGTATGCGCTAAGTGGAGCATAATCGTGGCTAAGTTGCCAAGTTTACGCCAAGTCAAGTCAAGCCTATGTTAAGTATCAGTAATGGGCCCTTAACGGGAAAATCTGGGTTGCCATTGTTATTTCGATTGAAAACGGCCAATTAGGGTTCTGTGCAGAGACGTAAAAGATTGAAACAGGGTTTATATAGTCACAAAAGTATTGCTCCTATTCCACAGCATTTTAATTTTATATCATGGCGAAAAGGGTTCAGTTCAGAATTATTGATTTTCATTAAAAGTTTAATTTATTACGGAGGGTTACTCCTTTAAGTGTAAAAAGCAGAGAAAACGTAGAGTTTTTCAAATTATTGTGAAAAACTTTTTAATTTGAATTTCTGTACCCAAGTTCACTATATAACACAAGAATTTGGAGGTCAATTCCTTAACTATGAAAAACTGAAAAATGTACACTTATTGAAAACTCATTTGCACACACAATTTACACTTTGAATTTAGTTGTGTTTTTATGCACAAAATTTTGAAACTAAAAACAAAATTTTCATTTGTCAGGAAAAATAAAGAAAAAACGGCCTAATGTCAAAAACCCCTATCGAAATACAAACTGGCTTGTTTGTTTTTAATGAAATACGTTGCATTTTTTTGTATTTCGTTAGTTTTTTTTAAGGACGTAGTGCAGTTTACGGTACCCACCCTAAAGTTGGGCCAAGATTTTCGAGTGAGGTATCAAAAGACGCGTATTAATCTCGAGAACAAGGCGGAAAAGAAAAATTTTATCTCTGTCCGGAGATATTTGCAGTTGAAGTTGGCGATTTTCATGTGGTTGCTGTTGTGTTGCGTACCCACAAAAAAAATTGTGCATCATCGTGGCGGTAGCCACGGTTATACCACACACCCGGACATGGCATGGCGTAGCCCAGGGTTATTTTTTATAAGCGCGGCCGAAGGCCGCCGACGCAGAAAGGTGTTCTGCGCAAAAATACTATGGATCCCGCCCCCGGTTTCGGAGGGACCCGTGGGTCTTTTTTCGGGTTTTCGTTAATATCTTTTGAGCGGGTGAAAAAAGTTAACTTCCGCTTTCAGATTCTTGATCTATACGTGAATACGCGTCTTTTGATACCTCACTCGAAAATTATGCCCCAAATTTCGGTGGGTACCGTAAACTGCACTATTACCTTTTTTAAATATAGTTCACACACTTACACCAGTACTGAAACCTTATTGGCTCCCTCGACAAAAAATATAAGAGAAAATATAAGAAAAATACATAGAAAATAAAGTAGTGTCATATAGGAATTTGATTTATTTATTTCTTAATTTCAGTCTATGGCATTTAAAGCCCTTACAGACTAGATAACAATGTTAAATTAAAATTAGATAATTATTTAATAGTATAGTACATAAGTTGAGTATAGACACAATAAAACTTACATGCTATGGAGATATTGACCAGCACATTTATCTGTTTGAAAAGATATCAGTAAGTATTGTTTTAAAAGTAAACTTAGAAAGAGCAAAATCAATAGCTGAAGAATCAGAGATGCGATTAAAGTCAGTCATAGCTCTAAGCAAAGGTGCGTTTGAGGCATAGAGGGTTCGGACACAATCCGTATAGAAAATAGGTATATTACTAAGAGGCCTTATAGGAATATGGAATCGGAGACTCCTGAGGAGACAAGGTGCATCAACTACACCATTAATGATGTCATAAACAAACGTGAGCGATAGGACAGTTCTTCTGCATTCCAGGGACTCTAATTTGATAAGTGAGCACCTGGATTTATAAGATGGAATCGGTTCAGAAAAGTTCATCGAGCGCAGCGCGAACCGAACAAACGACTCGCCGCTGTCTGCCAAGTCCCATTTTGTAATATGAAAAACCGCCATTCGTTGGCAAGCAGTCGGATAAGGCACACAGCGGTAAGTAGAAAATTTGTCATTTTGTTTTGTAATGTGATTTTATTAACCTGTAACCTGATTTAGAAATAAACCACCCATCCACCCATCCAACCTACCATCTAATAAACCAACATCAATTGTTCACAACTGGGTGCGTTAAATTCGCAAGCCTGGGCCAACGACATCAAACTTTATTTCGCTACAAACTTTATTTCGCTGTTGACCAAATGGGCTGCGCTTACTGCGCCCGTCACATCAGCAACGCCATGCCCGTAATACTTTGCCAATAACAGCAGCGATCATTTTTATTGCCAAAAAAATATTCTCCGTTAAATGTTCAACAGGTGGATATCAATGTTGTAATTGTTTGCCATTTTAACGCCAGTAACACACCACCGTGAAAGCCACTACAACGCCACGTCAACGTCGCCGTCTCAGCCAGGAACGTCGCAGCGCTAGCAAACCTTCGCAATGCAAGGTAAATGTATGTATGCATATTTCTGCCTATATTTCCCAACATCGCCGCCACAATGCAGTAAATACGTTGCTATTTGTGCTATATATATCAAACAAAGATTCTGGTAATTAATAAATTTAGAGCCACGAATCTGCGTAGTTAAGCCACGGGTCTGCCTCTACATATATGTAATTTAATAGCCACGCTTCTGTATTAACTGCTTCAATACACCTGCTACATATGTTGCACACACCGCCACGTAGAAGTGCTCGCCTTATGAATAGTAGTAACAACATGGATAAGAACGCCACATTATCCCCAATAACGGAAACGCCGTCCAGCATATCTGAATCTGCCACACGGACACGTTCAGAAATACAGGTATACAGTGCCCCTAGTAAGTCCGCGGTAACCGAACCAGTACACATCCATGATGGAGCCCCAATTGCCTCAGCCAGCCAAACGGTTATAACCACGGGTACTTCTCTGACGCCAAGCCATGCCCAAAGTAACCATGGTGGTCATAATTACGACGAGATGGAAAAACGTATAGCCATGTTGGAGCTCCATCTGAAAGCCACTCAGGTACAGTTACAAGAACGGGAGTCCCAGAACTATGCCCTTCGGTCAACGGGATTGCATAACGGTAGTTCTGCTGTTACCTACGCCAGCAGCGTCGTCGCGCAGTCGCAGCTAATGCTGCCGCAGTCAACGCAAGCACCTCCAGTGCTACCACAGTCAACGCAGACGCGGATTGAGCCGTCGCCAATGCCAACTAGCACACAGTCGAATGCCTCTACGCCATTTATCGAAGCCCCTTGTGTACCTCCGCCCAATTCTAGAAATTTATACAATTTTTGTCAACCCAATGCAATACCTTATGATTTGCGCTATACCTCCGCGCTACATTCAAATAATTTATTTTCAGCTCAGTCGTCAGCCGCTCCGACGTAGACGCCTCAAGTCAGTGGGGCTTGCAATAACGTACAGTATGTACCCTATAATTTGAACCCTCCCAAAAAATTGTTGGATTTGCCTGAGTTTAGCGGTAGGGCTGAGGACTGGCCTATGTTTTATGCATCTTTCGTAGAGTCGACGGCGGCATACAGATATAGCAACTTCGAAAATAACCAGCGTCTCCAAAAGTGCCTTAAGGGTGATGCACGTGAAACGGTCAAGTCACTACTCATCCACCCTAACAATGTAAATTGCATTCTAGAACAGTTGAAGTTTAGATTCGGACGACCAGAGCAGCTGGTTCGTAGCCAGTTAGCGCAGGTTAAAGAGATAGCACCAATCTCTGAGAGTATGTTAGGGAAAGTTATATCATTTGCAATGAAGATAAAAAACATCTGCGCACTTTTGGAATCTGCCGGTGCCGAGCATCATATCGCCAACCCTATGCTACTCGATGAACTTATCGCCAAGTTACCCATGAGCAAACGCATTGAGTGGGGTCGGCACGCAGCCACCATACCTGCTCGAGCCACAATAATACATTTTAGCGACTGGCTAACCTCACTCGCCAATGTCATATGCACCATCAATGATGACTGTCAACTCGCTGCTCGTGAACCTAAACGCCGTACAGTCCTCCATGTAGATGATACTACTCTGCGGAGTTGTCCTATTTGCCAAGGTCAACACAAGCCATCAGAGTGCAAACGCCTCACTGGAGCCACGGTAGCCGATCGATGGACCCTAGTTAAATCTCGACGATTATGTTTTGCCTGCCTAAATGGGGGTCACATCACCAGCAATTGCAGAAGGCGAAAGGTTTGCGGCATCGATGGATGCAGTAGAGCACATCATAAATTACCTCATGAGTCTCAGTCAGAGCGTCCGCCAGCTCCATCAACATCGTCGTCACGAAGCGCCTCCCTTGTTACGTCCAGATCTACTTCGCCACTAAACAATGCTCGGCAGCAGCCGATTAGCGATAAGGGAGCGACCGTTTTAAGCTGTTCTACCAACTCGCCGAAGGTTAAGTTACTCTACCGCATTCTCCCTGTCACACTGTATGGAAAGCAACGCCGCGTGGATACATATGCCTTACTAGATGAAGGTTCATCTATAACGATGATGGAAGACAGCCTCGTAAAGGAGTTAAACCTAGTAGGACGGCCGTACAGTCTGAACGTTCAATGGTTTGGGGGCATTCGGTTCATGAGCCCGCCACCTAAGTCGAATTACAAATAAGCGGTGCTGGTATGAACAAAAAACATAAGCTGCGACAGGTCCATGCCGTACGTAATCTAAAGCTGCCAACACAAAGCCTTATTTGGAGTGACCTGGAAATGGACGACAAGGAAGCAAGTCAACTGCCAGTGCAGCCGCACTCAGGAGCCACACCTCGACTTCTCATCGGGATTGATAACTGCCACTTGGGCATAGGTTCAAAAATCATCACGATGAGGAAACACGGTCCGTTTGCAGCCAAAACAGAACTGGGTTGGGTAGTGTTTGGTCCTGTCAGCAAATCCCCTCCTTCTATAGCTACATGTCTTTTTTTGAAATGTAACCCAGATGAAGTGCTTCATAACATGGTCGCCGATTTTTTCGAGACCGAAAGTTTTGGCGTTAGACCATCGTCACCAATCGAAAGCGACGCCGACATCCGCGCACGATCTATCTTGGAGTAGACAACTTGTCGTGTTGGACGAAGATATCAGATGGGACTTATATGGAAGGATGATAATATTCAGTTGCCGAACAGTTACAATATGGCGCTCAAGAGGCTAAAGAGCGTTGAAAGGAAAATGAACTGCGATGCCGAGTTTGCTAAAGTTTATAAGGAAATCATTGATAGCTATATAAGGAAGGGTTACGCACGTAAACTCACTACGTCGGAATCTATCTTGTCATCGCCGCGTTCCTGGTACCTGCCCCATTTTGCCGTAGCAAATCCGAACAAGCCTGGAAAACTTCGATTCGTGTTCGATGCCGCCGCCCAGGTCAATGGTATCTCCTTGAATAGCTGCTTACTTAAGGGACCGCAGGAGTATAAGCCTTTGCCTTCGATTCTCTTCCGCTTTCGTGAACGAGCGGTGGGCCTGTGTGGCGACATTAAGGAAATGTTTCACCAGATATTAATACGTCCGGAAGATAGGTGTGCCCAGCGCTTTCTGTGGCGCAGTGGTGACTCTGACCAACCACCCGATATATACGAAATGTGTGTCATGACGTTTCGAGCTGCGTGCTCCCCTTGCGCGGCACATTATGTTAAGACGCGAAATGCGTTGGAACACGTCGATGACAATCGTTATACGTCACGGGCCGTGACTGCGATCTTGGAAAATCACTATGTGGACGACTTGGTAGATAGTTTCTGTTGAATAACTGAATTATATATTTAACCCTGTGTTTCTCATGCTCTTTATACCCTGCATTTGTTTAATATGCAATGTACGTCATACATCCGTTCTTCTAGTACAATAAACTTACTTAACCAACAACAGGTTATGGGCCGCATGCCACGCGTTTTTAGTTTTCTTTAAAAATGAACACGCCATCTACCTCATTAGTTTATCCCGTAGAAAGATTACGATTTCGCGAAAACTTTGATACGTGGAAAAGGCAAGCTAAATCCTGCCTCGTCATCAAAGGCTGTTGGAAGGTGGTAGAGACAGGTGTATTATCGGATAAAGACAACGAAAAAAATGAACGTGCCTTAGCGGAAATTACGCTGATGATTGACCCGTCTAACTTCGGTCACATAGCATCTGCTTCGACGGCAAAGGAGGCATGGGAATCTTTGCTAAATGCATATGAGGACAATGGATTGACAAGAAAAGTAGAACTGTTGAAACAGTTGGTCAATATCAAGCTGGAAAATCATAGTTCGATACAAGTTCGAGTTGGCTGCATCTCTCATGCTAGCGGGTCTTCCGGACGATTTTATACCATTAGTAATGGCTGTGGAAAATTCGAAAGAAAAGCTTACCGTTGATATGGTGAAAAATTTTTTGCTTCAAGATGCAAAATTTGATAGCGGTTCGACAAAAATTAACGCATTTCATACAAAGAACATCAAACGAAAAAATTTAAGATGTCATACATGTAAAGAGATAGGCCATTTCTCACGAAATTGTCCCAATAAAAGAAGAGACAGCGCAAAGAAAAAAGAAGTTCTCCTTGCATCCAGCATGAAATCATACGCGAAAACAACACGTACAAAAGTAAAAGAATATATGCACAACACCAACGCACAGTGGTACATAGACTCTGGCGCAACGAATCACATGACAAATAATAATGTTGTTTTACATAACGAAAGAAGTACAAATATCAAAGTAATTGTTGTTGCGAATAACAGCGAGCTTTCCGTAGAAAAAATGGGAGATGTTGAAATGCGAACTTTCGGCGAAAAATTGCAACAAAGCGTAACTGTCAAAAATGTCGAACATGTGCCAGGCTTATGCGCAAATTTGCTGTCAGTAAGTCAAATCACGAAAACAGGAAAAATAGTAATTTTTGATGAAAGCAAGTGTAAAATTCTTGATAGAAATAATAAATTAATCGCCACTGCAACTTGTGAAGATGGACTTTACCGAATGGATTGTGAAATTGATCTAAAACAACCAATCGTGTTAATAGTTAAAGATAATTCAAGTTTGTAGCACCGTAGATTAGCGCATATTTGTGACAGCAGCATGATTAGCGTGAAGAATTCTTGCACAGGTGTAGTGTTGGACAAAGGTAAGTCCGATACATGTAAAGTTTGCGTGAAAGGTAAACAAACACGAAGACCAAATAAAGAAGCTGGTACACGAGCTGAAGGTTTGCTTGAATTGATACATTCCGACGTTGTTGGGCCATTCAAACGCAAATCATTTTCAGGCGCTCGATTTATGCTAACCTTTGTAGACGATTATTCGCGCAAAGTATTTATCTATCCTCTCAAAAATAAGTCCGACGCGTTCAACAAATTTGTAGAGTTCAAAACAGCGGTAGAAAATCAGTGCTCGAAGAAAATAAAATCGTTGCGTACAGATAACGGCAGAGTGTACGTAAATAAAATGTTTAACGATTTCTTGGTGAGACATGGTATTTTACATCAAAAAACTTTCCCTTATGCGCCCGAGCAGAACGGCGTTGCTGAACGCATGAACCGCACGATTGTAGAGCGCATTCGGTGTATGCTTATTGATAGCAGCCTCAATGAAAGTTTCTGGGCAGAAGCTGCTGTAACAGCTGCTTATATCGTAAATAGAGTACCATGTAGGGGTTATATTCGAACTCCTGAAGAAATTTGGTCTGGTAGAAAACCTGATTTGAGTCGTTTACGCGTTTTCGGTTGTACAGCAATGGTGCATATAAGTAAAGAAAAACGACACAAGTTAGACCCAAAATCTCTTGAATGTATCATGGTGGGCTATAGTGCTGAAAGCAAAGCATATCGGTTATACAACCCTAAGAAGCGAGAAATCATAGTAAGCAGAGATGTAGTGTTTCTTGAAAATGAACGTAACTCATGCAATCAGAGTCCGGTAGATCATTATTATCCGATGTTAGTAGAACCAGAGAGTGCAAATTCTGGGGGCGATGCTAGTGGTGAAGAACTTGCACCTGTAATTGAAAATAGCAACGCAGATTGTCAGAATGAGTATTTTAATGAATTTGAAAACGACAACAAGTTGCGAACGAACACAAGCTGCGTTAATGAAGAACCTAATGAAACCGATTGTGCGGTGAACACAATTGCAAATTATGAGGGCACAAAATCAGAAGATGACTCTGACGGTAGAAGCTGTGAGGAAGAAACAGCCGAAAGTGCTGAAGTTCGCAGATCTGAGAGGCTCTTGAAAAAAACTCCTCAGTCGTATAACCTTTGTGCTATGCAGCTGGTCTCTAATGACCCTGAAACGTTTGAAGAAGCCGTAGCTGCTTCAAATGATTGGAACACGGCTATGCAAAGTGAAATTGAGTCACTAATGGCGAACGATACTTGGGAGCTTATTGAATTACCTCCAGGAAGAAAAGCAATAGCTTCTAAGTGGGTCTTCAAGACAAAGCGGAATGAAAACGGTGCTGCAATTCGTAGAAAAGCTAGGCTTGTAGCTAAAGGGTACAGCCAACGTGAGGGCATAGATTACACCGAAACTTTTGCTCCGGTTGTACGGTATGAATCTTTAAGATTTCTTATAGCATTGGCTATTAAGTACAATATGCTAATCCATCAAATGGATGCCGTGTCGGCATACCTCAACGGTACACTGAAAGAGGAGGTGTTTATGACCCAACCGCAAGGGTTTGGAGATGGGTCAGGCAAGGTGTGCAAGTTGCGTAAAGCTATTTATGGACTAAAGCAGTCTGGGCGAGTGTGGAATGAAACACTAAATAATGAGCTGCTCCAAATAGGACTTAATAGAAGCGAAGTTGACCAATGCGTTTACTATAAAATCACCCATAGTTATATGATATACATGGCAATTTACGTAGATGATGTTTTGATATTTTCAAATGATGTGAAGCAGATCGATTCCCTGAAAGAAAGCCTCGCTAAGAAATTTGCAATGAAAGACATGGGAGAAGCTTCATCGGTTTTAGGTATCCGAATCACGCGCTCATCACATTCAAATAAGATTGATCAATCGCAGTTCATAAGTGACGTGCTGGATCGCTTCGGTATGGCTGACTGTAACCCGGTAACAACACCATTCGACTATAATCAAAAGCTTTCCATTGCAATGTGCCCGAAAGAAGAGAGCGAAAAACATATGATGGCTAAAACACCATACATGCAAGCAATCGGTTGTTTGTTGTTTGCGGCACAGGTAACGAGAGCAGACATATGCTACAGCGTGAACGTGTTGAGTAGGTACAGTACAAATCCCGGCAGGCCACATTGGGAAGCTGTTAAGCGATTGATGAGATATTTAAAAGGTACCATCGATCTAGGGTTAGAGTACACGAAGCAGCCGGAAGGTCACATCACTGGTTATTGTGATGCTGATTGGGCTGGAGATAGAGACGGTAGGCGTTCAACTACTGGGTACATTTTTTCATTCCAATCTGGGGCTATAGCTTGGGCAACGAAAAGACAAAAGACAATAGCACTTTCATCAACGGAGGCGGAGTTTATGTCTGTAGTTGCTGCAATCCAAGAATCAATTTGGCTGAGGCGATTGGAAAGCGAGCACGTACCACATGATGTTTATTGCTTGCCTTTATATTGTGACAACAAAAGTGCCATCTTGGTGGCGCAAAATAACTCATATTCGTCACGCACTAAACATATTGATATTAAGGCAAAATTTATCCGTCAACAGATAGAAAATAAAGCTGTAGAATTAAAATATATACCCACCAATGAAATGTTAGCAGACATCCTGACTAAAGGCATAACTGCGCAAAAATTGAAATATTTGACAGATAAGTTCGGCCTAAAATAATATTGCTAAATGAATTGAATAATTAAATGAATATGTATGTAAATGAAAAGCATGAGCAACTTCAAGTTTTGCAATAACTAATTCAGGGAAGCTGTTGAATAACTGAATTATATATTTAACCCTGTGTTTCTCATGCTCTTTATACCCTGCATTTGTTTAATATGCAATGTACGTCATACATCCGTTCTTCTAGTACAATAAACTTACTTAACCAACAACAGTTTCGACTCAGCAAAGGAAGCCATAACCGTTGCAAACCAAGTAAGGGAGATCCACAAGGATGCCGGCTTTGAGCTCCGTAATTTCACGTCAAACTCGGAGGAAGTGATTGCAGCATTGGGTGGAGTGGACGTCGACAAGGCTATCGGATTAAAAGATGGACTGCAGACTGAGAGAGTTCTTGGGTTACATTGGCACTCTAAAACGGACTGTTTTAAGTTTGGACTGAAGTTTAACAAAGTAAGCGAGGCGGTAGTGAACGGAGGTAGGTGCCCTACAAAGAGGGAACTTCTCAGTGTGGTTATGTCCATATTCGACCCACTGGGATTTCTAGGTAACTTCGTGATAGGAGCAAAGTTATTGATGAGAGAAGTGTGGAGGCACGAAACACATTGGGATGATCCACTCCCAGCAAACATAGCCGAATCATGGGAAAGATGGCGAAAGCAACTGCCAGAGGTAATGGAGTATGCCAGCCCTCGCTTCTATTTCCGAAATGGTGCGCCGAGATCTCTACAGTTACACGTATTCATCGACGCTAGCGAAAATGCCTTTGCTGCTGTCACATATTGGAGAGCAAGGAATGCCCAAGGTGAGATAGAGGTCACATTCATCTGCGCGAAATCAAAGTGCGCTCCACTAAAAACTTTGACCATACCGCGATTAGAGCTGCAGGCCGCAGTTTTAGGAGCTCGTCTTCAACAAGCTGTGCGAGAAGCACATTCTTTCAAAATCGACCAATGTTTTCTTTGGAGTGATTCGGGAACAGTGATCAAATGGATTCGAAGCAAACATCGTAAATATAAGCCCTTCGTGCAGCATAGAATCGCCGAAATCTTAGCCGCCACTCACGAGTCCGATTGGCGCTGGATACCCGCAGCACAAAACGTGGCCGATGAAGCCACTCGAGCCCATCATAATATCGTGCTTGGCCCTAAGACTCGTTGGGTACAAGGTCCATCATTTCTGCGCGAAGAGGAATATGCCTGACCTACTGAAGATGGCATCTCTGCCGATGTTGTTCATGAAGAAGAATTTCGCCCACAGCATACATTTATCATCGTATGCAAAAATTTCATTGACTTCGATCGGTTCTCTTCATACAATAGGCTACTACGAACTACCGCCTGGGTTGTGCTGTTCATCAAGATATGCCGCCGAACCCAAAATAAGAATCCGTATGGTCTTACAGCTAACAATCTCGAAGCAGCGAAGCTTCTCCTATACCGCATCGTTCAGAATGAATGCTTCCCCGAGGAAATCCAACAGATCCAAGATGGAAAAGAGATATCTAGTCAGAGCCCTTTGGTGCAGTTGTCGCCGTATCTGGATGAGAATGGTGTGTTACGTGTTCGTGGACGTATAGATGCAGCCAGCTGGCTCCCGATATGTACTAGACGCCCTATAATATTGCCGCCAAAACATGTGCACACGAAACTTATAACGGAGCATTATCACATCCTCATGGGCCATCAAAATACCGAAGCCACCATATGCGCTATTCACCGAGAGTACTGGATGCCGCGTCTAAGAACACTTCTACGAAACGTCATCGCTAGCTGTAAGGTTTGCCGCCTACGGAAAGCAGCACCAGTCCCGCCATTAATGGGGCCGTTGCCAGTGGATCGACTTACATCCTACGTAAGGCCGTTTACTTACACTGGTATGGATTACTTCGGGCCACTTAACGTAACAGTGAGGCGGAGTACAGAAAAGCGGTGGGTAGCACTTTTCACATGCATAACCACGCGGGCTGTGCATCTGGAGGTAGCTCACGATCTGAGCACTGACTCCTGCATCATCGTAATCAGAAATTTTATTAATCGTAGGGGCGTCCCTACAAGGTTGAGGTCTGACAAGGGGAAAAACTTTGTTGGTGTGAACAACGAGGCCAAGAGATTCACCGAGGTATTCGATTGCGAGCGTGTCCAGGGCGAGCTTTCTCGACGTGGTGTAGATTGGGTGTTCAGCTCACCGTATAACCCAGCTTTCTTGTTGAGGCGGAAAACATCGTCAACTCCCGGCCACTAACGCACTTGCCCATCTCTCCAGACCAAGAACAGCCATTGACGCCGAATGACTTTTTATTGGGGCCGAATAATACTGCGCATACGCCCAGCTTGGACAATGTATCGGCAGGCCCCGTGGCTCTACGACAACAGTGGCGCGTGACTCGTCAACTCAGAGATCACTTCTGGAAAAGGTGGGTGCTAGAATATCTCCCCACGCTAACACGTCGAACGAAGTGGTGCCAGTCTACGAAACCGATGAAAGAAGGAGCGCTAGTGTTCATCTGCGATCCAAATGTGCCAAGAAGAGAGTGGTGTCGTGGCGTGGTGGAGCGAGTGTATCCTTCGAGAGTTGTCCGCCAAGTTGATGTACGAACGAACTCTGGGGTGAAGAGAAGAGCTGTAGCCAAGTTGGCCGTTCTGGACGTTGAGTCTGGTGAATAGAGTGATTCACGGGGGCGGGGATGTTGCAGAACGCCCTGTGTTCAATAATTTTAGTAGTAAATTTTATGATCTGGTAACCTTGTAATGTAAACTCGCCGCTGTCTGCCAAGTCCCATTTTGTAATAGGAAAAACCGCCATTCGTTGGCAAGCAGTCGGACAAGGCACACAGCGGTAAGTAGAAAATTTGTCATTTTGTTTTGTAATGTGATTTTATTAACCTGTAACCTGATTTAGAAATAAACCACCCATCCAACCAATCCTGGGCCAACGACATCAAACTTTATTTCGCTACATAGTTCTATAGGTGGATGCCGTTTCGAAATATCGCCATAAAAGTGGACCAGGGGTTACTCTAGAATGTGTTTGTACGATATGGGTATCAAATTAAAGGTATTAATGAGGGTTTTAAAAGGGAGTGGTGGTTGTTGTATAGGTGGTCGCGTTTTCGAGATATCGCCATAAAGGTGGACCAGGGGTGACTCTAGAATGCGTTTGTACGATATGGGTATCAAATGAAAGGTGTTAATGAGTATTTTAAAAGGGAGTAATCCATAGTTCCACCGTGGTGTGATGGTAACGTGCTCCGCCTATCACACCGTATGCCCTGGGTTCAACTCCCGGGCAAAGCAACATCAAAATTTTAGAAATAAGATTTTTCAATTAGAAGAAAATTTTTCTAAGCGGGGTCGCCCCTCGGCAGTGTCTGGCAAGCGCTCCGATTGTATTTCTGCCATGAAAAGCTCTCAGTGAAAACTCATCTGCCTTGCAGATGCCGTTCGGAGTCGGCATAAAACATGAAGGTCCCGTCCGGCCAATTTGTAGGGAAAAATCAAGAGGAGCACGACGCAAATTGGAAGAGAAGCTCGGCCTTAGATCTCTTCGGAGGTTATCGCGCCTTACATTTATTTATTTTTTTTTAATCCATAGTTCCATAGGTGGACGCCGTTTCGAGATATCGCCATAAAGGTGGACCAGGGGTGACCCTAGAATTTGTTTGTACAATATGGGTATCAAAAAAAAGGTGTTAATGAGTATTTTAAAAGGAAGTAATCCTTAGTTCCATAGGTGGACGCCGTTTCGAGATATCGCCATAAAGGTGGACCAGGGGTGACCCTAGAATTTGCTTGTACAATATGGGCATCAAACGAAAGATGTTAATGAGTATTTTAAAAGGGAGTGGGCCTTAGTTCTATAGGTGGATGCCGTTTCGAAATATCGCCATAAAAGTGGACCAGGGGTGACTCTAAAATGTGTTTGTACGATATGGGTATCAAATTAAAGGTATTAATGAAGGTTTTAAAAGGGAGTGGTGGTTGTTGTATATGTGGTCGCGTTTTCGATATATCGCCATAAAGGTGGACCAGGGGTGACTCTAGAATGCGTTTGTACGATATGGGTATCAAAAGAAAGGTGTTAATGAGTATTTTAAAAGGGAGTAATCCTTAGTTCCATAGGTGGACGCCGTTTCGAGATATCGCTATAAAGGTGGACCAGGGGTGACCCTAGAATTTGTTTGTACAATATGGGTATCAAAAGAAAGGTGTTAATGAGTATTTTAAAAGGGAGTAATCCTTAGTTCCATAGGTGGACGCCGTTTCGAGATACCGCTATAAAGGTGGACCAGGGGTGACCCTAGAATTTGTTTGTACAATATGGGCATCAAACGAAAGGTGTTAATGAGTATTTTAAAAGGGAGTGGGCCTTAGTTCTATAGGTGGACGCCGTTTCGAAATATTGCCACAAAGGTGGACCAGGGGTGACTCTAGAATATGTTTGTACGATATGGGTATCAAATTAAAGGTATTAATGAGGGTTTTAAAAGGGAGTGGTGGTTGTTGTATAGGTGGTCGCATTTTCGAGATATCGCCATAAAGGTGGACCAGGGGTGACCCTAGAATTTGTTTGTACAATATGGGTATCAAAAGAAAGGTGTTAATGAGTATTTTAAAAGGCAGTTATCCTTAGTTCCATAGGTGGACGCCGTTTCGAGATATCGCCATAAAGGTGGAGCAGGGGTGACCCTAGAATTTGTTTGTACAATATGGGTATCAAGAGAGGTGTTAATGAGTTTTTTAAAAGGGAGTAATCCTTAGTTCCATAGGTGGACGCCGTTTCGAGATATCGCCATAAAGGTCTCTAGAATTCGTTTGTGCAATATGGGAATCAAACGAAAGGAGTTAATGATTATTTTAAAAGGGAGTGGGCCTTAGTTCTATAGGTGGACGCCTTTTCGAGGTATCGCAATATAGGTGGAGCAGGGGTGACTCTAGACTTTGTTTGTACGATATGGGTATCAGATGAAAGGTGTTAATGAGTATTTTTAAAATGGAGTGGGCCTTCGTTCTATAGGTGTTCGCCTTTTCGAGATATCGCCATAAAGGTGGACCAAGGGTGACTTTAGAATATGTTTGTACGATATGGGTATCAAATGAAAGGTGTTAATGAGTATTTTAAAAGGACGTGGGGCTTAGTTCTATAGGTGGACGCCTTTTCTAGATATCGCCATAAAGGTGGACCAGGGGTGACTCTAGAATGAGTTTGTACGATATGGGTATCAAATTAAAGGTATTAATGAGAGTTTTAAAAGGGAGTGGTGTTAGTTGTATATGTGAAGGCGTTTTCCAGATATCGACCAAAATGTGGACCAGGGTGACCCAGTACATCATCTGTTGGATACCACTAATTTATTTAAATATGTAATACCTGCCAAGATTTTAAGGGTTTTTTATTTCGCCCTGCAGAACTTGTTCATTTTCTTCTACTTAATATGGTAGGTGTCACAACCATTTTATAAAGTTTTTTCTAAAGTTATATTTCGCGTCAATAAAACAATCCAATTACCTTACCATGTTTCATCCCTTTTTTCGTATTTGGTGTAGAATTATGGCATTTTTTTCATTTTTCGTAATTTTCGATATCGAAAAAGTGGGCGTGGTCATAGTTGGATTTCGTTCATTTTTCATACCAAGATAAAGTGAGTTAAAGTAAGCACGTGAACTAAGTTCATTAAAGATATGTCGATTTTTGCTCAAGTTATCGTATTAACGGCCATGCGGAAGGACAGACGGACGACTGTGTATAAAAACTGGGCGTGGCATCAACCGATTCCGCCCATTTTCACAGAAAACAGTAAACGTCATAAAATCTATGCCCCTACCAAATTTCAAAAGGATTGGTTAATTTTTGTTCGACTTATGGCGTTAAAAGTATCCTAGACAAATTAAATGAAAAAGGGCGGAGCCACGCCCATTTTGAAATTTTCTTTTATTTTTGTATTTTGTTGCACCACATCATTACTGGAGTTGAATGTTGACATAATTTACTTATATACTGTAAAGATATTAAATTTTTTGTTAGAATTTTACTTTAAAAAATTTTTTTTTTTAAAAGTGGCCGTGGTCCTTCTCCGATTTTGCTAATTTTTATTAAGCGTACATATAGTAATAGGAGTAACGTTCCTGCCAAATTTCATCATGATATCTTCAACGACTGCCAAATTACAGCTTGCAAAAGTTTTAAATTACCTTCTTTTAAAAGTGGGCGGTGCCACGCCCATTGTCCAAAATTTTACTAATTTTCTATTCTGCGTCATAAGTTCAACTCATCTACCAAGTTTCGTCGCTTTATCTGTCTTTTGTAATGAATTATCGCACTTTTTCGGTTTTTCGAAATTTTCGATATCGAAAAAGTGGTCGTGGTTATAGTCCGATATCGTTCATTTTAAATAGCGATCTGAAATGAGTGCTCAGGAACCTACATACCAAATTTTATCAAGATACCTCAAAATTTACTCAAGTTATCGTGTTAACGGACGGACGGACGGACGGACATGGCTCAATCAAATTTTTTTTCGATCCTGATTATTTTGATATATGGAAGTCTATATCTATTTCGATTCCTTTATATATGTACAACCAACCGTTATCCAATCAAACTTAATATACTCTGTAAGCTCTGCTCAACTGAGTATAAAAATGTAAACAAACATCTTGTTCTTCCTTTTTTCAAGCGTAAGTACGCTCAGCGACCAACATTGCTGTACGCTTAGCTACACGAAAATTTCATGCTTTGTCGCTTTCGTTCAGCTGACGCCTCGTATGCAGCTCTCCATCATGGCTCAACTATATACAGGTTGGCTCATCTGTAAAGCAACAAAATATGTCTGTTCAAATTGTCAAAATCTGTGTATTGGTGTTGGTGCGAATGGTATGGAATGGAAATATAAAACTTAGCAGTTTGTGTATGTGTAAGTAAAATGTTGCCAATGTGTTGGTTTCATTTTGAGTTTGCCATCTCCTTTTGACAATCCCTTCGACCATGCAATGACATAAATAAAATCAGCTGATGAGATGAGTCAACCTGTACATAATTGAACCATGCTCTCCATTCAAATGCATGTGTTCGGCATCAAAGCGTACAAATTTCGCCTGCAGCGTGTATGACGCGTAGCCTCGTGTGCACCTTGCCTTACCCTTCAAAAAACGCGAGTACTCCATAAATAATGTAAGGAATACTCCTTAGGGAGTATAGGAGTGTTCCAAAACTAATCTGTATTCATACAAAAAATGTGCTCCAATTAACATTGAGATGTCCTAGGAGAGGAGTAGGTGATCCCACTCTCGCTTTGTCTGTGAGTATTCCATGGAGCATCCACAGAGAATCATATGCCAAAGTACTAAAGAGGAATTGTGTCGGAAAGAATTATCGGAGTGAATTTAATTTAAAATGAAAGTAAATGAAGAGGGGCAATACAACTTTTATATTTTTTACTACGAATATTCTTATGTTATTTAGCATTTGCGTGAATAAAGAAAATAATATTTCTCTATACTATAGTATGTATACATAAAACCAGTGCGCGGTTGCATTTTATCAGAGTTGCCATAGTAAATTTTATTATCAGTTATTTGTATGCAATATTTTACTTTTGGCAACTCTGTTCGATCGTCATCGTGTCGTGATCACGGTCGTTAAAAAACGAGCAATGATCGGCTGATGGTGGTCCGCAAACGCATTGCAAAGGAGTATTGTTAGAGTATTCCAACATGAAGAAAATGGAACATGTAATCCAACAATTTTTGCAGGGTACTTACGTTGTGGATAAAACAAGTGTGATGTCTTATACAAGGCGAATCTATACCAGGTGGTGGCAAAGCGAATTCAATCAATTCGCCGTGCAGAAGAATGTCAAGTCAAAAGAAAATTTTCATTGATTTCGATTAACTGATATATTGCTGTACAATGCTTTGTATGGACAATTATCAAGAAGAAGCAATCAGCTGTTGGGATAACACCACCTCTACTAAATTCGCCTTGTATCTTATCCGTCAACTGCCTGACAGGATGTTCAATATGACTACTTTTTAGCGTTTTGGCAGGGTGTTCAATGTGGCGGCGCATAGGGCCGGCTATCTTCAGCTGATAGAAGAGATGCAGAATGAGACAGGGATAGCCAATTACAAATCAGGTGATCCATTCTATTTGTAATTTTGACGTCTATGCATAAGTTATCACACTTGTCTTATCCACAATGCTTATTTATACTTATCAACAATGTGCTGCACATTTATTTCGGTCTTAAATCTGTGATTTAAAATTTCGAATGATTGCAGAGATTTACAGCTGTGGAGGTGAATTCAGTAAGAGCGAATTTTAAAATTTCAACTTTTCTTTAATTTATCCTCTTTGGCAAAACTAGCAGCGCTGCAGATAAAACTTCTGCACATGTAATTGGGCATAAAGCCTAATACTATTTTCACACAGACGGCTTATTGAATAATAAAGGCAATTTTCTACATTAAGACGCTTATACTGTTTTCACACAGACGGCTTATTGAATAATAAAGGCAGTTTTCTACATTAAGACGCTTATTGAGCTCAATCTTCCCTACAAAATTCGAATCTATTATTATTATTTTTTTTTTCCGTTTTAGGAATTGAATGTTCCAATTCCAATAAATGGCAAGAGGACTTTTAAATTGCCTCTTATATCGCCAGGTTAACAAACGTATAAGGGTAATATACTTGCAACATTTAGACGTGCATAAGCAGCTAACATATGTCGCAAAGTAAAAACCCGTAGCACAAATTTTCTCCTTGTAATTGCTAAATATATGGCTTGTTGCCATGTGCTTTTTCAAAATTTGAATTCATCGTAAATTATATTTTTATGTTCTTATTTATTTTAATTTGATTTTGGTATCAATTATCCATTCAATTGTTGGTTTTTGTCCAATTAGGTTAATTATTTTTCATTTATATTAGTATATAATAAGGGTATTTCCAATCCCGTTATTTGTTCTTTTTGAACTCCATTAAATTGTCCCGTTTATTTTCGAGAATTTTATTTTCATTAGTATATATGTATATGAATGTTAATTTTCAGTGGCATTTTCCCGTTACGACAGTTATACGTAATTCGATTTGGTATTATGTGGCCCACGCCAGGTTATCAATTACCATTACATGTTCCGTTTGTTGCACTTGATGATAGTGTCATGAAGTAATGTTTTACTTAATTTCTTTTAATTTTAATTTTACATTTGTTTATATGTTTGATATATTTATTAACACTTAAGTGTTAAATTTGATTTTGCACGATAGCAATTATATGTATGATTTTGCACAAAGCCCATGTTTTATTTTAAAGTTTCTTAGGATTTTTGCCCGGTATCAATTACTTGTTATTTATTTGCACAATTTGCATATTTTTACGATACAGCGCACAATTCGTAAGTATTTTTAATTAATATTGTCATTTCGACTCCCGCACTATCCGCCATTTTATTCTCAAACCGCGTGAGTAAAGCACCTTGATAGCACGCGGTTGAGTTGTGGGGAAAACCGAACTTGACGCGACGACGTCAGAAAACGAAGTGTATTATTATTTCATTAGTAGCTAATCGAATGCCTAATGAAGTCAAAAGCACAATGCAACTCTGTTGGCAGCGTTCCGCTTCCGTTTCCGCTTCTTAGTTTTCAAAGCAAATGTCATTGTCTGCATGGCGGAACGATACAAGGTGGCCGCATCGAACAGCTGATTATAACCTTTTTTATTTGATTTGATACATCAACGTCAGTACGATTTTGACATTTGTCCATCGAATTTACAAGTACATGGAATTTTTTTTGTTTGTAGGTATGTCACCATGCTCCCACCTTGTATCGTTCCGCCATGTTTGTCTGTCTCATCCATCATACTAATCGAGCAGTTACTTCTGTGTGAAAGCAAACAATTTACGATTTCATTAGCAGGTGAAATGAGATCATTAAGTTTCTGTGTGAAAACAGTATTATTGAGCTTAATCTTCCCTACAAAATTCGAATCTATTATTATTTCATTAGTAGCTAATCGAAGGCCTAATGAAGTCAAAAGCACAATTCAACTCTGTTGGCAGCCTTCCGCTTCTTAGTTTTTGGTGTGTTCAGTGCTTAAAAATGTCATTTGTCAAAGTAAATGTTATTGTCTGCATGGCGGAACAATACAAGGTGGCCGCATCGAACAGCTGATTATAACCTTTTTTATTTCATTTGATACATCAACTATCGGCGCAGTACGATTTTGACATTTGTCCATCGAATTTACAAGTACATGGAATTTTTTTTGTTTGTAGGTATGTCACCATGCTCCCACCTTGTATCGTTCCGCCATGATTGTCTGTCTCATCCTTCATACTAATCGAGCAGTTACTTCTGTGTGAAAGCAAACAATTTACGATTTCATTAGCAGGTGAAATGAGATCATTAAGTTTCTGTGTGAAAACAGTATAAAAATCATGGTTCAACCATGCCTAAAAATCGAAATAAAACAAGAAAGGAAGACTAAGGCCCCTATTATGAGCATTATTCGATCTACGATCTTCGCTGGCTATCGAACATCGAAAATCGAATTTGAAATTGGTATTACGACAACTCATCTCTGTCGAAATTTTCGCTGTGTATCTAATTTTTAAGCGAATAGAAATTTGTTGTCGATGCTGTATCGTATAGAAAAAGAATTGTTTAAAATGTTAGTATTTTGTATTTATGTTCTCCTTTTTTACTACCTACTAGTAATTTTAAACTATTTGAAATAATTTTATATAGGTTCAAGGTCGTGAGTACAAAACAACAGCTTGAAAGACTGGTTTCAATTATGGAACAAAATCCCCATATAGCAAAGGAACTTTCACATTATAGAAATGCAACTTTGCTTAATGCAGCTCAGCCTCTTCGTAATTCAATTTTATCCATCTTTCACAAATAAAAATTTCCAAGACATTCAACACCTCTGATAGTACCACAGACACAGTCGGCTGGGCAAGTCCGAGTGCATTTTCGTTTTCAACGCTCAGTTGGTAGGATCCCTGAGCACAAAATCGGAGAACTGTTGCCAAAATTAAAAAATATTAGGAATAGACTTGGCTCTTGTGCATTGTGCAGAAGTTCATCTGTACTGGACAACAAGTCCATGAACGCTTCTTTGGACACTCTAAATTTTTTATAAATCTATAACAAAACTTATAATTTCAACAATTTATCAACTTATTTAGAAAGCTACACTTACGTGGTGGAATTCATTTCCAAAGGATTTGAAGCATCTCCCCCATCTTTTACTTCTGGCTAGCTCCAGTAAGCTTTCCCCTTCATCTGACGAATCATCAAACCACAATTCCGTTGTAGTCATACTTTTATTTTTAATATTTGCATTTAATAAGTAGTTCTGCTTTTGTTTATTTATTTTATTTTGTTTGACAGAGTATTGAAAAAGTGCTACAAATGGAAGGTATTAAAGAGTATTTTAAAAGGGAGTGGGCCATAGTTCTATAGGTGGACGCCTTTTCCAGATATCGCCATAAAGGTGGACCAGGGGTGACTCTATAATGTGTTTGTATGATATGGGTATCAAATGAAAGGTGTTAATGAGTTTTTTAAAAGGGAGTGGGCCTTAGTTCTATAGGTGAACGCCTTTTCGAGATATCGCCATAAAGGTGGACCAGGGGTGGCTCTATAATGTGTTCGTACGATATGGGTATCAAGTGAAAGGTGTTAATGAGTATTTTAAAAGGGATTGGGCCCTAGTTCTATCGGTGGACGCCTTTTCCAGATATCGCCATAAAGGTGGGTTGTATGATATGGTCAAGGTATTAATGAGGGTTTTAAAGGGGAGTGGCCCTTAGTTGTATATGTGATCAAATGTGGACCAGGGTGACCCAGAACACCACCTGTCGGGTACCGCAAAATTGTTTATATATGTAATACTACGAACAGTATTCCTGCCACAATTCCAAGGCCTTTTTATTTCGCCTTGCAGAAC
This sequence comes from Eurosta solidaginis, assembly GCF_040869045.1. Classification (NCBI taxonomy): domain Eukaryota; kingdom Metazoa; phylum Arthropoda; class Insecta; order Diptera; family Tephritidae; genus Eurosta; species Eurosta solidaginis. The sequence goes on along the minus strand of NC_090319.1, from coordinate 97,744,935 downwards.
TTTTTAGGAGTCACACCCATTTACAAAGTTTTTTCTAAAGTTATATTTTGTGTCAAAAAATCAATCCAATCGCAATTTTTCATCCTTTTTTTCGTATTTGGTATAGAATTATGTAATTTTTTTCATTTGTTGAAATTTTCGATATCAAAAAAGTGGGCGTGGTCATAGTCGGATTTCGCCCATTTTTAATACCAAGATAAAGTGAGTTCAGATAAATACGTGAACTAAGTTTAGTAAAGCTATATCGATTTTTGCTCAAGTTATTGTGTTAACGGCCGAGCGTTAAGATAGATCGTCTGTGGACTGTGTATAAAAACTGGGCTTGACTTCAACCGACTCCCATTTTCACAGAAAACAGTTATCGTCATAGAAGCCCTTACCAAATTTCACAAGGATTGATGAATTTTTGTTCGACTTATGGGATTAAAAGTATTCTAGACAAATTAAATGAAAAAGGGCGGAGCCATGCTCATTTTAAAATTTTCTTTTATTTTTGTATTTTGTTGCAACATATCATTACTAGAGTTTAATCTTGACATAATTCACTTATATACTGCAAAGATATTAATTTTTTTTTAAATTTGACTTAAAATGTTTTTTTTTTTACTTGGGGCGTGTTGGTCATACGATTATGCTAATTTTTATTTAGAACACATATAGTAATAGGAGTAACGATCCTGCGAAATTTCATCATAATATCTTCAACGACTGACTGCCAAATTACAGCTTGCAAAACTTGTAAATTACCTCCTATTAAAAGTGGGCGGTGCCACACCCATTGTCCAAATTTTTACTAATTTTCTATTCCGCCTCATAAGATCGGCCCGCCTGCCAAGTTTCATCGCTTTATTTGCATGTAAATGCAACAACAACGATTTGAGCCAGATAAATCCAGATAGAAGTGTGGTTCAATTTGTGAGCCAGATAATTTGTTAATTACTTCTTTATGGGTTGGCAACGCGGCCTTTAATATACCTACTTTTTCAAAAATAGATGTCGGTGCTTAGCCTTTCGCCGTATGAGTTAAATGAAAAACAGCGGCGACATCTGCCTATCACATTTTAACGTGTGTGAAAATTTCACGACATCTGCTTCTCAAGTCTCTCAATGATCCAGAGAATTCCCGTGAGAATTGAGCTTGAGCCGGAGCTGTAAAACTCACTGAAAGACGGCAAGTGTGACTCTGATTGCGACAATAGTGTACAAGTACAAGTGTGTTGACTTATCTGTCAAGCATTCTGACAGGCACTCGCTGGATTCTGAATGACAGCGAATTCAAAATGGATACCATTACCGAATGCTCCGAATGATTGAAAAATTGAAAAAGTCCATACGATTGGTAGTCAAAAATGTTGTCGTTGAGACCAAAAATGCGACTCTAGACCTGAGATTTCCATCAGGTGAGCGAGGCTGTTTGTAGTTTTGACGTTTATCGCTTAGTGAACACACTTGGTATAGGTACACTACCCTGCAAAAATCGTGTGACCAAAAACGCACACAGCCACACGAATTTTTGACAGGGGTGACGATTTGGAATGAAAAATTGTGCAAATGAAATAGCATGCTGACAAATTTTGCTTTCCCACAATATATCGTGCTCTCTCGCACCTATTATTTTCTTAGGGATAGCAAAATACGTCATTTTTGCGTGCAAAAAATCCGCCGTTTCTAATTCTGCAGAAAAGTGGAAAATTTTTTCAATTTGTGTGATTTACATTTTGCAGAAATTAATATACGGATTCCTTAATATTTTTTGGTCTACTAAAGTGTGTTTTAGCAAAAAAAACTCATATCAATTTGTGCATGTTTATAAAGAAAGAAAGTGAAATATGTAATTGCATAGTATAAATAATCGTGAGCAATTTTAATGCAGAATAGTAAATTTTGATTTCCACATACATACAAGAAAAAAATTCTTGTTACCATTAAGATTTATTATCCAAAATTGAAAAAAAAAAGATTAGAAAATTCGGTGTAAAAAAACGGCTATGTGTGCAATAAAATAGCCTCTCTTGTTGAGATACCCTTCCATGGTCTCCATTAATTATTGTGACGGAGGTGTGTTTGCAGCAGCAAAGTGAACCCAAACAGTGTAGGTCGTGGTGGTTGTTGTTCGTGATCCGCATCAACTGGACCAGGTGGGGCAAGGCCAAGATAGCAGCAACAACCTCCCAAGGCTGGCTATCATCGTTGATTTATAAAAAAACAGTGTTGTGCATCTGTAATGTTTGAATATTTCCTCTGTCGAAACAGTTTCCACGATTCACTGTTCAACGAAAGCAGCAGCCAGCGTATGCCACCACCGAACAGCTGATAACAAAAACTTGGATGCACAGCAGTTTAAAGCCAAAATGGAAGTTGAGGAAATATCTGAAAATAAGGTAAATATATGTTTCGCGTTATTAACAAAATCGCCCTAAATTTTATGAATTAACAGATCGCTACGAACGACAAAGCACCCGAACGTGTGATCAAAGAAAGCACTACAGAAATTATTGCCGGCGGGGCCGTATTCTACAATCCAGTACAAGAATTTAATCGTGATTTAAGTATTTCAGTACTTAATGTATACACAAAGCGGTTGATAAGAGAGCGGGAAGCGGCGGCGCATACAAATCCACAAAATACAAAGGAAAGCAAGCAATGCTAATGACAAGAAACCATACACGGCTGGTGGTGTAAAATACGACGGTGGACTGCGAATATTGGAAGCGCTTGCTGCAACAGGTTTACGTAGCATAAGTTATGCAAAAGAAGTACCAGACGTGCGTGAAATTGTTGCAAATGATCTATCTAAGGTGGCAGTAGAATCCATTAGCGTAAATATGCGACACAATGGAGTGGAACATTTAATTGTGCCAAGCGAAGGGGATGCAATGTAGGTTTGATATACGAATCAATAGCTAGTGATTTAACTGTAATAATCAATAATAAAATTCGCAATAGGACTCTCATGTACCTTTCAACTTCATATGAGAAGCGTTTCGATGTTATAGACCTAGATCCTTATGGTTGTCCGAATCGCTTTCTGGATGGCGCTATACATTCACTGACGAGGGGGGGTTCATTACTTGTAACTGCGAATGATATGGCTGTGCTGGCAGGCAATACGCCTGAAGCCTGCAATGCCAAATATAGTTCTGTGCCTTTGCGTATGAAATGCTGCCATGAGATGGGATTGCGTATACTATTGCATTGCATTGAAACGCACTCTAATCGTTATGGAAAATATATTGAGCCACTTTTGAGCATTTCTGCCAATTTTTATATACGCGTATTTGTGCGTATGCATGAGGTTGGTATACAGCATTTTGGCCTTTTACCACAATCCATTACTTACCATATCTTTATATTATGAACACAGCAAACAATGAATGGTATTTCAATACACTGGTTGTGATACCTATACGCTACAGCCTATGGGTATTGTAAAAAGCAAGATCTCAGATAAAGGCAATGCGGAAGTAAAATTCGGTATACCAACTGGACCAAATGTTAATACAAATTGTGCGTATTGCGGTGATAAACATCATGTAAGTTTCAACTATCCCACTTAAGTATTTAAACTCGAATAAATCAAATTATTTCCTTCTTACTTAATTGGTGCTTAACCGTTTAAACGGTTATGTCCGTTCAAAAAGGCGCGTCAGCCGCTTTTTCAGAGGGTTAACTGGCACCAATTGTTCACACCAAATTGTTTCTTATATTCCCAAATATAGATGGGCGGTCCACTTTGGTCGCATCCCATACATGATCCAACGTTTGTTGAAGAATTGCTACAAATCATAGAAGAAAAACCGCTAAGTGATTTGGACACACAACGTCGTTTAAAAGGTATGTTATCGGCGGTATGCCTGAACTTGTATTGGGTACATGAGTTTTTATGTAAAAAATATTCATCATATCCAACATCAATACCTCGCATTCAATTGTGGACGCTGTACGCACTATATTGGGTTCATGTAATATGGACAAGCATATTCTTGATTCCAGTGGCAAGGCCACAATTTCAAATGATGGGGCAACCATTAAGAAACTATTGGATAAAATAATAACACAACGTAGCGTGCTCAAGTGGTATAAGCTTATCTGGAAAAGATATTTCGTAACGAAAACCCTGGAAGATTACCGCGCCTTGTCTGCTGTGGTTCAACAAAATATAACGTTTTGATCCCTGGACCACGAATCCGAGAGTGGAAATTAAGAATTTAATTTCTGTCACAAGATATTTCAAAAAACCGCAAAATGGCCACGGAGCGCTCCGAAACCGGAGGTGGGATCCATAGTATTTTTGTGCAGAACAGCTTTCTGCATTGGGGGCCTTCGGCCGCGCTTATAAAAAATTACCCTGGGTGGGTCCAACACCGGTTTGGAGACCCAAACTATATCCGCGCAAAACACTTTTACCCACAGTTTTTCTTGTGGGTACCACAAAATCATCAAAATTACAATATCCACATGAAAATTTTTAATTTTGTTTGCAAATATCTCCGAAACGAAATAAAATTTCCAATTTCCGCTTTCAGATTCGTGATCCTGGGTCCAAAGCGCGTCTTTTGACACCTCTCCCGATATTTTTAGACGAGTTTTAGCAGTTGTGAGCTAAAGTAAAGAATTACCCAAATTTTTTATTATGATGTCATGGATGATGTCATACTGCCGACGTCGGAGTTAAAGCTGCTGCAAACCTTTGGGGGTGTCTTTACCGTTAATACAACAACAACCTCAAATAAAGCCGTAACATCCGTATTCGTTGGACTTTTACGTAAAGATATGGGTTCGCATAATAACATATCGCTCATTTACTTCAATGGTGTCATAACTCCAAAAACACAATTTTCCAGGAGAGCCATTCAAAGATTTTAACTGCCATATGTTGCCCATATAAAGGCTTATTTTCATTGTGCTATAGTGGTAAAGTTTTAACTGATCACAAAGATTTTTTTATACAACATAGATTATGATATTGGGTACGTTTATATGTTATTAACTCAAAAGTCATGTTTTTTGAGTTATGACACTATTGAAATAAATGAGCTATATGTACGTGCTCCTACTACTTTGTTCGTGTTCGGCACGATGTGAACGTGTGATTGAAGGTAATTTTCCTTATCGTATTCTATCGGTGACTATTCGGCCCGTTAACGCATGACACACATCAGGACTTAACAAAAATATTCTTACCTTTTTCCTCTCCATTTTCTTAACTTTTTAAATGAATAGATTTCTTAACTCATGTAAGAAGGCCTTCAAATCAGGCATTTGCACTCCTTATCATATTAGACTAACAAAGTTGCTCTTGCCTCTGAAGAAAGAAGACTTGACGCTCATGAGGCGAGTGTTAAGAAGACATTCCCTCCGGGGGTTTCATGCTTAGTGCATGCGTTCGTTTTTGCGCGCGCGTAGCTAAGGCTCCGTTCCCTCGAGGAAGCATAGTTATCAGACTTAGAGGCAAGATTTTAGTTGTTACCTTGAAAACTTCTAGTATTTGCCAATCGGGCTTTTCCGTTTGGTCATCACACCGATTCTGGTAACATTGCGGACACATACACCCTATATGAAGTGCTTTGACCGGCCAGCTCAAGTAAACCGTTTACATTAAGGCTCGTCAAGAACTAATTAAAATTATGTAGAAAAGTAATTCATCTGAAATGAAATGTACAAATGAAGCTCATGTTCGGTTACACCCGAACTTAGACACCCTTACTTGTTCTACCTGTTTCAGAAGTAATTTTATTCATGACTTACATTATTGGGCGCTAAAGTAAAGAATTACCTTTATATTTTAATTGCCTGATTAAGAGAATGCGAGAGGTACACATGATCTACCAGCAGGAAAGGCGCGGATCCAAGCACGGGGCTGTAAAGTGTCGAAGATTATGTGTAGGTCTTACAACCTTAGACAAACAAAGTTACTTATATCATTAAAAAGGGAGGCCTGTAGACTCATGACTGGTATTCTGACTGGTCACTGCTTTCTGGCGTCACATGCCTTTAAATTAGGCTTGGTCAGTGCTAGCAGATTTTGTATGTCGGGGTTGATTCTGGATAGGTAAGAGTTTAACCTGTTACAGTATCCAGAACGAAGTTGAGCTAGAGTGACTCGCTTTTCTCTGGGGAGTATGCGTTCCTCTTCCGCGAGGTTTGGATACTTTTCTTTGAGTACTGGATTCACCGGGCAATTCCTAGCATAAAGGTCCGACGCTTGTTTATGGAGTTCACCAAGGACCTGCTTGTGTTTTTTCGCTTCATACGGCTGGGTTCTCAGGAGCCGTATTTCCTCAAAGTGCTTACGGAGATGACTCCTTAGGCCCCTAGGCGGTGCTGGTTGACCAATCAGATGTCTATTGGGATGCTCAGGTTTCTGGGTACAGGAACTGTTTGGTCAGCATCTCATTTCTCTCCCTGATGGGGAGTATTCTCGCCTCATTATGCAGATGGTGTTCTACGGACATAAGAAGACAGCCCGTGGCAATTCTGAGAGCAGTATTTTGGCAGGCCTGTAGCTTCTTCCAGTGGGTAATTTTTAGGCTTGGCGACCATATGGGTGACGCATAGCACTTAATCGGCTGGCTAATTGCTTTGTGTGTAGTCATGAGCGTTTCTTTATCCTTTCCCCAGGTACTGCCAGCGAGGGATTTGAGGATTTTGGTACGGCTCTGAATTCTCGGAACAATTGCGGCTGCGTGCTCACCAAAATGTAGGTCCTGATGAAAGTCACACCCAAAATTTTAAGGTGTACGACAGTCGGTAGGGTAATGTCATATGGTCGACATTTGGCGCGGCCATGTTTTAAATAAGATCACCGATGATTTGGTTGGTTACAATATCAGGTTTCGCGAGGCGACAAAAATGGAGAGATTGGGGAGATAGCTGTTTATTTTATTACAAAGCTCATCGGTGTAGGAAACAATAGCATAGGCGTAGAAGCAATAGTGACTCCTGGTAGTAAAGGTAGCTATTGATATGTAGAAGTTAAGCAGAAGTTTGAATATGAGTTTTTTTAAGTTATTGCAAAAAAAGCGTTGAGGATTTTTATTATCTTACCAGGTACCTTCGTACATGTTTCTAAGAATGAAGAATAAAACCTATTCAAACTCAATTTTGACCAGGACAAAGCCGCTGAGACTTCGCTATACTTTAACATACAATACGTTACCCCATTTTAGCACAACTATCATTTTTTGATTTTATTAAATTTTAATAAATGTTTCTTCCTCTACAGTTCCATTTCGGTATTGGATGGTAAATATGGCTTTCGCATTTTCTCCATCAATAATTGTGACGAGGTGGAACAAATCTATGCGCGTAAATCGCAACATATTATCTTGGTCGAGCGTTTCTTCAATAGCTCTCTACTGGTGATGGAACAGCAGAGAAACCCAACTGTTTACAAATGTTACACTTCAAAAAGAATCAAAATATCTGTCATTGCGTCTACGGCTCAATTCCCCACAGTATATGAATGAATCGAACGCACCTAATTGTCTGCCTAACTGATAGTATACATATTCATCAAAACGAAAATATTGCACCAAACAAACTGGGTCTGAATACTGAAACAGTACACATATTCAAAATCGATGAGAACGCTGTGATGATGGTATAGGGTGAGTTGTTGAATAACATACGAAAACCACTTTAACCCATCTATATATTTGCATTACAGCTAAAGCTTTACAAACAGCAAAAATTGCTTGCGCCAAGCAATTGGAAAAGGCAGTGAAGCATTCATCACACTACGGATGGTGCAAAGTTAGAATCTGCTGTTGCAACTGCTGCCACCGACACAACGGTCATCTCTACTTCGCCGAGTAGCGGCTCGTCCGACTATCTATCGAAGACAGTATAATCATATCTTTTGCCAACACAGGTTAGCGATGTGCTTGCACAGGAAACGATTTCAATTGGAAAACGAAACCCAATTAAGCGAGTTTATGTTATTATTAAAGTACGTACTTCTTTTTTATATGAACTGTATTAATTTAAGTTACAATTTCATGTACATATACAATAAAGTATGTCGTGTTACGATTGCTGTTGGAATTAGATTTGAAACCAATCAATATTTCTGCTAAGGGTTGCAGAATTATTGCTGGAATGATTAGATTTAGAACAATAATAAGTCTTACTCAATTACTAGTCCTACATTTTTAAATTCATATTTTACTTTACTTTATTACTTTCAAATTCAATTACGACAGCAATCGGTTTCCACGACACCTTTGAATATTCTTCATCAGAAAAAAAAGAGTAAATCTAATCTGAATTTCTAATTAGCTTTAAGTTTTAGATTTAAATTGATTCAAATAATTATAGTTTTTTCTAAAGCTTAAAATTATTTTCTGTTCGCTTGGAAAATATTTCAATTGGAAAAGGAAAACCAATTAAGCGAGTTTATTTATTATTAAAATACTTACTTTTCTTTATTTGAACTGTATTAATTTAAGTTACAATTTCATGTACATATTATAGTGTTAACTACTTTGTACTCTTTACTTTAATTTTTAAAATAATTTTAATTGAGTTTTCGTGTTAACTTAAAATTTTGAATAACTTCAAAAAAAGAAAATTCTAATTAGTTGGAAAATATCTAAACTCAAAAATAAACAAAAATAAATTTTTATACTTAAAATCAAAATAAAAGATTTTTTTAAAATATCAACTTGAATGTTGATATATTGGCGATCCTACCAACGATCCTGCGCAAATATTTTATTTCATTAATGACTGTAATGATTACGAAAATTTCCATTCGCTAATTTTTAATTAAAATACATTTATTATCTGAATCTATATCTGTCCGTGCTTGTATATATAATACCTCGTGCTTGTGATAAATGATTTTTGAACAAAAAATTTCGCAATTTTAAAGTAACTACTCCGTCATATTTACAACGACTTAAATAGTTGTGCGAAACAGACTAAACGTTTGTATCAGTTTGTTTACTTAAAATCCAATTTGGAAATACATACATTAAACAACAAAAAACAAAAAAAGGTTACATTTAATATTAATTAATAATTTGTTTGTTTCAAATTTTCTTGGAGGGGGAGTAAATATAGTGTTAACTACTTTGTACTCTTTACTTTAATTTTTAAAATAATTTTAATTGAGTTTTCGTGTTAACTTAAAATTTTGAATAACTTCAAAAAAAGAAAATTCTAATTAGTTGGAAAATATCTAAACTCAAAAATAAACAAAAATAAATTTTTATACTTAAAATCAAAATAAAAGATTTTTTTAAAATATCAACTTGAATGTTGATATACATATATAATAAAGTATGTCGTGTTACGATTGCTGTTGGAATTAGATTTGAAACCAATCAATATTTCTGCTAAGGGTTGCAGAATTATTGCTGGAATGATTAGATTTAGAACAATAATAAGTCTTACTCAATTACCAGTCCTACATTTTTAAATTCATATTTTACTTTACTTTATTACTTTCAAATTAAATTACGACAGCAATCGGTTTCCACGACACCTTTGAATATTCTTCATCAGAAAAAAAAGAGTAAATTAAATCTGAATTTCTAATTAGCTTTAAGTTGTAGATTTAAATTGATTCAAATAATTGGAGTTTTTTCTAAAGCTTAAAATTATTTTCTGTTCGCTTGGAAAAGATTTCAATTGGAAAACGAAAACCAATTAAGCGAGTGTATTTATTATTAAAATACTTACTTTTCTTTATTTGAACTGTATTAATTTAAGTTACAATTTCATGTACATATAAATAAATAAATAAATAAATAAAGTATGTCGTGGTACGATTGCTGTTGGAATTAGATTTGAAACCAATCAATACTTCTGCTAAGCGTTGCAGAATTATTGCTGGAATGGTTAGATTTAGAACAATAATAAGTCTGACTCAATTACTAGTCGTACATTTTTAAGTTCACCAATTACGACAGCAATCTGATTCCACGACACCTTGAATATTCTTGATCTGAAAAAAAAATAAACCTAATCTGAATTTCTACTAAGCTTTAAGTTGTAGATTATTCAAATAATTGGAGTTTTTTCTAAAGCTTAAAATTATTTTCTGCTCGCTTAGAAAAGATTTCAATTGGAAAACAAAAACCAATTAAGCGAGTTTATTTATTATTAAAGTACTTACTTCTTTTTTATATCAACTGTATTAATATAAGTTCCAATTTCATGTACATATATAATAATATTGAAAATAATAAATATTGAAAATTCAATTTTTTTGGTTCATATTTTAATCATATGGTTGCTCCAGGTAAAGTAAATCTGTAGGTAAAATCCATGTTATATGACGGTTATATAAATGGTAAAATCGCAGTAAAATTGATTGTCAAATGACTCGAAAATGTAGAGTGAAATGACGGAGAATATGACCGCCATTTGACGAGCATTGTGACGTGTGTGAACAGCACAGTACTATGCTCACATCCTATAGGTGGGAGCGGAATGCATGATCACATTAATAGGAACGAAACGGAAAATTTGGTCACAAAACCTAATCGCCCCATGCAAAAATGACTATGAATATAACCGCTGCAGAAAGTCACAATGACCGTAAAATGACTAGTAAAATGACGTGGAGCGTTTTTGCAGGGTATGATTGCGACGAGACAAGATGCAACTCTGATAATGTTGTGAATACAAAGTATTGTTGAGCCATGATAATGACATCCAGCAAATCTTTTCGGAAACGTTTAGTAGAATAGAATCATAAAATTAAAACAAGGAAAATAGTAAACTAATTTGCTTACTTGGAAATCATTGGAACAAAAATGTCTGCAGCGAAGATCGGTGACATAAATCTTTATGAAATACTTGGTGTTGAGTTTGAAGCTGAACAAGCGGATATACGTAAAGCCTATCGAAAAAAAGCCTTGGAATGCCATCCTGATAAAAATCCTGACAACCCTAAAGCGGCGGAGCTCTTTCACGAGTTGTCAAGAGCTTTGGAAATACTCACTGATATTTCAGCGCGTTCAGCTTATGACAAAGTTTTGAAAGCCAAAAAAGCAGCGGAGGTACGGACAAAGCAATTGGACAGTAAACGACAAAAATTAAAAGCAGATTTAGAACAACGGGAAAAGGATGCGTCATATATACAATCATATTCTACTGTTCCCAAAACTGATGAAGAGGTTTTACAAGAGCAAATTGAACGTTTAAGGCGTGAGGGTTCCAAGTTGCTCGAGGAAGAACAACGTCTTATGCGCGAACAATTAGTACGTACAATGTTAGAACACCAGTATGCACAAGCGAAAACTTCCTGTGATTCCTCCGCTCATCGAATTAAACTGAAATGGAAGGCAGAAAAGGATAAAAGTAATGGCGGCTATTCATATGAAGACTTGACAATTTTTCTAAAAAAATACGGCGAAATCACGGCTTTGGTGATGTCAAAGAAAATGGGCAGTGCATTGGTAGAGTTTAAGACATTGGAAGCTGCAGAAATGGCACTAACCTACGAAAAAGGACGATTGCAAAATCCCCTCCATTTGGAGTGGGTGTCAGTACCAGGTGTAAAAGTAGCAAATGAAACTAGAGGCTCTATACTGGACTACGAAGATTTAGTTATGCGAAAACTGCGACAAGCTGAAGAGCGCCAACGACTCATAGCACAAATGCTGGCAGAAGACGAAGCGGAAGGATAAGCAAGTAGTCTATATAATATACTATGAATCGTAATATAAACAAATAAAATAAGGTGTAAATTGAACATTAACAGTAAACACAAGAGTTGATAAAACATTGAATGATAACTCCCTGAAGCGCAAGCTGGATATGGGGTCAGAATATAACCGCGGTAGGTATGCCTGTCGTAAGAGGCGACTAAAATATCAGATTCAAGGGGCTGTGTAGCGCAACACTTCAGGTGGCCAGCGCAATATATAGCTTCTCCAAACCCAATTGTCAACCTCACCTATCCGCGGCGAATGCTGTTTCACTAACAGACGATGCTCTGGCGCTTCCCAAGGTAGTCGGTTCTATGTACCGGAGCGACTCGGGATTTTTCCCGACCAAGGACTGTCATTTCAGTGTGACCCCATTTAATTTGTTGCGTCCCTCCCACAAATTGTCATCCTCCCAGCAGCTCCTTGCACCAGGACTGCTCCATATTCTCTTTTCCGGCATCGAATCCAATCCGGGTCCGTCTCCTGACCCCGGTCCTGAGAAATGTTTTTGCTGCATCTGCCGGAAAAGAATCTTTTTAGGACGGTCATACTCTGTTCAGTGTGTTTCGTGTAAGGGATGGTTGCATCGGACAGGTTGTTCTGGGCTTGATCTCAAAACCCGACGTCCACGTAACGTTTATAAATCTTTTGTGGCTCCTTGCTGTTCACGCCCAAGGGCGTCCCGAAGCCTAAGCGCCCCCCACTACCTTCCAGCAGCCCCGCTGCTCAGCAAGCCACAACAAGTACCCGCTACTGCTCGCGCCCCACGGCGCCAACAACTCAAACAGCTGCTACCACTCATAACTACTACCTTCGTAGTAGAGTCGGTAGCAATGCTGAGCATCAGCCCCTGCCCCCGTCTTCTCCCCCCCTCTTTTCCGGCAGCAATCGTGTAGGTCAGGGAAACAGACTCTTAGTCCCTACCTCAGTTTGCACCGTTTGCCAGCACAGAATATATAGGTTTGCGACATCCGCCCAATGCAGCTCCTGCCTTGGGTGGTGCCACTTTCCTAGATGTTCTGGTCTCCGCGACGGTAACCCCCCGACGGGTTTCATCGCGCCATGTTGCCAGGTCGCAAACCCAAATCATGCGGGTACCCCAATGCTTGCCCAAGGACGCCCAGTCCCAGGGCCACAACAGCAATTGCGTCCTGGCCTTCCACAACCCAGGCGTAGTCACCCGTCACTTACCCCCAGAGTGGCGGCGTCTCCCCTTATTCACTTCAGAATTCTGCAGTTAAACTGTAATGGACTAACTGGGAAGATTACGGAGATAGTCGATTTCATGAAGCGGCACAACATCCGCATTGCTGCGATTCAAGAGACTAAACTCACAGCAAGATCTGCATTGCAGACCTGCTCTGGGTATAATGTCCACAGGAAAGACTGCGAGAGCGGAAATGGAGGCGGCCTCGCGTTTATCATACACCACTCTGTGCAATATTATATATTTGATCCTGGCATCGAACGCAGGGACAATGTCTTAGAACGTCAAGGCCTATCTGTCCGGTCAGGCGATGCAAACCTAGAAATCATCAACATATACATCCCTCCTGCCACCTGTTGCACCAGTGGATACCGCCCTAATATCAGATCCTTACTCACTGGCAACAATCCCATTATCTTAGGCGATTTCAATGCCCATCACGATCTATGGCACTCACACTTGCGGGCGGGCAGTAGGGGTGAGATGTTGGCGGATCAAACAGAAGAAACGACGTTCTGTACAATAAACGGAGACGACCCCACACCTATGGTAGGAAGCTGTCACAGTTCGCCAGATATCTCAATCGTGAGCGCAGAACTCGTAAACTGCGTCAACTGGCAGCCGATGGTAACATTGGCATCCGACCACCTGCCTATACTTATTTCGCTCGAACGTACCGCCGACTTCATCGTCACCGAAAAACGCACTTTCATAAACTTCAAAAAAGGAAAGTGGGAAGAATATAAATCTTTTACAGACAACCGCTTTGCTGCCCTCCCTATCCCGACTGATGCCCGCCAAGGGGAGCGTGCCTTCCGTAAGGTCATTGAATCCGCCTCGGCACGTTTCATTCCCGAAATCCGGCCCCACTTCCCGGCGAAGGCCGCAAACCTAGCGAGAGAACGTAACCTTATAAGACAGCTTGATCCAGGCGACCCCCAAATAAGGGATATAAACCAACGCATCAGATTGCTTGTGGACGAACACAAGCGTGCCAAATGGGAGGAGCACCTAAGAGGTTGTAACCTCTCTACCGGTGTGGGTAAACTTTGGTCCACCGTAAAGTCCCTATCGAATCCGACTAAGCACAAAGACAAAGTTTCCATCGCCTTTGGCGACAAATTGCTGTCGGATGCAAAAAAATGCGCGAGCGCTTTCTGCCGACAATATATAATGCATCCTACGGTCGACAAAGATAGACGGAGAGCCAATAGACACGCACATAAACACAAATTCATCGCGTCACCAATCACCATCACCGCTAAAGAGGTTGAGGGCGCCATTGGTCGCGCTAAACCATCCAAAGCAGTGGGCCCAGACGGCATAGCCATGCCGATGCTTAAAAGCCTAGGGAAAGAGGGTTTCAAATATTTAGCGCATGTCTTCAATCTGTCTCTTTCCACCTTTGTCATACCCGAGAAATGGAGAATGGCCAAGGTGGTCCCGCTACTAAAGCCTGGGAAACCAGCTAACATAGGAGAGTCGTATCGTCCGATATCTCTCCTATCGCCAGTAGCAAAGACGCTTGAAGCCATTTTGCTCCCATATTTGCAGCTAGCCTCTCATCAGCATGGCTTCAGAAAACTCCATAGCACTACCACCGCGCTAAATGATATTAGCACCCAGATAAATTGCGGTTTAAATCAATACCCCCACTATAGAACAGTACTCGTAGCGCTAGACCTATCAAAAGCTTTTGATACGGTCAACCATGGCTCGTTACTACAAGACCTGGAAGGGTCTACCCTTCCTCCATGTCTTAAAAGGTGGACCGCAAATTATCTGGGTGGTCGGCAGGCATCGGTGCAATTTAGAAACGAAACATCAAAACCAAGGAGAATTAAACAAGGGGTGCCACAGGGTGGTGTCCTATCCCCACTTTTGTTTAATTTCTACATATCTAAGCTACCTTCACCACCGGAAGGAGTCACAATCGTTTCCTACGCCGATGACTGCACAATAATGGCCACAGGCCCAGGCCCAAAGATCGATCAGCTATGCAATAAAATAAACGGCTACCTCCCTGATCTCTCCAGTTTTTTTGCCTCGCGAAACCTGGCATCACCGACTAAATCTTCCGCGACTTTATTTACAACATGGACGTCCCAAATGTCGACCATTTTGAACATCCACGTCGATGGCACTACGCTACCGACTGTCCTACACCCCAAAATCTTGGGTGCGACGTTTGATCAGGATCTACATTTTGGTGAGCACGCAGCCGCAATTGTTCCGAGAATTCAGCGCCGTAACAAAATCCTCAAATCCCTCGCTGGCAGTACCTGGGAAAAAGATAAAGAAACGCTCATGTTGTTGTTGTTGTTGAAGCGATAAGGTTGCTCCCCGAAGACTTTGGGGAGTGTTATCGATGTGATGGTCCTTTGCCGGATACAAATCCGGTAAGCTCCGGTGCCATAGAACCATTAAGGTGCTAGCCCGACCATCTCGGGAACGATTTATGTGGCCACATTAAACCTTCAGGCCATTCCCTCCCTCCCTACCTCCAAGTTCCATGAGGAGCTTGGGGTCGCCAGAGCCTCGCCTGTTAGTGAAACAGGATTCGCCGCGGATAGGTGAGGTTGACAATTGGGTTTGGAGAAGCTATATATTGCGCTGGCAACCTGAAAGGTTGCGCTACACAGCCCCTTGAATCTGGTATTTTAGTCGCCTCTTACGACAGGCATACCTACCGCGGGTATATTCTGATCCCCTAACCCGCTGGGGTAAGAAACGCTCATGACTACATACAATGCAATTAGCCAGCCGATTACGTGCTACGCGTCACCCATATGGTCGCCAAGCCTAAAAATTACCCACTGGAAGAAGCTACAGGCCTGTCAAAATACTGCTCTCAGAATTGCCACGGGCTGTCTTCTTATGTCCCCAGAACACCATCTGCATAATGAGGCGAGAATACTCCCCATCAGGGGGAGAAATGAGATGCTGACCAAACAGTTCCTGTTGAATACCCAGAAACCTGAGCATCCCAACAGACATCTGATTGATGAACCAGCACCGCCTAGGGGCTTAAGGAGTCATCTCCGAAAGCATTTTGAGGAAATACGGCACCTGAGAACCCTGCCGTATGAAGCGAAAAAACACAAGCAGGTCCTTGGTGAACAGGCGTCGGACCTTTATGCCAGGAATTGCCCGGTGAATCCAGTACTTAGAGAAAAGTATCCAAATCTCGCGGAAGAGGAACGCATACTCCACAGGGAAACGCGTGTCACTCTTGCCCAACTTCGTTCTGGATACTGTAACAGGTTAAAGTCTTACCTATCCAGAATCAACCCCGACATACAAAATGTATGCACCGCCTGCAATGTGTCCCAACATGACACCAACCATCTCTTTAATTGTAATGTGGAACCAACGCCTTTAACACCCCTTTCCTTATGGTCCACCCCTGTTGAAACGGCAAGTTTCCTTGGACTCCCGTTAGAGGATATTGATGACAATTTGTGATCGGTCGCGGCTGTTAGGTGGGGCGAATCATTGCTACAACAACAACAACACGAGGCTCTAGCGACCCCAAGCTCCTCATGGAACTTGGGGTGGGAGGGAGGTATGGCCTGAAGGTTTAATGTGGCCACATAAATCGTTCCCGAGATGGTCGGCCTAGCACCTTAATGGTGCTGTGTTACCGGAGCGTACCAGATCTGTATCAGGCAAAGGACCATCACATCGATAACACTCCCCAAAGCCTTCGGGGATCAGCCTTATCGCTACAACAACAACAACAACATAACTCCCTGAACAAACCGTTGAATACTTTTGATCCACTCAAAGGTTTGGATTTTACATCAAACTTCCGAGCATACTTTTCTCTACATTCGTTCTTCTTGTTGTAGCAGTGCTTCGCACCATCCAATAAGCGCAAACGATCACAAACTGCCGTCAATATCCTCTAACGGGACTCCAAGGAAACTTGCAGTTTTAACAGAGGTGGGCCATAGTGAGAGGGGGTGTTAGAGGCGTTGGTTCAACATTGCAATTGTTGGTGTTTTTTTTTTTGCTTCATATGGCTGTGCCTACGGAGATGGTCTCATTTCCCTCTCTAATGGGGAGTTAGGTTAGGTTGAACTGGCCGATCCATGAGGACCTCACGTAGTCTGATTGAATCCGTAGTGTTACCAGAAGTTTGTTTTAACGACCAAACTGAAAAACCCTATCAAAAGCCAGGACCTATGTTATAAAACAACTCCGTCCTCTTGGCAAATACTAGAAGCTTCCTCTGACTTAAGCCACTTGCTGCTTCTAGATCTGACAGCTGCATTACTCCTAACAGCTGGAGTCAGTCTGGCAAGCGCAGGGCACGAGCACAGAACGTGCTTGATCGTTTGTTACGGTCTGCTGTTATGGCCTACGGTTACGGTCCACTTGGGAGCGTGTTCGCGCAAACGCACCTAGTGACTGGTGATGGGGCGAAAGTTGCGATACAAAAGTATCGAAAACAAGAAAAAAAAAAAAACAGACCGGCGATCACTAGCGAAAACTGCGATGAGTTTCCGGAAAAAAGTGTGATTGGCTGCAGCTAAAATTGAGGCGGCCTGGCGATATAAAAAAAAGGGATCGTGTAACATCGGTTGACACAACTTCAATAGCAAGGCGCCAACTGCTTTATTAACATTATTGCTACGTCAACTGCACATCCCCACTTATATTTAACGAATCGCCAAACACCCTATCCGGCTGTGCACGTATTCAACGAGCATTGTGGAAGAACCGAAAGACGGCAACGAGGAATTGCAGGCCCAACTACTAGAAGAACAAACAAGTGGGAATAAACCTTATCACGGTGGTGTCGTGTTGACACAAGCGCAACGTATATAATATCTAGTGAGTAGGTCGGCGTTTCACAGCCACACTTAGTGAGGAAAGTGTTAGTGATTCTGATACGGATTCGGACGGCACTGAGCTAAATGTTGATGAGAACCATTGCAATCCGAAGATAAACCCCTTTCTCTACGTTACGAAGTACCCTACCACCTTCGGAAAAGCGTCCGACCACCAATTCCGCCTCCAGGGTCAACAGTACGCTGCCGCGTAATACAACTAACGTCAAAATGGCCAAGTCATCCAGATCGTAAAGGCCAGCACAAAGCTTTATCGCCACCAGGTTCATTCGATTACCTCGGTGCAGAGCGCAACAACCACCAACAGTACCAACACGGCGCACCCAAGACCGCGCACCACAACCAACAACTGCGTCGGCTTCACCGGCAAAGTCAACTTCACCAGCGACAACACGCCGGCAGAGACCCATGGTACGTACTCTGTCGGCCATGTAAGTACCAACAAGGTATAACTTTAGATATAATTACCCTACAAAAGATTCTGGTCATAAAACTTACCCCCGGCCATACAAACTTGACTATGAATATAACCTATGACTGTAAAGTGACTAGTCCAATGGCGTGGAATGACGAGAGCGTTTTTTGCAGGGTAGTCAAGGAAACTTATAAGTAATGCTTAGAGGGTTTTATACAGTCCGGTTGATTCATTTAACAGGGGTCGATTTTTCTCGTCAAATTTTATTATTGAATAGTTGGAATTGTTAGCTTTACAGCCAAGGGCATACATCCTCTTTTTTATATCATCGTAATAATATATTTTGTCGCTTTAAAATGTTTGAAGTTAGCTCTATAAATTTTATGGATAATAAGCCGTCCTTATCACGTGAAACATTTTAGCGATCCATTTTTGGAGCTCAATCATAAATTGTTAGAAAAAAAAATTTTTATGCACGAATTGGCTAGAAGATTGAAACTTTCTTTTCTTATATCATTCAAATATATATATCTATACATATGAATCACTATTGCTAGCGATATCGTTCGAACAACCAGAAGCAAATAATATACGTGCATATAATACATAGTGCTATACAAATTTAATCTTTATTGCTTTTATAACAAGTTTTCATGGTACATATTACATGTTAGTGTCATTATACTATGCGTTATACCAAATTGATATTTTGTTAAACTCAAAAATGAGTCCTATTACAACAACATAATAATTTTGTAAGAGAGCCCCAATTATCGGAATTGGTATCCCAACTTCATAGCCCTAAAATATGTTTTGTGAAGGGAAAAGAGGAAAGGGGCACTCGACCAAATTCTTACGTTGTATGTAGTATATTTACTATACATAAGTACATTTAATTACATATTTTTTTTTTGACAATCGTTATAAACGCTTTGTGTGAAAAAAATGTAATTAAATGTACTTATGTATAGTAAATATACTACATACAACGTAAGAATTTGGTCGAGTACCCCTTTTCTCTTTTCCGTTCTGTTAAATATTTGAAGTCACACGGCAACCCTATCAGCCCTTGGCATTCTTGCTTGTTTTCCTTTGTGCTACTATTTGCTACTTCTCAAACTGCACTTATGTACTTATGTATAAAACAATAACCTTAGCTGTATCCTATATGAACCTATGTATATACGCACATGCATATATATGTATGTGGACAACTATGTACTGGAGATTTGCAAATAAAATTATTATACGGAGAGGCGTGAATCAGGGAAGACGTTCCTTTTTCTTTACTCGTTAACATTTGGCAACCCTTGCGGAGAAACAAGCTCGCGACCTTTGAAAAGTCATAGGAAAAATCACGGCCGTATAATTAACTTACAAAATAAAGGCCTTTCGAACGATTATTGTGTAGATTATACGCAGATTATTCGCAGGTATCTACATTTTGCTCTACGCAAGCTACGTACATTCCAACAATGCGATAATTGCTGCTCTACACATAACGGATACATACTGTGGAAATATCACGTGATTCTAACTGGATATTTTTATACCTACTTCAAGCTTGAAGCAACATTTCAGCTCTACGCCGGTATTCTGGAAATTTTTTGCACGTCCACAAAGCGGTATATAGCACCATGAAGACTTTAATAAAGCAGCAAACATGTGTTGCAAATTTAATCATGAATTTCATGGCAAATTTACGCAAAACAGCCAAAACCAAGCAAACCAAAGGATTCTTAATCGGCCGTCGTCCGCTGCTTTGCCAATACTGGGAAAAATATGTAAAGGGGTACGATGACGTATCAAGTGCTGCTGAAGACGCCACAACCAGTGAGCTGGCTCAACCGATTTTGGATGCTTACACTGAAATCGTATTTACACGGAAACATTAGGAGAGTTGAACGACATGATTGAGGCAGCTACTAATTCTACCATTTCAGAGTCACAGAATGCGACAACAACCACGCCACTTGACGTGCAGTTAAGTCAAAGACTACCACCAATCAAAATCCCACCGTTTGACGGCTCGTTTCTACGTTGGTATCCTTTCAAGGATTTGTTTACATTAATTGTTATCCAAAGTCGAAACCTATCCAACACGCAGCGCTTACAGTACCTAAAGGACAGTCTCACCCGTGAAGCTAAAACCTCATTGGATAATATAGCAACAACAGACGCTAACTTTGCTGTAGCTTGGGAGCTCCTAGAATGCAAGTTTGACAACAAGCGGATCATTATCAATGTACATCTAACCGAAATAATGACACTGACACCAATTCGAAAGGAATCAGCTGCGAGCTTGCGATCATTAATTGACAAGGTCACTGCATCGTTGCGTGCATTGGAACAACTTGGGCGTCCAATTGCACATTGGGACGATTGGTTGATCTATACGGTTGTACACAAATTGGACAGTGCCTCGGTGCGTGCTTGGCAGTTATCTATTTCTGCCAAGAAAACACTTTCAACCTTTGAGGAGTTTCGCCAATTTATCGAAAACCAAATCAAATCATTAGAAGTTATGCAAAGTTTTTCGGACTCTAAGCCAAACAGTCTACCATCTAAGGACGATCTGAAATCGAAACAGCCGGGTGTGAAGACGTATCAAACCACCACATCAAATTGTCCTTGCTGTGCGGGCAAGCATTACATCCTTTTACGTACAAGTTTTCGAAACCAAACGCCACAACAGCGCTACAAGGTAGTACAACAGTCGAAACTATGCTCAAACTGCTTACGACCGAATCATAAGTGCCAACAATGCCCTTCAACCGGCCGTTGCCAAAAGTGTAATTTGACTCATCACACAATGCTACATGAGTATTACACGAATACCTCTTCAAATCAGTTCAGCTCTATGCCAGCTGACTCAAACCAACGGCCGATATCTACACACAACGCATCAATCGCCCAGGCGACTTCATATGATATTCCTTCAGTGCTACTCGGCACAGCATTAATTGAACTAAGTTCTGACAGCGGTCACACAATGGTGCTCCGTGCCTTGCTAGATAGCGGAGCCGAAGCAACGTTTATCAGCGAGTACGCTGTAACCTAATTGAGGTTACTAAATTCGCCGCTGCGCATACCATTAAATGGTGCAAATGGCGAAAGATTGACCACAACGACTGGCTCGGTTGAGTTCACGCTACACTCGACTACATCTACATTTGAAAAGCGTTGCCATGCGCTTGTATTACCACGCGTGGGAAACCCATGTCCATCCGTCAGCAGACCTCCCGAGCAATTCACAACCTTTTGCCAACTTGAGCTTGCTGATCCTAACTTCCATAAATCTGGAGCTATAGACGTAATTCTAAGTGCAGGTGACTATGCTGCTATCATACTTAACGATGTAAAACATTGTCCCAACTCAAACATAATCGCGCAAAAAACACAATTAGGATGGGTCATCTTTGGTAGATTGCCAACACAAGACAGTCCTTTCCTCAAACCCGCTTATGATTGTTACTCCACTAGTTTAGAGCTTGACGAGCTTATTCGTCGGTTCTGGGAGCAAGAAGAGGTAACGGTTCAACAAACCCTCACCGAAGATGAAACACTTTGCAATGCTATCTTTGAGTCAACCACCCAACGCACTGCAACAGGTCGGTATGTGGTACGACTTCCTGTCACAAATGAGTCGCATCTCACTGAACCCGCATCAACTCAAGGAGCTGCACTATCCCTTTTGAACACGATGGAGCGTCGTTTGCATCGTGATGCTACAGTGCGAAAGTTGTATCATGATTTTATGTCCGAATATTATTCACTTGGTCATATGGAACTCGCTAAGGATGCTACGACAACCGGGCGCGTCAATTATCTCCCCCATCATAGTGTGCTAAAAGACTCCAGCACAACAACTAAGCTAAGCGTAGTGTTTAACGCATCCAAGCGCAGTGAGTCAGGACTGTCATTCAACGATTGTCTGTACACCGGTCCAAAATTACAAGGTGATCTCGCCACTATTGTTTTGAACTGGCGAAGGTACCGTATCGCATTCACAGGGGATATTGAAAAAATGTACAGGCAAATACAGGTTCATGCCGACGACGTTGACCTGCAACGCATTTTATGGAGATATGACGACCGGGAGCCAGCTTCAACCTTTCGCTTGTTAACGGTTACTTATGGCACCAATTGTGCGCCATTCCTTGCGATGAAAGTGCTGCAGACGCTCGCTAAAGACGAAGAACATAGGTTCCCTCTCGCTTGAAACACTCGACACGACAAGAATTCTATGTCGACGACGTTCTGTCTGGTGGTGAAACCATAGCTGGCGTCAATCAACTCAGGAGCGAATTACAACAACTTCCGCTAGCTGGAGGATTCAAGCTTCGTAAGTTTAACTCAAAATGTCCTGGCGTCCTTTATGAAATTGACCCTACCGATCGTGAGGAGAAGGGCTCCCATGAGCTTGGTACGGAAACTGAATCCAAGGCACTAGGAATTGTTTGGATGACACACGCTGATAGCTTCACTTATAGCATAAAACTCAACCCTGTCGATCGGCGGGTCACCAAACGAGAATTCCTCTCCGATATCGCTAAGTTATTTGATCCGCTGGGGTTTCTGTCTCCAGTGCTTATCAAAGGGAAAATATTATTTCAACATCTTTGGACCCTTGGAATTGAATGGGATGAGGAATTGCCTATTTAAATCCAAAGCGAATGGGATTCGCTTCGCAAAGAACTAGCGAACTTACGCACTCTAAGAATTCCACGCTGGATACACACATCTGGCAATGCCACTTCGCTGGAATACCATGCATTTGCAGATGCATCGACACAAGCCTTTGCCGCGGTGGTGTACTTAAAGGTGGTTTCGGAACTTGGCATACACATAACACTGCTTATAGCTAAAACTAAAGTAGCACCACTTAAAAGGATGACCATACCAAGGCTTGAGCTCTGCGCTACCCTTCTGGCATCCAAGCTTATCGCGAAGGTTCAGGAAGTACTTAAACTTCAAAAGGTCGCCACATATCTTTGGTCCGACTCAACCACGGCACTTGGCTGGATTAGATCCGATCCCGGCAACCTGAAAGAGTTTGTGTGCAACAATCCATGAAATCACGTCTAATGAACAGTGGAGATATGTGCGCACAGATGACAATCCAGCTGACTGCGCATCGAGGGGAATATCGCCGAATCAGCTAATAAACCATACACTCTGGTGTACTGGTCCACCATGGCTACGCTTACCTGAAGACGGATGGCCCCAACTGCATCCAGGAACTCCTAATACACTACCAGAAACTAAATCTGTTAAAGTGCTAAACACGCAACCGGCTGATGTTTCCATTCTCGAAAGGTATTCGGATCTTGATAAGGTGCTTGTTATAACGGCCTGGTGTCAGCGTTTCATTGCTGTTACTATTGGGTGGCCACACTCCACAACACCATACTGCCTATGGACTGAACGCTATGCCGCGCTGAAATCATGGATCAAACGAGTACAGCAAGAAGAGTATACCATTGAAGTGGGACAGCTACGTGCAAGCAAGGGCATAGAGAAAAAGAGCAAACTGGTTAGCATAGATCCCTTTCTGGACTCAGAAGGTATATTACGTGTTGGTGGGCTGCTCAAAAACGCTGATTTATCATTAAACGAGCGACACCCAATGATTTTACCAAAAAACAGCAGCTTAACTGTTTTACTCATTAAACATGCACACACACAATTACTCCACGCTGGAACGCAAGCGACACTGAGCCACATCAGACGACGATTCTGGGTGATAAACAGCCGCGATGCAGTCAAAGGTATAATCAGGAATTGCCTGCCTTGTTTCCGACAGTCCTGTAAACCACAGACGCAGCTGATGGGCCAATTACCCGCTCCTAGATGCAATATTTCCGTACCATTTGGGCACACCGGTGTGGACTACGCAGGTCCATTTCATATCCGTACTACCAAGGGGAGAGGGCATCGTGCATATAAAGGATATGTAGTCGTACTGGTCTGTCTAGCAACAAAGGCCTGCCATCTAGAGCTTGTCAGTGACATGACAACCGAAGCATTTATCGCTGCGCTGAACCGATTCATTGCTACGAGGGGACTCTGCACCGACATGTATAGCGATAATGGTACCACCTTCATAGGCGCAAACACCCTTTTGGTCAGCGAACGAAAGGCTCTGCAAGCACAACTTAGAGCAGCTGCATCATACACATCGCGTCGCGAAATTAACTGACACTTTATACCACCTGCTGCTCCAAACTTTGGGGGGCTTTGGGAGGCGGCGGTGAAAAGCATGAAGGTGCATCTGAAGCGAGTAGTTGGGACCACTACATTAACATTTGAGGAGTTTTACACAGTCTTAAAACAAATCGAGGCCTGTTTGAATTCGCGGCCATTAACTGCCATAACCGACGATCCCAACGATCTCACGGCGTTGATTCCGGGCCACTTTTTAATCGGCAGAGCCTTAACCAGCAACCCAGAGGCGTGTTCGCTCAACAAAGTGAAATAGCCATCGGACAACTCGTGTTGATACGAGATGAACGGTTGCCACCTACGCAATGGCCCTTGGGTAGAATAGTGGATATCCATCCGGGGTCAGACGGCATCGCTGGAGTCGCTACTGTCAAAACAAAATCAACCACCCTTAAACGACCAATCACCAAACTCTTGATCTTACCTATTGCAAATAGTATAGCAGACGGTGGGCGGTCTGTGTTAACATGATTTCGTCCCAGTTTCGGACGAGGTGGGCGGAATGTTAAGTATTTGAAGTCACACGGCAACCCTATCAGCCCTTGGCATTCTTGCTTGTTTTCCTTTGTGCTACTATTTGCTACTTCTCAAACTGCACTTATGTACTTATGTATAAAACAATAACCTTAGCTGTATCCTATATGAACCTATGTATATACGCACATACATATATATGTATGTGGAAAATTATGTACTGGAGATTTGCAAATAAAATTATTATACGTAGAGGCGTGAATCAGAGAAGACGTTCCTTTTTCTTTACTCGTTAACACCTTCACAAAACATATTTTAGGGCTATAAAGTTGGGATAACAATTCCGATAATTGGGGCTCTCTTACAAAATTATTATGTTTTTGTAATAGGACTTATTTTTGAGTTTAACAAAATATCAATTTGGTATAACGCATAGTATAATGACACTAACATGTAATATGTACCAAGAAAACTTGTTATAAAAGCAATAAAGATTAAATTTGTATAGCGCTATGTATTATATGCACGTATATTATTTGCTTCTGGTTGTTCGAACGATATCGCTAGCAATAGTGATTCATATGTATAGATATATATATATATATATATATATATATATATATTGTATTTGAATGATATAGGAAAAGAGAGTTTCAATCTTCTAGCCAATTCGTGCATACAAATTTTTTTTCTAACAATTTATGATTGAGCTCCAAAAATGGATCGCTAAAATGTTTCACGTGATAAGGCCGGCTTATTATCCATAAAATTTATAGAGCTAACTTCAAACATTTTAAAGCGACAAAATATATTATTACGATGATATAAAAAAGAGGATGTATGCCCTTGGCTGTAAAGCTAACAATTCCAAGTATTCAATAATAAAATTTTACTAGAAAAATCGACCCTTGTTAAATGGACCAACCGGACTGTATAAAACCCTCTAAGCATTACTTATAATTTCCTTGACTACCCTGCAAAAAACGCTCTCGTCATTCCACGCCATTGGACTAGTCACTTTACAGTCATAGGTTATATTCATAGTCACGTTTGTATGGCCGTGGGTAAGTTTTATGACCAGAATTTTTTGTAGAGTAATTATATCTAAAGTTATACCTTGTTGGTACTTACATGGCCGACAGAGTACGTACCATGGGTCTCTGCCGGCGTGTTGTCGCTGGTGAAGTTGACTTTGCCGGTGAAGCCGACGCAGTTGTTGGTTGTGGTGCGCCGTCTTGGGCGCGCCATGTTGGTACTGTTGGTGGTTGTTGCGCTCTGGTCCGAGGTAATCGAATGAACCTGGTGGCGATAAAGCTTCGTGCTGGCCTTTACGATCTGGATGACTTGGCCATTTTGACGTTAGTTGTATTACGCGGCAGCGTACTGCTGACCCTGGAGGCGGAATTGGTGATCGGACGCTTTTCCGAAGGTGGTAGGGTACTTCGTAACGTAGAGAAAGGACTTTATCTTCGGATTGCAATGGTTCTCATCAACATTTAGCTCAGTGCCGTCCGAATCCGTATCGGAATCACTAACACTTTCCTCACTAAGTGTGGCTGTGAAACGCCGACCTACTTCACTAGATATTATATACGTTGCGCTTGTGTCAACACGACACCACCGTGATAAGGTTTATTCCCACTTGTTTGTTCTTCTAGTAGTTGGGCCTGCAATTCCTCGTTGCCGTCTTTTGGTTCTTCCACAATGCTCGTTGAATACGTGCACAGCTGGCTAGGGTGGGTGGCGATTCGTTAAATATAAGTGGGGATGTGCAGTTGACGTAGCAATAATGTTAATAAAGCAGTTAGCGCCTTGCTATTGAAGTTGTGTCAACCGATGTTACACGATCCCTTTTTTTTATATCGCCAGGCCGCCTCAATTTTAGCTGCAGCCAATCACACTTTTTTCCGGAAACTCATCGCAGTTTTCGCTAGTGATCGCCGGTCTGTTTTTTTTTCTTGTTTTCGATACTTTTGTATCGCAACTTCGCCCCATCACTAGGTGCGTTCGCGCCAACACGCTCCCAAGTGACCGTAACCGTAGACTATAACAGCAGACCGTAACAAACGTTGGGCGCCATCTGTTATGGTTTCGCATTTTCTACGGGAAGCAGTAAGGAAGGCGGTCGGCAGGCATGCTTAACCAACGAAACGATATCATTTCGTTACGATAATCAACGTTAATAAACGAAACGAAGTCATTTCGTTTCGTTTATTAACGTTAAGATCGTCAAATTAACGAAATGATTTCGTTTCGTTTTCTGCCATATCAAAACGAAATCAAATCGTTTATGTTGATTATTAATTTCAAACTATGCTGGCAAAGCTGATTGATGGCGGAGTCATTAAAGGTGAAAGCATTATCCAAGCTGATTGCAACTTTTCTCATGAATTTTGACAGTACGAACATTTCTCAGAGTATTTTTGACATTACCACCAACGAATTACACAAACAAATTACATAGAGTTTGTGTGTGTATGTGCGCTCGTTGTTGCCACCTTACGGCTTCACCATGGCTATAGCATTGCCAGCACAATTCAAACATAAAGTATCACGTTTCTGTTAACGTTTTTAACGCTAACGAAAGCTTTTCGTTTCGGTTAAAAACGAGATACAATTTATCTTGATAATTTCTTTATCGATAATATTTCGAAGTGTTTCAACGGAAACGGTGGAAATTTTTTGATAAACGATTAGCTTAACGTTAAGGTGCATCCCTGGCGGTCGGCATGATGTGGTGGTGCACAGTGGCTAGTCATTGTCGGCTGGGGCGGGTCCTTGCCATCCTTACTGTTCCTGCGACATAATCAGAAAAAAATGATATCATGCCTATCAAAACTAAAAGCTGTCAAATTTAAAATAAACTGACAGAAGTGTGTTCATATTTATTTAACGTATTTAGAATTTCGTGTTTCAAATTGTTTTTAAAAGCTTTTTATTTGTTGAATGGTAAGTACGAAAGTAAACAATGATCAATTTTATGTAATTAAATGGCAAAAAGTATCTAAAAATATAGAATTTTTATAAGGGAAACATGTTTCCCTGTGGACCACAAAGGAAATTTTTGGGTACTATTTTTGTTATTATTTTATGATGCGATTTACTCATTTATTCATGTTTTTCGAATTCACTACAGACAAAATGACTGGAAAAAGATGCAGTGAATTTCATCTGAAAGAAGGTGAGATTTTACAATTACTCATGGCTGACAATAGTGATGGAGAAAAAGGAACTAACTAGACGAAGAAGAAGTTGAAGAAGACAAATCGGATGGAAATCCTATCCATACCTCTGATGAAGAAGCTCCTGTTTTCAGATGGAGAAAGGACTCATATGCGCCGAATATCTTTCGAGAAAGTGACTATGAGTTTGGTCTCATAAATCTATTCTGTGATAAGCGTGAAAGTGTGACCCCATGAAATTTTTATGGAAGTTACAGAAGTTAATGAAAAACATATTGGTTCCAGAAAGTATTCGCTATGCGGAACAACATGGTAGAGTTTTCACCGTTGACGAGTTGGATGTGAAGGCATTTTTGGGTATGAACTTCGTGATGAGCTACCACGTATTACCCACTATAAGAAGCTGCTGGTCGACTGATGAAGATATGGGCGTTCCTTTTGTAGCCAATGTCATGCCACGAATAAGGTTTGAACACATACGTGAAAACTTATATTTCGGTAATCAGTCACAATTTAATGATAGAGCTTATAAAATAAGACCTGTAATGGAGTGGTCCATAGGGAAATATTTTTCCCATGAAATTACAAAAAAACCGTGAAATTAATTTAAAAGTCGAATTGTTTTTTATGTATTTTGCTTTCAACTAAATAAAACTGTCGTACAACATAATTTACTTTTAGTTTTCTTACGGTCTTGAAAGGGTAAAGACAGTTGGTAGCGTAATGCCATCTACTTTGATGTCTAATATGGTCGACATTTGCCGTGTCCATGTTGTAAATAAAGTCGTAGATGATTTGGTCGGTAACAATGTCTGGTTTCGCGAGGCGAAAAAACTGCCACTTTGTTGTCGCGAATTCTATTATGCTTTCAATATTGTGTCCACTCAGTCTGGCCTTTCTACTTCCACACGGTGTCATGTGAATGCTGGCTTGAACAAAAGCGAAGCCGTTGCCTGATTTTACATCACATTCAATGTTCGGCTATTTCACAGTTATTTAATATTTTAAAGTGTTGGTTATGAACATTTGCCGTCTTCCAGTGAGTTTTACAGCTCCGGCTCACGCTCAATTCTCACGGGAATGCTCTGGATCATTGAGATACTTGAGAAGCAGATGTCGTGATATTTTCGCACACGTGAAATGTGATAGGCAGATGTCGCCACTGTTTTTCATTTAACTCATACGGCGAAAGGCTAAGCAGCGAATTCTATTTTTGAAAAAGTAGGTTTATTAAAGGCAGCGTTGCCAAACTAAAGACAAGTAAATAACAAATTATCTGGCCCACAAATTGAACCAGACTTCTATCTGGATTTATCTGGCTCAAATCGTTGTTGTTGCATTTACGTGCAAACTTATTTATCAGGCTCAGGCTTTTGCTACCGGATGATGGCTATTGTAAATCTTAGCAATGGTTATGAATACAATTTTTTTCGCTTGAGTGTGAAAAATAATTTAAGAATTCCTTTGAACAAAGTAAGTTAATTAAAAGCAGTGTTGCCAAACTAAAGATAAGAAACTAACAAATTATCTGGCTCACAAATTGAACCAGACTTCTATCTGGATTTATCTGGCTCAAATCTTTGTTGTTGCATTTACATGCAAAATTTTTTATCTGGCTCAGGATCTTTGCGACGGGATGATGGCTATTATTTATTAAAGGGTCAATTAATGGTGGTTTATAATAATAAAACCATAACCAGATAAAACAGCTGATCGAAACTACCTTATGGAAATCAATGTAATCGATTACTGGTGCCATACCATAGCGCTAACGCCATAACCATACCATAGCCAACCAATTTGTTTTTGGTTTCTCGCCATATCCATAACCTAAAAATATTTGAGTTGGTAAATTTGTTACGGTCTGCTGTTATGGTCTACGGTTACGGTCCACTTGGGAGCGGTTTCGTGCGAACACAACTAGTGACTGGTGATGGGGCGAAAGTTGCGATACAAAAGTATTGAAAAACAAGAAAGAAAGACCGGCGATCACTAGCGAAAAAATGCCATGAGATTCCGGCCATGGAAAGTAGAAGAACGTGAAAATTTTTGAGAAACGAAAGAAAACTAAGTTAGCCATGTGTTTCCGGGCTTAAAACAAACAAAAAACTAAAGAGAAACATTAAATTATAAAGAGAAAAGCGGCATTCACCGAAAAAGGGACGAGAAGCGACACATAAAGGCGACAGCAGTGAAAAACCACCAATACGGAATGGTAAAAGTGCTCCTACTAATTGCACACTGCTTGCCGTTTAACTGAGCCCCACATGCTTATCAACCAACTACCCGGTCAGCATATTGACAAAAAAATTTTTGTGAATACTTTTTTTCGCCTTCTAATTGTGGCGAAGTTTTAGCTAGTACCGAACCGTTTGGAATCTTCCGTCTTTTGTTGCAATTTCCTGCCGACCAAAAAGGACATTTAAGAAACATTTAACGAATCTTGCTGATACAACAGCATCAACAGGTCCGAATTCAAATAACCATTTTTTTAATAGTACCAGCACAAGCGAAATTGCTGGAAGACTCTTAAACCAAGACCTCCGCCTCCAGGGCCAGCAGTACGCTGCAGCGTAATACAACGAACGCCAAATTAGCACCAAATCATCCAGGTCGTAAAAGTCAACACGAAGTTTTATTGCCACCAGGTTCACTCGATCACCTCGGACCAGAGCGCAACAACCACCAACAGTACCAACACAGCGCGCCCAAGACCGCGCACCACATCCACAAATTCACATCACCAGTAACCACGCCGACAGAGGCCCACGGTACGTACTCTGGCGGCCATGTAAGTATCAGCCATGTATAGACTTAAAAATGATTACCCTACAAAAAAAATTTGGTCATAAAACTTACCCACGCCATACAAATCTGACTATGAATATAACCTTATGACTGTAAAATGACTAGTCAAATGACGTGGAATGACGAGAGCGTTTTTTTGCAGGGTAGTTAAAGAAACTTCTAAGTAATACTTAGAGAGTTTTATACAGTCCGGTTGAACTATTTAACAAGGGTCGATTTTTTTTGTCAAATTGTATTATTGAATACTCGAAATTGTTAGCTATACAACAAGGGGCATACATTTTTTTCATTTTAATGATAATTTTTCTTGCTTTAAAATGACTGAAGTTAGATCGATAAGTTTTTAGTAAAAAAAAAAAAAAACGGTCTGTATCATTTGAAAAGTTTTAGCGTTCCATTTTTGGAGCTCAAACATAAATTTTTAGAAAATTTTTTGCGACAGCAGCCATTTGTCGATTATGCACGAATTGGCTAAAAGGATTTCAACTTTTTTTTATATCATACAAATACAATATATATATATATATACATATGAATCGCTATTGCTTGCAATGTTTTTCGAACGACAAGACGAAAATAATATACGTGCACGTAATACATATTGCTATCGCAATTTCATCTTTATTGCTTTTGTAACCAATGTTCTTAGTACATATTACATATTAGTATCATTATACTGTGCGCATTATACCAAATTGATATTTTGTTATACTCAAAATTGAGTTCTATTACAACCACATAATAATTTTGTAAGAGAGTCCCAATTATCGAAATTTGTATCCAAGCTTTATAGTCTTAAAATATGTTTTGTGAATGGATAAACAAAAATTCAACCAAATTCTTACTTTGTAGGTAGTACATTTACTATACATAAGTATATTTAATTACATAGTTTTCTCACACATAGCGTTTATAACGATTATCGAAAAAAAAGAAACATAAATAATTGTATAATCTGAAATATTACGAGCAAAAGTAAGAGAAAAGAAAAGAACCCCCAACAGAACGAGCTCAGCCAGACTTAAGTATTCATATTAGACTTCGTTTCGATTTCGGCCCAATAAAGTGTGAACTGTTGGATCATTTTTTTTTTCTCTCACTTCATACACTACACACACTTACATATACATTTTCATAGTGTAAATAGCTATTCGTAGTTCAACAATGCTGTAGCCCTGGTTAAGAAACCTGCACTATCTTATTTTTTTTTGTTGCATACATACGTTAATATGAATTGTCAATAAATTGTGTATTCTAAAATGGGAATGCTGACAGTCTTTCTGATTTAGAATGCACTAGGTAAATCAGGTAAGGGGCCACCGAAATTTTAGGTGCGTCGGTGGCCATGGATTTTGAGGGTGGGATATGCACCGGGCGTCGCAACAACATCAGCGGCGCCCCAAGTTATATTCGGCCCTTTTTGTTTTCCTTATTTTAATTTTCAGCGTTTTTTTTTTGCATTTCAGCGTTAGTAACCGGCCGTGTCCGGTTCGGTAATTTTTTTTGCGTTAGATTTATTTTTTTTTTGAATTTTAAATTTTGAATGTTTTAACGGTCTGTCCGTGACATCCGGTTCGCCGGATGTCGTTTTAATTTTGAATTATAAGCGTTTTGAGTCGTCTCTGCGCTTCTGTCA
The DNA here is from genome assembly GCF_040869045.1 of Eurosta solidaginis. NCBI lineage: Eukaryota > Metazoa > Arthropoda > Insecta > Diptera > Tephritidae > Eurosta > Eurosta solidaginis. The sequence goes on along the minus strand of NC_090319.1, from coordinate 97,712,469 downwards.
GTTTTTTTTTTTAATCTGACAGCTGAGTTTTTTGATGGGCATGATAAGAACTTTTCTCTGATTATGGCTCAGGAACAGTAAGGTTGGCAAGGACCCGCCCCAGCCGACAATGACTAGCCACTGTGAACCACCACATCATGCCGACCACCTTCATTACTGCTTCCATCAAAGATGCGATACCATAACAGATGGCGCCCAACTTGGCACCTGAGGGGCTGGTCGCGGGGGTCAGTCGGGTCAACCTGTGAAGTTGACCATCCCACCAGTCCGAGTGAGCAGCCACAGGAGCTGCCACCTACGTTGCGGTGGGATGGTTGGACAGATCAGGTTGTCCAGGCTGGTTGTTGTTGTTGTTGTAGCGATAAGGTTGCTCCCCGAAGGCTTTGGGGAGTGTTGTGATGGTCCTTTGCCGGATACAAATCCGGTACGCTCCGGTACTATAGCACCATTAAGGTGCTAGCCCGACCATTTCGGGAACGATTTATGTGGCCACATTAAACCTTCAGGCCATTCCCTCCCTCCCTACCCCCAAGTTCCATGAGGAGCTTGGGGTCGCCAGAGCCTCGTCTGTTAGTGAAACAGGATTCGCCGCGGCTATATATTGCGCTGGCAACCTAAAAGGTTGCGCTACACAGCCCTTTGAATCTGGTATTTTAGTCGCCTCTTACGACAGGCATACCTTCCGCGGGTATATTCTGATCCCCTAACCCGCTGGGGTTCCGGGCTGGTCATCGGGGGCAGTGGCTGACGGAGCCACGGACTTCACGTCAAGTTATTCGGATTTTTTTTTCACTCGGTGAGGCATTGCTAAACGCACTTAGTTTTTTTGTAATTGGGGATTTTAGTTTGCCGGAATGTTGTCCGTAGTTGGCTTGGAAATATTTTGTCCGCTAAATTGGGTTTTTTTTGTCTAATTTTTATAGTTTTTTTTAGTTCTCAGCCGAATTTGTGTCGTCAGGTATGACTGTGTGCGTGAATTGTAAAGACCCCAGCTCATCCCACGTCTCAGGTGGTAGCACCGAATACCACCTGGATTGTGACCGGTTGAGCTGGGATTCAAAGTGGCACTCCTTCCTGTCCCACCAGACTGGGGGGCGGCTCCGAAAACGCTCCACCCACGGAGGCAGGAGGGGTGTCCAGTGAGAATGGACGGGAGGCCTCAACACCCCCAACCAGTCCCAGGGGCGAGCCCCTGGAGACTGCCCCTGCGTTGCGGCTGGGCGTGTTGAGACCAACCCGTGTGTGCCTGGAACCGACCCTAGTGGCCCCAACCAGTCTCGGAGGGGGGCCTTAAGACCCCCTCGCATTGCGGTTGGGAGCACTAGGGACATGTATGAATGTATCTGTGTGTTTATTTTTTTATCCTGTAGCCCTACTGCCTTCTTATGATGGGATGTCAGCATTCCCATCACCACCTATATGGTATATTTTACTAACTACTTTTTTTCAGCTTTGAATTTCTTTGTCGAAACGATAGTCGAACAAAGGACAATAGTATTTGTTCGCGCGATTTTTTCCCCGCACACAATTTTTTTTCGCATATATATTTATACACATTTTTTTTAAAACAAATCATGGTCTAAAATATAAGGCGAAGGGGGAATTCTGATCTTTTTTTGACCCCTAACCGCGTTACGCGGCAAAAGTTTTTTTCTCTCCAAAACTACCACACAACTAGTTACATTTTTTTAAATTTTTTTTTCACCGGACTATGTCGCGCGAGCAGTCGTACGGCCAACCGGGCCGAAATACTCCGTTCGGGAGTGCGGGATGCTTTCGGGGGAGCCAGAACCGGGGCGGTAATGATAGGGGGGCTTTCTCCAAGGACAGGCGTCCCTTGGTGGTGCACACCCCAGTAGGTGGACCATATGGAGATCCCGCGGGGCCGAATATGGGCTCGGACCTGAATGACCCTCGCGATAAACTGGACAGACCTGGAAGCACCAGTAATCCAATTCGCCCCTATTAAACGCGCATGATATCTCGGGGCTACTGACCAATGTGTCGACCTACGCACCAGATGGAGCTGGTGCTTTACCACCAAATTATGGAATGGGAAATATAAGAGAAGCTGCAGGTGACCAGGCGAATACCCCAGGAATGCAGGACGAAGCTACTCGTGGAGGCTCGTGGGTGGACGTGCTACACCAGCTGTTCCAGGCTTCGCAGGAGGAAATGCGGAGAGAGATGGGGTCAATCAGAAACAATATGGACCAACTCAACGCCGCTCTCGAATCTGCGCAGCAATTAGCGAATCAGAACCGGAACCCGAATAGGATGGACCGTAACCCACTTCCAACAGTAATACCACCAATGTACCCTGCTCCGAGCAGCATAGCAGTGAAACCGCAGGAGTGGCAAATCCCGTTCGACGGCACTGGGAGCGTAGCAGATTTCCTTTTTAAGCTGAACGCCTTGTGTGAGCGCACAAAATGCACGGATGAAAAATAATGGCTAGTTTCTACCAGTTTCTTTCCGGGCGGGCCGAAGAATGGTACTGGCTGTTCACGAAACAAAACCCAAATGCGACATATGCCTTTTTGTGCTATTCATTGAAAAGAGAGTTTGGCACTTTGAAAACGGGCCACGAGATCATGATGGAGATCTCCATGCGTGAGCAGAAAGCAAGCGAGTGCTATGACGTGTTCCACACAGACATTATTTCCTTGAACGCGCGCTTAAGAGAACCCATGTCGGAGGTTCTACTGATTGACATAATAAAAAGAAAAGTCAACAGTAGCCTTAAGCTGATGCTTTTCAACGCAAATGTAAGGACGCTTCATGATCTACGCGATGTAGCACGCAGAGGTGAACAAGTGCTGAAAGAAAGCAAGCTGTTGGGAGCCACTTACCCAGGACGGCATGTAAACGAAGCACGCGTGACAACCCCGGACATGAGGATGGAAGGCGAGGACGGCGAATTGGATCCGCAGATAGAGGCGCTGGAATATCGACGCAACAGGAGACCGGACTATTCGGGAATCCAATGCTGGAATTGCCAGGCAATGGGCCACTCATATATATACTGCGAGGAACCCATTAGGAATCCTTTTTGCTTCAAATGCGGCCATAGAGGAGTATTAACTCCAAAATACCCTACGGACCATCGCAGGCAGGGAAACCAGTACCCGAGCGAGAAGGCGGGGGAACCTCGTTCGGCTTCAAAGCTCCCACACCAGCCGGCGCTCGGGATGTCGTCCCGTGCACCGAACCAGAGGGTGAATCTCTGCATGGACGTGGTGAGCTTCCGAAGTGCAGTAGTGCCCTGGCAGAAGAACCCTCAAACGTGATAATAACTTACCCTGACAGTACGGACAATTCGAATAGTTCTGAATCCGAGAGTCAAACGTCCTCATCCGCGATGGGTGGACCGACCAGAATACTGCAACGCCAGCATAGGGATGTTGCTTGCCAGACGCATTTTTCACCAAGTCTAGAAGAAAAGGAACCTAGGTGGAGCGAATAAGACATACCATTTTTGAACAATACCCGGTATCGGACAATATTTTGAAGTGCAGGAAGAGATACCACAGGAGAGTACAGGAGCGTAGAGTATTGCAAGCCACCACGTTAACGCTTACAGAGGATGAAAGGCCCCTCGTATAGGCTAAGATTAAGGATAGTTTTCTTGTAGGGCTGTTGGACTCGGGAGCCAACGTCTCCATCTTAGGAAAAAATGGATTAGAATTCCTAGAGGATAATGGCTTCGATTATCAGCCCTTACATGCGTTCGTATATACCGCGGGCGGCAACAAGCAAAAAATTTTAGGCTCAGTATCTCTACCGGTTACCTTTAAAAATATCACAAAGGTTATTCGTTTTTACCTTGTCCCTTCCCTTCTCCAAGAAGCCTACTTCGGGGTAGATTTTTGGAGAGCATTTGCGTTAGCTCCCGAAATATTCCCAAGCGTAGAGTGCATAGAGATTAGACCGGAAAAGGAAGAAGAACTTAACCTCCATGAATTGTCACCAGACCGGAAATTAGAATTACGAAAGGTCATCGAGACGTTTCCTTCGTACGAGAAGTTAGGCCTAGGGCAAACTAAATTAGTAGAGCATCACATTGACACCGGTGATGCCGTTCCCATAAAAAGCAAACATTTCCCTCTTTCGCCACCGAGGCAAGCCGAAGCTTTCAGCGAACTAGACAGGTTACTCGAATTAGGAGTTATAGAAGAATCAAACTCTCCGTGGTGTAGTCCTGTGGTACTGGTTCGGAAACCAGGCAAAGTTAGGCTGTGCATAGATTCCAGGAAGGTCAACGCGGTGACTAAGAAGGACTCATACCCCCTGCCTCATATCAACGGCTTATTGAGCAGAATGAAAGATACGCATTTTATTAGTGGCATTGATCTGAAGGACGCGTTCTTCCAGATCAAATTGACAGAGTCCTCCAAGGACTTTGTACCACTTCAAGGTAATGCCATTTGGTCTGTGCAATGGACCGCAGACTATGAGTAGGCTGATGGCACCTGAAATTGCTCACGGAAGTGGCCAAATGTTTGAGAGACGCAGGGCTGACAATAAACGTGAAGAAAAGTAAATTTTGTCAGAAGGAAATACGCTACTTAGGGTACTTGATTGGCAACGGGTGTTTGAAAGTGGATCCGGGAAAAAAGAAGCAATGCAAAACTTCCCGATCCTTAAATCCCCTCGGCAAGTGCGTAGGTTTGTGGGCATGGCGAATTGGTACAGGGCGTTTATTACCAATTTTGCTGACTTGGCAGGTCCCTTGACGGACTGTCTCCGTAAGTCATCAGGCCCGTTCAAGCTTACCCCTGAAGCTATAGAGGCCTTCGAAAAACTAAAAGTAGCCTTGAGTTCCGCTCCTGTCTTGGCCCAACCTGATTTTTCCCGAGAATTCGTAATCCAATGCGACGCGTCTAAAATAGGTGTTGGCGGAGTGTTGTTCCAGGTCGTTGACGAGGGCGCTGAGCATCCAATCGCGTTTGTGTCGAAAAAGCTGAATAATGCCCAACGCAATTACACGGTAACCGAGCTGGAATGTCTCGCCGCAATAATCAGCGTGAAGCGTTTCCGACCCTATGTTGAGGGATTACCGTTTCGTATTATCACGGACCACTCCAGTCTCAAGTGGTTAATGACACAAAAGGACTTGAGCGGGAGGTTGGCGAGGTGGTCGCTCTTACTGCAAAGATACGACTTTAAAATGTATGGTTGCCGAAATGGTTGACTGAGGAAGCAGTGAGACTAGCACATGACGCTAACCGGAGTTACCATGGCGGGTGGCAGAAAACCTTAGAACGTGTTAGGCAGAAGTACTTCTGGCCGCAGCAGGCTAAGGACGTCAGGGACAACGTCCAGCGTTGTGATACCTGTAAATCGGTAAAACCTACTAACCAACAGTCGAGACCACCTATAGGGAGTACCTTTGAATCCGAAAGGCCATTTCAGCGGTTATATTGCGACTTTCTAGGGCCGTATCCGAGATCTAAGCGGCGCAATCAATTTCTTTTTATAGTACTAGATCATCTTTCGAAATACGTTTGGCTAAAGCCCATGCAGAGATCCACCACTGTTAACGTTATAAATTACTTCGCTTCAGAAATTTTTCCGGTTGTAGGGGTCCCTGAATTTGTTCACAGTGACAATGGTAAGCAGTTTATCTCGAAGGAAATGAACCAATTTTTTGCGAATTACGGGGTGACGCACGTTAGGACGGGGTTATATTCTCCCCAAGCAAACGCATCCGAGCGCGTTAATAGAGAAATTGTTTCGAAGATTAGGATTTTCCTGAAAGATAAATCTGACCATACCGATTGGGATAAGCATATACCCGAGATTTTATCAGTTTTGAGAAGTGATTTTCATACGGTGATTCAGTGCTCTCCATACTTTGCATTATATGGCCAAAATATGGTCCAACATGCCTCAACGTACAAAATTTTAGAGAAACTCGGCAGCCTTCAGGAAGACCAAGTTACGATAGTAAGCAGAGCTGACAAGTTGACCAGTATTCGTAAGCAGATCCGTAGAAATTTAGATCCGGCCATGGATAGGGGAGTAACCACCTATAACAAGCGCTCTAGGCAAGTCAACTACAAGGAAGGTCAGGAAGTTTTTCGGAAAAACTTTGCCTTAAGTAACTTCAAACAGGGCATTAACGCCAAATTCCTGCCAAAATACCTGAAGTGTCGCGTGCTCCGAAAAATAGGCAATGCACTGTATGATCTCGAAGACCTAAACGGGAAATTGATAGGTCGCTTCCACGCTTCGGATATTCGTCCTCAATGAACCAACAAGAACGGTTTTATGCCAAAATACAATTTGATTTTTTTTATATGCCTACCAATTCGACCTTTCTTTTGTCTGGGCGTTGTGACGGTCGGGGACATCTCGCCCAGTATTCTCCCCGAGCACTGACCTCATATGATGTTCACACACGTACTCACCGAGGACCGTGAACACGCTGGCGGTCCACGCTTAGGTCGGACTAGCCTTTCGGAGTTTGGACGAGTTCTCCATATCAAAATGTCTACACTTTTTTTGTTTTGCCTTCCTGTGGGGCGATAACCACTAGAACTCATCTTTCGGAATTTTGACGAGTTCTCCATAACAAATGTCTAATTGCCGCAAAGCCCTTTTAAACTAGAAAACAGAATTAATTCCCAACTTGACTTAACTTTTTTTTTGATGGACCTATGTCGCCCGGCTAGCTTCGTAGTAGGACTTTGAGACTCTTATCTCAGGGGTGAGTTGTGCCCCACGTTGCTTGTCGTCGGAGGTCCCTGTAAGTGGCTTCCCACAGATGATCCGGTTTCCTGTTCGCTTCATCGTCAGGTCTTCAAAGCGAAGCAGGTTTGTTACGGTCTGCTGTTATGGTCTACGGTTACGGTCCACTTGGGAGCGTTTTACAACGAACGCCAAATTAGCACCAAATCATCCAGGTCGTAAAAGTCAACACGAAGTTTTATTGCCACCAGGTTCACTCGATCACCTCGGACCAGAGCGCAACAACCACCAACAGTACCAACACAGCGCGCCCAAGACCGCGTACCACAACCAACAACAGCGTCAACTTCACCAGCAAAATCCACATCACCAGTAACCACGCCTACAGAGGCCCACGGTACGTACTCTGGCGGCCATGTAAGTATCAGCCATGTATAGACTTAAAAATAATTACCCTACAAAAAAAATTTGGTCATAAAACTTACCCACGCCCATGCAAATGTGACTATGAATATAACCTATGACTCTAAAATGACTAGTCAAATGACGTGGAATGACGAGAGCGTTTTTTTGCAGGGTAGTTAAAGAAACTTCTAAGTAATACTTAGAGAGTTTTATACAGTCCGGTTGAACTATTTAACAAGGGTCGATTTTTTTTGTCAAATTGTATTATTGAATACTCAAAATTGTTAGCTATACAACAAGGGGCATACATTTTTTTTCATTTGATAATTTTTCTTGCTTTAAAATGACTGAAGTTAGCTCGATAAGTTTTTAGTCAAAAAAAAAAAAAAAACGGTCTGTATCATTTGAAAAGTTTTAGCGTTCCATTTTTGGAGCTCAAACATAAATTTTTAGAAAATTTTTTGCGACAGTAGCCATTCGTCGATTATGCACGAATTGGCTAAAAGGATTTCAACTTTTTTTCTTATATCATACAAATACAATATATATATATATTGTATTGACTTTCGTTGTGTGCGGACGTGTTTTCGCAGTGTCGTGGGGTGCGCACTTTGTTAATACGTTTTATTTCAACACTATAGCCAATACGTTCCTTTCTATACATACATAAATATGTTTTGTCCAACTTGCAAAGACAAAGTCGATAGAGTGGATGTGAACAAAGTCGCGTGTGCGGATTGTGGAAGTTTTTATCATGCCTCTTGCGCCAAAATTACTGCTGATGATTTGGACTATATGAAGTGCAACAACATTAAGCATCGATGCGAATCATGCTCTATTTTGCGCAGAAAGTCCATACATCAACAGTCATTGCCAGCTTCTATATCTGCTGCTGCCATGGATGTATCAGCTCCGACCGCAACGAAGACTGCCTCACAAACATCAAACAAACTAATGTCATCGGCGCCTTCTAAACAAAAGCAGAACATGCAAAACGTACAAAAACAACAAACGCAAAAGACATTTGGAAATAACAGCGCAAATATTCCCAAAACAAATAGGAACAATAACAACACCAACGCAAGTGGTTCCCACCTCCCTCAGCAAGTGCAAGTGCATAATAATAATCACCCCTATTCTGCATTTCGATAACGTTCCCGTTCTACGCTCCGCTTTAATCGAAGTTTGGTATTCTGCATTACGACGGAATCGTAAAGAGAAGAGGAAGAGCAAATGATTTTTCGAAATCAGCTGTTGGTATGGAATGTGTGAACATTGGAACAAAATAAATTAAAGAAAATTTGTAAAAAACACTGAAAAACGTTTATATTTTATTATCCACGCCATTTTGTACAAAAAAAAGCAATAGAATATATTGCCGCAGTGTTATATTTTTTGAGTGAAGTGATTTCATAATTGTAAGTGTGTGTTTGTCGTTCTTTTGACCAATTCCCTGCCGCGGCCACCGAGTTTTGTTAAAACGAATTCCTGCACGAATATAGTTGACATTTTCTGAATTTTAAGGATGCTAATTTCATTGCACTGGCCTAAAGTACTTTATAAAGGTTTATTTATTCTTTCCGCAAGGATTGTTTACGTTTTCGCTTCACCTTCCCCTAGGCCGGCAGTTTGCTTTGGCATATAACTCGACCCAACGAACAGACACAAATTATAGCTGTCTATTATAATGGAATCAATAGCCGCGGCATTATTTATGGAGTTGGAAAGCAACGCATACGAAAATTGCCAGGCGAGAATGGAAAGGCAAATATTGCGAGATTTGTGTAATCCATTTGAGATGAGTGATGAATTGTAAGAAATTGAACTTAAAAGTGGTAAAGTTTAGACTTATTTTCTTATTTAGGATGCTTTCAAGTATGTGTTAGATACTTTTGCGGGGCAGACACGTCCAAGGACTTCGGCATCGACATGTTGTTTTTGACCTGGAAACATATAAAAAACAATCATCATCAAGCTTTTTACGTTTCTTAACAAGTTTTACTTACATTTTTGTTAAAATTCTATTATAAATTAATAAAAAAATAAAAAGCAAATATTTTTCCGCCAACTAATTTGCAACTTAGAAAAACGGAACTACGATCGAAATGCAGAATACAAAAAATCGAACGATTCGAAGTTGGATCGAAAGAGATTGGAACACAGAATACCAAAATTGCCAAATCGAAAAAATTCCAATCCAAGTCGAAATGCAGAATAGGGCTGAATGATACAGGCACGAAAGAAATAACTTTGCAGTTGTTGTATGACGAGATCATTAGTTTAAAGGAACAAAATACTGATTTTCTCAACATTCACCCCTATTCTGCATTTCGATTACGTTCCCGTTCTACGCTCCGCTTTAATCGAAGTTTGGTATTCTGCATTACGACGGAATCGTAAGAGAAGAGGAAGAGCAAATGATTTTTCGAAATCAGCTGTTGGTACGGAATGTGTGAACATTGGAACAAAATAAATTAAAGAAAATTTGTAAAAACAATGAATAACGTTTATATTTTATTATCCATGCCATTTTGTACAAAAAAAAGCAATAGAATATATTGCCGCAGTGTTATATTTTTTTGAGTGAAGTGTTTTCATAATTGTGTGTTTTTGTCGTTCTTTTGGCCAATTCCCTGCCGTGCCCACCAAGTTTTGTTAAAACGGATTCCTGCACGAATAAAGTTGACATTTTCTGAATTTTAAGGATGCAAATTTCATTGCACTGGCCTAAAATACTTTATAAAGGTTTATTTTTTCTTTCCGCAAGGATTGTTTACGTTTTCGCTTCACCTTCCTCTACGCCGGCAGCTTGCTTTGGCATATAACTCGACCCAACGAACAGACACAAATTATAGCTGTCTATTATAAGGGAATCAATAGCCGCGGCATTATTTATGGAGTTGGAAAGCAACGCACACGAAAATTGCCAGGCGAGAATGGAAAGGCAAATATTGCGAGATTTGTGTAATCCATTTGAGATGAGTGACGAATTGTAAGAAATTTAACTTAAAAGTGGTAAAGTTTAATGACTTATTTTCTTATTTAGGTTCAAAAAAAAACTTTCGACTTAACAAGGATGCTTTCAAGTATGTGTTAGATACTTTTGCGTGGCAAATACGTCCAAGGACTTCGACATCGACATGTTGTTTTTGACCTGGAAACATATAAAAAACAATCATCATGAAGCCTTCTACGTTTCTTAACAAGTTTTACTTACATTTTTGTTAAAATTCTGTTATAAATAATAACAAAATAAAAAGAAAACATTTTTCCGCCAACTAATTTACAACATAGAAAAACGGAACTACGATCGAAATGCAAAATACGCAAAATCGAACGATTCGAAGTTGGATCGAAAGAGATTGGAACAAAGAATACCAAAATTGCCAAATCGAAAAAATTCCAATCCAAGTCGAAATGCAGAATAGGGCTGATTGTAAAGGAGCTCAAAGAGGAAAACTCAAAATTGTGTGCTAAAGTATGCAAGCTTGAAAGTGCATTGAACTGGAGAGAGCAACAACTGCTGAGCAGCGCTGTCGACATTGTTGGTGTGCCGCAGCTAGCAAGTGAGAATGCCAGTGAATGCATAAAAAATATTTTAAGCTCTGCTTTGGGTATAACCGTGACGACAGAAAATTTAAGCAGATGTTATATTAAAAAACTACAGAAGAGAAATGAATCTTCTCATTTGGGTAATGTGCTGCGTGTTCACTTTGCTTCTATTGAGATGAAGAGAAAGTGATGTCTTGTAAACAAAAGGCAAAGGGAAAATTAACCACTGAGCTTTTTGGTGATGTAAACAAACACAATATTTACATAAATGACAGTCTCACTAATTTCAATAGAGCGTTGTTTACAGCGGCAAAAAAAAAAAAAACAAAAAAAGCAAAAAGTTATAAATTCTGTGGTTGAAAAATGGAAAAATCATGATAAAAAAGGCTAATAATGGCGAGGCTGTTGCTTTAAGAACTTTTGACGATTTGTCAAAAATAACTTAGATTCATATAATTATTTATCATCAAAATTAATGGTATTTTTAAATTTCCTATATAATGACAGTGATGCCATAAACACGCCTGTTAATGATTTAAATTTATTGAGTAGTAATAGTGACTCTTTTGTTGTTGTTCACCAAAATATACGCAGTCTTCGGCAAAATTTTGATCTTTTGGTCGGTCATTTTGAGTTGTTTAAAAACAAACCCGATTTAATTTTTGTTTCTGAAATATGGATATACTCTCATGAAATACGAGACTTTACGATACCTGGCTATACTTTTTTTGCTAACACTAATGACCAATATTCTGCAGGTGGTGTTGGAGTTTTTGTTCGAAATATTTACGAGTGTGAATATGTCGAGTATAACATTACAAGCGCAGATATATTAAAGATCTCCTTAATCATATCTGACAAAGTTTTTAATTTCATGTGTGTCTATAGATTACATTCGGTTTCTGCACAGACATTTTTGGAAGAGTTTTCAACACTTCTTTGTAGCGAGAATTCAGGCAATTTCATTATTTTAGGTGACTTTAATTTGGATATCCTCAGACTGAGTGATACAACTGATAACTACCCTGCAAAAATCGTGTGACCAAAAACGCACACAAACACACGAATTTTTGACAGGGGTGACGATTTGGAATGAAAAATTCTCCAAATGAAATAGCATGTTGACAAATTTAGCTTTCCCACAATGTATCGTGCTCTCTCGCACCTATTATTTTTATAGGGATAGCAAAATACGTCATTTGTGCGTGCAAAAAAATCCGCCATTTCTAATTCAGCAGAGACAGCAAAACATTTGGTGGTCGAAAATTTTTTCAATTTTGAGAGTTTTAAATGGAATATCTCCGGAAAGATTTAAAATTAAGAGGGAGTTCTCCAGATCACATATATATATATTTTAAAGTGCGCAAACTTATAATTTAAAAGTTATTTGGTGTTAAAGTTTGCAAATTTCTATTAAAATTTTATATGTGAATACGTATATTATGTGGCAGCACAGCTTTGTAATGTCATCAATAAAATATATGTATATATATATATATATATATGTGCATGTAGCTACAAAAGCGCGATTGATTTAATAAAAACATTTATAACAAGTGAAAACAATGCAAAAATGAAATGTGAAATATACAAAAATGCAATTTAAGTTTATCGTTGCCAATTTATATAGATATTTATGTGGATTAAGGTTTTGAAAGATGTGTAAATTGTAATTTAAAGTGCTATAGAAATTTGCTAAATTTGCAAACTTTAACAACAAATAACTTTTAAATTATAAGTTTGCACACTTTAAAATATATATATTTGTGATCGGGAGAACTCCCTCTTTCATTTGGTACCAAGTTTTACCCCGAACTCGGGGGTGCTATTCTAAAATTTTCCCAAAGTCTTTAATATACAATGATTTTTGCTGTTTATTTCGACAAAAATTTTTGATTTGATTTTTGTGCTCATCGAAAGAATTCACAATTATATAGCACCATGCCGCGAATAATGATAAAAGGTGGTGTGTGGAGAAACACTGAGGTAAGCATTTGACGCGACTGGTTACTCTTGGCCGTTTATTAACTAAATTGATAACTTTCAGGATGAAATCCTCAAAGTAGCTGTAATGAAATATGGCAAAAACCAGTTGTTGTTGATGTTGTTGTTGTTGTAGCGATACGGTTGCTCCCCGAAGGTTTAGGGAGTGATCGATGTGATGGTCCTTTGCCGTTTACAGATCAGGTACGCTCCGGTAACACAGCATCATTAAGGTGCTGGCCCGACCATCTCGGGAACGATTTATATGGCCACATTAAACCTTCAGGCCAATCCGGTATTTTAGTCGCCTCTTACGACAGGCATACCTACCGCGGGTATATTCTAACCCCCTGACCCGCTGGGGTGGCAAAAACCAGTGGTCACGTATTGTATCACTGCTGCATCGCAAATCTGCCAAGCAATGTAAGGCACGCTGTTACGAATGGCTTGATCCTAGCTTAAAGAAGACAGAATGGTCACGCGAGGAGGATGAAAAGTTTTTGCATTTTGCCTAATTAATGCCAACACAATGGCGTACAATTGCGCCGATTATTTCAGAGGGTTAACTGGCACCAATTGTTCACACCAAATTGTTAGGTACAGGATTCGCCACGGGTAGGTGAGGTTGGCAATCCCAACCTCTTGAATCATTTTGGTCGGCAGGTATGCCGCGGATATATTCTTGGCACTTGTTATTGATGGCTTTTATGATGCCACCAATACAACCTGGACAGACGCCAATGCTCAGTCAACCACCCAAGCCGTGTCAACCCCCAATACCCGGACACGTCCGGACGTCCTGGTTATAATGTATGCTAATACAACTAATAATTTACAAATTTGCTGATGATTATTTTTGTGTTATTTTCTTTAGCAACCACCTGAACCTGTTACTGGTAAATATCAACAGCCGCAACAGTATGATCAAGCCCAACGCCGTTCAGATCCCGATCAGATGCCAAATCCGATAAGCGTTATCATTGAAAATCAAAATAGCGCTGGTGGTGCTTTTATTACTAATGCTCAGGGTTTATTACCACCATTGGTGACCACAAAATATGTGGTAGAAGATCAGGGTAACTCATCGCCACGTTACGTTAGGTATCGATAATCGAAATTAATGTTTTGTTTGGCAATTACATTGATATTTCTTCTTTGCAGGTCGTCTTTGTATTGCATACATGCAACAGCTGATTTATTAAAAACAACAGCTTTGTCCATTACACTTACCGCCTCACCAATGGCACGAACGGTTGAGGGTGAATATGAGCCACCCATTGTAAATTTTGGTGAATTGGGTGCAATTAGATCTAATCGTTGCAAGGCTCAATAGCAACTAATGTGTAAAGTAACAAGAGATGGTAAAAAAAATCTTTCACTTCTACTTGTGTTGATTGATCCATATTTTTTCTCAACAGTGCCAACTGCATATTTCCAACAGTTGGGCCATACCGGACAGCCTGTTGATAAATATGAACGTCCTGAACTTGTATTGGGTACATGAGTATTTGTGTAAAAAATGCTTGGGTACCGATAGCTCTCATGGTAAACCTTAACTCATATCCACATCAATGCCTCGCATTCAATTGGGTTCACGTAGTATGGACAAGCATATTGTTGATTCCAGTGGTAAGGCCACAATTTCAAATGATGGGGCAACCATTATGAAACTATTGGATATTGTGAATCCAGCCGTAAAACTCTAGTAGACATCGCCAAATTTCAAAATGCTGAGGTAAGTTTTTTGTTATATTAGAATGTGTAGAATAAAAATGTTTCTCTTATCAGGTCGGCGATGGCACCACTTCAGTAGTACTTTAAGCAGGTGAAATCTTAAAACAAGTTAAACCATATGTTGAGGAAGGCGTGCATGCACGTATCATCATTAAAGCTATACGTAAAGCATTATAATTATGCATGACCAAAATATGACATGGCTGTACATGTGGAAGCGTCAATCAAAGGAACAGCAAAGAGCTTTATTGGGAAAATGCTCTGCCACAGCAATTTCCTCCAATGTCCAACAGTATCAGAAAATTGTTAATGCTGAATGGCGTCTCCTGTACAATAAAATAGGTAAGTAAGGCGCCAATGTTGTGTTTTCTAAACTACCAATTGGTGATGTTGGTACACAGTATTTTGCAGATCGTGAAATGTTCTGTTAGTGTACCAGAAGAAGATTTGAAACGTACAATGAAAGCTTGTGGTGGAGCTGTTATGACTACAGCTAATGATATTAATTCAAGTGTTTTGGGTCAATGTGATTACTTTGAAGAACGTCAAGTTGGTGGTGAACATTTCAACATTTTCCAAGGTTTGATAGTGGGTTTGACATTAACTTCATTTTTATAGTTTATAATTATTTAAAGGTTGCGTTAATGCTAGAACATATACATTGATTTTACGTCGCGGTGCCGAACAATTTTTGAAAGAAACTGAGCTTCGTTACATGATGCTATAATGATTGTGCGGCGTACAATTAAACATGATTCTGTTGTTGCTGGTAAGTCAAAATACAAATTGAAAATAATTTCTAATCTTAAATTGATAAGTAAAATAATGAAAAGATTGTGTCCAACTCCGGAAGAAAAAACTATAAAATTTGTGTCAGTGAAATGATAATTATTGCTTTTGGTTGTTATTTTGAGGCATCGTCATCGAGTTCCTTCTGATCGTATATGCCGGTTCTTTTGCATTCTTTTACATGCATAAAGTGCCGTTTAAGTCTTCCTCACCCTCTCCTCCACGTTGAGCTTCCATGACAGCTTACTGTCTAGGATCATTCCTAGATATTTTGTGCAAGGTTTCCCCGTAGGGTCGCCCCTCCTAACTTAGGCCTGGTCCAATTAGGGACCTTGTACCTCTTTGAAAACAAGACCATATGCAACGTCATCTGCGTAAACCGTAAGTTTTTCTGGTCCCTCGTAGAATCCCTAAGCAGTTGGTTAATGACCAGCGTCCACAGCAGAGGTGATAGCACCCGGAGTGCCCCTGTCCACTAATTTCGTGGCCGCGTACAATCCCCATTGCGATGTAATCTTACTGCAGTTTAACATGCAGTCGATCCATCTGGGTAAGGCTGGATGTACTTTAACGTAATTAAGACCATCAATAATCGCCCATTTAGAAAGCCCCGGCAATGCTTCTAGAGCATATTCCTTATATTCCAGGGCCTTTTCTATGCTTATTACCACCCTATGCAACGCGGTGTCTACTGACTTGCCTTTGGTGTACGCCTGTTGTGTTGTGGAGAGCAGCTTTTCATCCACGTTGGACTTTATGTACACATCTATCAGCCTCTCAAAGGTTTTGAGCAGAAATTATGGGTCTATAATCTTTGGGATACACGAGACCGATCTTCCCCGCCTTTGGTAGGAAAGCTACACGAGCAGTTCTCCAAGAGTGCGGTACATGATTCAGTTTATGCACCCATCGAATATTATTTTAAGCCATCCCACGACCGCCCTACTTGAAACTTGTAGCATGGCCGGACATGTACCATCTGAGCCCGGCGATTTCACCACCACTACGAGGTCCTCAGTAGTGTAATTAGGCAGCATATATGAATGCAGCTGTTTCCTTACCATTACTACAGCTCGCACCCGTCCTTCCGTTTGCGCATAGTAAACGCCAAATCCGCGCGCGCTAAGTCCAGAACCCTTTCCTCCCGATGGAAGCCACGGCTCCTGGATCAGCGCGTTAGGAGGAGGGGTTCGCTCGACGCCACTTTACTGTGTTGGAGGTTTATCTGTATGACTCGCAGTACCAATGGGCTGCTTGTCCCCCTCCAGCACCTTCATCGTGACGTCGTCGTCCTCCTCTAGCCCTTTTGGTTTAGAGTGTTCGAAGCCCCCTTCAGTCTCTTGTACCTGTTGTGCCGGGTGTTCCTCTGTGCGACTCAGCACCATCTGGCTGTTGGTCCCCTTCTAACACATTCGGGGTGACGTGGGCTACCTCCACCTGTCTTTTTTCCCTTAGGCTTTTGAGGTCCTTTTCTACGTCCACCGTGTTAGGACTTTAATACCCGCGACTTCTTTTCCTGAGTCGCATATACATTTTGCCTGTACCTAAGGACATTTTTCCAAGCTGCGCGTACAATATATCCTCCGCCTGCTTGTTTATTTGGAAGATGTATAACTAACCTTCGTCCGTAGGCCGAGATACAGTAAGGACCTTCGAATCCTGTGTCGGTATGTTCGGATTCTGATTTTGCAAAAGTCGCAGTGTATCCTCCGACTTCATCACGCATGGTATCCATACCTTAACTTTTGTTACCTTGGGGATTTGCGCTTTATCCACCATCTCAAAACGAGCGTTCGTGCCCTGCCTTTGGAGGTTTGGAACCACTTCCTCCAGCCATCGCAAGCTCGCGATGTTGTCGCACGCTATCATCTTCATACCATTATACCATCCCCCGAATCAAAGGTTGGAAGGAGCTTACTTGGTTATTCCCGCATCATCTTAACTTACTTACTTACTTACTTAATTGGCGCCTAACCGTCTAAACGGTTATGGCCGTCCAACAAGGCGCGCCAGTCGCTCCTTCGCTCCGCCAACCGGCGCCAATTGGTCACACCAAGGGAGTTTAAATCGTTTTCCACCTGGTCCTTCCAACGGAGTGGGGGCCGCCCTCTACCTCTGCTTCCATAGGCGGGTTCCGATAGAAACACTTTCTTGGCCGGAGCATCATCTTTCATTCGCATAACATGGCCAGCGCAGCCGCTGCGTTTTAATTCGCTGGACTATGTTGATGTCTGCGTATAGCTCGTACAGCTCTTCTTCGGTACTCGCCATCGCCAACGCGTAGAGGTCCATAAATCTTTCGAAGAACTTTTCTCTCGAACACTCCCAAAGCCGCTTCATCTGCTGTTGTCATGGTCCATGCTTCTGCCCCATATAGCAGGACGGGTACGATAAGTGACTTGTAGAGTATGATTTTCGTTCGCCGAGAGAGGAATTTACTTTTCAATTGCCTACCTAGTCCAAAGTAGCATTTATTGGCAAGATTGATTCTTCGCTGGATTTCAGTGCTTATGTTGCTAGTGTTGATGCTGGTTCCCAAATAAACGAAGTCTTTTACTATTTCGAAATTATGGCTGCCAACAGTAGCGTGGTTGCCAAGGCGCATATGCGCTGACTCTTTGCTCGATGACAGCAGGTACTTCGTTTTGTCCTCATTCACCATCAAACCCATCTTTACCGCTTCTTTTTCCAGCTTGGAGTAAGCAGAACTAACAGCGCGGGTGTTTAGGCCGATGATATCAATGTCATCAGCATATGCCAGTAATTGCACGCTTTTATAGTATATTGTTCCAGTGCGGTTAAGTTCTGCAGCTAGTATAATTTTCTCCAGCATCAAATTAAAGAAATCGCACGATAGGGGGTCACCCTGTCTGAAACCTCGTTTAGTTTCGAACGGCTCGGAGAGGTCCTTCCCAATTCTGACTGAGCTGATGGTGTTGCTCAACGTCATTTTGCACAGCCGTATAAGTTTTGCGGGGAAACCAAATTCAGACATAGCGGCATATAGGCAGCTCCTTTTCGTGCTGTCGAAGGCGGCTTTAAAGTCGACGAAGAGGTGATGTGTGTCGATTCTCTTTTCACGGGTTTTTTCCAAGATTTGGCGCATTGTGAAAATCTGGTCGATGGTAGATTTACCAGGTCTGAAGCCGCACTGATAAGGTCCAATCAGCCGGTTCACGGTGGGCTTCAATCTTTCGCACAATACACTTGAAAGGACCTTATATGCGATATTAAGAAGGCTGATTCCACGATAGTTGGTGCATTTTGCAGTATCCCCCTTCTTGTGGACTGGGCAAAGAACACTTAGATTCCAACCGCTCGAGGTCAAAGGTCATTGCCTTAATAGCACCGCAGAAAAATTCCTCCAATTCTTTTCTCCTAGAGAGAACAATAATTGGGGAATAGGAATTTCAAATCTTCGAAGTCCGCTGATTTGCCAATTGAAATTTTGTTGCGCATTTCTATTTTTGTTAACAAATTAAAAGTTTAGTTATTGTTGCGAATTTGTTTAAAATTGAGAAAAAAAAATATAAGCAAAGCAACAGGGAGCAACAAACGAATGATGCAACCATCTTTCACACGTTGTTATTGTAGCAGTGCTTCGCCCCATCCAATAGGTGCGACCGATCAGAAATTATCATCAATATCCTCTAACGGGAGTCCAAGGAAACTTGCTGTTTCGACAGGGGGGACCATAATGAAAGGGGTGTTAGAGGCGTTGATTCCACATTACAATTAAAGAGATGGTTGGTGTCATGTGGGGACACATTGCAAGCGGGGCATACATTTTGTATGTCGGGGTTGATTCTGGATAGGTAAGAGTTTAACCTGTTACAGTATCCAGAACGAAGTTGAGCTAGAGTGACTCGCTTTTCTCTGGGGAGTATGCGTTCCTCTTCCGCGAGGTTTGGATACTTTTCTTTCAGTACTGGATTCACCGGGCAATTCCTAGCATAACGGTCCGACGCTTGTTTATGGAATTCACCAAGGACCTGCTTGTGTTTTCTCGCTTCATACGGCTGGGTTCTCAGGAGCCGTATTTCCTCAAAATGCTTACGGAGATGACTCCTTAGGCCCCTAGGCGGTGCTGGTTGACCAATCAGATGTCTGTTGGGATGCTCAGGTTTCTGGGTATTCAACAGGAACTGTTTGGTCAGCATATCATTTCTCTCCCTGATGGGGAGTATTCTCGCCTCATTATGCAGATGGTGTTCTGGGGACATAAGAAGACAGCCCGTGGCAATTCTGAGAGCAGTATTTTGGCTTCTTCTGTGGGTAATTTTTAGGCTTGGCGACTATATGGGTGACGCGCATGAGCGTTTCTTTATCCTTTCCCCAGGTACTGCCAGCGAGGGATTTAAGGATTTTGGTACGGCTCTGAATTCTCGGAACAATTGCGGCTGCGTGCTCACCAAAATGTAGGTCCTGATGAAAGTCACACCCAAAATTTTAAGGTGTAAGACAGTCGGTAGGGTAATGTCATATGGTCGACATTTGGCGCGGCCATGTTTTAAAAAGGATCACCGATGATTTGGTTGGTTGCAATATCAGGTTTCGCGAGGCGACAAAACTGGAGAGATTGGGGAGATAGCTGTTTATTTTATTACAAAGCTCATCGGTGTAGGAAACAATAGCATAGATGTAGAAGCAATAGTGACTCCTTCTGGTGGTAAACGTAGCTATTGATATGTAGAAGTTAAACAGAAATTTGATGAATATGAGTTTTTTTAAGTTATTGCAAAAAAGCGTTGAGGATTTTTAATATCTTACGAGGTACCTTCGTACATGTTTCTAAGAATGAAGAATGAGACCTATTCAAACTTCGCTATACTTTAACATACGATACTTTACCCCATTTTAACACAACTATCATTTATTGATTTTATTAAATTTTATAAAATGTTTCTTCCTCCACAGTTCCATTTCCATATTGGATGGTAAATATGGCTTTCGCATTTTCTCCATCAACAACTGACAAGGTGGAAAAAATCTATGCGCGTAAATCGCAACATATCTTGGTCGAGCGTTTCTTCAATAGCTCTCTAGTGGTGATGGTGACAGCAGAAAAACCCAACTGTTTACAAATGTTACAATATATCAATTGCGTCTACGGCTCAAATACCCACAGTATATGAATGAATCGAACGCACCTAATTGTCTGCCTAACGGATAGTATACATATTCATCAAATCGAAAATATTGCATCAAACGAACTGGGTCTGAATACTGAAACAGTACACATATTCAAAATCGATGAGGAGGCTGTGATGATGGTATAGGGTGAGTTGTTGAATAACATACGAAAACCACTTTAACCCATCTATATATTTGCATTACAGCTAAAGCTTTACAAACAGCAAAAATCGCTGGCGCCAAGCAATTGGAAAAGGCAGTGAAGCATTCATCACACTGTACGGATGGTGTAAAGTTAGAAACTGCTGTTGAACAGCTGCCACCGACACAACGGTCATCTCTACTTCGCCGAGTAACGGCTCGTCCGACTATCTATCGAAGACAGTATAATCATATCTTTTGCCAACACAGGTTAGCGATGTGCTTGCACAGGAAAAGATTTCAATTGGAAAACAAAAACCAATTAAGAGAGTTTATTTATTATTAAAGTATTTACTTTTCTTTATATCAACAGTATTAATTTAAGTTGCAATATCACGTACATATATAATAAGGGATGTGATACGATTTATGTCGGAATTAGATTTGAAACCAATCAATACTCCTGCTAAGGGTTGTAGAATTATTGCTTGAATAATTAGATTTAGAACAATAATAAGTCTGACTTAATTACAAGTCGTACATTTTTAAATTCATCAATTACGACAGCAATCGGATTCTACGACACCTCTGAATATTCTTGATCTGAAAAAAGAGTATACCTAATCTGAATTTCTACTAAGCTTTCAGTTGTAGATTATTCAAATAATTGGAGTTTTTTCTAAAGCTTCAAATTATTTTCTACTCGCTTAGAAAAGATTTCAATTGGAAAACAAAAACCAATTAAGAGAGTTTATGTTATTATTAAAGTACTTACTTTTCTTTATATCAATTGTATTAATTTAAGTTGCAATATCACGTACATATAAAATAAGGGATGTGATACGATTGCTGACGGAATTAGATTTGAAACCAATCAATACTCCTGCTATGGGTTGCAGAATTATTGCTTGAATGATTAGATTTAGAACAATAATAAGTCTGACTCAATTACTAGTAGTACATTTTTAAGTTCATCAATTACGACAGCAATCGGATTCCACGACACCTTTGAATATTCTTGATCTGAAAAAAAAGAGTAAATCTAATCTGAATTTCTAATTAGCTTTTAGTTGTAGATTTAAATTGATTCAAATAATTGGAGTTTTTTCTAAAGCTCAAAATTATTTTCTGTTCGCTTGGAAAAGATTTCAATTGGAAAACAAAAACCAATAAGGCGAGTTTGTTTACTATTAAAATAATTACTTTTCTTTATATCAACTGTATTAATTTAAGTTGCAATTTCATGTGCATATATAATAAGGGATGTCGTAATACGATTGCTGTCGGAATTAGATTTGAAACCAATCAATACTCCTGCTAAGGGTTGCAGAATTATTGCTTGAATGATTAGATTTAGAACAATAATAAGTCTGACTCAATTACTAGTCGTACATTTTTAAATTCATCAATTACGACAGCAATCGGATTCTACGACACCTTTGAATATTCATGATCTGAAAAAAGAGTAAACCTAATCTGAATTTCTACTAAGCTTTAAGTTGTAGATTATTCAAATAATTGGAGTTTTTTCTAAAGCTTAATATTATTTTTTTGCTCGCTTAGAAGACATTGGAAAACAAAAACCAATTAAGCGAGTTTATTTATTATTAAAGTTCTTCTGTTTTATATGAACTGGATTAATATAAGTTCCAATTTCATGTACATATATAATAATATTGAAAATAATAAATATTGAAAATTCAATTTTTTTGGTTCATATTTTATTCATATGGCTGCTCCAGGTAAAGTAAATCTGCAGGTAAAATTCACGTTATATGGCGGTTATATAAATGGTAAAACCGCAGTAAAATTGATTGTCAAATGGCTCGAAAATGTAGAGTGAAATGACGGAAAAATGACTGCCATTTGACGAGCATTGTGACGTGTGTGAGTAGCACAGTGCTATGCTCACATCCTATAAGTGGGAGCGGAATGCACGATCACATTAATAGGAACGAAACGGAAAATTTGGTCACAAAAGTTAATCACGCCCATGCAAACGTGACTATGAATATAACCGCTGCAGAAAGTCACAATGACCGTAAAATGACTAGTAAAATGACGTGGAGCGTTTTTGCAGGGTACCTAACGCTTATGGCTAATCATGGTTTAACATCATTCTTAAATGTATCTACTCGTAGTGTTTCTGGAAGCTGCATCGACCATGTTTTTGGTCGCAGCAGCTGTAGTACTTTTAAAAATATTTCCGGCATAAACCTTGACTTTAAAATTACAGATCATACTATGACTGGTATAGTAATAAATATTGCATGGAAAAAAAGCATAAATAGAAGTAACACGAGTTCAAAATTAACCAAGATTAATTTCGGTTTGCTTAATCAAAGCTTACGGTTTGAGTCCTGGGGCAAAGTTTTTGCTGAGAAAGACGTATCCAATGCATACTACATTTTTTTAAATACTTTTATAAGCCACATTCAGGCTGCAACCTTCTCCGCCACTTCACCTAGATCTGATATAAGGTTAAAGCCTTGGATAAGTAAGCAGTTGATGAAAAAGATTCGCCTTAAAAACAAGCTTCGAAGAAAGAGCACTAAAAATCCTTCGAATACAAGGCTTCGTGGTCGACATAGAGATCTTTGTAGAAGGTTAAGAAAAGAAGTACGATTGGAACGCGACAGTTTCTATCGAAATGAATTCAGGTCGTCGTTTGGAAACCCAAAAAAGGAATGGAATGTTATAAACAGCCTTTCACATCGGAGTCCTAAGTCAATTGACACATCAATTGTTTTATGTAATAGTGGCCTAAATATTTCTGATCCCACAACTGTAGCAAACCTTTTTAATAGTCACTTTTCAGCAATCGGGCAAACTTATACAACTACTTATACATACGAACTTTCAATGAATAACTCAGTTATTTCAAATTTAGGTAGTAGTTTTTTCTTTGAACCTTTTACTGGCACTGAATTACTGAAGGTAGTAAAATGGTTGGACAACTCCAGATCTTGTGGCTCTGATCGTGTTTCAAATCAGGTTTTGAAAAAAGTCGCTCAAAATTTGGTTGACATTTTAATTTATTTGTTTAACAAAAGCGTGTACTCTGGAACTTTTCCTACTGATTTAAAATGTGCTGTTGTCATTCCTTTATATAAAAAGGGGAACAAAAAAGATATAAACAATTACCGACCAATCTCTTTACTTTCTTCTATTTCCAAAACTTTTGAAAAGCTTGTTAAAAGTAGAATTCTTTCTTTTCTTAACAACAAACATTTTTTCAGCTCGATGCAATACGGATTTAGATCTGGACTCTCAACAGAAGATGCCCTGCTGAGCTTTTGTTCTGTTATTTATGGCGAGTTAGACAAAAAGCAGAACTGTGCTGGCCTGTTTATTGATATCACGAAAGCATTTGATATGGTTGATCACCAAATACTGTTAGATAAATTGTATTGCATAAGATTTCGTGACTTTATGTACAATTGGCTCAAATCATATTTATCAGGAAGAGTGCAGAAAGTAAAGGTTGGCAATTGTTTAAGCAATTCTGTGACAGTTACCTAAGGAGTACCCCATGGGGCTGTTCTAGGTCCAATACTGTTCCTTGTTTATTCGAATTCTTTATTTTCTTTGCCGTTCTATGGCAAGGCTACCGCTTTTGCAGACGACCTTGCTATAGCCTATAGTTCATCGAACTATCTGGATTTGGTAGCAGGCGTCAACTTCGATGCTCATTTGTTGAGAGTGTGGTTTGCTTAACATAAACTGATCGTCAGCAATAAAACTAAACTGATGTATTTCAATTTACATCCAAGAACCTCACCTGATATTGCCATTATATTCCACGCCACTGACTGCAGACGTTTCTCCCTTAGCAATATGTCGTGCTCTGGTACATCGTTTAATCATGAAACAAATTGTAGCGATAAGTGTTTCCCAATTGAAAGAGTTGATACCTGGGTGTTTCTGTGGACCAATCCTTAAGTTGGTCAACACATATTTCTCGCCTGAAGGCATACATGCGATCTACTGTGCGCTATTTTTATAGTCTAAGGAATATATGTTCAAACGCAACGCTGAAGACGCTTTATTACGCTTTGGTTCACTCTAAGCTTCAATATGGCATATGCTGCTGGGGTGGTGCGTCTTACAGTAAAATCCAGCAACTTCTTACTATTCAAAAATGTGTCATAAGGAAAATATGTAATGTGAACCGTTTCCACCACAGCATAGAGTTGTTTAGAGAGCTGAAAATTCTTCCAGTAAAACACATGTACTATTACAAGACTTTAAAAATATTCTTTATTCGTTGTGGGTATTTACATAGCCTAGTCAAGGATAATTATAATTTGAGGCAAAACTCACTCGGACTTGTTGTTGTTCCCACATCTCGTACTACCCATTATAATAACTTTTTTACTATCGTATCTTGTAAAGCCTTCAATACGCTACCTGCGTCTATACGTGTCATTAGAAATATGCGTGAATTTTTAAAACATATCAAATCATTTTTATTAGAGCAGTCACACGCCGACATCAAAAGTTTGCTGAACCCTGCCACTTAGTAATTTAATTTCAACATTGTTATTTTCTATTGTTATACATTTTATTTTACATTTTGTAACTTTAACTTCAACTTATTAACTATTTTCACCCCACACACATTTGTATATATTTATTAATTTTTTTGAGATGGCATTCAAAACTAAAGTTTTAGATAACTTTACAGAATGCCTGACTTTTCTTTCAGTTTCAATGTATTAATTTAAGTGGCAATTTTATATATGTAAACATGTAAAAAATTATTTTGATTTGAAAGAAAATGAATAAATCTAATCTAATCTAATATATACATATGAATCGCTATTGCTTGCAATATCTTTCGAACGACAAGACGAAAACAATATACGTGCACATAATACATATTGCTATCGCAATTTCATCTTTATTGCTTTTGTAACCAATTTTCTTAGTACATATTACATATTAGTATCATTATTCTGTGCGCATTATACCAAATTGGTATTTTGTTATACTCAAAATTAAGTTCTACTACAACCACATAATAATTTTGTAAGAGAGCCCCAATTATCGAAATTTGTATCCAAACTTTATAGTCTTAAAATATGTTTTGTGGATGGATAAACAAAAATTCAACCAAATTCTTACTTTGTAGGTACTATATTTACTATACATAAGTACATTTAATTACATAAAAGAAAATAAAAAGAAACATAAATAATTGTATAATTTGAAATATTACGAGCAAAAGTAAGAGAAAAGAAAAGAACCCCCAACAGAACAAGCTCAGCCAGACTTAAGTATTCATATTAGATTTCGTTTCGATTTCGCCCCAATAAAGTGTGAACTGTTGGATAATTTTTTTTTCTCTCACTTCATACACTACACACACTTACATATACATTTTCCTAGTGTAAATAGCTATTCGGATTTCAACAATGCTGTAGCCCTGGTTAAGAAACCTGCACTATCTTTTTTTTTTGTTGCATACATACGTTAATATGAATTGTCAATAAATTGTGTATTCTAAAATGGGAATGCTGACAGTCTTTCTGATTTAGAAGGCACTAGGTAAATCAGGTAAGGGGCCACCGAAATTTTAGGTGCGTCGGTGGCCATGGATTTTGAGGGTGGGATATGCACCGGGCGTCGCAACAACATCAGCGGCGCCCCAAGTTATATTCGGCCCTTTTTGTTTTCCTTATTTTAATTTTCAACGTTTTTTTTTTTGCATTTCAGCGTTAGTAACCGGCCGTGTCCGGTTCGGAAATTTTTTTTGCGTTAGATTTATTTTTTTTTTGAATTTTAAATTTTGAATGTTTTAACGGTCTGTCCGTGACATCCGGTTCGCCGAATGTCGTTTTAATTTTGAATTATAAGCGTTTTGAGTCGTCTCTGCGCTTCTGTAATTTTTTTTGAATCTGACAGCTGAGTTTTTTGATAGGCATGATAGGAACTTTTCTCTGATTATGGCGCAGGAACAGTAAGGTTGGCATGGACCCGCCCCAGCCGACAATGACTAGCCACTGTGCACCACCACATCATGCCGACCGACTTCCTTACTGCTTCCATCAAAGATGCGATTACATAACAAATTTAATAACTTTTTGTAGATTTTATTCATTGTTTTGGATACGTTATGGCTGCGAGACTAATTTTTTGTGGAATATGTTCGTAATTTTTTCCGTTTTCTTCATTTTTATGAAATTGCATGATTTTTAGGTTAAGGCACCATTAATCGATCACATTGGAGGTGGTTATGGATATGAGTATGGTTACGACTATGGCGTTAGGGTTGAGGAAGTTTAATTGGCCTTTAAAGCGGGAGTCAAGCTGGAGACAGTGGTGCTTTATCGGTAACCGTATCGGTAATCTTATAACAGCTGATACGACCAACCTTATGAGAATCAGTGCAATCGATTATTGGTGCCGCTAAGGTCGTAACCGTATCGTAGCCAACCAATTGGGTTTTGGTTAAAGCTGGAGACATTGGTGCTTTATCGGTAACCGTATCGGTAACCTTTTAACAGCTGATTCGACCAACCTTATGAGAATCAATGCAATCGATTATTGGTGCCGCTAAGGTCGTAACCGTATCGCAGCCAACCAATTGGGTTTTGGTTTACCGTCGTAACGATAAACAGTTGATTACGTTAGGGATACGGATACAGCGATACGACATACGGCACCAATGACTCCAGCTTAACCGTCGTAACGATAAACAGCTGATTACGGTAGGGATACGAGTACAGCGATACGACAAACGGCACCAATGACTCCAGCTTCATTCTACAGGTAAACATCATTTTTTAACGACTCTTAAACTGGATCTCAAATTGTTGTTGTTAAAATGTTCATTTCTAAGTCCTTTTCCTTTCTCTGTGTCTTCTTTCTTTATTTGTTAAATAATATTCAATCTATAATCAGCCAAAGGTTATCATCACTACTGCTGTCTTTTAATATTTATTAATTACTTTTCTTTAGTTTTAAGATTTACATTTACATACATAAATATTTCATTATTATCCGTTATATTTAATTTAATTTGATTAATCTAATTTATTATTATTATAAATGTTAAATTTTTATAGCTCATGCAATTCATGTCTAGCACTGTTAAATAGTTTGTCAAAATTGTTGTGCTAGGAACAAATTTACAAATAAATACATACATACACACATACATGGTTGGGCTTGTACCTTAATGGTGCTTGTTACCGGATCTGGGTAATTCTTTACTTTAGCCCACAACTGCTAAAACTCGTACACAGTTTTCTTTTGTGCGTACAACAAATTCATCAAAACTACAACAACCCCGTGAAATTTTTCAATTCTGTTTGCAAATATCTCCGGAAAGGAATAAAAATATCTATTCCCGCTTTCGTATTCGTGATCCTGGGTTCAAAGCGCGTCTTTTGACACCTCTCCTGATATTTTTGAACGAGTTTTAGCAGTTGTGAGCTAAAGTGAAGAATTACCCGGATCTTCATCAGAGTGAGGCTGTTATATACCCAAAAAAATTGCCCTATTTGCTGCTGTCAAATGGAATGACGCCGATAATAATTGTGTCCTGCAAATTCGCGAACCACGTTAAGTACGACGTACCGTGTGGCCTTCCTATAACTATTCATAAATAAAATCAGCTGGTTGAGTTCTGTCGATGTGATAATTTGGAAATGGAAGACTGTGCATATTATTTGTAAATAATCTAAAAAGAAATGGAGCGTAGCAAACGTGATCTAGAGGCTTTGGTGTCTACACAGAAGGAGCAATTAGCTAGATATGAGAAACGTTTGAAAGGTCTGTATTGATTATAAATAATGAATTTATAGATAACATACATCTGCATTTTCTCAACAGACGTTGTCACCGCGTATAAAGGCTTACTCAAAGAAAAGGAAGCACTTGAGTCTAGTTTGGCCGCCCTCAATACATCCAATGATAGAACTAACGAAGAAAGGAAGTCCTCAAGTACCACGGAAATTACTGATAGTTCAAAAAATACAATAAATGAAAAAGCTTCCATCGCCGATGCAACATCCGATGCTGAGCTTGATGGAGAAGATAAAGTGTTGCAAACACAAATTATGACGTTAATGAACTCATTGGCAACATTATCGGCCGAAAAGTCTCGGATGGAGGCATCATTTCAAGCAGATAAAAAAGAACTACGTTCACAACTACAGCAGAAAGATCAAACAATTTCTAATTTGAAGGAAACTATTAAAGAAGTTGAAGATAAAGCCAAAACTCATTTGGAGGAAATGAAAGCAAAATGGATAATAGAATGCCAAGAGCGAGAAAAAGAAACAAATAATCAAATGGTGATGATACGTGAATTACAAAAGTTGTATGCAGATGAACGCCATCTTAAAGAAAATATTGAAATGCAATTAAATAATTTTAAAACACAATTTTCCAACAATGAAATAGAAAGTGTACGTATACGTGAGCTCCAAGCGCAGCTAAAAGAAGCAAAAACACAATTAAGGCAAATGCAGGCGAGTGGCAATGATAATCTACAATTGCAGAAAGATGCCGAAAATGCGTCAGATAATGTTGTTGTATTAAAACAATTACAACAACAGATGCAACAATTAAAGGATCAACACGCTATAGCTATTAAAAATGAGCAGCGACGTGCATTACATGCAGAAGAACAAAGCAGACGGCAAGCCGCCTTACACGAAGATCGTGTTGCAAATTTGGAAGCTCGTTTGGCAGAGTTGAGTGGCACCGTTGGAAACTATGATCGATTGCGACAGCAAGATCAAGAAAGCATACAAATTTTACGTAGAAAGTTACATGAATTAGAGCGTAACTCTGATACTATAACAAAGCTGGCGACAACTAAGGATAACGAAAATGAAAAATTTCGAAGAAAGTCTTCCAACCAGGATATTTCAGTCATAGTTGATGAAATATTACATTTGAAAAATTTGCTTGTGACCGAAAATTCCCGTATAGCAAATCCTATAGATTTAAGTAAAATATTTTCTATAAGCTCAGATCACGCTAAATGTAATGAAGAATTGAAACGTTTACAACAGCAATATGATGATTGTAAGCGTGAAATATTACAAGAAAAAGAAAGGGCACAGATACAAAAGTCACACATAAGTACTTTACAAGAAAAAGTGAAAGTACTCAATTGTAATATAGACGAACAAGAACTAGAATTGAAGAATCATGCGGAAAATTTGAGGGGCGCTATAAAAAATGAGCGCGCCAAGTGGAAGGCCAAACTAGATGAACTTGATAATCAGTCACGTTGCAAAGTTGTTGATTTGGAACAACAATTACAAAAGCAAAGACAGCGTTCATTGCAATTGCTTGACGAAAAGGAACAAGAAATAAAAACTTTAAAAACATCATTTGAAGTGTTCCATTTTGCCACTCTACCCTCTACAGCAATAAATACACAGGCCGAACAAAATGTGCCAATGTCGTCAGCATCTGATGCAGAAAGTAATGATGGAAATGTGCCAAGTGGCACTACGCAAATGTCTTCGAAAGCTGCCATTAAAGAAAAAAAGATGTCAGTTGGTGGTGATTGTCACATGTTGCATTACGCCAATGAAATTGCGCGTAAAGATATTGAAATTACAGGATTGCGCAAAGCAAAATATGCTGCTGAAACGTCGTTGCGAAAAGCTATACAAGAGAAAGTGAACGCGCAGGAAGAACTTTGCGAGAAAATTGCAGCGCTGGAGGAACAAGTCGACAGGTTAATAAATTACATATATACCAATGTCTTCGTACAGCTCTTTGCTTGAACTTTTATCACAAAGGCAAACCCCAGTTATGCAATTCTGTTTAACCTTATTCATAAAAAACAAAATGTGTTTATAAAGCTCTTATAATTGATGTATATTGGAACGATTTTCCGTCATCCTTTGTCAAATTTGGTTGTGAGACAAACCGGTTTCGGCGTTGTGCCATCATCAGTGTCGAATTTCGTTCTGATCAGTTGTCGTTTGTCCTGTAGGTACATGAGCAGGTATTATAAGAATTGATGCTTGTGTATATTTAGTTATGTGTATGTGCTGTGTGTTCATTCAGGCCGGCGTCTCAACGTACTCGAAAACATGGAAATCTACAAACAGAAATCATTCGACGGTAGAATAATAAACGAACAGATAAAGACAATTTCTGACACAATATTAGAGCCTTTAAAACTTGTTTACAAGAAACAAAGTAATCACATAGATACAACAGACAAACACACAACAACAAATAAACACAAAACAATTGACGCACCAATACAACAAAACCACAAAGAAGGTCAAACCACTAAAATTACGGATTTTTACCTGCCTCAGTCAGCCACACAAATCGATCAGTAAAAACCACCCTCGGTTCTGAATGAACACACAACACATGCACATAACTAAATATACACAAGCACCAGTTTTTGACAATACCTGCTCATGTACCTACCAACTATAAATACAGGACAAACGACAACAATAGATCAGAACGAAAATCGACACTGATGATGGCATAACGCCGAAAACGGGTTTGTCTCAAAACCAAATTTGACAATGGATGACATAAAATCGTTCCAATATACATCATTTATCCACCCTGTCGGAAAATCAACAAAACAACATAAGTCTCTTATAATTGGAAATTTGTATGGAAATGTCTTTTTAAAAGGCTTTATTAAACTTTTGAATTTTTAATGAATAAGGTAAGAAATAAATGAAGAAAAAAACTTCATTTTAATATACCCCCGGGTTTTATCACATAATAGCAAAATCTAGTTATTTACCTAATCCTGATGGATGTTACAGCGTTTAAAAGGAAAATTTCGATTATTTTGTTCCACTAAAGTCTTCGTACAATACTGTTTTATTGTAGGTAATCCTTGATTTTTAACCTTAGCATTTTAAAAGTGAATCATTTAAATTACAAAGTCCGTCTCGAGATTTGAAAAGCAAACCGTTTTTAAGTGGCCAAAAACTCTCGTTTTCTATATTTAAATATATATAGTCATAATATAGAGATTAACTAGGGCTTGTAAACTGAAAATTTCGGGTTTATAGTGATTATGTCGAATTTGTGTGAAAAAGTTCTCCCATCTTGTTTCGAGGAAACACTAAAAAAATTTCGTTGTTGGTGAAGGGATAAAACCTTCGTTGGAATGCTTGTATTATCAACAGTAAATCACTTTAAATCCATCTTTCATCTGTTTCCTTTATTAAAAAAGTCGTCAATGTTCGAGGATTTTAGTTTAATATAATGATAGAATTTTTTGATTTTTTAGTAGATAACTTCTTAATTAACAAAGAAAGGGAATATTTTAGTTAGGTCCGGTTTTTCAGTGCGAGTTAAAACTCCAGTTAAAGTTGACTAGACTTTAACTCTGTGTCACTTCGGTCGCTGAGATGAGCAGCAACTCTAACTGGAGTTTAAACTCAACCATGAGTAGCATGTTGGTTAGATTAAGAAGAGACATTACTTTGTTACTTACATTACTCGATGTTTTTGTGTGAGGTAGTTGCTGTGAGATATTATTATTATTTATCAACTAATTAAATTAATTAATGGGTGTAAGAGTTAGTGAAAACGCGTCTGTTTTAAGTTTGTAAGATATAAAATTACTGTATTCTTTATTGTGTGAATTGATAATATGTAAAAATGTATTGTTGATTGGCAATTATGACTTAAACTTATATTGCGCTTATGATTGCTGCAGTTACCGCGCTTTAGCGCATTTTAGCCTTTTATTAAACAGGATCGGCCATTTTCGCTGTACTTACAAAGGAATTGCTTTAATTCGTTTCTTGATTGTGACAACAACAGAAAATGGTTGGACGTTAGCGGTTCGTCGTATTCATGTGTCAACGGCAGATCTGTCAATGGCCTGGAATTTATAATGTTTTCTGCCTCTATGAGTACGCATTGCAGGGTAGCGACTTTAGGTGCTGTTTCGCGCAGTGTTTTGTTCAGCAGAGATTTAACGATCCTTATTAACCTTTCCCAGCATCCGCGTGAGCGGGGTTCGCTCGACAATTGAACAGCCACTCAATGTTATACTTGGTAGCTTCTGCTTGAATACGGTCTGTGTCAAGTAGTTGCTCTGCGTTTCACAACTCCTTTCGTGCGCCTATAAAATTAGTGCCGTTATCGCTTCGTATTCTAACTGGTGTACCACGACGATTTACAAAATTTCGGAGGCACACGATGAAGGAATCCGTTGACAGATCATCAGCTAGCTCAATATGCGCCGCTCTAATGGTCAAACAGGTGAAGATGACACCCCACCGTTTCTCCCTTCTTCGCCCTACCGCGACATTAAATGGCCCAAACAGATCTACGCCGATATAAGAAAACGGTCATACGTAGGGCGTGACGTGGTCGGCAGGAAGCTGTCCCATCAATGGTGCTACTGGATTGCTTTTATCGGTTATACATTTGAGAGATTTTCGTTGTACTCATTTGTCCAGATTTTTTGAGATACGAGCATTGGCTAGTAACTCTTACAACGAGCTAACACAGAAAGAGCATTAGCTGTCAGGGCTATCAGCTTTATCTAATAACGTATAGGTAAAGTGAATTGAATTGTTTAGATACGGGGACCGATGTGGTTGATGAAATTGTTAATTTTTTGTTGTTCTCTTTAGTAGGTACCTTAAGGAGATCGATCCAATTGCTATTGAAGTATTGATTCCTGGCTGTTTCCAGAGCAGGGCAGTGTGAGAATAGATGTGAACGGTTGTCCCTATAGGAAAATAAAGAATAAATATTTCCCATTGAAATTTATATATAAATGTATTTTATTATTTCACAATGAAAAATATTTAATGACTGACTCAACTATGAAAACTTGTTGAACAATATAAAATTTAAATGTTAGTTGCTAAGCAACACTTTTGTTCTGAAAACTTGAACTGCACCGCCACATCCCCACATGTTTGGCATGTTGGCGGAGGTTCGCCTTTCAAGAGGTTTTCGTGTGTCTCAGCTGTGTGACTCACTCGTAAACGTCAAAAGTTGTGTATTTTCTTTTTCCATAGGCCAGATGGGTATTGCGGGGGGGGGGGGGGGGGGCGAAGTCTCTATTGACAAGTGCGTAGTGGTGGTGATTATAAATAAGCCAGTCATGTTTTGATTTTGTGCGGAGTTGACGTCTTATTGCCGCTTCCATGTCTTTCTTATCTAAAGTAGCAGCCATTTCGGTCCCATGAATCCCTGTATCCAGAGCAAATGAATGGTCGATTCCTCCCGAATTAATAAGTCTCGGATATGATTGATTGTGATTATTTAGTAATGCCATATTGCACTTCGAATCGCAACCGCTTCTGCAGTGAAGACTGATGCGTGGCGGGTAATGTTTGTATTCTGAGAGTGGTGCCAGTTGTGTCAACCACAGTATAACAGCTGGGCCGTTATCGGTTTTAGAGATATCCGTATACCAAATGGTCCAATTGTTCGCTTCATAATGCATTTTACGCTCTTGGAAGATGGATGCGTATACGTCTTTTGGGGTGTTACTTTTGTATACCTGGCCATGATAAGGTCGCATGAGGTATTCTCGATCTCCCATGGGGGGTTTGGAGGCTTGAAATTTACCAATGTATGTGGGAGTCTCATGTTTTTAATAGGAGTTGTTCGAAGCGCGTAAAGGCTTGCTCGCGCAGCTTGGTGGTAAATTGCATTGAAGGTGTTTATAGTTGACCTTGGGGAGTCTCCGAAAAAAAAAAACAAAAACCACGATGTTTTAGTTAAATATACCGAGGTATTAATATGCACATGAAATTTTTTGCTTGCAAGATACGTAATCACATTTATTCGGGCAGCTAATGATTTCGTCGGTCAAAAGCTTTTTCGAAATCTAGTGACAGGATTGAGACATGATTGCGTGCTGAAAGAGCTTTTGTGACATAGTAGTCAATGTGAAATGGGGCATCAGTTCAACCTCTATCGGCCCTGAACGCGACTTGGTTGCAATTACCTACTTGTTGAGTCTCGATTAGCCAAGCAATCCGGTTTGCTATTGTTCGCTCTAAAACTTTTGATAAACAAGAAATTAGTGAAATCGGACGGTATCTATCGGTGGAAAGGGAACTTTTTTTTGACTTGTGTATTGAAATTATAGTTGCGATTTTCCGGCTTTGGGGGAAAATTTTCCCAAGGCGGACATTTCGTTAATCATCTTGTAGCAGATACGATCAAAGTCGGGAGTCTATCCTCTTCCTTTGGAGATGTACATGGATAGTTCTGTCGCACTGATTGGTTTTTCGATAAGTGCTGCTGACGGGTGCAATTCGGTTAGAGAGGATATTTGACGTAGAGTGTGCCTATTTTCAGATGTGAAATTACTAAGGAAATTACTTACATACGAAACTTAGCATTGAGTTTTTTTAAATGTATCTATAATGTTTTCGGTTGACCGGGTGTTTTTAAACTTATGCCAAGCTTTCATCTTTTCTTCTCAAAGGTACGCGAGCTCATTGTACCACCAGATACGTGGGTTCTTGGGGATTGAGACGCTTGTGGAATATAACGATTTACGACTGTCCGAATGGCCATGGAAATGTTCGCTGCCCCTGGGTTAGGGGAATTCGAATTATATCTTCATTCCAATTCAATATCCACTTCGGATAGTTTGTCCAGTCGGCATGATCTAAGAGAAATTTTGGTGGTGCCTTTGTTCGATGAGAGATGTTGGGATTGAGTGCAATGCTCAGAATTTACGGAAAATGGTCGCTATGGTGAACGTCATCCAGAATTTACCATTTTATTAATGGGGAATGGGAGAGCATAGGGAAATATCAACATGGGAAGAAGAGAAGTGTGTAGAAAAATGAGTCGGACTACCATCATCTAGAACGCATAGCTCAGACAGTCTGCAATATTGAGGTCACAGATTGCTCCATCCGTTGAAATCGCCAAGTATTATTAGCGGTGTACTAACGGAACCATAGATATCTGTGAGATCTCTACTACTAAATTGCTGGCTGGACGGTAAATATAAGGAAACAACTGTACATTTAGTGTTTACTTCAACTTCGATCATAACAACTTGAAGAGGAGTTGTAATGTTTAATTTTTTATGTGGGAAGTGGCTTTTTATCATTACACCAACACTTTGCTTAGATGTTGTGTTAGCTCTAGCGTTTACGAAGTACTTCGTGTAATTCTTTGGAAAGCTTTGGACGTAATCGAAAGGACGGTGTGTTTCCTGAATTGAAGTTATGCTAGATTTGTGTTGCTTAATCAGAATTGGCAATTCCGATAAATTGTCATAGTAACCGTTCATATTCCATTGTAGAATATTCAGGTTAAAATAAAACAATAAATGTAAGGCGCGATAACCTCCGAAGAGATCTAAGGCCGAGCTTCTCTTGCAATTTGCGTCGTGCTCCTCTTGATTTTCCCTAAAAATTGGCCGGACGGGACCTACATGTTTTATGCCGACTCCGAACACTCGGAGCGCTTGACAAACACTGCCGAGGGGCGACCGCGCTTAGAAAAATTTTCTTTTAATTGAAAAATCTTATTTCTAAAATTTTGATGTTGCTTTGCCCAGGGTTCGAACCCAGGGAATACAGTGTGGTAGGCGGAGCACGCTACCATCACACCACGGTGGCCGCCAGAATATTCAGGTTCATGGTAAGAAATAAGAGATTTTCAGCGGACCTTACAAGGCGAGAAAATGTGTTAACTTATATTATAACTTGTCAGGAGAGGGGTTTGAAGGGCGGTCGAGATTTTCGACGTTTTTAATAAAATCGTTGGTTTTAAGGAGTTTTTGGGTGAAAAGAGATATGGGTGACATGTGTTTATAGGTGGATTGGCTGCTGAAGTTGAGATTTGCAGCGAAACTGGTTTTTGATACCGTAACTGCAATTCCGCTTATTTGCAACTTTCTACTAACGTTCGAATCACTAAACTGTTGAATAAATAACTCCACTATTTAATAATGCAAATGGTCTTTATTAGACTACTTTCAAAATAACACTTCTATTGTTCGCCGGATACCGTCTGTTGCTGCCTTTTATACTCTGTGATTTCTCGTTCGCATACTACAGGCGCTTCCATTTCTAGAATTTACTAGTTAGTTATCAGCTATAAAATTACTACGTTTATAGCTTCTCATATGCGCGTGTATATGTGGGTGATACTTGCACAATTATAATTGCCTACGTTTGGGAGCATCTCAGATAAGATATATGCATGTGTTTGTGCGTCTCTTCTCCGCTGCGTGTACGTACATATATGTAGACATAATGATTGATTTATTGATGTGCATAGAAGTCACTGCTTAGCATCGGCTTAGAGATGATAGTATCCCTTAGTGTTGCTAATATTCGTCACACTGCCCTCCACCTAAGTCTGATCGTCCCGATCAGACAAATCTCTCGATCTAAACGCTGCACTTCCCAAGGCCGCCGGTTCTATGTACCGGAGCGACTCGGGATTTTTCCCTACCAAGGAATGCCATTTCAGTGTAACCCCATTTAATTTGTTGCGTCCCTACCACAAATTGTCATCCTCCCAGCAGCTCCTCGCAGCGGGACTGCTCCATATTCTCTTGCTCCGGGAAGGTATCGAACCCAATCCGGGTCCGTCTCCTGACCCCGGTCCTGAGAAATGGTTTTGCTGCATCTGCCGGAAAAGAATCTTTTTAGGACGGTCATACTCTTGTCAGTGTGTCTCGTGTAAGGGATGGTTGCATCGGACAGGTTGTTCTGGGCTAGCCCCAAAACCAGACGTCCACGTAACTTCTATAAATCTTTTGTGGCTCCTTGCTGTTCACGTCCTAGGACGTCCCGTAGTCTGCGCCTTAGCGCCAGAGTGACGACGTCTCCCCCTATGCACTTCAGAATTCTGCAGTTAAACTGTAATGGATTAACTGGGAAGATTACGGAGATAGTCGACTTCATGAAGCGTACAACATCCGCATTGCTGCGATTCAAGAGACTAAAATCACAGCAAGATCTGCATTGCAGACCTGTTCTGGGTATAATGTCCACAGAAAAGATCGCGAGAGCGGAAATGGAGGCGACCTCGCGTTATCATACACCACACTGTGCAATATCATATATTTGATCCCGACATCGACCGCAGGGACAGTGTCTTAGAACGTCAAGGATTATCTGTCCGGTTGGGCGATGCAAATCTAGAAATCATCAACGTCTACATCCCTCCTGTCACCTGTTGCCCCAGTGGATACCGCCCTGATATCAGCGGCGTACTCACTGGAAACAATCGCATTATCTTAGGCGATTTCAATGCCCATCACGATATATGGCATTCAAACTTGCGGGTGGACAGTAGGGGTGAGATGTTAGCGGATCAAATAGAAGAAACGACGTTCTGCACTATAAACGGAGACGACCCACACGTATGGTAGGAAGCTGTCACAGTTCGCCGGATATTTCAATCGTGAGCGCAGAACTCGTAAACTGCGTCAACTGGCAGCCGATGGTAACATTGGCATCCGACCACCTGCCTATACTTATTTCGTTCGAGCGTCCCGCCGACTTCATCGTCGCAGAAAAACGCACTTTCATTAACTTTAAAAAAGGAAAGTGGGACGAATGCAAATCCTATACAGACATGCTGCCCTC
Organism: Eurosta solidaginis; assembly: GCF_040869045.1. Lineage (NCBI taxonomy): Eukaryota > Metazoa > Arthropoda > Insecta > Diptera > Tephritidae > Eurosta > Eurosta solidaginis. The sequence continues at coordinate 97,674,478 of NC_090319.1, read as the reverse complement.
CCTATCCCAACTGATGCCCGCCAAGGGGAGCGCGCTTTTCGCAAGGTCATTGAGTCCGCCTCGCCTCGTTTCATTCTCGCCGGTAGAATTGCCGAAATTCGGCCCCACTTCCCGGCAGAGGCCGCAAGTTTAGCGAGAGAACGTGACCTTATAAGACAGCTCGATCCCTGCGACCCCCAAATAAGGGACATAAACCAACGCATCAGATTGCTTGTGGATGTACACAAGCGGGCGAAATGGGAGGAGCACCTAAGCGGTTGTAACCTCTCTGCCGGTGTAGGTAAACTTTGGTCCACTGTAAAGTCCCTATCGAATCCGTCTAGGCTCAATGACAAAGTTTCCACCGCCTTTGGCGACAAAGTGCTGTCTGATGCGAAAAAATGCGCGAGCGCTTTCTGCCGACAATACATAATGCATTCTACGGTCGACAAAAATAGACGGAGGGCCAACAGACGCGCACGTAAACATAAGTTCAGCGCGTCACCAATTACCATCACCGCCAAAGAGGTTGCAGATGCCATCGGTCATGCTAAACCATCCAAAGCAGTGGGCCCAGAGGGCATAACCATGCCGATGCTTAAAAGCCTAGGGAAAGAGAGTTTCAAATATTTAGCACATGTCTTCAACCTGTCTCTTTCCACCTTTGTCATACCCGAAAAATGGAAAATGGCCAAGGTGGTCCCGCTACTAAAGCCTGGGAAACCAGCTAACATAGGAGAGTCATATCGCCCGATATCTCTCCTATCTCCAGTAGCCAAGACGCTTGAAGCCATTTTGGCCCCCCACTTCAAAGCAAATTTGCAGCTAGCCTGTCATCAACATGGCTTTAGAAAACTCCATAGCACCACCACCGCGCTAAATGCCATTAGCACCCAGATAAATTGTGGTCTAAATCAGAAGCCCCACCATAGAACAGTACTCGTAGCGCTAGAAAGGTGGACCGCAAATTATCTGGGTGGTCGGCAGGCATCGGTGCAATTAAGAAACGAAATATCAAAGCCAAGAAGAATTAAACAAGGGGTGCCTCAGGGTGGTGTCCTATCCCCACTTTTGTTTAATTTTTACATATCAAAACTACCTTCGCCACCAAAAGGAGTTACTATCGTTTCTTACGCCGATGACTGCACAATAATGGCCACAGGCCCGGCCCAAAGATCGATGAGCTTTGCAACAGAATAAACGGCTACCTCCCTGATCTCTCCCTAGTTTTTTCGCCTCGCAAAACCTGGCATTATCACCGACTAAATCATCGACGACCCTATTTACAACTTGGACGTTCCAAATGTCGACCATTTTGAACATCCACGTCGATGGCACCACGCTACGCACTGTCCTACATCCCAAAATCTTGGGTGTGACGTTTGATCAGGATCTACATTTTGGTGAGCACGCAGCCGCAATTGTTCCGAAAATCCAGAGCCGTAATAAAATCCTCAAATCCCTTACTGGAAGTACTTGGGGAAAAACAAAGAAACGCTCATTACCACATACAAAGCAATTGGACAGCCGTTTGCGCGCTACGCGTCCCCTATATGGTCGCCAAGCCTAAAAACTACCCACTGGAAGAAGCTACAGGCCCGCTAAAATACTGCCCTCAGAACCGCCACGGGCTGTCTTCTTATGTCCCCAGAGCACCATCTACATAATGAGGCGAGAATACTCCCCATCAGGGAGAGAAATGAGATGCTAACCAAACAGTTACTGTTGAATACCCAGAAACCTGGGCATCCCAACAGACATCTGGTTGATGAGCCAGTACCGCCTAGGGACTTGAGGAGTCATCTCCGTAAGCATTTTGAGGAAATACGGCACCTGAGAACTCAGCCGTATGAAGCAAAAAAACACAAGCAGGTCCTTGGTGAACTCCACAAACAGGCGTCGGACCTTTATGCCGGGAATTGCCCGGTGAATGCAGTACTCGGGGAACAGTACCCAAAACTTGCGGAAGAGGAACGCATACTCCCCAAGGAACCGCGAGTCACTCTGGCTCAACTTCGTTCTGGATACTGTAACAGGTTAAGCTCTTACATATCGAGAATCAACCCCGACATACAAAATGTATGCCCCGCTGGCAATGTGTCCCCACATGACACCAACCATCTCTTTAATTTTAATGTGGAACCAACGCCTCTAACACCCCTTTCATTATGGTCCACCCCTGTCGAAACAGCAAGTTTCCTTGGACTCCCGTTAGAGGATATTGATGAAAATTTGTGATCGGTTGCAGCTATTAGGTGGGGCGAAACATTGCTACAACAACAACAACAACAACATCTAAACGCTGACAGCCTTTCCAAATGAACCACTTTCATTTTGGTTCGTGGTTTGCCAATGGTTTGCATGCGGTACACTACATCGTTGATCCGTTTTACAATTTTGTATGGACCTTCCCAATTACGCTGCAATTTCGGGGACAAACCTTTTTTTCGTTGTGGTTGTATAACAGCACCAAATCTCCTTCCTGAAACCCTTCCGAATTAATTGCTTTATCGTATCTGGCTTTCATCTTGTCACTCATAGTCTTTGCTCGTTGCCTTACCAGATCGTGTATCTGTCTCAGCTCTTCTTCCAAGACACCAGTGGATTTCTTAACATTTCTCTCCGCATCGGCATCTATTCTATACTTCAAATCAGCTGGCAGTCGAAGGTCATTGCCAAAAATTACCTTTGCGGGAGTTTGGCCCGTTGTTAAGTCATTAAGCTCACTAAACTGAAGTAGTCATGAATCATTTTTTGTAGTTGTTCCTACACAACACCCCTTAATAGAATTTGAGATAGAATTCCAGAGCCTTACAGCATGTATAAAGAATAGCCTTGAAGAGCACAAATAGAAATATCTGGGAATGATCAGTTTGCGGTGTCTACCAGATTTGGAAAATTTAAGTTTATCAAAAAGATACTTTGGTGTTTGAAATTCAATGAGTTTGTACATGTAAATATATACAATTTCGCGCTGCTATATACTCAAAAATATTGCATCCGAGAACTTTGCGCTTCCATGGAGATATATGATCATATTTTTGTAGGCCGTGAACATAACGTGACGTTGTTAAAAGTAACATCAATTTTATGGGACGAAGCAGAGTCAAGTTGACTGTAAACGAGCTCTGAGTACGTTATGTGTGGAAGGATCAGCTGTATAGCTAGTTTTTTCCTAGTCTCTAGGGGAGTAAACGAAGCAGACATTCTCAATCTACGTAAAACAGAATAAACATTACTCACAACTTTATTTACATGGTCGACACAGCTTAGTTTCGAGTTGATCACAAAGCCCAGGTTTTTTATTTTGCTAGTAAATGAAAGCACGTTTTCACCAACGAACAGTTTTGGAATATCTTCAATATGCACAACGCTATTGCTAATAGGTAGAACATATGACTTTTTGGCATTAAAGCACAGACCGTTTTCACAAGCCCATTTCGTGATAGCAGACAACTCGCTATTTATTTTGTAACACAAATCATCAACAAGACCAACACGACTAGATAAATACAATTGAATGTCATCAGCATAAGCATGTGCATTAACATACTGACACGTAGCGAACACATCATTGATAAAAAGAGTAAACAGAAGAGAACCAAGTACAGAGCCTTGCGGTACACCAGAAGAGACAATACATGATCTAGATGTAGAGCCTTTGCATACAACTTTCTGAGCGCTTTCTGCAAGGTAGCTGGCCATAAGGTTAACTGAAAAAACTTTGAGCTTTTCACAAAGAAGTCTATGACTAACTAAGTCAAATGCCTTGGAAAAATCCAGGAGGCAAAGAAGAGTTAGGTCACCTTTATCAAAATTAATTCTTATGTCGTCCAGTATTTTCAACATAGCTGTAGAACTGTGCTTAGGACGAAATGATGAAATTTGAGCTGCCATCAAGGACTCACACACTTTAGCGAATGCTGGAATAATGCTGATTGGCCTGTAATCAGAAGGTGTTTTGGCTGCATTTTTGTTTGGCGACAGGAACAATCACAGCCTTTTTCCATTCCACTGGGAAACACGAAGTTGTAAAGCAATGATTGATTATGTGTGTAAGGGTCCCTAGCACGAAAGGCAGTACAATTTTTACAAACTTCAAGGATATCCCGTCCTCCCCAATGGCATCGGACTTTATTCTCATAAGGGATTCAAGAACATCTTTTTCACTTACTCCGCTAAATTGAAATTCTCTCTCCCGTGAAAATGTGTGTTCTAGGTACTCAGCTCTGACCTGAACAATACCCGAACTACTAAAATAATCGTTAAGAGTATTAGGATTGATCTGACACTCAATCTTCTGTTTACCATGGATGTTGAGATTCTTTAAGTTGCGCCATAAATCTTTAGATGGTAGTGCCGGATTTAACTTTTGGTGACAGTATATTTGCTTTGCTTGCCTAGTGATGTAAGTGGCCTGGTTGCGAGCGATTTTACACTGCGACCAAGCAATTTCAGTGTTGGTCTTTTTCCACTTCGTGTACAGCTTATTGCGTAGTTTAATAGCAGATCTGACGTTGTTATTGTACCAAGGACAAGAGTTTTTTTATAATTCGGACTTCAAGTATCGGTACGTGGACATCAAATAGATTGCAGAGGGTGTTATTTAAAAAATCAAGCTTCTCATCCACGGTAGCAAGAAACCAACATGAGGCCCAATCGACATATGAAAGATCAACAAACAACTCATCTACATTTAGAGAATTAAAATCACGATAAACAGAAGTAACGGTGTCAGCTGAACAATTAAACGCAACATCTAGTGTGCAAAAAATAAGATCATGATCGGAGATGAAGCTAATTTGTTGAAATTTTAAAATGTGGTCAGGGCTTGACGTTATAATGATGTCCAGCAGGCTCGGAGTTGAGTTATGTGAATATCTTGTTGGTACAATATTGTTAACAACGGTAAGACCAGCGCCAGCGACATGATAAAGTAGTTTCATAGTGTAAGCACCATTACACAAAAGATTTACGTTAAAGTCCCCACAAATTACAAAACGCTCAAAATCAATTAAAAACTGAGATAACTCCTCAAAATGTGAATCTAATAAATTACACCTATGTGTACAACCCCCACGCCAGATACCAAAACTCGTTTCGCGTTGTCCGATATTTCGGCAATGATAAATTCCGTGTCACTATTATTTGATTCTGCCAAGACACTAATTTTCAAGTAGGACTTGCAGTAGATAGCAACTCCTAAAAACGACAGCAGTGATGCAAATATATGTGACTGCAAAAAGTAAAAAGCACAAAGAGAAAAAGAGCGGAAAAAAATGAGTATGACTGAAATTAAAACTAGAAACAAAATAAGAACGAAAAAATAGACGAGTTAAAAGAATTGAGCATAAAGAGAAAAGTTCACAGCATAGATTAGATTGAAAGGCAGAGCTTAAGTTTAACATATACATATATATAAATTCCTGCCTTGGTCAGAATGTAACTCCATTGGTACACCATACCTTGTAACCCAATCGTTTGTAACCACTTCCGCTACTGTTTCCGCTTCTTGGTTTGGGATTGGGTATACCTCTGGCCATTTACTGAAATAATCCATAACCACCACTACGTATTTGTTTCCGCGGTTGCTAGTAGGAAATGGACCTGCGATATCCATGGCGATCCTTTCAAATGGTGCACCTGAAATATACTGCTTCATCTGGCCATGACTTCGTATTTTGGGCCCTTTCGCTCTGCTGCAAACCTCGCAGTTGGCAATCCACTCGGTGACCGACTGACGGCAACCAAACCAATAGAATCTCCGCTTAATTTTCTCGAGCGTCTTCGTGATTCCAAGATGACCTCCACTTGGACCATTACGCAGCTCGCTGAGCACGTCAGGAATCCTCTTTCTGGGAACAACTATCAGTTTCTTCTTGCATTGACCATCCTCACTCTCCCATACTCGATGAAGGCAATCGGATATCAATTCTCAACTGTTCCACTGTGCCCAATATGGCTTCGCAATGGGACCCTCTGCTGACATTTCCTCTCTGTTTGGTCTTTCGTTTCGTTCGAGCCCTTGCATAACATGTGGCAGATCTGTATCTTATAGCTGACACTTCCTTAGTTGTTCCTTGCCCCATTCATCCGCACACGTTATAGTTATTAGCCGGACATCTATAATGTCTTCTTTAGCCTCGGTCTTCGCGACATTGCATCAGCATTTCCATGGGTATTGCCTTTTCGATGCTCAATGGAAAAGTCATAGCTTTGTAGTAGCTCGATCCACCGTGCCAATTGTCCCTCCGGATTACGGAACTGCAGAAGTTATTTCAACGCTGCGCGGAATCGCTGGCCGTAGAGGTATTTGTGAAAATGTTTAATGCACTCTACCAATGCCAACAGCTCTCTCCGTGTAACGCAATAGTTCCTCTCTGGTTTTCCAATCGAACGGCTGTAATACGCAACTACCTTCTCCTGTCCATCGACCAGTTGTGATAAAACGCCTCCTATAGCATATCCACTCGCATCTGTATCTAGAATAAATGTTGTTCCTGGAATCGGATATGCCAACATTGGGGCAGTGCACAAACGCTCCCTCAATGTTTGGAAAGCCCCTTTTTGCTTCTTCTTCCATTCAAAGGTTTATTTTTTCTTGTAAGCTAATGGAGCCTATGGGCTACGCTGGAAAAGTTTGGTACAAATGGGCGGTAATATGTGCACAGCCCAAGGAAACTTCTTAATTCATGCAAGTTCTGTGGTCTTGCCCAATCTTTTACTGCCTCTATCTTTTCATTCGCTGTACATATGCCTTCTGTCGTTACCTTATGACCCAAATAATTTACTTCCTTTTTAAACAGCGAACACTTTTTGGGACTTAGTTTCAGACCAGCGCCAGCTATTCTCTGGAAAACTTCCTCCAAGTCCTTAAGATATTCATCAAAGTTCTTGCCCAATACGATGATGTCGTCCAGGTATACTTTTATATATGAGTGTTTATTTAGTTAATGAAATAAGTTAATTGTTACATTTTAAAGTTAATGCGTAAAAGTATACCAATTGAAAGATAAAAAAGTAATAAAGAAGAAGATAAAGAATGTTCTGGCAACACAGTTGCCAGATGTATATATAAATAATTTATTGTCGTGGCGCTGCCATCTCGTTTCATACATAACATTTTTCCCTCCTCTGCAAGGGCTAAGGTGAGTATCCGACAGGTGCCCTTCTCTGTCTGGATGATCTCCGTGGAATTTCAGGTATCCTACTTGTTTCGGGTGTTGTATGCGGTTTCGATGTAGGATGTTGCGCTATTGTACTATTGGCCGAAGCAAAGCCTTCAAAATCTTCCGATCCCAACGATTCGTTTTGCGCCGTTTCAGTAGCCACCGGTTGCGTTATTGCTTCAGTGCTATCTACTTCCGCTGATGCCTCGGTTTCATTAGTGTTGTCTTCGGTTGACAGCCTCGCCTTGTAATAATGAACTTCCCGAGCTGTTTTATCAGGTCCAACCGGGGCTTTGCGTATTTGGTCCACATGCCCTGAGCCACTGACAAATTCGTGGATTTCCAGACAAAAAGTAAACATTTTGATTTGGTTCAAACTCTCTAATAGTTTTCTTGGACTTTACGTATTGCTTCTCTTCTACCTTCTTTGAAATTTCCTCTGGTCGAATCAGATTCAACCTTGTGCGCAACTGTCGCCCCATAAATAGTAGTGCTGGTGATGACCCTGTGGTTGCATGCGGTGCGTTTTTGTATTGCCTGAAAAATTCATTCAAATTTGTCTTTAATGAACTACTCGTAGTACCCATCGCTTTCAATGCTTTCTTGACTGCTTGTACGCTACGCTCTGCTTGTCCGTTAGTTGCTGGGTGATACGGCGCTGAATATTTGTGATATTTAACACCAATTGCTGTTAGAAAGTTGTTAAATTCTGCAGAAGTGAAATTTGTTCCATTATCAAAAACGACAGTTAGCGGCACCCCGTTAGCCGCAAACACTTCGTCCAACAACGCAATTGTCGCCGTTGCTGTTATAGATTTAGTAACTCTCACTTCTTACTGTATGCGTCCGAAATTACCAGCAACATCGCTCCCTCGAAAGGTCCCGCATAGTCGATATGAATACGATCCCATGGTCCCTTGGGGTATTCCCAATGATGATCCTCACTTTTTGCCGGTTTGTTTGCTTGCCTTGCACATGCATCACATTGGTTCGCAATATTCTCGATATCATTGTCTATGTCCGGCCAGTATATGAATGAGCGAGCAATCCCTTTCATCTTAACAATTCCTAAATGCCCCGTGTGTAAATTGTCAAGCAGTTTGTTTCGATATTTTGGTGGAATAACAACACGATGATCGAACGTCAAACATTCGGAGGACAACTTATAATTGACTTCTGGGGATTTGTACCCTGCCCTTTTCAAGCACTGGTCACTTTCCAGTAGTTTAATTATTTTACCCATTCGTTCATCTTTTCTGGACTCTCTTGCTATGTGTTCTGAACTTAGTGGTAATTGGTTGATTTGGCGAATAATGAAGTGGTCGAACTCATAATATTCGTCTAGATTCGTCATGGCTGTCTGTTGCAACTGCTTAATTTGTAATGATTTCGGTGGCTGAAAGTGGGCGCGTGAAAGATAGTCGGCATTCGCGTTCGCCTTTGAGCTCTTGTACACTACCTCGAAATCAAATCTGCTTAAAAAGTCTGCGTAGTTCGCCATTCTACTTATGCATAATACTGGAAGCGATTTGTCAGGTTGTAATATTTGTGACAATGGCTTATGATCGGTGATTAGTGTCCAATGACGCGCGTAAAAAATATTTGAAAAATTTCTGAACCGCCCACACAATTGCCAATGCCTCTTTGTCAATCTGCGGATAGCGTTGTTCTGTAGCATTCAATGTTCGACTTGCGTATGCAATTGGTCGTTCGGTCCGGTTCTCTAAACGGTGTGAAAGCACGGCTCCTAGTCCTGTTGGACTCGCGTCTGTTGCCAGTAGTACAGGTAGTGTTGGGCGTATGGCATCAACGCTTGAGGTGAAACCAACGTCTCTTTCAATAGGGCAAACGCTGCGTTTGCCTCCTTAGTCCAGTAAAATTTCTCTCTTTTTAGCATATCCCGCAACGGTCGTGCACTTGTGGCCAAATCTGGAATAAATGCGCTATAATACGTGGTTTTTCCTAAAAACAGCTGTAACTCTTCGAAAGTCGTTGGCTTGGGAGCTTGGGAACTCCACCGATGGTGTCGTAAAGACACACTTTGACTTGTTCAAATGCAAACCATGTGATTTAATGTCGTTTCCAAAACTATCAGTAGCTGCTCGAAGTTTTCAGCAAACACCAAGATATCATCAAAAAAATTTAAAACATTTGGGACTCCCTGTAACACAGTCTCCATTTTTCTTTGCCAGATAGCTGGAATATTTGCTGCTCCATATACCGCACGAGTAGGTCGTATTAACCCATGTGTCACTGTATTTAATGTCAATACATGCGCAAACTCATCGTCAATTGTTAAGTGCGTATATGCATCCGTTATATCTAAGTGGCAAAATATTGTAGCGTTTTTCATTTTATTAAACAAATCTTCTGTTTTTGGAATCGGGTGTTCGTCGATGATCATTTTTGGATTGACAGTGGGCTTATAATTACCGGTAATGCGAATACCCCCATTCTTTTTTGCTACCACGTGTGTTGTTGAGGCCCATTCTGAATGCTCCACTCTCTTGTAAAAACTTGACTGAATTTTACGATCTATTTCCTGGGTATACTCCTCTCTCAGCGCCATCGGTACATCGCGCGAAAACTGGCGTTGCTCCAGCTTTGAGCTTTACTTTTGCAGGTGGCCCACTCAACTTCCCAGCTGTCGTACTGAAGATGTCCCCAAAACGTGTAATGAGATGTTGCAGTCGCGTTTGTTGGTTTATTGATAGTTTTGGTGCTGTTGAATTTATAATATTGATTCGGTTAGACGATGAAAACAGTTCAGTGAAGTTTATTTCTCGTGCGAATTGCGATATCAATTCTCGGCCGCAAAGTGTATCACAATATCCTTGAACGACATACAAATTAAGTCGTCGTGAAGTTTTCCCCATTGTCGCAGTTACTACGACCCGTCCAATGCAGTTCACCTTGTAGCCCGTATAGCTTGTAAATCGTCGATCTGTCTTTAACAACCTAAAATTTGGTTTAATCGAACGCAACGTTTTGCAATTCATTACTGCACATGGTGCACCCGTATCTAATTCCATCTGAATTTGTTTCCCATCTATATATATAGGAACCATTTTTCTATCTTCTGCATTGCATGCATTAACACTGTTTAGTTTTTGAACTGATTCACATTCATCCTCTGAAATCTGATCTAATTTGGTCTTACACACTTCGGCGATGTGGCCCACTCTTCCACATGCAAAGCATTTGGACTTGTTAAATTTGCAGTCTTTTCTAAGGTTGCCCACCACATCCGTAACAATTGGACCCTTTCTCTTTTGCCCTCTGCATCGGTTCTTCGCCACTCGGGTTTTTCGAATTTGTATATCTTTTTGTTTTAACTGGTGCGTATCCCAGTTTATACGTTGGCTCGCTTGTTTGTATCAGTTCTGTGCACTTTAGGTCTGTTGTGGCGTTTTGTGTTAATTCGATTGTATGCGCAATTTCGTATGCTTCAGCAAAATTTTTTGGTTTCTTTGCAATAACTTCATTACAAATAACTCGTGATTCTACGCCATACAACAATTGCTCTAGTAGCATTCTATCTAAGAATTCTCCATACTCACAGTGTACAGCCGCTTCTCTTAACTGAAGTGCGAACTTGCAAATCGGCTCTGCCTTTTCTAGTTTGTTTTGCCGGAACTTGATACTTTCTGCATACTTATTCCTACAGCCATCAAAATGGCGAATCAAGATATTTTGTATTTCGCTGTGGTTGAGCGAGTCTGGTGTTTTTGGGCTAACAAGAATTTTTAGCGCTATATTAAGCTCTGTCCCCATGTGTACACGTACGAACTTGTGCTGTCCCGCTTCTGGAACCTTGCTCAACTGTAATGCCCAATATACACGTGTGAAATAATCCTGTACTGAGGATTTATCTTCCGATTTATATTCCGTAATACTAAACGGTGGCGGTTTGGGTGACAACGAACGATTTACCTTTGTATTTGCCGCAGCATTGTGCAGCCTCCTCCACAGCTCCTCGGATTGCTCCTGCTAGCGCATCCAACACTGTTTTTAAATCCTCCGGTGTAAGGCTCATTTTTAAATACACTTCTGACACCACTTTTATATATGAGTGTTTATTTAATTAATGAAATAAGTTAATTGTTACATTTTAAAGTTAATGCGTAAAAGTATATCAATTGAAAGATAAAAAAGTAATAAAGAAGAAGATAAAGAATGTTCTGGCAACACAGTTGCCAGATGTATATATAAATAATTTATTGTCGTGGCGCTGCCATCTCGTTTCATACATAACATATACCAAGCATATTTTCCAATGTAGTCCTTTCAATACCTGATCCATGAGTCTCTCAAAAGTAGCTGGTGCATTACAAAGTCCAAAAGGCATTACTGTAAATTGCCAAGGACCATCTCCGACGCTGAAGGCTGTTTTCTCTTTGTCTTCCTCCTTGACCTCCACTTGCCAGTAGCCACTTTTCAAGTCCATTGTGGAAAACCATTTCGTACCAGAGAGCGAGTCCAGACTGTCTTCAATTCTTGCAATGGGTAGCTATCCTTTTTCGTGACGTCGTTCAACTTACGGTAGTCCACGCAAAACCTCATTTTCCCATCCTTCTTCTTCACAACTACCACAGGTGAGCTCCATGGACTAGCTGATGGTTCGATGACGCCGCTGTCGCTCATTTCTTGTATGATTTGACTCACAACTTCCCGCTTCGCCAGTGGAACACTACGACGAGCTTGACGTATCGGCCTCGCGTCTCCAGTGTCAATTTGATGTTTCACAACATTGGTGCGGCCTGGTTTGAAACCATCCTGGTCAAATATGTTTGCGTACTTTAGGAGCAGTTACTTTGCCTTACTTTGATAATCTTCCTCTAGCCCCTCCGTCCATGCCGTGATGTCATTTAAAAGATCAGTATTACTAGATGAAACGTGTCCCTGGAGCTGTTCACAGTTAATAACTACTTCAACCTCTTGGCATCTTCCCAAAATAGCTCCTTTGGTCAGTTTGAGTGGTGACTTGAACTCACTGAGTACTCTTGCCGGAATACGTCCATCTTGTTTTGTCATAGCCGGGGTTTTTCCTGCAAGTATGTTCGGTGCTGATTTGTTTGCTGCTTCGACAACCAACAATTTGTTTGTCCCACAATCTCCATCAACTTTTGCCCAGATAACTGCTTCCGATTTTGGTGGTATTTGTTGACTCTCTTCCACCAGCACTCGTTTACTGATGTAGCCTCTCTCGTAGCCAAAATTAAGTGGCACATCCATGTTCTTATAACGCATCGTCGTCCATGTTCTTATAACGCATCGTCGATCTTGATGCCTTGGTCGATTAAGAAGTCCACTCCAATTATGATTTTATCAACAATCTCTGCCACTATAAAATTGTGCAGTACCATGACGTTCCCAATTGCTACTTCACATTCTACTTCTCTAATTACCTGGGTGTCCTCTCCCGTGGCTGTATGTAATCTTGCTCCAAGCAATGGTCTTATCTTCTTGTTGACTAAATCTGATCGAATGATGGAATGAGATGCACCCTGTAGATACAGTCAGTAAACGTTCCTTTCCATCCACACGTCCTCCGACAGTAAGATTGCTTGACCTTCCAATTTGCGAGATAGAGATTATGGGGCATTCAATTGTGGGAACCAGATGTCGCCCCTTGCGGCTGACTCGCTTTAGTTTAACGATTGGGTGGACTTGGAGATTTGCTCATCTCCTTCAGCTCTGCGTTTACGGCCACCCACATTGTTGGAAGTATTAGGGTTGGTACTGCAATAACGTGCAATGTGCCCTGGCTTACCACACTTAAAGCATTTGACTGCATCATTATTTTTCTGTTGCGTTCCCTTTAAAGCTTCCAAAATTGTGTCCACGCAATCTGGCCTTTCCACTTCCACGCGATGAGCTTTGTATGCGGGCTTATTCAAAAGCGACGCTGTTTCTTGAGTCAGTGCATGGGATACCGTTTCTGCTAATGTGGGTTTTGGGTTTGCATATGTCGCTCGCTTCGTTTCTACGTCCCGTATGCCATTTATAAAACTTTGCTGAAATTTGCGCCGACATTTCGGATATTCGTGCCTCTTGTGCTTCAATCTTCGCTGTTATACGGTTCTCCTGCGATTCCAGCTGAGATGATATTTGCGACGACATTTCGGATATACGTGTCTCCTGTGCTTCCATCTTGGATGTTATACGGTTCTCCCGGGATTCTAGTTGAGATGCCATGGTCGATGTTTGAGCAGATATTGCAGCCAAAATCGTGTTCAAGTCTGTGCTCGTAACTGTCTGCGATGTTTAATTTTTCTCTTCAATTTTTGTTGTCTCCTCGCCATCAGGAGTAAAGACATACTCTTCCACGTTAATTTCCTCTAATTCCATTACCTTTCGTAGTCGTGCCTGAAGTTCGGGTTTATTGCCGGTTGTATTCAATCCACGACTCTCCAACTCCTTCTTCAGTTGCTGGATCCTCAATTCATTCCACTTTGCCATGTCCAAGTTGTATTCGAAGTCCTCGGAATTTATTCAACAATCCCACTTCTGACACCATGTGTAACGAATTTACTGCAATTCCTCTTATTTGCAACCTTCTACTAACGTTCGAATCACTAAACTGTTGAATAAATAACTCTACTATTCAATAATGCAAAATGGTCTTTATTAGACTACTTTCAAAATAACAATTCTATTGTTCGCCGGATAGGGTGCCTCTACTGTTGCTGCCTTTTATACTCTGTGATTTCTCGTTCGCATACTTCTAGGCGCTTCCATTTCTAGAATTTACTAAATTGTTGTTGTTAAAATGTTCATTTCTAAAATGTTCATTTCGATCTATAACAAGCCAAAGGTTATCATCACTACTGCTGTCTTTTAATATTTATTAATTACTTTTCTTTAGTTTTAAGATTTACATTTACATACATAAATATTTCACTATTATCCGTTATATTTAATTTAATTTGATCAATCTAATTTATTATTATTGTTTGCGCCAAATTGGCATCTCTATATGTAATCATATCAAACGTCAATTAGTGGCATTGGCAGCACTGACTGTCAGCTGTCAATGACTACTTCCGTTTATTCTCTTAGTAATTAAACAAAGAAAAACAAGTGCAAGTGTTCTTTATAATCGGCTATAATCCTCGCGTAAGTAAAACTTACAATCCGCAACCCGCTTTTTAACGCTAACATTTTGGTCCATCGACCCGGATCGCGCAATATTTCCGCAAAATACAGTCCACATCGCTTAAATTAAAACATTTCATAAAAACCCGCAAATAAAAAATGTCTTTTTAATATGAATTTGGAGCTTTTAGGCCGATTTAATTAAATAAAACAAGTTTATTTTTTTATTTCCGACGCGTTTCGACACATTTTCGTGTCTTCCTCAGGGAATCTATTTATTAAATACGAAAAACATATATATTACAAATACAATAATTGGTATTAATGTTCAATATTAAATCACTTACATTGTTTAAACCAGTGGTTTTTGTCACATTTCTTTAAAAATATAAGTACACATATTAATAAAAAACAAATAAGAACAACAATTAAAAATCACACCGACATTTACTACATTAAAATACCGTCTATTAACATAAAAAACAATATTGCACTTGTCACCTCCAGACATTCTTTGTTATTGACGTCGCATAGGCACAATTAATATTATCAACGTCCTCTTTAAAGTTAATCGTTGTTGGTAGTTTTTGTTGTATGCGCAGTCCCTCTAGTGTCATCCTTCTACGCGTTCTGTTTTCCACATCCAGTATTGTTGCGTTGTCGAAATCAGCTGTGTGATTCTTTTCCGTAAGGTGTTGGGCCAGTGCTGTGTTGCTTTTGTTGTTTTTTGCATCTAGTTTATGTTCCTTTATTCTCGTTCCTAGTGATCTTTTTGTTGTGCCGATATAAACTTTGTTACATTTATCTCCTTCGTTACCATGACATCGAATTTCGTAAACTACGTTATGTAGTTGTTCCTTTTCAATTTTGTCCTTTGTTTTTGTATATATGCTTTTTAATGTATGATTTGGCTTGTGTGCATAGCTTGTGTTACTGCTTGGTATGATTTTGTGTAATGTTTTGTTGTCTGTTAGGTGTGGTATGTATGTAACGCTAATGTATGTTTTTTTGGTATTTTCGCTATTTGCTGTGTTCAGATTCTTGTGTTTGTTTTTGTTTATTGCTGTTTGTAATAAATTTTCTATTGTATTGACTGGATAACAATTTTTGCATAATATGTTTATCACTTTCTCTCTGTTGTGATTTATGAACTCCTGGTCGCTCAAGGTGTAAATTTTCGATATAAAATTGATAATGGTGTTCTTCTTTTGCGTCCATGGGTGGTTGGAATGATAGTTAATTAGTCTTGATGATGCTATGGATTTTGTGTACCAGTTAGTTGTTAGTTTGTTATGGGATTTGTATATTTCTATGTCCAGGAATGCCAGTTTGCTGCCCATTTCTTTTTCTACTGTAAATTGTATCTTTGTGTGTTGTCTATTGAATGTTCTTAGAATTTCGTCTACGTCTTTGACCTTAACTACGGCGAATATATCATCTACATATTTCGTTATGTATTTGATATATATGTCGGAAGATTTTAGCTCAGCGATGCTGTCGTCAATAATTTTGTCAAGGACAATGTCTGCAATGGTTGGGGATAAAGGATTTCCCATTGGCATTCCGTAAGTTTGCTGATAATAGGTTTCATTGTAAAGGAAGTAGTTATTCTCTCTCAGACAAAATTCAAGTAGTGTTAAAAAGTTTATTTTGTTGATGTTTGTAAAAGTCTTCAAGCTTGACCACTGCTTCATTATTGTGCTTATGGCGAATTGGATCGGTATGTTCGTGAAGAGGGAGACGACGTCCAAAGATATGAGAATTTCATCTTCAATATTTAAATTTTTTATTTTTTCTTTTAGGCTTACGGAATTTCTAATATTCAGCGTTTCAGACACTATGTTTTTTAGAACTTTCCCAACAAATTTGGATAGTTTGGAGCAAGGCACATTGATTGATGACGAGATAGGTCTAAGTGGTGTGTTAATTTTCTGAACTTTTGGCAAGCCATAAAGTCTGGGAGCCGTAGCTGCTGTGCACATCAGATAGTTTTTTTCTTTCAAGGTTATGTTGTTGTTTTTGTAGAGACAGTTTACAATGTTGTTGTTTTTGCGCACTAGATATTGGGTGGGATCATTTCTAATTGTTTTATATGTGGTTTTATCGTTTAACAGGTCTTGCATTTTCTTCTCGTAATCTTCTTTATACATCACCACTGTTTTGTTGCCTTTGTCTGCATTTGTGATAATTATGTTATATTTATGTTGACTAATAAATTTTCGTGTATTCTCGTAGATTTGGAGTATGAATTTATCTTTTGCGTTGTTCTGAATTTTGTTCCTAAAGGTATTAACTTTCTTCGCGAAATTGTATCTAGCCATATCTTTCTCCCTATTGTCTGTTATTGTCTGTATATTTTGCTCAATATCAGCAATTAGATGTAGTGGTGAAAAAGTTTTCCTGGAAACTGGTAGCGCGAATTTATTACCTAATGATAGTATCCATTTACACTCCGGGGGAATGGTGATTTTAGTATTATTTGTAATCCAATCCTCATTATATCTCAAATCAAATTTTTCAAAATTTCTCTTAATTGAGTTATGTAGTTTTGTCGTGAGGGTACTTTCTGACTTTATTTTTGTATTTTCTAAAAATTGTTGTTGTGTTTCTACAATTGCTTTATAATCCTTTTCTTCTACTTTTTGGCGCAATTTTTTCTCTATTTCTCTTGTAGTGTCTTTTATTAGTTTTATTTGTATGTTCGTTTCTTTTACCTCTAAGCTTAAGACTTTTTCCAAGAATTTCCTTTCTATCTCCATTTCCTTCTTCGTTTTTTCTAATGTGAAGCCTTTTGTAAATTTACCAGCCTTACCGTTTAAGTGTGATGGTGTGATTCCAAAATCTTTGCATTTTAGCAGAAATTTCAGCCTTTGTTGTTGTTTTGCCAATGATTTTTGGTTTTTGCCGTATTGTTTAATAATGTAACAGGTGTCCATGTCATACTTGTACTTGATGTGTCGGAAGAAGTGTTTCATTTTGAAGTCTTTATGTTTTTCGTACTTTGTTGTTGTGGGTTAAGCTCTCCGCTCTATTTATTATATGATTGAGTTGGGCCAAATATTTGCTTAGCTATTTAATATGAATTTGGAGCTTTTAGGCAGATTTAATTAAATAAAACAAGTTTATTTTTTTATTTCCGACGCGTTTCGACACATTTTCGTGTCTTCCTCAGGGAATCTATTTATTAAATACGAAAAACATATATATTACAAATACAATAATTGGTATTAATGTTCAATATTAAATCACTTACATTGTTTAAACCAGTGGTTTTTGTCACATTTCTTTAAAAATATAAGTACACATATTAATAAAAAACAAATAAGAACAACAATTAAAAATCACACCGACATTTGCTACATTAAAATACCGTCTATTAACATAAAAAACAATATTGCACTTGTCACCTCCAGACATTCTTTGTTATTGACGTCGCATAGGCACAATTAATATTATCAACGTCCTTTTTAAAGTTAATCGTTGTTGGTAGTTTTTGTTGTATGCGCAGTCCCTCTAGTGTCATCCTTCTACGCGTTCTGTTTTCCACATCCAGTATTGTTGCGTTGTCGAAATCAGCTGTGTGTTTCTTTTCCGTAAGGTGTTGGGCCAGTGCTGTGTTGCTTTTTGCATCTAGTTTATGTTCCTTTATTCTCGTTCCTAGTGATCTTTTTGTTGTGCCGATATAAACTTTGTTACATTTCTCTCCTTCGTTACCATGACATCGAATTTCGTAAACTACGTTATGTAGTTGTTCCTTTTCAATTTTGTCCTTTGTTTTTGTATATATGCTTTTTAATGTATGATTTGGTTTGTGTGCATAGCTTGTGTTACTGCTTGGTATGATTTTGTGTAATGTTTTGTTGTCTGTTAGGTGTGGTATGTATGTAACGCTAATGTATGTTTTTTTGGTATTTTCGCTATTTGCTGTGTTCAGATTCTTGTGTTTGTTTTTGTTTATTGCTGTTTGTAATAAATTTTCTATTGTATTGACTGGATAACAATTTTTGCGTAATATGTTTATCACTTTCTCTCTGTTGTCTTCGTTGAAAGTTCGCGATTCTG
This sequence comes from Eurosta solidaginis, assembly GCF_040869045.1. Lineage (NCBI taxonomy): Eukaryota > Metazoa > Arthropoda > Insecta > Diptera > Tephritidae > Eurosta > Eurosta solidaginis. The sequence goes on along the minus strand of NC_090319.1, from coordinate 97,656,170 downwards.
CTTTAAATGCATTAAAGCGGTATTTGCAATCGAGCAAAGCCGATTCGCTTGCAGTCGATGTAGATGCTGCAACCACATATTTGCAATTGCTAGAGGAGCAGTGGGAACGTTTCTGCAAAGCACAAGAAGAAGTGGAGGTGTCGTGTGGCGACGAAAACACAGCAGTAGAAGAGCAGGCGCGAATTCAAGGTGAGGAGTGGTATTTGATCGCTAAATCAAATTGTTCAGGGAGCTTCCTTTTGGTTGTAGATGGTTGTACGGTGGCCGCGGATATGGCTGCTGCGGTGGCGGCGGTGATGGCGATGTGATGGGTATGACGTGGTGGCGGTGCGTTGGTGGTACAGCGGCGTTGTCTTGACTACGTCCTGCAGCGTTTAGTTGCTGAGACCTTACACTTTGCGCAATTTCCAATAGAAAATCTTGAATATGAGCGCAGTTCTGATTTCACAATTGGAACTTTCTTGTGTATCCAATTTAACACAAATTTGTTAAAGAAAAAAAGGAGAACTGGTGTTTACTTGTACACAGTGGTAAACTTAATTCAATTATATATTTTTGCACTTCAATTTACAAAAAAGAATAGGTTTTTACAAAACTTGTGTCACTCCGGGATGGATATTAAAATTCGAAAAAAAAAAGGGTGAAAAGTGTGAAAATGTCAACATGACTGACAGCTTTGCTCGTTCAGGCGAGCGAGTAGCGCACGCGTTGCCAACCACGAATTTAATGTGTTGGGTGTGTTACCGTGGTATGGTGATTAGGGTGATTAATTCAAAGGGTACAAATTCAATAAAAGGTGCGTGCGCTAATCGCTCGCTTGAACATCTTGCCCCGCCTAGACGCGTTAGCCGGCTAATGTCAATCTGAGCTGCTCCAGCGCTCTGATGGCCTCGTTCATGAGGATATTTGCCACCTTGCCTCGGTGTGAAGCCGTCTGCAGGCCTGCTGCGGAGCACCGAACGGTCCGTGCTGTTGGTATCGTGACTGTGGTTGGATTGTAACGACTGTTGACGGCTTGTTCTTGTGGGCGTTGGCGGCGGCGGCGAGAGTTAGAGCGCGGTGCCGGTGTCGGGGGCACTTGAGCCGTGGGTGCGGCGTGGCTCGATGGTGGTGGTGGTGGCGGGGCCCGGTGGAGCATGGTATGGTGTGGCAGTGCACAAATTCGGCACATAATGGGCGACGTACACTCACTCGTCGCGTGTGATAGAGCCAGACAATTGGTACAATACCCATGGGCTCGTGCCAGGAGGTACCGCTGCGACGGCTGCATGCCCCGAAAGAGTGGGCAAGTACGTAGCGCATGATGGCGAGCGCATACACGACATTGCATGAAGTTATTGTTGGAGTTGTTGTTTTGGCGCTCGGCGTGATTGCTAGCCACCACCACTTGAGAGCGTATCGACGTTCTTGGCCTTGGAGTTGGTGTTACATCCATGTTCGCCTGAAACGAGTCGTATTCATATGACTTTAGTGCGGGGTATATTGACGATTGTAACTATGAGATGGAGCGGGATTTTAATTGTTGGTTTTGAGATTAGGCGGATACGGTGATTTGCCGGGATAAGTCCTTAGGACTCAGCGGTCTTGTGAGTGGGGTGGTAACGAAAATCTACACGGTCGCTTGGGGGCTGGGCGGACTATCCGCCGGGGGCAGAAAACATAATTTTACTATGGGCCGTGTGAGAATGCCGGATTGGGTGCGCACCTCGACGACACGAATGTGGCCATCCGGGCCGGGGCGTGCTCGTTCGATGCGTCCGAGGCGCCATTCGGTGGGAGGAAGTGTATCGTCCTTGATGAGGACACACTCACCGACTTTTGGCTCAATGCGAGTGTCTTTCCAACGATATCGTTTGTGGAGGTCCTTGAGGTAGTCCTCCTTCCATCGTCGACTAAACTGGTGATGGATGACCTTGACCTTTTCCCATCGGTTGAGCAGAGATAGGTTCTCATGGTCAGGTTCAGGAATCGCTAGTAAAGGGGTTCCCCTAAGGAAATGTCCGGGGGTGAGCGCGGTAAAGTCAGAGGGATCCTGAGATAGCGGGGAGATGGGGCGTGAATTTAACACGGCCTCTATTCGTATTAGCAGGGTGGTGAATTCCTCGAAAGTGAATTTGTGAGATCCGACTGACTTCTTGAGGTGTGTTTTAAAACTTTTGACCGCAGCTTCCCATAAGCCGCCCATATGAGGAGCGCTGGGGGGTATAAACTTCCATTTTATGCCTTGAGCGGCGTATTTTTTGACGACTTCTTGGGATACTTCGCTGGAGAAGGTCACAAATTCCTTTTCCGTAGCTCGTTTGGCACCTACAAAGGTTGTGCCATTATCGCTCATCATAGTTGCGGGATAGCCTCGACGTCCAACAAAACGGGCAAACGCAGCCAGAAAGGCCTCAGAGGTGAGATTTGAGCACAGCTCAAGGTGTACCGCTTTTGTCGTGAAGCAAACAAAAACGGCCACGTAACCTTTCACGAGGGTAGGCGATCTTAGCATGGATGCTTTTATCAAAAAAGGGCCAGCAAAATCAACACCCGTTGTGGTGAAGGGGGGAGCGAAAGTGCATCGTGCGGGTGGCAAGGCTGCCATGATTTGGGAGCGCATTTGCTGCTTGTGGACGGTGCATGTTTTACATTGAAAAATGCATTTTTTGATGAGTGGCTTAAGTCGAGGAATGTAAAGTTCTTGTCTAATCGTTTGCTGCATGAGACGGACTTCGGCGTGCAAGAAAAGTTCATGCAGGAAGCGTAGGAAAAGTGCAGCATATCGGGATTTTTCCGGGATAATAATGGGGTGGCTTTCGTTGAAGGTTAGGGTTGAGTCAACTAGGCGACCGCGGACTCGGAGCAATCCATCTTCATCCAAATATGGATTAAGGGTGAGGAGGGGGCTCCGTTTGTCTATAGGTTTCGAGGCTAACAACGAGGTCTTTTCCTTGGGGAAATATCGCGACTGAGTTAAGGCGATTAGCTTGAGTTTCGTGTTTCGGAAGTCGTCGTGTGTGAGGGTTAACGGGGAAGTTGGTATGTGGCCTGCGCGGGTTTTAAGGGTGCGTATGAAGTGCAACACGTGAGTTAAAACTCTCAGGGCACGCGGAAACGAGGAAAAGCGATCCAGAATGTCGGGTTCTTCTTCGCTGGCATGTAATGCTTCGATTCGGCGGACTTCGGGTGGACTTACGGAGTGGCGGCGCAAGTCTTTGGGCCATGATTCCGGGGGACTGATGAGCCATTCTGGGCCTTTCCACCACAGGGAGGAAGTTGCCAAATCGAGAGGTTTGCATCCTCTTGTGCCCATGTCGGCGGGGTTTTCGGAACTGCGTACATGTCGCCAAGTGGCGTTTCCAACCAGATCGATTATTTGCGCGGTTCGATTTGCTACGAAGGTTCTCCAAGTATAGGGGGGCTTTTCGAGCCATGAGAGCACTATTTCGGAGTCCGACCACAGCGTCAAGGTAGGCGGACTGAGATTGAGTTGGGATTGAACGACGGAGACTAGCTTCGCTAGGAGCACAGCTCCACACAATTCCAGCCGTGGCAAACTAGTGGATTTGAGGGGTGCCACTTTGCTTTTAGAGACTAGGAGATGAGAGGTTGTGTTTTGTCCTACCGTCGTTCGGACATAAATGCTGGCGCAATAAGCTTTCTCCGACGCGTCGCAAAAGCCATGCAGCTCCGTGGGTTGGTCAGGGGAGTAATTGACCCAACGAGGAATTTGAATCCCGGTTATGGCGTGGAGGTTATGTGCGAACTGCGTCCACTTTGCGAGGCGGAGGGGTTTCACCTGTTCGTCCCAGTCAGTTCCATCAAGCCACAGCTCTTGCAAGAGAATTTTGGCTTGGATCATTATCGGCGTTAGCCATCCTGCGGGGTCGAAAAGTTTTGCGACGGAAGAGAGAATTTGTCGCTTTGTGCTCGCGGTGCTTACTGGGATGGATTCAACGGTGTACGAAAATGAGTCCTTTATTGCATTCCATTGAATCCCGAGCGTTTTCGTCGTACTTGCTTTTTCGAATTCGAGAAACTGGGAATCCAGCAAGTCTGCTGTGGGAATAGTTTCAATTATGTCAGGATGGTTTGCCGTGATTTTTCTAAGGGGGAAGCCTGCTGACGTAAGGGCTTGCCTGACTTGCGAGAGGGACTCTGAAGCTGAGAGGATGGAGTGCCCGCCAGAAAGTATGTCGTCTACATATGTCTCGTCTTTTAATATCTGAGATGCTTTAGGGAAGGTATTATTGACGTCTTTAGAGAGTTCGTGCAAGGAACGTATTGCAAGATAGGGAGCGCAATTAAGACCGAATGTGACGGTTTTAAGCTTAAAATCTTGAATTGGACCATTGGGGGCTGAGCGAAAAATAATTTTTTGGTACTCTTGGTCCTCCTCATGTAAGAGAATTTGGCGGTACATTTTTTCTACATCGCCGTTGAAAACAAATTGGTACGTGCGCCACTTGAGTATTAATAGCATCAAATCGGGTTGTAGGGTGGGACCGGTATAGAGAACATCATTCAGAGAATTGCCGGAAGTTGATTTCTTTGATCCATTAAAGACCACACGTACCTTAGTAGTTCTTTTTTCGGGCTTTATAACCGCGTGATGGGGTAGGTAGAACGACAAGTATTTGTTGTCCGAGCATTTTTCGTAGGAAGTGGTTTCTTCCATATGACCTAGGGTGAGATATTCTAATAAGACTTGGTCATATTGGGATTTAAGTTCTCCTTTTTTGAGAAGATTTCTCTCCATGCTAAGAAATTGCTGGAGAGCTGAGGTTCGGGATCTACCTAAGGCTACCTGTTTTGGGAAACTGCGTCTAAAGGGGAGTCGCACTACATAGCGACCGTCATCTCTGCGAGTGGTGGTGGACTGATACAATTCTTCGCAAATAATGTCTTCAACATTAAGACACTTGGGGGTGGATACTTCTTCCAGTTCCCAGAATTTTCTGAGTTGCGAATCGAGGGAGTTCGATATTTCCTCCACCTGGGTTGAGAATGAAACTACCTTGCTAGGGACTTGACCACTAAGGATCCACCCAAATATGGTGTTTTGCGCTAGTAGGTTCGGGAAGATTTTCTCAACACCTTCTAGCATTATCTGCGGGATAAGGTCACTGCCAATGACTAAGTCAATCTGGGATGGGGAGTGGCAGTTTGCATCTGCGAGGGTTAGATGCGCCCATTTTTCACGCTGTGCTAGGGTGGGATTGAATTTGGGTAACACCTTGGTTAACTGGGGTAGGACAATAGCTTGTGCTTGGATTCTTGTGATTAAATCGTTCGAGACTAGAGTTAGAGAGCATAGTTTGTTCGATGTTTGAACTACTCTTCCACCCATGCCTGATATTTCGAAATTAGATGCTCGGCATGGTAGACGCAGTGTTATTTGAGCTTTGGAGGAGATAAAGCTCCGTTCTGACCCTTGGTCAATTAGGGCTCTGAGTTTGAAGAGTTCACCTCGGTGTTCTACAGAGACGATTGCCGTCGGGAGTAGTACTTTACTTTCATTGTCCGAGTAGAAAGATTGTACGTGGGCATTTTTTGAACACGTGGGTTGATCGCGGTTGTCTTCCGGAGAGTGGGGAGTTGGGTGACTGACATCAGGGGGGGTGGTAGTTGCTACTTGGGCTGTGGCTTTATGCATTCTGGGTGTTGATGATGTGCTGGAGGACGCCTCATCATGGAGAGCTGAGTTGTGACGTTGTCGGCAGTGCACACACTTGAATGTGCTTTTGCAATCCCTTAGAACGTGGGATTGGGATAAGCAGTTAAAGCACATGTGATTATCTCTCACGAACTTGTTCCGATCATGTACTGGCATTCTAGCGAATTTTGCACAGCTGTACAGGGGGTGCTCAGAGGTTTTGCAATATGCGCATTTGTACATTGTGCGGTGTTCTGTAGCATGGGATTGAATCCTCGGATTGGATTTTTCGTGATTGCTGCCTCTGAATGCATAATTATTTTGTTTAGAGTAGCTTGTGCTGGCGGGGGCCGATGTGAGTTTAGAGGGGCGCCATTGGTCTACTCTTTCTACCACCTCATAGCGAGTAGTCAGAAATTGGTTCATTTGGGACCAGTTGGGGAGATCTTTCCTGGAGGTTAGAGACTGTTCCCACAGGGTTACCGTGTTCTCCGGGAGTTTAGAGGTGACCAGATAAATGAGGATTGGATCCCAACTTTCTGTTGAAACTTGCTGGGTGGCGAGAATTTGGAGGCAATTATTCACGGATGATTGCAATTTCTGTATATCCTCGCTATTTTCAATGGGAATTGGTTTTAAATTCATAAGGGTTTTTATTTGGTTGTCGACCAAAACCCTGCGATTTTCATATCGCGACCTTAGGGCTTCCCACGCCAGTTCAAAGTTGGCATCACTGAGTGGGAACTGTTTGACTATTTCGCCGGCTTTGCCTTGTGTTTTATACCGGAGGTGGTATAATTTCTGGGCTTTTGTGAGTTTTGGGTGGTTAATATAGACCGCCGTGAACATGTCACGAAATGACGGCCATTGTTCATAACCCCCATAAAATACTTCTGTATCACAAGGCGGGATTTTTAAGCCGAAACCTGTTCCATCTCTGGGAAGTGATGCAGTGGGGGCGGCTATGGGAGTGTTTGCTTGTTGGAGTAACATAAGTTGGTCCCCTATCTGGGCTTTCGTGTCCTCATACATAATTAGACATGACTGGTATTTATTAAACGCGACCGGTTTGAAGTCATCTGGGAGATCTAGGTCATCTGTATCTAATATCGCGTCATGGGAGGTTTGGACCCGGTTCCAAAACCTATCAATATTGGTGTCTTTAATTTTCAGTGACGATTCCGTATTTTCGTTAATAGGGGTGGACCTGAATCGAGCACAGTAGTCCGTGAAATTATCCGTTTCCGAGATGAATTTGTTTGCCGTGAACATTTGCTTATTTTTTTTTTGTGGTTAGGCGCGTTTGGCGTTGATCTTTGGCGCTGCCTTGGGATTTCTCGTCGTCACTCATTGTGGGGCTTTTTGATTGGCTTCTTTGAGGGACACCTAACATAAGGTGAACAAGCGAGGGAGAGAGCCTGAGAGTGAGGGAGAGAGCCTGAGAGAGAGAGAGTGAGTTGACGACTTAAAGAACGATTTATCACCGCAATGCAAATTTCACGACAAGAGAAATAAACTTTTTGACCTTTTGAAATTATTTTTAATAACGCGAACCGTGAATTCGTACCACTGTACCCGCTTGAGAGAGCAACAAAATTAAAATTGTATCACCGCACCGCACTTTTATAAACGTGTGTATATATGAGTATATATGCGTATATATGAGTGAAAAATAAAAATTTTTATTTTTTTTTCCAAAGGGATATATAATTGTTATATATTTGAGGGATTTGTAATATTTGTGAGTATTTGAGAAGTTGAAAACGCTAGTTAAAGAAATTTGAAAAAGTGAGTGTTTTATAAATTTATTTTGGGTCCCTGTCTACCAGTTAATTATTACATATGCACATACATACATACGAATGAGAAAACGATAAGTATATTGGAAATGCACTGTTTTTGGGGTTGAACTGCCTTTCCTTTTTGCAATACGGGACTTATATATGTATTTAAGAAATATTAAAATTTATGATTGCAAAAAATTATTGGGAATAAATATGTATGTATTTATGAATCCTATTGGGAAATCCACAAATATCAAATTTTAATTAATAATGGGGAATATTAATTATTTCAGCGGGGATTACTACTTAGATTTGTGGATTATTATTTTAATAATTTAATTTTGTATGTATGAAGGGTAGAGGCAAAGAGGGGGCCAGTTAATCTTAATTTCTTTAATGCGTTTTATCCTCTGAGGGCAAGAATAATTTTATACAATATTCAAATTGAGAAAACTCCACAAATATTATCTTTTTAATTAGTTCGGGGCGTGAGTTGGGAATAAGAAATTTGATTTCTACTCACGATTTTTGGGATACTTTCTCTTTTAATTTTCCAACGCTGGGTCCAAAAATGGCGACGAAGGACCAAATGTTCAGGGAGCTTCCTTTTGGTTGTAGATGGTTGTACGGTGGCCGCGGATATGGCTGCTGCGGTGGCGGCGGTGATGGCGATGTGATGGGTATGACGTGGTGGCGGTGCGTTGGTGGTACAGCGGCGTTGTCTTGACTACGTCCTGCAGCGTTTAGTTGCTGAGACCTTACACTTTGCGCAATTTCCAATAGAAAATCTTGAATATGAGCGCAGTTCTGATTTCACAATTGGAACTTTCTTGTGTATCCAATTTAACACAAATTTGTTAAAGAAAAAAAGGAGAACTGGTGTTTACTTGTACACAGTGGTAAACTTAATTCAATTATATATTTTTGCACTTCAATTTACGAAAAAGAATAGGTTTTTACAAAACTTGTGTCACTCCGGGATGGATATTAAAATTCGAAAAAAAAAAGGGTGAAAAGTGTGAAAATGTCAACATGACTGACAGCTTTGCTCGTTCAGGCGAGCGAGTAGCGCACGCGTTGCCAACCACGAATTTAATGTGTTGGGTGTGTTACCGTGGTATGGTGATTAGGGTGATTAATTCAAAGGGTACAAATTCAATAAAAGGTGCGTGCGCTAATCGCTCGCTTGAACACAAATTTTAAGCGCATTCTTGCGCCACAAAAGCAACCAACCCCTATAGTAACTCCGACTGCACCTGCACGCATGCCGCTACCGAAGCTGCAGTTACCATCCTTTAGTGGCGATCCAACAAAATGGATCACTTTTCATGACGCATTCTGTTCACTAGTGAATTCCAATGCAAGTTTGTCGGACGGACAGAAGTTGCAATACTTGCGCAATTGTTTAAATGGTGAAGCATTTGAATTAGTTAGTAATTTTGCTGTAAGCGACAGCAACTACAGTGAAGCTTGGGATTTGCTGACAGCACGCTATAAAGTTATGCGTATCATAGTGGACAGCCATATAAAAGCATTATCATCGATCGAAAAGGCATCGAAAGACTCCGCAAAAGCAATTAAACACGTTTTAAATTTAACATTGCAACACGTTGGTGCGCTACGTGCCCTCAAACGCCCGGTTGAATTTTGGGACGACTGGCTTGTCCATTTGACTGTTTCGAAATTAGCCTATGAAACGCGAAAGCAGTGGGAATTATCGCTTGTAGCCGACGATGTGCCATCGTTTACATCGCTTCGAGATTTTTTGGAAACGCGAGCCCGCTCTTTGGAGATGGTGCCCGCTGCCGCAAACGCACGTACAACTGCAAAGAAGGTTTTGCATACAACATGCAACCAATTAGTACCAAAAAATCATCCATCATCAAAAACCGCAAAAACCACATCGTGTACATACTGCAAAGGTGAGCATCGAATCTACACTTGCGAAAAATTCAACCAACTTGACGCGAGAGCAAAGCTATCCACAATCAAATCAGATGGTGCATGTCTAAACTGCCTTAGTAAAGGACATGTTTTCGCTAACTGCCGCAGCTCGTCATCGTGCCGCATATGCAACGCCGCCACCACACGCTTCTTCATGCTGGTCTCAATACAAACGAGGCAGCTCCTGCTATGCAAAATGCCGTCCAAAACAACGTAACGTCGCATTACGCCGATGCTGAACGCGTAGTATTACTAGCTACTGCTGACATTTTATTGCAAGATAACTCCGGCCGCTGGCAGCCAGCCAGGGCACTGTTCGACAACGGCTCACATGCTTCGTTCATCACGGAGCTCTGCGTTCAACGACTTCGTTTACCACGAAATACGTCATCAGCTTGCGTCACGGGTATTGGATCCGTACAAGGAGGTCGCACAAAGGGTGAGGTCAAGTTATCCATAGCGCCAAAGTCACTACACTCTAAATTTCACGTGAGTACGCTTATTTTATCTAAAATTACTAACGACCTACCAACAAACCCCAGTCCGAATCACGGTGGCCGCATGTCAGTGGCTTATCGCTTGCTGACCCTAACTATTTCAAACCTGGTCCGATAGATGTCTTGATTGGCATGGACGAAATGGACAAGTTTTTACTCGACGGCCTAAAAAAGGGTGAAAATGGCACTCCGATGGCACAGTACACCGTGTTTGGGTGGGTGCCGTTTGGGAACGCGACTCCCTCACAAATAAAACCCTGGGTAAACTCAACGCATTATTGTAATACGCAACTAACTGACCTCCTCGCTAAGTTTTGGGAGCTGGAAGAGCTACCACCTAGAAAGTTTTACACGCCCGAAGAGTTGTATTGTGAGAAGTTATTCGACGATACAACACAGCGCGCAACTGACGGCCGATTTATTGTACGTTTACCGCTAAAACCCGAGGTGTTGATTGGTGAGTCGCGTAACGCAGCCGTTCGGGCATTGTTGCGAATGGAAAGCAGGTTCGCCACCAACAAAGACCTTCACGAAGAGTACTGCAAATTTATGTAGGAGCTTCTTGACTTGGGTCATATGCAGCTAGCTACTCCAACAACGCAAACCGCATACTATATGCCACATCACGCCGTGGTAAAAGAAACAAGTTCCATTACTAAGCTTAGGGTCGTATTCAACGCGTCAATGAAGACGTCGTCAGGGCACTCGTTAAACGACGCGCTAATGATTGGTCCTCAGCTCCAACAAGATCTCTTCCTAATTTTAGTCCGCTTCCGCACCCATCGATATGGTATAATTGCGGACATCGAGAAAATGTATCGACAGGTCTACGTCGATAAACGGGACGTCGACTATCAACGCATTGTATGGCGTGAGCATTCATCGCAGCCAATACGCGACTATCGTCTATTAAGGGTTACCTATGGGGTAGCATCCGCTTCTTCAAAATATCGCAAATATCGTTACGTCAGATTTTTACAAGGATGACTTGCTCTCCGGCTCCGACTCTTTCCAAGAACTGACAGCGCTTCAACGTAACATCTCACACGTCTTATCTCAGTGTGGATTCGCGCTCCGGAAGTGGCCAACAAATTGCAAGCCATTCAGACAACAGATGCCGCATGCGTCTACACAGGTGTCCCATCTCTTGACTGATGGAAGCGATATCCGAACTCTAGGATGTATTTGGCACACGGATACCGACTCTCTTGCGATAGCCTTCAACATAGAGCCACTCCAGTGCGAATTAACAAAACGCATTTTTCTCTCCGATACCAGCAAGATTTTCGACCCTCTCGGCCTCATATCTCCATGCACCATTCGCTCAAAAATTTGGTTGCAAAGAATTTGGCGTTGTAATGTCGATTGGGATAAGTTAGTTCCGCCTGAGATAGCTACAGATTGGTTAACGCATAGAAAGGAGCTGGCCATGCTTTAATCGCTCAAGCTAAATCGCTGGCTTGGTACTAGTCCAAACGCCGACGCAGAGTTCCATGTTTTCACTGATGCATCAGAGGCTGCCTATACAGCCGCTATCTACTGCCGCACTCTGTTATCGGACGACGATATAAACGTCGTGCTCATTGCTGCGAAAACTAAAGTAGCTCCGCTAAAAACAACTTCGTTACCTCGTCTGGAACTCTGCGCAGCTCATCTAGGCGCTAAACTCGTCCAACAAAGTTCAACAAAGTTTTGGTCACAAACTTGAAAAGCTGTACGCGTGGTCAGACTCAACGATAACGTTGGCATGGCTGCAATCAAATCCAAATCGTTGGGCAACGTTCATTGCAAATCGTGTAGCCGATGTACAAGAAGTCTTGCCGTCATCGCATTGGAGACACGTCATCTCAGAGCATAACCCTGCAGATTGCGCTTCTCGGGGTCTCACACCTGCACAGCTCCTCGATCACCGCTTATGGTGGCAGGGGCCACACTGGTTCTCCGAAACCGATCGTTTTTGGACGCAGCACATAACGAAACATACTACGAATTTGGAACTGAAATCAATCAAAGCTAGTTCTCATGTAACGCAAACGCACGAAGATTGGGATTAACTAACGAAATTTCACTCTTACAACAAACTCAAACGAGTGACCGCACATATACTTCGCTTCATAAACAACGCTCGCATATCTGCTCAGAAGTCGAGTGCACACGAACGGCTGTCCGGACCGGTAACATGCTCTGAAATCCGCAAAGCCGAATTATCTTTGGTAAGGTATTCCCAAGCTAACGTTTTCCAACAAGAAATTTCTAATTGCACGTCAGGGAAGCCAATACCGATACGTAGTAGCCTCGTTCGTCATCAGCCGTTTTTAGACGACGCAAGCATTTTATGAGTAGGAGGTCGAATTAAGAACGCATCGTGCACGAACGATATAAAACATCCGATTATTTTGCCTAAAAATTCACCGCTCGCTAAAGCAATAGCCGCTGAAACTCACATCGGTATGTTGCACGCTGGCCCGCAAATGATGCAAGCTGTTATACAACGTAAATTTTGGATCCCTGGCATTCGCAATTTAGTTCAGGGTACATACCGCCATTGCGTACGATGCAAACGATTGAACCGCAAACCGCTACAGCAGCAGATGTCCGATCTACCACCTAGTCGCGTTACGAGTACGGGATGCTTCCTTCAAAGTGCGGTCGATTTTGCCGGCCCATATAACGTAAAATATACTCATGGTAGAGGCGCGAAATCAACAAAGGCGTACATTTGCTCATTTATATGTATGAGCACAGGCGCCATGCACCTAGAATTGGCCGGAGACCTCACGTCTGCAAGCTTTATCGCCGCATTCAAACGTTTCACCAACCGAAGAGGACATTGTCAGCATATGTTCTCCGACAATGGCACGAACTTTGTCGGTGCCGAAAGGGAGCTCCGTGCCGTGTTTGAAAGGTGCGTTAACGACGAGAAGTTGGCATCTTACTTCGCCAACACCCAAGTCACCTGGCATTATAACCCTCCAAGCGCTCCACACATGGGCGGCTATTGGGAGGCTGGAATTAAACGCATAAAGCATCATTTAAAGCGCGTACTAGACTCCGCATTACTATCTTACGAAGAGTTTTCAACAGTCCTAACCGAGGTGGAAGCATGCGTCAATTCTCGACCACTCTGCTGGATACTTTCTGACATACAAGACTTCGAAGTGCTAACACCTGTGCACTTTATGATCGGCGAACCAATAAAGGGGTTACCGGAGCTTGACACAGAACCTTTCAAGGGCAACCTTCATCAGCGGTGGCAAGCAATCACAGCAATAAGGCAGCACTTCTGGAAGCGATGGCGAGACGAATATCTCGCGCATCTTGAGCTACGATCGAAGTGGGTTCGTCCAACGCAAAACCTACAACGAGATGATGTCGTAGTTATACACGACAACAACGCTCCGCCCACTAAATGGAAACTTGGTCGAGTTATCGACAGCTATACCGGCTCAGATGATCGCGTACGAATTGTCAACCTACGAACATCCGAAGGAGAGCTGCTAACACCTATTGCGAAGCTATCATTATTACCAACAAAAACAGACATTTTTTCACTTTGAATTTTATTGATGTAAACTTTAAATACGTTGTACCTTTTTCTAATTTTGAACGGTCGTTCAAGGCGGCCGGCATGTTTGCGCCAAATTGGCATCTCTATATGTAATCATATCAAACGTCAATTAGTGGCATTGGCAGCACTGACTGTCAGCTGTCAATGGCTACTTCCGTTTATTCTCTTAGTAATTAAACAAAGAAAAACAAGTGCAAGTGTTCTTTATAATCGGCTATAATCCTCGCGTAAGTAAAACTTACATCCCGCAACCCGCATTTTAACGCTAACAATTATTATAAATGTTCAATTTTTATAGCTCATGCTATACATGACTAGCACTATTAAATAATTTGTCAAAACTGTTGTGCTAGGAACAAATTTTCAAATAAATACATACATACTAGTTAGTTATCAGCTAAAAAAATTACTACGTTTATAGCTTCTCATATGCGCTTGTATATGTGGGTGATACTTGCACAATTATAATTGCCTACGTTTGGGAGCATCTTAGATAAAATATATGCATGTGTTTGTGCGTCTCTTCTACGCTGCGTGTACATACATATATGTAGACATAATGATTGATTTATTGATGTGCATACAAGTCACTGCTTAGCATCGGCTTAGAGATGATAGTATCCCTTAGTGTTGCTAATATTCGTCAGAATACTAATGTAGTATTATAGTAATTTGAAGATGTTGGTAACTCAAGAGGTTGTTGTTCTGCTTGTTGTTGTTGTTTGATTTGTTGTGGATGTTTTAGTTTGAATGGTGGAGTTTAAGTTTTTGGAAGCTTGGTTTTGGGTGGTTGTTATGTAGGTATCATTCGATACCAAATTTGAATTGGCGTTATTACGTTTGAAGCACAGCTGAGGCACATGGCCGCTGGTGCACTTTTATTGGGTATGTCCCAATTTTTGGCAGTTTTTGTAAGACATTGGGCTTGGGATGTAGGGTTGAACTTTTACTTTATACCAGGCAACGTCCACGGTTTCGGAGGCCCCGGGCGCCATGATTATAGGAATATTTAGTCTACGATGTGGATTCGATCACGTGGGTTTTGCACAGTATAATATTGTGAAAAACAAAGTGAGCACAAAGTAGATAGAGCGATCAACGGGTTAGGCGGCTTAGAATATACCCGCGGCAGGTATGCGAGATGGTCGGGCTAGTACCTTAATGGTGCTTGTTACCGGAACGTATCGGATCTGCATCCGGCGAAGGACTATAAACATCGATAACACTCCCTAAGACGTTTGGGGAGTGTCCTTATCGCTACAACAACAACAACAACATCTACTGGCTATGTTTTTTTTAACACGGGGGTTGGGTCCTCGAGAAAAAGGTCTTTTAATTATTTTTAGCAGTATTAACCTTAAGACCGGATTTTTCAGTGCGAGTTTTAAGTCCAGTTAAAGTTAACTAGAGTTTAACCCTGCCAATTCGGCCGCTTAAACGAGATATTTTATTGATTGCACTGCGACCATTGGTCTATCGTGCCCCCATCTCCTTCACAGCACCTCATCTAAGCCGACTTCCTAGCCGCTCTATTGGCTTAATAGATTGAATGTGGGACTGCTCTGGCCATGGTGAGCCCATAAATTGGGAAAAATCATATATGTAATACATACACGGGAAAAATTTAAAACATGTTCGACTTTGGTCATGTTATTTGAATTCATTGTTCTTAATTAATTTTCTGAAAAATTACGCAAATTGAGTATTTTAAATTTTTATATAACTTTTCTTTGAATGTTTTGTTTTAACAACTTGGTGAAATCGGCGATGCAGAATCCAATGGTTTGTTCATCTAGCATGGAAAGGGTTTTTTCTTCTTTAATAAATTTTTAAAGGGCAGAAAAAGTTAAATTTCGCAATTGGATTCTTATAACTGGTAGTGATGCGCATCCGTTGATACCTCTTTCGACTATATCGGACCAATTTTCGACATAAACTATAGACAGTCCTAAATGAGTAGAAAACGTCGAAGGCCACCGCCGCATCGATATTTATGATATTCGGCGATACCGTTCCAATAACGACCAAAAAACGGCGCCGGCGGTTGCGTATATCTCTAGAAGGGACTACATGCACTTTTCTCGTCGTGTTTTGCTTATTAAAACTTATTTTTATTTATTATTAGATTGGAGCGTTGCAAGACACGTGAAGGTGCCAATCTGGAGTACTTGAAAAACGTTATTATTAGCTATATTGTAACACGTGACCCAGACGGTAAACGTCACATGCTGAATGCTATTAGTGCTATACTTCAATTGACAAATGCTGAGATAGAGACAATTAATAATGCCCTACACAAAAAGTAACGAAAACGACAATGTTATAAGTATAACAATTAATTTATTATTGGTTTCTGGCAGGTTCGGAAATGAATAGCTTATGCGCCCTCATTTGCTGAAATAAAAAACATTGGATGTTTCGGGTTTATCAATTAAGTCCCTATTGTTTAATTTGCTAATTTGTGGAAACTAAATATTATCCTAAATTATATATGGGCACTAAGAGATAAATTGCGTTGGCAGCACTGAGCATACTGCGCATTTCCGAAAATGTACTTAACTAAATTTGTATATCTATATATATATCACTATACATAAGCATTTTTAGCTATACAATACTTAATAAAAATTAAAGATGTAACTATTTAGCTGATTTACATGGTACATACATATGAACATAAGTTCATGAACATATATGGAAAAGTTGTATTAGGGAGTATGATCATTACCAATGTTAAATCACTTTTTCCATGGTCAACTTCATAAAGCCAGACCTGTTAGATAATGATTACTAATGGTGATGATTATCCGTTTAAATGATTATTTTCTTTAAAAACCATTTATTGATAACTTACAATTATTTTCTATTTTTAATCATAATTTTCGAATTGATTAAAAAATAATCAAAAACCAATCAGGATTTTTTACGATTGTTAAAAAAAACTCTAAAATAATCAAAAGTAATCAAATAATGCTATTTTGATAACTTTTTATTATTTTTGGTTTTGATTATTTTTCTTCTGTGTTGCAAGGAAACATTTTCGTCTATTACATGCATGGGATAATTTCTACACAAGTAAATATGCACATTTTTCTTTACTCATTACATAAAATAGTGTGGGAGCGAAAACAGCGAATTTGGCGAATAGCCAAGGCAATATGTAAAAAAAAAAAATTCGGTTCATAGGTTGGCGTCCGAAAGCTTTTATTTAGCAATTAAACAATCAGCTATATTGTCATCCTTGAATCAAGCCAATTTCGTTACATCCCAAATTAATTTATCCGCTATTTTGGATTTCCCTAAGGCTGTGCACTGATTGTCTTTAAATAAAAGGTAGTCATATTTTAGTATTAGTATTGTAACTCCCTCAGCAAGATTCGGATACCGTAATAGGCACGATAATCTGTTGGAAGGTACATATATATCAACTTTTATGCCTAGATAAGCGCTAACGATATCCTGTTTTTTGAGAGAATACTATAAAAGGTAATGTTTCTTGCAACAAAGCGGCAAAATAATCAAAAGTAATAAAAAAAATCAACAAAAATTAAAAAAATCCACTGACTGGAAATTTTTCTAGGTGCTCTTTTACTACAGCAGGGAATATTGAAAAAAACTTGAAGCATGCTCCCATTTGTGCAGGATCTGTAAGCATTTTATAGCCACTCTTAATAGTTTCTTGATTTTCGGGCAAGGAATTTGTAACTAATTGCTAAAAAAATAAAAAGTATTTAACATAAATATATAAATATATTTCTTAAATTTTTTACCTCTAAACGTGCTTCTCCCCCCATTTTATTTAAAAAGCTCCCCTGCTCCACTGGACCAAAGCAGATTATTTTTCCATGTTTTTCTGCAATACGCATCACTTGCCTAAAATCAACATCCGCTGTGAGATCTGCTGTACCTGGTGCACGCAACGGGTCATGCAATCTATGATTTTTATAAGCCTAAAAAAACAGGTTTGAGTATATATTATACCATTTAACTCTCTTCTTTACTCACTCTGAATGTATCACTTTTCTCACCAAAGTGTCCATAATCCACAATTAAACCAATACCGCCATCGGTTTCTATACGTTCCGCCATCATACTTACTATGCGATCGCTTTCTAATGAGTATTCCAGAAAATCTCTTCTCTCATTTTGGATTGGCTGGTACAAATGTGATATAGGCGTGTGTGCTTGTGAGATAATATAACGAAAATCCAAATCATCATCTTTGGTTTTGTTTGGATTTACATCAATTAATACTTCCTTCCACAATTTTCCATCGCGCTGTAGCTTGTGGACCGGTAAAGCATCCAAAAATTCATGAGCCAAAACAATTGAGAATGCGCGTGGCACATCCTCCAAACGTTTGTGCCAATATACTTGTGTCCCACCCGCTGTCTTACCAGTTTGGTAGTGGGGAGAATTTTCATCCGCAATTTTCTCCGTGGTAAAACATAAACGTTGAGACTGAGCTTTACTCAAATATGGACTAATTTCAACCATATGCATGGAAAATTGGCCAGAAAGTTTAAACTGCGCTAAAACCTTAAGAATATCTCGTGCTAATGTGCCACGTCCAGGTCCCAGTTCGATAATTTGAAAAGGCGTTGGGCTACCCAGC
This sequence comes from Eurosta solidaginis, assembly GCF_040869045.1. Lineage (NCBI taxonomy): Eukaryota > Metazoa > Arthropoda > Insecta > Diptera > Tephritidae > Eurosta > Eurosta solidaginis. The sequence continues at coordinate 97,638,124 of NC_090319.1, read as the reverse complement.
TTACGCCATTCACTCAATACCCAAATGGCTACTAGCTAGGCAGAAAGATAGTTTATGGAGTGTACTGTATATACGCCTAAAGATATACGAACCTCGCCAAAAATTTGACTAATTTCCGGTGATGTGATGAAATCTCCTTCGCGTCCAAAAACATCACGTTGCATATAATAACCACTGTGTGGATTTGTAAGTACCTCACGCATATATTCAGCAACTGTTATGGGGCCAGTTGCGATAATTTTTGCTTTTAATTGTTTCGTTAAATCATTTGGGGATTGGATATCCTTCTGTTTGGTTTCAACCTGTGGTGCAGTCAATTTACGTCCTAAACGTTCAATATTTGGTCGGCGAACAGCTTTGTAGCTGCATTTTCGATAAAAATGCCATTTAAAAGGCAGCCCACCAAGGATACATTTTGACCAAGTAGTGTTCATTTTAATTTTCTATAAACACTGGCGGACATTGTTATAAAATATTTTTGTTTTAATTGGCGATGTGTAACTTCATAAGACGTGTCGAGTTTGGTTGTTCCTTTGCTTATAGGACCATTTAAACTTGACGTATCCATATCCATATAAAACAGCTGATACAACCAAACTTATGGAAATCAATGTAATTGAAATATGGAAATAGTGCCATACCATAATAAAGGGCTAAAGCTGGAGACATTGGTGCTTTATCGGTAACAGTATTGGTAACCTTTTAACAGCTGATTCGACCAACCTTATGAGAATCAATGCAATCGATTACTGGTGCCGCTAAGGTCGTAACCGTATCGTAGCCAACCAATTGGGTTTTAGCTGGAGTCATTGGTGCCGTATGTCGTATCGCTGTATCCGTATCCCTAACGTAATCAGCTGTTTATCGTTACGACGGTAAACCAAAACCCAATTGGTTGGCTACGATACGGTTACGACTTTAGCGGCACCAATAATCGATTGCATTGATTCTCATAAGGTTGGTCGAATCAGCTGTTAAAAGGTTACCGATACGGTTACCGATAAAGCACCAATGTCTCCAGCTTTTGGTTTACCGTCGTAACGATAAACAGCTGATTACGTTAGGGATACGGATACAGCGATACGACATACGGCACCAATGACTCCCGCTTAATTAAACTTCCTTAACCCTAACGCAATAGTCGTAACCATACCCGTATCCATAACCATCTCCAATGTGATCGATTAATTGTGCCTTAAGTTAAAAATCGTGAGAATTTCATAAAAATCAAGAAAACGCAAAAAATTATAAATATATCAGGAGGCTCCGATATTGATGTCATATGTGTTTCAGAAACATGGTTTTCTTCGTTTCATAGAAATGATATGGTGAAGATAAATGGATACCAACTTTTCAGAGTTGATAGAAGTGGTCATGGTGGTGGTGTTGCGATATATGTAAAAAGTAGTATGTCCTGTAAATTGTGTTGTTGTTCTAGTCCAGGTGATCCTGTGGAATATGTGTTTGTTCATATGTTTTCTGATAATAATAGAAGGCTTCTTATCGGCTGTGCATATAGACCGAATCGACTAGTAGATTTTTCCGCGTTTATTGAATTTCTTCAATCGTTACTATTAGACTATGACAATATTATCATCACTGGAGATTTTAATAGTAACCTACTGGTGGATGCCACATTAAAACAAAGTATGGAATCTCTGGGACTTTTCCCACAAACTGTGCTATACCAACGCATTTCACAAATACTAACTCTTCTCTATTAGGTTTATTTTTTGTCAATGATCTTCATAAAATGATTCACTACACGCAACTATACGCCTTCTGCTTCTCAAAACACGACCTGATATTCCTAAACTACAACTTCCAAACATCATGCAGGCCAAGTTCGTTCGCGTATCGCGATTACAGAAGTATAGATTATTATTCTCTTGCTGAGTCGGTTGAATGGAGCTTGATTCGTACGTTAACATCGGTTGATGACCAGACAAAGTTTCTGCAGGATAATATAAATAAGTTATTCGATGATCACGTTCCACTAAAAATAAAAACACCTAAATACAAGAATAGGCCTTGGTTCAATGCTACATTAAAACACCTTATCCACCTTCGTAACCAAGCCTACTCACGGTGGAAAAGGTACAAAACAGTCGAAGCGCATAGCTGTTTTAAAACAGCTCGGCTTACTGCAAACAAATCCATAAGGCTGGCCAAGGCAAATTATTTTAAGTATAAGTTTAGTTCTGCTTTGAATACAAAAGAAAAGTGGAACAAAATCAAACAAATAGGAATTGGTAAGCCCAAAAGTGACCTGTCTCATCCCCCTGATGTCGACATCAACGAAATAAATAATATTTTTGTAAGACATCAAACTCAGCCGACAATGTGTGTATTGATAACTACTCCGTGCGTGTTAATGTTGACACTAGCCCTTTCGAGTTTGTTTGTGTCGATAATTGTGATGTTTTCCAAGCCATACTTTCTATGAAGTCTAACGCAATGGGGTTTGATGGTATATGTTCAAAGTTTTTAAAAGTCATTCTTCCCAAAATCCTTCCCCACATTACTTACTTGGTCAACTCAATTTTGACGACCGGTGTCTTCCCAATATACTGGAAAGCTGCAAAAGTTATTCCAATCCGTAAACAAATTAATTAGTATCGACCAATAGCCATACTCCCTTTCCTCTCTAAGGTCGTTGAACGTATTCTACATGGGCAAATCGTATCATATGTACATGAATACAAGCTCCTGTCAGACAGTCAGTCCGGTTTCAGGCCAAAGCGGAGCTGTACAACGGCACTATTATCTGTGACAGAAGAAATTCGTGAGCGAGTGATGAAAGTTACATTGCCTTCTTGACACTTCTTGACCACTCCAAAGCTTTCGATTCTGTAGACCACACTCTGCTCTGTAGGAAGCTGGAAAACCTATTTAACTTCTCTGGTCATGCAGTTGCCCTTATAAGATCATATCTTGGCGATAGGACTCAAGCAGTATGTATAGATGGTGAAAAGTCTGACTTCCTTCATGTCTTAAGAGGCGTCCCTCAAGGCTCTATCCTGGGTCCTCTGTTATTTGTTCTGTACATCAATGACTTACCCGATGTCCTTAAGTATTGTAATGTTCATATCTACGCTGATGATGTGCAGTTGTTTACGTGTTGTCCTCGTGATCAAACTAGCTTGTGCATAAGTAACTTAAACCACGATTTGAATCAAATATTTTCATGGGCTGCTATGAATGGCTTATGTATAAACCCGAATAAGTCAAAATGTTTTGTTATTCATAGAAGGTCTTTTCCCACTAATTATTTAGAGAATGTAGTGTTCGACAATTCCGTTATAGAATACGTAGATACGGCGAAAAACTTAGGTGTAATTTTTAACAAAACATTGACATGGAAAGACCATATTTTTAGAACGGTTGGGAAAGTGTATGGAATGCTTCGTACACTATGGTTAACACAGTATTTCACGCCTTTGCACATAAGACTACTTCTGGCTAAAGCGTACTTAATACCTACGCTACTCCATGGTTGTGTGATTTACTCAAACTGTGACTATCTGTGCAAGAACAACATTGCTAGATATGTTTATGGGTTGAAAAGATTTGACAACGTATTTCAGCATGCTGAAAGGTTGCTAAACATTTCTTTCGAAAATCTTTTAAAAGTCAAAACACTGTCCTTCCTCCATAAATTGATACACATGAAGGAACCTGACTATCTATATCGTAATCTTATTTTTCTGCAATCATCAAGATCGGTGCTTCTTCTTAAGCACATCAAATACCGCTCGCTAACCTCTGAGCGCCAATTCTTTGTTACTGCAATACGTCTTTGGAATTCGCTACCTACAAGTCTTCGACTCTTAAGTAATGCTCTGCACTTCAGAAAAGAGCTAACACCATTTTTTAACGACTCTTAAACTGGATCTCAAATTGTTGTTAAAATGTTCATTTCTAAGTCCTTTTCCTTTCTCTGTGTCTTCTTTCTTTATTTGTTAAATACTATTCAATCTATAATCAGCCAAAGGTTATCATCACTACTGCTGTCTTTTAATATTTATTAATTACTTTTCTTTAGTTTTAAGATTTACATTTACATACTTAAATATTTCACTATTGTCCGTTATATTTATTTTAATTTGATTAATCTAATTTATTATTATTATAAATGTTCTATTTTTATAGCTCATGCTATTCATGACTAGCACTGTTAAATAATTTGTCAAAATTGTTGTGCTAGGAACAAATTTTCAAATAAATACATACATACATACATATTCCACAAAAAATAAGTCTCTTAGTCATAATGTTTCCAAAACAATGAATAAAATCTACAAAAAGTTATTAAATTCACCAACTCAAATAATTTTAGGTTATGGATATGGCGAGACCCCAAAAACCAATTGGTTGGCTATGGCGTTAGCGTTATGGTATGGCACCATTAATCGATTACGTTGATTTCCATAAGGTAGGATCGATCAGCTGTTTTATCCGTCTATGGTTTTATGGTTATATTCACCATTAATTGGCTTTTAATACGGAAGTTTAATTGGCCCTTTAGAAAGATTTTTCACTTGTATGAATTGACAATGGAAAAAATAGTGGAGCTATCGATAGTTTTGTAGCACTGCTTTTGCACAAATTTTCTATCGACTTTAAAACAAAATCTCTAGGTCATCATAGATCTTTAGTTTATGTCATTGGTTTATGTTGCGATTGATTGAAAGTGAAGGAATACGCCAGAATATTTTTCAATTGAAATATTTAAATACAAGTGGAGAATTGAAACGCCATAGAAGTACTTTTGCTGTGGTTTCCTGTATTTTAAATCAAATATATATTTTAAATCAGAATCCATTGCGAAAGTGGCTTCGTACACATACCAACGCTTAAAAAAATTTTCGCATATTGAAAGCCAGGTGCATTAATTTGGGCTAGTTCTGAAATAACCAATGTGACCAATCCAATTTATTTGAAAAATCCATTGTTAAAGTTGGATTCCATCAGGTTGGGTGTTTCAGAGAGCAGCCTTAAGTCGTCCACAAATAAAGTAAACTTGCAAAAAAAAAAAAAAACAATCAGTAATGTCCAGCGACAGTGATAATAAGCATCGTTCATCCGCATCGCCACAACCTAAAAAAAAGGCCCGACTCGATGAAGATACATTGCTTAAACAAGCGAGTGCAATGAAAGAAAGGGGTTTCTCGCTTAGCGCCATCGAGGAAATGAAAATACGAGTAGAGGAGGGAAAGCAAAGTGGAGCCCTCGGTGAACAGTTGCGACAATTTCAAGTATTAGATGAAGTACATGGTTCCGGCACAGAAGATTCGGGTAGGTAAAATATTGCTCTGCTATTGTTTTATTGATAAAGGTAAGGTAGACATACGAACAGATTATGGGTACCTATTGTACTTCGTAAGTACATACAAATAAATGTGAGGTAAGAATGTACGGAGTACAGTGCTTTTATCTGAGCACCAAAGAAAACGAAAAACTTAAAAACATCCCAGCAAACATTCGGAATAAAAAAAGGGTCATAATATACACCAAAATCGGAGAGTTACACTTATTATAAGCTCATATAGCGTTAGAAAGATGACTTGCCATTCTGCCCTGTATGTTCATATTTATGAGGTTCATAGTTTTCACATATTTCGGACTTATATTGGCTTTATATGTTATGAGCGCTTCGGGAATGTTTGAGGGGATATACATTACGTTATATCTACTGTATGTACATTAAACGATAAAAAATTATGCATCCGTGACGGGTACATGTATTAATAGAGGTTGTGAAACCACAAAATTGTCAATACGGCAGAGAATGGAAGTTATATTTATAACAAGTTGTAATTCGACGAAGCATTTGTATGTTATTACTTTTATGAAATATGAGTACCAAATTGCTGTGCAATACTCAATAAGAACCGACCGCTCAATCATTTTATTCCTTCATTATATAAATACAACATACATTTTTTATATGCAATAATTAAATTGTTAAAGATAAATTTGTAAAAAGTAGAAACCATTGAGGATTACTGAATAATAAAAATATTAAGATGATATCAATTCTGTGTGCAGAACATACGAAAGCTGTTCAATGTAATAAAGGTGAGATTAAAGTTAAATTCTTCAAAATAGGTTAACTATAGGGAAGTTATAAACACTTCTTGAAGGATAAGATACGACCTCTTTACTAAAGCTAAAAATTTGGGCCAAAGCACACTTGTAGACTTTTGTAGCTCTAATTTTTGCAAGATGTAGAATTTGCAGAAATATCAAGCAACTAATCGAAGTACCAAAAAGGGGATTACTTTACGTAAAAATTAGATTAACAAGGGAAATAATATGGAGTAAACACACGATCCTACTTTCCTACTTGCCATAAACATACGAAAATATTTCAAAACTTCTCTGAAGGGAGATGAAATCAATCTTTTCATTTTTAAACAGCCAGACATTCGTCATTTTAAAAAAGCTGGAATTTCGTTAGCGCATACGTCCAACTGAAGTAGGTATGTTGGTATATTATGAATCTTGAGTCAGTTTTCATATATTGCCTTCGTAACGATATTACAACCCACTAGCCAGACACTTTGAATCCTCCAAAACTTGAAAGAACAGTGAAGTAATTTTATAATGAAATTCGAATACTAAATCTTGAAAAAAAATTTTGAAATTTTGATTGCCGTAAAAAAATTTTGGCTTTTATATTACGGCAATTCTCTCAATGTAGTATCCATAGAAAGGGAAGAATATTTTCCACCTTATCAAGGCTAAATTTACCATACACAAAGAATGCACCATTTACACAAGCACTTTCTGTCGTTTTAAAAATGTAATTAGCTGCGAAGATGAGGGTAACGTTTTACAAGGTGGTGCACCACCTTTTTAGAATCTGATACGAAAATGAAAATTATTATTTCTGTCAAAAGATATTTATTGTTGTATTTTGCCAGATTTGTTGTACACACACACACACACACACACACTAATACAGCAAGGTGTTCTGAGCGGCCGCCAACGCAGAAAGGTGTTCTGTGCTAAACAACTATGGCTTTTGTAAATATCTTTCGACAGAAATACAATTTTTAATTTCGGATTCTACGGAGGTCTAAACGCGTCTTTTGATACCACCTTTGATAATTTTTGATAAAAATTCGATGATGTACCTTTACCAAAGTGAGATATAAAATTCATATTTTCTACAATGAAACATTATTAGACACTGCCGCGCACAAAACTCTTAATTTTTATTTTTTTAATTCCGCTTTCAAAATATTTTTCAAATATATATGTATGTAAATTTACTATTCAAGTATGCATGGGCTCGAATCATGGTGGAATAACCACAGGGGCCGAATCGTTACATACGATCCGTGATCGAATGCCGTTTTTTAAATCACAATAGCTCCGAAATGGTGCATTGTATTAATGAAATATGTGAAATAGGGACAATGCTTACTCACTTGATCCATAATATGTTATACATTTTTAAAATAATTGGATAGCCTTATTTTTATCGCTTGTGTGAAACCCGTTCTCAATCCGTGATCGTGTGACGATCACGTATCGAAAACCATCACTCAATCGATAAATATGAAACTGTCAAACTATACAAATTATTATAAATTATGTGTACGTATTGCACTTAGCACAAATATCTCACTAATCTGAGTAAACACTTTTGAGATATTGAGCTTTAAAAATGGATTTCGATCACTGATGGTAAAACACAATACCGCCCAGGTCATGATGCAATTGCCAGATGTGACTAACGTTGGCAGCTTCTCCTTTCTAATCCGCCATCTTGAACTCTCTCTCTGTAACTCAATTTGCCTGGGTGTATAACATAATACAGAAAATCAAAATCCCGAAATTCAAAATGTCGACATTCAAAATGCAGACAAATCAAATTACAGGCAAATCGAAATGATCGAAATGCAGACAAATCAAAAGAAAGATAATTTAAAATACCATGGTATAAATATTACCAGGTAAAACCATTCACTCTTCTTGGCGGCCATGATGGTTTTTTGATTTTTCAAAAAATTTTAAAATCACTCTCTTAAACTTTGTGGAAATGCCAAACCAAAGAAAACACACAAAAAAATGTTGGTATGACATTTTTCACTTTTTTTAATGCCAAAAAAATAAAGTGCTTATGAAATAAGTGAAAAAATATTTCGAAAAGTTTTGAAATCCTTTTTTATGTACATATATGGCAAAAAAATTAGTTGCCATTATAGTGGAAGCTTTAACACGTCCTATTTTTGCAAAGGGACAAAAGAAAAGACCTTACTTCTTAACCTCTTCTAATTAAGAAGCGAATGTTGGAGACCACCCCTATTGAGTTTTCATTCATCCTTCTTCACTTGTTTGATACGTCTTTAACCCTTAAATATGCTGAAACTTCACTTCGTAAGAGATCAGCAGTCTCTTAACCGTTTAGGAGATGCTGGTTGTTGTTGTTGTAGCAATGCTCGCCCCACCTAATAGCCGCGACCGATCGCAAATTGTCATCAATATCCTCTAACGGGAGTCCAAGGAAACTTGCCGTTTCAACAGGGGTGGACCATAAGGAAAGGGGTGTTAGAGGCGTTGGTTCCACATTACAATTAAAGAGATGGTAGGGATTCAAGGGGTTGTGTAGCGCAATATATAGCTTCTCCAACCCAATTGTCAACCTCACCTTCGAGCGGCGAATCCCGTTTCACTAACAGACGAGGCTCTGGCGACCCCAAGCTCCTCATGGAACTTGAGGGTGGGGAGGGAGGGATGGCCTGAAGGTTCAATGTGGCCATATAAATCGTTCCCGAGATGGTCGGGCTAGCACCTTAATGGTGCTGTGTTACCGGAGCGTATCGGATCTGTATCCGACAAAGGACCATCACATCGATAACACTCCCCAAAGCCTTCGGGGAGTAACCTAATCGCTACAACAACAACAACAACAGATGGTTGGTATCATGTGGGGACACATTGCAAGCGGGGCATACATTTTGTATGTCGGGGTTGATTCTGGATAGGTAAGAGTTTAACCTGTTACAGTATCCAGAACGAAGTTGAGCAAGAATGACACGCGTTTCCCTGGGAGTATGCGTTCCTCTTCCGCGAGTTTTGGATACTTTTCTTAAAGTACTGGATTCACCGGGCAATTCCCGGCATAAAGGTCCGACGCCTGTTTATGGAGTTCACCAAGGACCTGCTTGTGTTTTTTCGCTTCATACGGCTGGGTTCTCAGGTGCCGTATTTCCTCAAAATGCATACGGAGATGACTCCCTAAGCCCCTAGGCGGTGCTGGTTCATCAATCAGATGTCTGTTGGGATGCCCAGGTTTCTGGGTATTCAACAGGAACTGTTTGGTCAGCATCTCATTTCTCTCCCTGATGGAGAGTATTCTCGCCTCATTATGCAGATGGTGTTCTGGGGACATAAGAAGACAGCCCGTGGCGATTCTGAGAGCAGTATTTTGGCAGGCCTGTAGTTTCTTCCAGTCGGTAATTTTTAGGCTTGGCGACCATATGGGTGACGCGTAGCACGTAATCGGCTGGCTAATTCCTTTGTATGTAGTCATGAGCGTTTCTTTATCTTTTCCCCAGGTACTGCCAGCGAGGGATTTGAGGATTTTGTTACGGCTCTGAATTCTCGGAACAATTGCGGCTGCGTGCTCACCAAAATGTAGATCCTGATCAAACGTCACACCCAAGATTTTGGGGTCGGTAGCGTAGTGCCATCGACGTGGATGTTCAAAATGGTCGACATTTGGGACGTCCATGTTGTAAATAATGTCGCGGAAGATTTAGTCGGTGATAATGCTAGGTTTCGCGAGGCGAAAAAACTGGAGAGATCAGGGAGCTAGCCATTTATTTTATTGCATATCGTATCGATCTTTGGGCCTGGGCCTGTGGCCATTATTGTGCAGTCATCGGCGTAGGAAACGATTGTGACTCCTTCCGGTGGTGAAGGTAGCTTAGATATGTAGAAATTAAACAAATGTGAGGATAGGACACCACCCTGTGGCACCCCTTGTTTAATTCGCCTTGGTTTTGATGTTTCGTTTCTAAATTGCACCGATGCCTGCCGACCACCCAGATAAATTGCGGTTCACCTTTTAAGACATGGGGGAAGGGTAGACCCTTACAGGTCTTGCAGTAACGAGCCATGGTTGACCGTATCAAAAGCTTTTGATAGGTCTAGCGCTACGAGTACTGTTCTATGGTGGGGGTATTGATTTAAACCGCAATTTATCTGGGTGCTAATGGCATTTAGCGCGGTGGTAGTGCTATGGAGTTTTCTGAAGCCATGCTGATGGGCTAGCTGCAAATTTGCTTGGAAATAAGGGAGCAAAATGGCTTCAAGCGTCTTAGCCACTGGCGATAGGAGAGATATCGGACGATACGACTCACCTATGTTAGCTGGTTTCACAGGCTTTAGTAGCGGGACCACCTTGGCCATTTTCCATTTCTCGGGTATGACAAAGGTGGAAAGAGACAGGTTGAAGACATGCGCTAAATATTTGAAACCCTCTTTCCCTAGGCTTTTAAGCATTGGCATGGCTATGCCGTCTGGGCCCACTGCTTTGGATGGTTTAGCGCGACCAATGGCGTCCTCAACCTCTTTAGCGGTGATGGTGATTGGTGACCCGCTGAATTTGTGTTTATGTGCGTGTCTATTGGCTCTCCGTCTATCTTTGTCGACCGTAGGATGCATTATATATTGTCGCCAGAAAGCGCTCGGGAATTTTTTCGCATCCGACAGCACTTTGTCACCAAAGGCGATGGAAACTTTGTCTTTGTGCTTAGTCGGATTCGATAGGGACTTTACGGTGGACCAAAGTTTACCCACACCGGTAGAGAAGTTACAACCTCTTAGGTGCTCCTCCCATTTCGCCCGCTTGTGTTCGTCCACAAGCAATCTGATGCGTTGGTTTATATCCCTTATTTGGGGGTCGCCTGGATCAAGCTGTCTTATAGAGGAGATGCTGGTCTTAACCGTTTAGGAGATGCTGGTCGTTGTGTAACAAGTCACTCAAGCTAACTCTTGAATTTAACGGCTGAACGGCCAAAGCCTGCCGCCGTGGTCTAGAGCTAGTGTGTTGGCCTATCCATCAAAAATATTTAAGAAAATTTGTATAAATGGTATCGATTGTCCCTCGGCATTACCTTGGCACCAAAAAAGCCTTAGCAGATAAAGTTGTGGCTGCATAAAACATGTATTTAGGTGAGCCATTTCGTAGAAAAATGAATACGCGATACGTAGCCTTCATATTGGATGGAAAGCTAGACCTTAATCTCCTCGGATATATGTCACACCAAATTGTTATTATTAGTAGATATGTATCTCTTCCGTAAACCTTGGCGGTAAGTCGGGTCTTTCTTCTCCTGGCGCAGACGCTGATACATTTATAAACAATTTGTTGAAGAAAATTCCTCAGAAGAGGATCGTGGCCTGATGCTTCCTTTTGCGGGAAACTACAATACAATTCTTGAATTTAAAATTCTAGAATGCGGTTGAACGTTGAGATTTCTTATTTTCTCGTTATTTCGACCAATAAAAAATTCGGTTTTGAATAAAATATCATAATATTAATGTTAGAGCGCAAAAATATATGGTAATTCTATACGACAGCATGACACTGGTAATACGCGTCCAAAAATACTGAGAGAGGTGTCAAAAGGCTCGTATTGACCTCGATAACAATAATCCGAAGGCGGAAAAAAAATTGTAGATCGTTCAAAAGATATTAACAAAAAACCGAAAAATTACCCCGAATTGCTCCGAAACCGAGGATGGGATCCATAGTATTTTTGCGCAGAATACCTTTCTGCATTGGCGGCCTTTGGCCGCGCTTATAAAAAATAACCTTGGGTGGGTCCAACACCGGTTTCGGGACCAAAACAATATCCGCGGAAAACATTTCACAATTTTTTGTGTGGGTACACCAAAATTATCAAAAATACAACAACCACATGAAAAATTTTAAAATTTCTTTTGCTAATATCTCTTGACAGACCCAAAATTGTTTACCTCCGCTTTCGGATTCACGATTCTGGATCCAAAACGCGACTTTTGATACCCCTCTTGATATTTTTGAACGTGTATTAAGAGTGTCATGCTGTCGTATAGAATTACCAAATATATTACAGTTTGTTATATTTCTGTTATGAAAACTAAACCAAAATAAAAAAAATTAAAATGTGAGAGCAATGAGAATTTTAAAATTTTTTTAAACTTCATTTCGGCTCTCACCGATTTTACCTTGTAATATTTATACCATGTAAAATACAGACAAATCAAAATGCAGAAAAATCAAAATACAGACAAACCAAAATTTAGACAAATCTAAACACGGAAAAATCCAAATGCAGACCTATCAAAATACAGACAAACCAAAAAATGGTATCCTTTTGGCCCCAAAATCTGATTCTTATATTAAGAAAACCTTTCTGCCTAGGCGGCCTTCGGCCGCGCTTCAAAAAAAAAAACCCTTAGCCGCTCCAAAACTGGCTACGGGGTCCCCAGTATTTCTGCCCAGAACACCTTTCCGCGTAGGCGGTCTTCGGTCGTGCTTCAAAATAATAACTCTTAGCCGATCCAACACCGGCTACGCGATCTACAGTATTTGTGCGCAGAACACCTTTATGCGTAGGAGGCCTTTGGCCGCGCTTCAAGAATATAACCCTTAGCCGATCCAACACCGGCTACGCGATCCCCAGTATTTCTGCCTAGAACACCTTTCCGTGTAGGCGGCCTTCGGCCGCGCTTCAAAAAAATAACCCTAGCCGATCCAACATTGGCTACATGATCCCCAGTATTTCTGCCCAGAACACCTTTCCGCGTAGGCGGCCTTCGGCCGCGCTTCAAAATAATAACCCTTAGCCGATCCAACAATGGCTACGCGATCCCCAGTATTTCTGCCCAGAACACCTTTGCGCGTAGGCGGCCTTCGGCCGCGCTTAAAAAAAAACCGCTATCCGATCCAACACTGGCTATGCGATCCCCAGTATATCTGCCCAGAACACCTTTCCGCGTAGGCGGCCTTCGGCCGTGCTTCAAAAAAATAACCCTTAGCCGATCCAACACTGGCTACGCGATCCCCAGTATTTCTGCCCAGAACAACTTTCTGCGTAGGCGGCCTTCGGCCGTGCTTCAAAAAAATAACCCCTAGCCGATCCAACGCTGGCTACGCGATCCCCAGTATTTGTGCCCAGAACACCTTTCCGCGTAGGCGGCCTCTGGCCATGCTTCAAAAAAATAACCCTTAGCCGATCCAATACCGGCTACGCGATCCACAATATTTGTGCGCAGAACACCTTTCTGCGTAGGCGGCCTTCGGCCTCGCTTCAAGAAAATAACCCTTAGCCGATCCAACACTGGCTACGCGATCCCCAGTATTTCTGCCCAGAACGCCTTTCCGCGTAGGCGGCCTTCGGCCGCGCTTCAAAACAATAACCCTTAGCCGATCCAACACTGGCTACGCGATCCCCAGTATTTCTGCCCAGAATAACTTTCCGCGTAGGCGGCCTTTGGCCGCGCTTCAAAAAAAAAAACGTTAGCCGATTCAACACTGGCTATGCGATCCCCAGTATTTCTGCCAAGAACACCCTTAGCTGATCCAACACCGGCTACGCGATCTACAGTATTTGTGCGCAGAACACCTTTATGAGTAGGAGGCCTTTGGCCGCGCTTCAAGAATATAACCCTTAGCCGATCCAACACTGGCTACGCGATCCCCTCGCTGAGCTTATTTAAACATACAGTGAGTGTCATCTTATTTGGTGCAGTCACAAAAACAATCTTTCACCGCCCATATCCTTTGATCAAAAAAAGATATTCAAAAAAAAAAAAAATAAAAGACACAGTAATATTAGCATTGTTTTTTTATTTAAAAATCATTACAAGTACTAGACATTTCTTATTTAGTCCTTACAATCAAAAAAGTAATGAAAAAGCAGTATATTTCACATGAGCAGCTTAAATGATGCAGCAATAAAAGAATAAAACAAAAACGAATTCTTGAATTTATAAGTAAACTCAGTACTTTGTCTGGTAACCGTTTTGTGAGATAACTGATTTTAGACGATCCTCCATTGAACTGACAAGTCTTTCAGTTAAATCCGGTGAAATTTTTGACCATTCTTCGAGAAGTGCTGCTTTGAGGGTTTCTTGGCTAGAAATATGGTGTTTTCGTATGCTTTTTTCTAGTAGGGACCATAAATTCTCAATGACATTTAAGTCAGGAGACTGCGCTGGTGGTTCCATTACGTGGGGACAATTCCATATCAACCACTGCTGGACAATTCCTGATTTATGTTTTGGGTCATTGTCTTGATAAAATCTAAAGTTGTTCCGTAGACCCAGTTTTTCAGCACTTTGAAGCAAGTTTTCCTTTAGAATGTAAAGATAATGTTCTTATCCATGATTCCATCTATAAAAACAAGGTTTCGAACGCACGAAGCATCCATGCATGCCCAAACCATAACACTCCCACCGCCGTGTTTCACAGACGCACGTACATTTTTACTATCAAGTTGTTTGTTGGGTTTACGCCAAACCATCGACCTTCCGTTCGATCCAAATATATTAAACTTGGACTCGTCAGAAAATATCACAGTGTTCCAAAATGTCGAATCCTTCAGAACGTAATTTTTGGCGAATTTCAAACGACTAGCCTTATTTTTTGAATTAATGAACGGCTTTTTGAGTGAAACTCGACCATGTAAATCATGTGATTGTAAGATACGGCGGATTGTTGATGCACTACATTCCTTCCCAAGGAAGTTTTTCACTTGATCAGCCAATTTTTGTGCCGACAATTTGGGATTTTCACTAATTTTTCTAACGATATATCGTTCGTCAGTTTGTGTAAATATTTTATTTGGCGCTTCTCTACCCTTGTTTTTTACACGGTTTTCTTTTAAAAACCGTTCGATTATGTGCTGAACTGTAGACGATGGAATATTAAGCATTTCAGCTATTGAACGCTGACTTTTCCCGTTCTTAAAATGGTGAATTACCAATTCTCGTTGTTCTACACTGGTGCGTCGTCCCATTTTTTTGTTCTTAGTAAGCAAATTACTCATTCACGCTAAAAAATGTACTAATTCTATCGAAAAAAAAACATTATTTTGGGGATAGTGTCATTTTTTTTACCAAAAAGCCAAAGCAACGTGATCACTACCATTAAAAGCTGAGTGCATCAAATAAGCTGCTCATACGAAATATACTGGTTTTTCATTATTTATTGGTTTGCAAGGATTAAGTGAGAATTTTTTTATACATGACATGTTTTTAAGTAGAAAGCAATACTAGTTTTATTAAGATTATTGATTTTTCCAAATATCTTTATTGGTTCAAAAGTTATGGGCGTTTAAATGTAATTTTTGTGGCTGCATCAAATAAGGTGACACTCACTGTACATAGGTTTATCTTCATTTATGAAGATACAAAATATTAGTTGAATTAAAAATCCATAGTCTTTTAAAGTATGTAGTTATTCAAGAAATCACATGTATTATAATTAGCCTGAATTTTGATTTTTTGAATTTACATTCGTCTGTACTTTGATTTGTCTAAATTAAGATTTGTCTGTATTTTGGTTTGTCAATATTTTGACTTGTCTGAAATTTTGAATTTTGTCTGTATTTTGGTGTGTCTGTATCTTGATTTTCGACATTGTGAATGTCTCCCAATTTGCCTTTTTTTCATTCAGAGGAAAAATTGTAGTTAAAACCAAACAAATTAAATTCTCTGGAAAATTATGCAACGACATCACTTTTTATCTCTAATTCTGCCATCACTAAAGTCCAAGGCAATTGTCATACAATAATTTTGTTTATTTGTATTTTTTAAGCAAAATTACGGAAATTAAATATCTTTGCGTAAAATAAAGGTAGGATGGTTAGAATAATAATGATTATACGTCGTTATTTAACCAAAAGAGGTTTGTTCGCCTGGCAAATTTTTTGACAATTGCAGCCATTTTGCTCGCAAATCGAATCCGTTAACTGTGTTGCTTCTTTGCGGTTTTTTCGAAAAATATTAGTAGTAGAAATATGAAGCAATCAGTTTACAAATACCCGATAAGTACTGAACTGCATAATTCCTTATAACATTTTTTAATTTTATGATGAATGGCTGAACATAGGTAATTTTATGAAAAGTACCAACCACCAAGGAATCGTGCACTTTCGTAAACCTATGAGCACACGAAACCTCAACCAATTTAAAATTCATCGTTCAACGTCAGAAACTCGGCTAGTGAATGGATTCACGTAAAAATATCATTAATAATGGAGATGCCATAAGAATTTATGGAATCGTTTTATATTTGGAATGTTATGTATATACTTATTTGGAATATGCAGAGCTCGTGAGGTAGTATCAAACGAACGTGTTCCCAATATTCTAAATTATCGGTTTATTCGGAACGCTTCCATAAATATTTAATGGAAGAGCTTTGCGAAATTTCAAAATAAAAAGGTAAATACTCCCTGTGTAGCATGACCGCACAAAAGCTGAACTCTTCCGTCAAAGTCAAGGCCGGAATATAAAGTTCCAAGACAATAAGCCATTTTCTTTTATTTTTTGTCAGCTCATGGTGGCTGCTGAGTAGAGTATCACCCCATGTCGGTTGCCAGTTCGATATCGTCCTCTCAAAATATTTTTAAAAAATTTCCCATTTCAGGTTTTGTCACAAACACGCCCTATATCAGAATTAGTCTGAAGATTGCTTTTTATCTCAGAATGCTTTTCAGTAACTCTTTCTTATGTCAAAATGCATTGAACTTATCCTCAGATATGGAGTTTTTCAAACAAATTTTAAGATAGTGTTTTTGAATGAAATTCTGACGTACGTTCTTAAAACAAATTCTGAAAGAATGACCAAACCAACATAACTCTTTACAAATTCAAGAAACGTGCCGGACCCGTGCGCATCTTGCGCAACAAATATAAAAGTCTCATATCAAATATCAACAGAAATCAGCTGTTCTAACACTCAAACATCTATAAACTTACATGCGTTTGCGCTGTCATCTGGCGAATGTTAGCAACTGCCGGTAATGCAGTGTTATTTATAATCAAATATTCACAATAGTGCCATAGTACAAATAGATTTCTTTGTGTGCGCGCAATCGTTTATTTTTATCAAATTATTTTAATAAAATATAGCTAAACAAAAGCAATACGACTAATAACGCCCAAAGCTCGCTAATAGCACGAATCCCCATCTTTTCAACCAAAACTTTATTTATAGATTCGGATTCCAAATAAGAGCGAAAAAGGGACCTGTACATAAAAACGGCAATTAGAAGTAATATATAAGATATTTGATATAAATGAATTATTTCCCCCAAATCATTTTGTTATTTACAAGCTTATTATTACTACGAATATATTACAATTTTAGCAGAAGGGGATTGAATTATTCCCTGTTTTCCTTACTTGGGAGTGTGAAAGCTCTGTCATCATTGGAGAGCAAACCTCTAGTAATTGAATCATGATTATACGTGCTTTAAATATTTTTTCACAGGTGGACTGTCTGTTTTCATGTATGTTTGGATGTAAGGCTAATGCTGCTCAGAAGGTGGTGCTGATTTTGGATTCAACAAAGATTTGATTCGAGCCGATGTTGGAACTCCGAATCCTGTGCATATATTAAAGAATTTGCGCACGCTCTCCATCTCTTTATCAATTGCATTTCTTTTAACCTGGCGCTGAATAAAACTTTTTTTCGTGCATAGGAATAGCCTGTGGGGCAAGAGACATCTTTGCCCACTCTGGCGCTGAAATCGCCTGACACGAATTATTTACTCTGCTCCATGCGATCGTGTAATACATTTTTTCATTTGCGTGTTTTAAAAGGATAACTGTATAAAACGTTGCAAGGTGTAAAGATCATATTAACTTGTTCCGTCTATCCCATCAACGCCATCAACACACAGATAAATTGTAGACTGAATCATAGAATAGTATTCGTAGATGATAAGAGTCAACCACGGCACCTTGGAAGGGTCCACCCTTCCTTCCAGTTTCAAAAGATTGACTGCAGATTATATACATACTACATATGTGGTGGGCAGGCATCGGTGCCCGCTCTTAAGCGCTTGAAAATTTTTAATGCTGCACGGTACTTTGGAAGGGCGCTCTTTATTCCTCTGATCCGTACCTTTCTCCACTCTTCTTCTCTCATAGGATTTTCCTGCCGTTCCATAACGCACCTCATTGGTTTTCTGCTAATCTTTCTCCCATAGCTTGAAGAGCTTTTATCTGCTTTCGCTTATGACTCAATTCTCCCTCTCTACTCCTTGTTATGTGGACTAGCGGCTGAGAAATGGTTTTTTTTTAAATAGGGGGCGGGGTTCAGGAAAATAACAGTTCGAATAATTTTATGCACTTAACAGACTTAGAATAAATAATTAAGAATGAGTAGCTTCTTTTGCAATTTTTTAAATAGTAAAAAGGAAGTAATTTATTTTATCAGATAATGACATAGAAATGATATCTTACTTTACTGTAAATTTTTTTATTCCCAGCTGTACTTGTACACGGGGTATTATAACTTTGATTGGTATAAAGGAATCGAGATAGATATACATATATCAAAATAATCAGTACGGAAAAAAAATGTGAGTAAGCCATGTCTGTTCGTCCGTCCTTTAACACGATAACTTGAACAAGTATTGAAATATCGTCACTAAATAGAATAGCTTCATATTGAAAACAAATAAGGAAGGCTAAGTTCGGGTGTAACCGAACATTTAATACTCAGCTGAGAGCTTTGGAGACAAAATAAGAGAAAATCACCATGTAGGAAAATGAACCTAGGGGAACTCTGGAATGTTTTTGTATGACATGGGTATCAAATGGAAGTAATAAAGAGTATTGTGACGAATATTAGCATCACTAATTGTCTCACATCCCTAAGGTTATTAAATAAAGGTACAACAACATTAAAGCAAGCTACATAAATACATTAATCATCATTTACCCATACCCAACGAAGAGACAACTCACACACAGTTGTAGTCATCGGTCGAATTAGTACTCACATATACACACGCATATGGATACAAATTACAAATATACGTGTATAAAGCTGGTAAACAAGCATCAGGTTCACGAAATTACTAGACCTTAGGAGAAATGGGTGAACGAGAAAACCGCAGAGTATAAAAGCAGCACAAGCTGAGGCATGACTAATAAGTTTGATATAAGAACGCTATTGGTTGCGAAGTGTAAGTGTTATTGTGAATTATTTTCAAAGTAGTCTAATAAAGACCATTTTGCATAATTGAATATTGGAGTTATTTATTCAACAATTTAGCGATACGAACGTTAGCACAAAAGGTTGCAAGCAGAAATACCCTAAATTCATTACAGTATTTTAAAACGGAGTGGGCCATTGTTTTATGGGTGGACGTCTTTTCGAGAAATCGCCATAAAGGTGGACCAGGGGTGACTCTAGAATGTGTTTGTACGATATGTGTATCAAATTAAAGGTACTAATGAGGGTTTTAAAAGGGAGTGAACCTTAGTTGTATATGTGAAGGCGTTTTCGAGATATCGGACCAGGGTGACCCAGAACATCATAATACCACGAACAGTATTTCTGTCATGATGCCTAGGCCTTTGGATTTCGTCCTGCAGAACTTTTTCATTTTCTTCTACTTAATATGGTAGATGTCACACCCATTTTACAAAGTTTTTTCTAAAGTTATATTTTGCCTCAAAAAACCAATCCAATCACCATGTTTCATCCCTTTTTTCGTATTTGCTATAGAATTATTATTATTTTTAAAACCAAGATAAAGTGAGTTCGGATAAATACGTGAACTAAGTTTAGTAAAGATATATCGATTTTTGCTCAAGTTATTGTGTTAACGGCAGAGCGGAAGGACAGACGGTCGACTTTGTATAAAAACGGCGTGGCTTTTACCGATTTCGCCCATTTTCACAGAAAACAGTTATCGTCATAGAAGCTCTGCCCTCACCAAATTTCACAAGGATTGGTAAAATTTTGTTCGACTTATGGCATTAAAAGTATTCTAGACAAATTAAATGAAAAAGGGCGGAGCCACGCCCATTTTGATATTTTCTTTTATTTTTGTATTTTGTTGCACCATATCATTACTGGATATGAATGTTGACATAATTTACTTATGTATATACTGTAAAGATATTACAAATTTTACTAATTTTCTATTCTGAGTCATAAGGTCAACCCACCTACCAAGTTGCATCGCTTTATCCGTCCTTGGTAATGTTTTATCGCACTTTTTCGGTTTTTCGAAATTTTCGATATCGAAAAAGTGGGCGTGGTTATAGTCCGATTTCGTTAATTTTAAATAGCGATCTGAGATGAGTACCCATGAACGTACATACCAAATTTCATCAAGACACCTCAAAATTTATTCAAGTTATCGTGTTTACGGACGGACGGATGGACGGACGGACATGGCTAAATGAATTTCTTTTTTCGCCCAGATCATTTTGATATAGCAGTCTATATCTATCTCGATTAGTTTATTCCGTTACAGGGTACCGTTATGCGAACAAAATTAATATACTCTGTGAGCTCTGCTCAGCTGAGTATAATGAGCGAAATCGGACGATAACCACGCCCACTTTTTCGGTATCGAAAATTTAGAAAAATGATATAATTCAAAAACGAATACCGCTAAGCTAATGAAATCTGGTAGGTGGATTAGTTTTATGACAAAAAACAAATTCCAAAAAATTTTGGAATATGGGCGTGGCACCACCCACATTTAGAAGAAGAAAATTTGAAAATTTCACAAGCCGTAAATCAAAAGCCGTTAAATATATTACATTGAAATTTTACAGAAACACTATCCTGCCGAATTATATACGAGTAGACTGAGTGAAAATAATCGAAATCTCCGGTATTTAACTACATTTAACTGATATTCTATCTCAGTAGAGATAAGAACAAAACTTAAATAAATTTTGAAAATGGGCATGTTACTCTTTCCAAAACACTGTTTATGCTATAAGTCGAACACAAATCTCCCAATCCGAACGATATTTGGCATACACATTTTTTTCAGCTGGGTATGTTCTGTTTCACCCGAACTTAGACTTTCTTAAGGCCTCGGCACAATGACATTTTTCACATAGATGCGTTTAACACAAGCTTATGCATTCCAATAACATCGCCACAATCAACCAAGATATTGCGTTTGTAAATATGAAGAAACTTCAGACTTGGCAATTGAACATCCAAATTTTCGCGAAGCACTTTTATAAACATTCTCCCTATACAACAACACATGCTAACATATTTTGTGTCGTATTCGATTGTTATATTGCAGTTTTTAATTACGAAAAATGTTAGAAAAATTACCAACCAGTGGGAAAAATAATTTCACTTGCAATGTGTGCCAACACCCTTAGCCAAAGCAAATGTCAAATTCTTCTTCTTTTGATTTGCTTGCAACAAAATTTGGGAGATAACTACTTTTTCAATCAGATGGCGGCAGTGTCGCTCAATCTACCGTTCTCCATAAAAATACATGCAATCTACTCATAATGCATAAGCTTGTGTTAAACTCATCTAAATGAAAATCTGATTATGTGTCGGGGCTTTTACTTGTTTTTATATGTATGTATTTATGGCTCGAATAAAGGGTGCCGTAAAAGCTGAACCTATCCATTTAGTTTAATAATTTTTTCGGACGAATTAACAGTTAAGATGCATCCAAAGTGTAAATGCGCTGACTTGACGTCAGCAGGTACTTCGTTTTATTCTCATTCACCATCAAACCAATTTTTTTAGCTTTTTTCCAGTTTGGAGCACGCAGAACCTAAGGCGTGGGTGTTTAGGCCGATAATGTCAATGTCGTCAGTATACGCCAGTAATTGTACGCTCTCATAGAAAATTGCTTCAGAGTGGTTATGTTTTACAGAGAGTATACTTTTTTCGGCATTAAATTATAGAAACCGCACGATAGGGGGTCACCCTGTCTGAGACCCCGTTTAGAGTCGATATGCTCGGAGAGGTCCTTCCAAAATTTGACTGAGCTGGTGGTGTTGCTTTTTTTGCACAGCCGTATAAGTTTTGCGGGAAAATCAACGTAAGTCCAAGGAAACTTGCAGTTTTGGCAGGAGGTTGGTTCCACTTTGCAATTGAAAAGATGGTTGGTGTCATGTGGGACACGTTGTAAGCGGGACATACATTACATGTGTTGGGGTTGATAAGTAAAAGTTTAACCTGTTACAGTATCCAGTTTGAAGTGAAGCTAGAGTGACGCGCGTCTCCCTGGGAAGGTTGCTTTCCTTTTCTGCGAGTTCAGGGTGTTTTACTTTAAAAACGGGGTTCGCCGGGCAACTCCTGGCATAGAGGTCCGACGCCTTTTTGGATTCCACTGAGGAAATTCGTTGTGCTTGTTTTCTACATACGGCTGAGTTCTCAGGTACCGTATTTCATTTTTTAAGTCCCTGGGAAGTGGGGATTCTTCAGTCAGATGTCTGTTGGGATGCCCAGGTTTAGCATAAATAAGGTCGCTAATGATTTGGTCGGAAACAATGTCAGGTTGCGCGAGGTGAAATAACTAGAGAGATTAGGGAGATAATTGTTGTTGATGGGTGGGCTGGGACCTGAAGCTATATCGTGCAGTCATCGGCGTAGGATACAATGATAACGCCTTCGGGTGGTGAAGGAAGCTTCGATATGTAGAAGTTAAACAAAAGCGGGATTCTATCCTCCCTGCGGTACCCTTTGTCTACTTCTTCTTGGCGTAGATGCTACGTTCCTCAATCGCACCAGTGCCTGCCGACCAGACAGATAAGATAGGTGGAAGAGGGTTTCCTTCCTGGTTCTGGACATCCTTGGGTAAAAATCGGAGTACCCGGTGTAGTTGAGTGTGCGGCCTGGCATCATGGCGCCTTGAAACTCGTCGGGGGATTACCTTCGCGTAGACCTGAACATCTAACAAACAGGCTCCGTCCAAGGCAAAACTGCATTGGACAGATGTCGCAAGCATATATATTCGGACCTACTCGTGTGCTAGTGCCGGAAAGAGGTGGAGAAGACGGGTAAAGGCTGGTGCTTGGCATTGCTACTTACCCTGCTACGGAGATTATAGTTATGGGTTGGAGTGGCCGTGTAAGCTGGTGGCGCCGTGGGGCGCGAGCAGCAGCAGATACTTCTATTGGCTTGCTGAGCAGCGGAGCTGCTAGTAGGTAGTGAGACGGTGGGCGCTAAGGCGCAGGCTACGGATGCCCTTGAGTGTGAACAGCAAAGTGCCACAACATATTTATAATGACGGGGTCGACGAACGTTGGGATCTAGCCAAGAACACCCCGTGCGATGCGACCATCATTTGCAAGTCACACACTGGCATGGGTGTGACGTCCTAAAAAGATTCGCTTATGGCACTCGCAGCGAAACCATTTCTCTGCACGGGGACAATTTGTGGGGTTACGGGTTCATCATCTTCCCGTTTCATCCCTCTCTTTCCATTTAGGAGGACAGAGAAGTATTTCCTCCGTAACTAAACAAACTCTGGAAATCCGTTACCAGGCCACCGTTTTCATATTTACAGGAGTTTGCCATGGGCTAGCAGCTCAAGCTCCTCGCAGTCTACCTCTGCTTTTTTCTTCCTGTAAAGGCATCTCGTTTCAGTTTTCAACTTGCTGTAGCGTTCACACACTCTTCTTGTTGCGATAGCTTTTAACGAAGTCACGTAGCCAGCGTCTTTTATTTCGGTTGCAACGTGGCGCTCTTCATAGTACCAGTTGTTTTTCCGTGGTCGCCGGTAACCAATTTGATCCTCAACGGCGGTACGAAGTGCTTTAGGGATATGCTCCCACTGCTCCTGCGTTCCTTCGGTTTGACTTGTGCTCCATAATAAATCGTTTTCTGGTATTTCTTGTGGTAGTTTACAGCGCTTTTATCATAAGTTGCAATTATTTAACTCCCCAGAAAATATTGTGGCGAATTTTGACTTCACTATGCTATGGTAGTAAATAATCGCAACAACAAAACACAGCAAGCAGCGACACTTATGTACTAGGCAACGAAGAGATATCACACACACACATATGTAGTCATCGGCCGAAGTAGTTACTCACACATACACACGCATAGTAGAAAAGCATAAACTACAAATATACTTGTATATAGCTGGTAACAAAGCATGAGATACAACTGTTCGCGAAATTTTTAGACCTTAGGAGAAATGGGTGAACGAGAATACCGAGAGTATAAAAGCAGCGCAAGCTGGGGAATCAGTAATCAGTTTGATTTAAACATGCTATTAGTTGTGAAGTGAAGTATAATTGCGAAGTACTCCCATATTGCAATACTGAATATTGTAGTTGTTTATTCGACAGTTCAGTGATACGAACGTTAGCAGAAGGTGTATAAATAACCAGGATTTCCCTAAATTCGTTACAATATCTTTGAAACTTGTTGCAGGTCTGCTTGTTGTTTGTTTTGTAGCTTTTGCATATTCTTAGTTTGTACTGGCATGTTTACAATTAATTTACATATTCATATGTATGTACACAACAGACGGTGCAAGCGAAACTGGCGACACAAATCCTGAGCAAGGCGATGGTGATGACTCCACGGATTTGGATATAGATGATAATGAGATTGAGAATTTACTGAACGAAAATTTACCTGATGATTTGAAAGAACCAAAAAAACCAAAATATGAGGAACGCTTTAAAACAGTATTGGAAGGTTTGTTACAAATTAAAATAGGTACATATCTACATTACAAAAATAAAAATTTTTTTCGCAGAAAAGGGACACAACCATTTTGAAGTGTTGCCAGAAGGTTGGGTACAAGTGACACACAACAGCGGCATGCCACTCTTTCTTCATAAGCAATCACGGGTCGTTTCAGCATCGAGGCCATACTTTCTTGGACATGGTAGTGTAAGGGTAAGCTTATTTGAAATATTTTCAATTATTTTTAAGTACATTTCCCTCCATGAAGCTCTAATTTCTTCATTAAAATTTGTAAAACGTAACTTTTTCTTCCGTAATTGCAATGATTAAAATTAAAACTAAGGAATGAATTTATCATAACTCTTTTACCTTTCGTACCCGACTGCCACGAGACCAGCCCATCGCAAGAAAAGGCATTGATGTAATTGATTGAATAGTGCGATAAACAAATGATATGGCATCGCGCATTCCGAAATTGTTGTATTTGTAATCAAATTTGAAAAAATGTTTGATGACGTAAGCTAGCCGACCACAGATGATGTGTTCATATGATTTGCGCGACTTCGACTTAATGTTCAATGTATATGGTGTCGGCCACCGTGGTGTGATGGTAGCGTGCTCCGCCTATCACACCGTATGCCCTGGGTTCAACTCCCGGGCAAAGCAACATCAAAATTTTAGAAATAAGATTTTTCAATTAGAAGAAAATTTTTCTAAGCGGGGTCGCCCCTCGGCAGTGTCTGGCAAGCGCTCCGATTGTATTTCTGCCATGAAAAGCTCTCAGTGAAAACTCATCTGCCTTGCAGATGCCGTTCGGAGTCGGCATAAAACATGTAGGTCCCGTCCGGCCAATTTGTAGGGAAAAATCAAGAGGAGCACGACGCAAATTGGAAGAGAAGCTCGGCCTTAGATCTCTTCGGAGGTTATCGCGCCTTACATTTATTTATTTATTTGTATGGTGTAATCTATCAGAAATGAAGGTACTGACACTCGTCGTTAGTAATAATTGTGTGCCAGCCCTAATAGTCACTGGATGGATTGCAGCCAACGCCATCTAACAGTCAGATCGGTTGCACGAGCAGAAGGTGTAATGTGAAAAATATAAGTATGGCAGCGCTGTCTTTTAGGCAAGAATCTGGCGATCAGCCAATCAGGTGCTCGCTTTGATTCTTGCTTAGCTGACGCAGCCCTCTGTAGGAAAACATCGGTAACTTATTATAAGAAAGATGTTTAAAAAAAAATGTGAAAATATGGCAATGATGTAGACACGAAAAAGAAGAAAGAAGATTGATTGAGAATAGAGCACTGAATGCGAACGGATATACATAAAAAACCCAACCTTGGCATTATTATTACAAATAAACCGGAATTATAATGGGCTAATTATTTGAAGCATATGCTTTTTGCAGGAAGGACAATATGTTTCCCAACCAAAACGTGCAATTCGAAAATTGAAGGAAAATTATGTAATGTGAAAAATTATGCAGTAGATTAACAACATTAGCCGCGTTAACTGGGCTTCTATGTTTGATTGTCAAACAAATTCTAATAGCACTATGGATGAATTGAGTCTATCTAGCATAGAAAATCCCGTTCAGTTCGAAAATCCGTTGAACGAAACACTTTGGGAAGTGTTAGACCATCTCAATATACAATAGGGATTTAATTGCGAAACCCGAAACCTCCACTCTTTTTTTATTTTAGCAAATGAGGGCGCATAAGCTATTCATTTCCGAACCTGCCATAAACCAATAATAAATTGTTATACTTATAATATTTTCGTTTTCGTTACTTTTTGTGTAGGGCATTATTAATTGCCTCTATCTCAGCATTTGTCAAATGAAGTACAGCACTAATAGTATTCAGCATGTGACGTTTGCCGTCTGGGTCACGTGTTACAATATAGCTAATAATAACGTTTTTCAAGTACTCCAGATAGCCCCTTTATGTGTCTTGCAACGCTCCAATCTAATATGAAATAAAAATAAGTTTTAATAAGCAAAACACGACGATAAAAGTGCATGTAGTCCCTGCTAGAGATATACCCAGCCGCCGCCGCCGATTTTTTGTTCGTTTTTCGAACGGTACCGGCGAATATCATAAATATCGGTGCGGCGGTGGCGTTCGGCGCGTTACTATATTTTCTACTGTTGTTGTTGTTGTTGTTGTAATAGTGCTTCGCCCCCTAATAGTTGCGACCGATCACAAATTGTCATCAATATCCTCGAACGGGAGCCCAAAGAAACTTGCTGTTTCAACAGGGGTGGACCATAATGAAAGGGGTGTTAGATGCGTTGGTTCCACATTACAATTAAAGAGATGGTTGGTGTCATGTGTGGACACATTGCAAGCGGGGCATACATTTTGTATGTCGGGGTTGATTCTGGATAGGTAAGAGTTTAACCTGTTACAGTATCCAGAACGAAGTTGAGCCAGAGTGACTCGCGGTTCCCTGGGGAGTATGCGTTCCTCTTCCGCAAGTTTTGGGTACTGTTCCCCGAGTAATGGATTCACCGGGCAATTCCCGGCATAAAGGTCCGACGCCTGTTTGTGGAGTTCACCAAGGACCTGCTTGTGTTTTTTTGCTTCATACGGCTGAGTTCTCAGGTGCCGTATTTCCTGAAAAATTCTTACGGAGATGACTCCTTAAGTCCCTAGGCGGTGTTAGCTCATCAATCAGATGTCTGTTGGAATGCCCAGGTTTCTGGGTATTCAACAGGAACTGTTTGGTTAGCATCTCATTTCTCTCCCTGATGGGGAGTATTTTCGCCTCTTTATGTAGATGTTGTTCGGGGGACATAAGAAGACAGCCCGTGGCGGTTCTGGAAGCAGTATTTTGGCAGGCCTGTAGCTTCTTCCAGTGGGTAATTTTTAGGCTTGGCGACCATATAGGGGACGCGTAGCATGCAATCGGCTGGCCAATTGCTTTGTATGTGGTAATGATCGTTTCTTTGTCTTTTCCCCAAGTACTGCCAGCAAGGGATTTGAGGATTTTATTCCGGCTCTGGATTTTCGGTACAATTGCGGCTGCGTGCTCACCAAAATGTAGATCCTGATCAAACGTCACACCCAAGATTTTGGGGTGTAGGACAGTCGGTAGCGTAGTGCCATCGACGTGGATGTTCAAAAATGGTCGACATTTGGAACTTCCATGTTGTAAATAAGGTCGCGGAGGATTTAGTCGGTGATAATGCCAGGTTTCGCGAGGCGAAAAACTGGAGAGATCAGGGAGGTAGCCGTTTATTCTGTTGCAAAGCTCATCGATCTGTGGGCCTGGGCCTGTGGCCATTATTGTGCAGTCATCGGCGTAGGAAACGATAGTAACTCCTTCTGGTGGCCAAGGTAGCTTAGATATGTAGAAATTAAACAGAAGTGGGGATAGGACACCACCCTGTGGCACCCCTTGTTTAATTCTTCTTGGTTTTGATGTTTCATTTCTAAATTGCACCGATGCCTGCCGACCACCCAGATAATTTGCGGTCCACCTTTTAAGACCTTGCAGGTCTTGCAGTAGTGTGCCATGGTTGACCGTATCAAAAGTTTTTGATAGGTCTAGCGCAACGAGTACTGTTCTATGGTGGGGGTTTTGATTTAAATCGCAATTTATCTGGGTGCTGATGGCATTTAGCGCGGTGGTGGTGCTATGGAGTTTTCTGAAGCCATGCTGATGACAGGCTAGCTGCAAATTTGCTATGAAGTAGTGGAGCAAAATGGCTTCAAGCGTCTTGG
Organism: Eurosta solidaginis; assembly: GCF_040869045.1. NCBI lineage: Eukaryota > Metazoa > Arthropoda > Insecta > Diptera > Tephritidae > Eurosta > Eurosta solidaginis. The sequence continues at coordinate 97,609,719 of NC_090319.1, read as the reverse complement.
CTACTGGCGATAGGAGAGATATCGGGCGATATGACTCTCCTATGTTAGCTGGTTTCCCAGGCTTTAGTAGCGGGACCACCGCGGCCATTTTCCATTTTTCGGGTATGACAAAGGTGGAAAGAGACAGGTTGATGACATGTGCTAAATATTTGAAACCCTCTTTCCCTAGGCTTTTAAGCATCGGCATGGCTATGCCGTCTGGGCCCACTGCTTTGGATGGTTTAGCATGACGGATGGCATCCTCAACCTCTTTGGAGGTGATGGTAATTGGTGACGCGCTAAATTTATGTTTATGTGCGTGTCTGTTGGCCCTCCGTCTATCTTTGTCGACCGTACAATGCATTATATATTGTCGGCAGAAAGCGCTCGGTCATTTTTTCGCATCCGACAGCACTTTGTCGCCAAAGGCGATGGAAACTTTGTCATTGTGCCTAGACGGCTTCGATAGGGACTTTACGGTGGACCAAAGTTTACCTACACCGGCAGAGAGGTTACAACCGCTTAGGTGCTCCTCCCATTTCGCCCGCTTGTGTTCATCCACAAGCAATCTGATGCGTTGGTTTATATCCCTTATTTGGGCCGCTGGGATCGAGCTGTCTTATAAGGTCACGTTCTCTCGCTAAACTTGCGGCCTCCGCAGGGAAGTGGGGCCGAATTTCGGGAATTCTACCGGCGGGAATGAAACGAGCCGAGGCGGAAAGCACGCTCCCCTTTGGCGGGCATCAGTCGGGATAAGGAGGGCAGCAAAGCGGTTGTCTGTAAAGGATTTGTATTCGTCCCACTTTCCTTTTTTAAAGTTAATGAAAGTGCGTTTTTCAGTGACGATGAAGTCAGCGGTACGCTCGAGCGAAATAAGTATAGGCAGGTGGTCGGTGCCAATGTTACCATCGGTTGTCTGTTGACGCAGTTTACGAGTTCTGCGCTCACGATTGAAATATCCGGCGAACTGTGACAGCTTCCTACCATACGTGTGGGGGCGTCTCCGTTTATTGTGCAGAACGTCGTTTCTTCTATTTGATCCGCCAACATCTCACCCCTACTGTCCGCCCGCAAGTTTGAATGCCATATATCGTGATAGGCATTGAAATCGCCTAAGATAATGCGATTGTTGCCAGTGAGTAAGGCGCTGATATTAGGGCAGTATCCTCTGGGGCAACAGGTGGCAGGAGGGATGTAGATGTTGATGATTTCTAGGTTTGCATCGCCTGACCGGACAGATAAGCCTCGACGTTCTAAGACACTGTCCCTGCGGTCGATGTCGGGATCAAATATATGATATTGCACAGAGTGGTGTATGATAAACGCGAGGCCGCCTCCATTTCGGCTCTCGCGATGTTTTCTGTGGACATTATACCCAGAACAAGTCTGCAGTGCAGATCTTGCTGTGAGTTTAGTCTCTTGAATCGCAGCAATGCGGATGTTGTGCCGCTTCATGAAATCGACTATCTCCGTGATCTTCCCTGTTAATCCATTACAGTTTAACTGCAAAATTCTGAAGTGCATAGGGGGAGACGTCGTCACTCTGGGAGTAAGTGACGGGTGACTACGCCTGGATTGTGGAAGGCTAGGACGCGACTGCTGTTGTGACCCTGGGACAGGACGTCCTTGGGTAAGCATGGGGGTACCCGGTGTATTTGGGTATGCGGCCTGGCAACATGCCGCAATGAAACCCGTCGGAAGGTTGCCTTCGCGGAGACCAGAACATCTAGGAAAGTGGCACCGTCCATGGCAGGAGCTGCATTGGGCGGATGGCGCAAACATATATATTCTGTGCTGGCAAACGGTGGAAAGGGAGGTAGGGATTAAGAGTCTGTTTCCCTGACATTCACAATTGCTGACGGAAAAGAGGGGGGAGAAGGCGGGGCAGGGGCTGATGCTCGGCATTGCTCCCGACTCTACTACGGAGCTTTCTCCGTAGACGTCCCAATTAGACTGGACGAAATTAAGCGAAAGCGAGAGGTGCACATGATGGCCGAAGCAGGAAAGGCGTGGGTTCAAAAGCGGGGCTGTAAAGTGTCGAAGATTATGTGCAGGTCTTACAATCTTAGAGTAACAAAGTTGCTTCTATCATTAAAAAGAGAGGACTTTAGACTCATGACGGATATTCTAACTGGACTCTGCCTTCTGGCGTCACATGCCTTTAAATTAGGCTTGGTCAGTGATAGCAGATGTAGGAAGTGCGGGCTGGAGGAGGAAACGATCGAGCACGTTCTGTGCTCTTGCCCTGCGCTTGCCAGGCTAAGACTCCAGGTATTAGGAGTGATACAGCTGTCAGATTTAGAAGCAGCAAGTGGCTTAAATCCTAGGAAGCTTCTAGCATTTGCCAAGAGGACGGAGTTATTTTATAACATAGGTCCTGGTTTTTGATAGGGTTTTACAGTTTCGTCGTTAAAATAAACTTCTGGTAACACTACGGTCTATGTGAGGTCCTCATGGATCAGCCAGTTCAGCCTAACCTATCCTACTACGGAGATTGTAGGTATGAGTGGGAGCAGCCGTGTGAGCTGGTGGCGCCGTGGGGCGCGAGCAGCAGCGGGTACTTGTTGTGGCTTGCTGAGCAGCGGGGCTGCTGGAAGGTAGCGGGGAGGGGGGGCGCTAAGGCGCAGACTACGGGACGACCTAGGGCGTGAACAGCAAGGAGCCACAAAAGCTTTATAGAAGTTACGTGGTCGTCTGGTTTTGGGGTCTAGCCCACTACAACCTCTCCGATGCAACCATCCCTTACACGAGACACACTGGCAAGAGTATGACCGTCCTAAAAAGATTTTTTTCCGGCAGATGCAGCAAAACCATATGGAGCAGTCCCGCTGCAAGGAGCTGCTGGGAGGATGACAATTTGTGGGAGGGACGCAAAAAATTAAATGGGGTTACACTGAAATGACATTTCTTGGTCGGGAAAAATCCCGAGTAGCTCCGGTACATAGAACCGACTACCTTGGGAAGCGATATTTTATACTCATTTAGGACTACCTAGGTTGTTTATTGTTCATGGCGTAAATTGGTCCGATATATTCGAAACAGCTATCAACGGAAGGGCAACGCTACCAGTTATTAGAAACCAATTGCGAAATATAACTTTTTCTAACCGTTTAAGGTTAGGTTAGGTTGAACAGACCGGTCCATGAGGACTTCGCATAGACTGATTGAGTCCGTAGTGTTACCAGAAGTTTGTTTTAACGACCAAACTGAAAAACCCTATCAAAAACCAGGACCTATGTTATAAAATAACTCCCTCCTCTTGGCAAATATTAGAAGCTTCCTAGGACTTAAGCCATTTGCTGCTTCTAGATCTGACAGCTGTACCACTCCTAATAGCTGGAATCTTAGCCTAGCAAGTGCAGGGCATGAGAATAGATCGTGCTCGATCGTTTCCACCTCCAACCCGCACTTCCTACATCTGCTAACACTGACCAAGCCTAATTTAAAGGCATGTGACGCCAGAAGGGAGTGTCCAGTCAGAATACCCATGATGAGTATATAGTCCTCTCTTTTTAAAGATAGAAACAACTTTGTTAGTCTAAGGTTGTAAGGCCAGCACATAATCTTCGACACTTTACAGCCCCGCGCTTGAACCCACGCCTTTCCCGCTTGGTCGATAATGTGCACTTCTCGCCTTCGCTTAATCTCGCCCAATCTAATTGGGACGTCTACGGAGAAATATTCAAGGGATGCACTTTTTTTTAGCTAGTTCGTCCGCTTTTTCATTCCCATCTATTCCCATATGCCCTGGGACCCAATATAGATGTATGCTTCTCCCTGTCCCGATTCTCTCCAGAGACTGCTTACACTCTAACACGCATTTAGATGCTGTGCTATGCGATATTATTGCCTTAATAGCTGCTTGACTGTCAATATAAAAGTTAACACGGTTGCAGCTTAAGCTATTCTCTTCCAGGTTTCTACTGCTTTGGTTGCGGCTAATATTTCCGCTTGGAAAACGCCACAGTAATCCGGCATCCCGTAGGATATGCTTATTTCCGGATCAGACGGTATACCGCAGACCCTACTCTTTCCACTACTTTGGAACCATCTGTGTACATATGTATCGCCTCGTCCGCCATTTTTGCACCCGTTCAAAATTTATTTAAAAAAAAACAAGCGCTTTCAATGCTAGATCAACAAACCATTGGATTCTGCATCGCCGATTTCACCAAGTTGTTAAAACAAAACATTCAAAGAAAAGTTATATCTTAATATATAAAAAAAAAGTGTCACAACATTTTCGGCCACGATGTACTCCTAACTACTGAACCGATTTTGAATTTGTTTTGCACCCCGTGTGTAGTTTGATCTAATTTGAGAGGGGGCCCGCGATTTAGAGGTACTATGAAATTTTTTCTAATTCAGGAGAGTCTAGTTGTGTAGAGGGTAATTTTCATACCCCTGGGTGACTGGGGCCTCGAGATATAGGCCAAAACGTGGGCCAGTGAATGCCTAGACAGTGTTTATACAATATGGATATCAAATGAAAGCTGTTGATGAGTGCTTTAGTACAGAGTAATATATTATTAATCAGACGAAGATGGTGATAGATGAAGTGAAAAAGATGGAGGGAGGAGTGAATAAAAGGATTAGGAAAAAGTGAAGAGGGGGAGGGCAGAGTCAGACGGAAAAAGTTTATTAAAATGTATGCAGATAGGCCAAATTTAGGGCAGGACAACGTCTGTCGGCTCTTATAATAATAATTTAAAATACTCATTTTGCGTAATTTTTCAGAATATTAATTAAGAACAATGAATTCAAATAACATGACCAAAGTCGAAGATGTTTTAAACTTTTCCCATATATGTATTACATATATGATTTTTCCCTATTAAAAAAGCAAGTTATCCAAAAAAGGTGCCGATTTTTTCAAAATTTGTATTTCCCGATTGGCCAAAAGATTAAGCGCAATCGGTGATGCATAATCCTTTACATGAGTTGTGAAATACAGAATTTTGATCATAAATCATATTCTACCCAACCCTTGAGAAAAATATGGGAGAGTTTCGAGATTGTTGTAATGATCATCTTGGGACCATTTCCGAATATTACGGCTCAATCCTTTTTTATCCTATCGCCACTGTTTCAGAACTCCTTCGGAATATTTCGGGATTGTTTTTTTGAATTACTTAAGATTTTTATCATACCTGGGGAGAATTCTTGTTCTATGAAAAGATCAAGTGAAAAAAGATGAATAAAATTTTGTGAGAAATCTCTATTAACTTTATCACTTCGCAGAACGCGAACTGCCCCCTGCAAATCGTTATTCGACCAAGACCAAGCCATTGGGAAAAGCGGGAAACACAAAAACTGTACATAAGATTTTTCTTTTTAAGTCAGCAAAACTTAAAGTTTTTTCTGCGTGCGGAAGAAGCCGGTAAGGCCAGCCCTTAACAATTAATCGTTTTATATATTTATAGAAACATGCTATACCTTTAGGAGCTATACCATGTCTAAATTATAGACGAGCGTTAGAGGAAGAGGAGCTCGAACGGACAAACCCAGCATATAAAAATGTATTAGCAGATACAGACTCATCCCCTGATGCAAATAATATGACGAGTAATCCATCCAGCTGTCCAATTACTGGAGTTGGTAGGAGCGAAGAACCAGTAACTACTACGGACTCAATTCAGTCACCTCAAGTTTCATCTTTGACGAATGGCTCTGTCGTGCATGGCGAAATAACGGACGACGCATGTTTCACTACAATAGTACCAGCAACAACGCATGCAACAGCTCAATCGATTCCACTAACAACTACAACGACATCAATATCAACGCCTGAAACACCATCAACAACATCCGCTACAAAGTCATCGAATGACTTGCCCACTAATGTCGCAGTACTGAAGAGTTTAGTGCCACCAGCAAAAATTGTAACTGTAACTGAGAATACGCAAAAAGAATCATTAACACCAGACGATTTGAACAAGTATTGTGCAAAATTGTTTAAATTTAAAGTGATACGTGTTTTGCGTTTTCGTTCATGGAATGCCAGACGTAAATTTACAAAAAACCGTAAGCACATTAAGAATTTACAACGTCCAACACTTCCCGATGGCACGAAGCTTATAAAATTTCCAATATTAGCGCCTAGTGGCGATGCAAATGCGAATGTACGTGGCCGCAAGGAGTGGATAATGAATCCGAATGGCAAGAGTTATGTCTGTATATTACATGAATATGTGCAACATGCGCTCAAAAAACAACCAACATATGAATTTAAAGAATTGGAAAATGCAGCCACACCCTATTCGGCAACTGTATCGATAAATGATTTGAAATATGGCACCGGATATGGTACTAGCAAAAAACAAGCGAAATCCGACGCTGCTCGCGAAACATTAGAGATACTCATACCAGAGATGAAAGATAAAATCACTGGCATTAAACAAGACAAGAAAGCTACAAGCAATAATCACAAAGACTTATCGGTATGTGAAATAAACTTAGAACTTTTTTGTAAATAAGCGTTATATTTTCATTACATTGCAGGTATTTGACGACATAAAAATACAAGATCCACGAGTTGCTGAATTTTGCAATAAGACAACAGAACCCTCACCACATGCTATTCTATTGACTTGTTTACAACGTAATTTCGGTTTGGGCGACGTGCAGATTAATTATGAAATCAATCGTACAAAGAATAAGAAAAATGAATTTACAATGACTGTGGGCAAACATACCGCTAAAGTGTTATGTAAAAATAAACGCGAAGGCAAACAGTTGGCATCGCAGGCTATATTACAGGTATGTAAAAAATAAAGATACGTGTGGTATTGGTGTACTGTATGGAATATGGTATTGGTATTCTGTATGAAGTACTGGAGAATGTATGCGTAGTCACTACACACTGCAACTCAAGGACCCGTGCGCATCTTGCGCAACAAATATAAAAGTCTCATATAAAATATCAACAGAAATCAGCTGTTCTATCAATCAATTATCTATCAATAAAAACTTACATGCACTTCCGCTGCCATCTGACGACTGTTAGCAACTGCCGGTAATGCAGTGTTAGTTCTAATCAAATATTTACAATAGTGTCATAGTACAAATAGATTTCGCGCAATCGCGCGCAATCGTTTATTTTTAACAAAATTTTTTTTAATAAAATATAGCTAGACAAAAGCACCACGCCAATAATGCCCAAAGCTCGCTCATAGCACGAATCTCCATCTTAACAACCAAAACTTTTTTTATAGATTTGGATTCCAAATAAGAGCGAAAAAGGACCTGCACATAAAAACAGCAATTAGCAGTTTTTTTACACGTATATACGCCTGCGTTTGCGGGTAAAAAAATCTCTTATCCTCACTTAGATAATTTTTAGAAGATCCATTTAGCGGCAGTGGTTAAATAGCTAGCTATAGAGCGGGTTGTACCGAAAAGCGGAGACACACACCTCTGTTGGCCATAGTATATAACCTATAGCTGAATCGGTTGCGGTGAATAGTGGCCACACACCATTTGTAGAGGGAATACATAGAGGTAGTGTAGAGGCAAAACATAGACACATATTTCAGTTGCATCTGAGTATAATGCGTATTGAAATTTAGGAGTACTGATTTTCTGCGCAGCAATTTCAGAAGTGTAGATAAAGTTTAACGCTTAGCAGTCCATATAAAGTTTAAGCGTATATGTATATAGATGTAAAAAAACACAGCTAATGTTATATACATAAAGTACAAAAGAAATAAAATCAAATAATTAAAATAAAAAAAAATAAAGTAAAATAAAAAAAAAAAACGGGAATAAACTAAAAACATTAAAAAAGGAACTAAAATATGTTAAAATAAAAGAAAAGAAAATCAAATACAAAATAAATAAAATAGAAAAGTAAAATAAATTAAAATATAATAAAATAAAATAATCGGGCAATTCACAAGAGAATCGTATTCATGTAAAGTTTTAAGATTTGAGTTGTTTCCATGGTTTCCAATACAAAATTAAATATTAAAATATGTGCTATACGACGAAAAGGACACCTTGTGAATTGCCTATATATACATAAATAGAATGAACTGAAAATTTAAATTTTTACAATAAAGTCAAATAAAATCGATATTAATTTGACGGGTTATCTATTTGTCATCGAAAAGTGCTGGCTTTATCATCGAAAAATTATGGGACTGTTACACATCTCTTATCGGTGTTATCGATTTGCAAGCAAACAGTTATCGATCACTTACAAAAAGTTATCGATATGTTATAAAAAGCTATCAATTTGTTTTCGGAAACAGGTTTATTATAGGATTTTTACCAATTTGTTATTGGTTTTTTTGAAAATTTATCGATTTTCTTATAAAAAATTTATTGATTTGTTATCGCCATGTTATCGATTTGATAACGACGAGTCACCGGTTTGTTATGAAACAGTCGATACCAATAAGAAGATGTTGACAAGCTGATAACAAATCGAAAACAAGCTAATAACAAATTTAAAACTAGACGATAATTCTATCAATAATAAACCGCTAATATAACAGCAACTTTTCGGTATCGGTTGTTATCGATAATAAGCCGCAAATACATTAACTTGTAATTAAAATCTATATTTGTATATTAGAACCATTTTCCGTAATCCCTTGTCAAATTGGGTTTGGTGACAAACCGGTTTCGGCGTTGCGCCATCATCAGTGCCGATTTTCGACAAAACAATAAATAATAAACTTATTATGAACTCCGAACTTCATGCGAGAAGAAACCATTTAAAAGCACATAATATATTACAACTAGGCTATGCTAAAGTCAGTGGCGTAGAGGGGGGGAGGATGTATCTTGCCATGGGCGCTACTCACAGGGGTCGCAAAATGGTCCGCCAAGCAGAGCTTTCTGGATAATTCGTATTTTTATTATATCTGATTTCTGGAAAATATTGATTTCTTGCGACAGGTTGTGGAATAATTGAAAGCATATTTCAACGTTACGATGGGAATTATTAAAAAATGCTTTAAAAAAACTGTCAAACGTGAATCTGAAATACAATGGAGTGTCAGAATACAAGCGGTTATGTTATCGTCGATGGGCTAGACTATTTAGCAGAGGACACTAACACCACAAGTAACACCAGCAGCGAAGCTACAGTTCTCTTGCAAAATATACAAAATTTTATTTTCATAACATTAGTTCATTTCTGGTATGAAATTTTAAGAGGATTGATCGTGTTCAGCTCAGATTACAAGATCTGGGGATGAATTTTAGAGAAGCGTATCGTGATCTTAAATCATTAGCGACTGAACTATCCGAAATTCGAGACACTCTCTGTGAAGAAGCAACAGAAAAGCGAAGCGAAAAATGGGATATTGATAGTAAGAAGAAGATATTGATTGTAAGAAGGCGCCGAAAATGCCCGGAGAATCGGCTAGAGATGTTGGTCTCTCCGCAGAATGTGAAATTTCGCGCGTAAAAACTTGGGGGTGAATTTTATAGTACAGATCTCGTGGAACAGAACTTTTTATCGAAATATGTGACTGCAAAATATTACTTCGCAGTAGAAAAGAAATTGAACCTGAAACTCAGTATTACTTACTTTTATAATCTCGTATGGAGAAAATGTTTTTCAAAACTTTCGAGTGGCACTTCCAATACTCTTGACTATCTTAGTATTAATTGCCAGCTGCGAACGTTCATTCAGCAAATTAAAACTGATTTTGACATATTTACGATCAACGATGGGGCAAGGTCGCCTAAGTGACCTAACATTATTAAGTATGGAAAGAGAAAAATTTGAAATGATAAAGTTTGATGATATCATTGGCATATTTGCTTCCTCAAAGGCGCCAAAAAATATTTTGCCCGGGCGCAAGAAAACCTCACTACGCCACTGGCTAAAGTTCTCGTATTCGTCGTTTGTACCATGAACCAATGACTAAAGATATCGCAATGCCATAACCGTGTATTCGTAATTTAATTTAGAAAAAATGTTACTATCTTATGACGTAGCGCTTTTGAAGGTTTTAGGTTTCTTTAATTATTATTTTTCTTTAAATTTTCATTGACGATTTTTCTTAACGAACAAAAATTAAAATTTCGTAAAAGTTGATTTTTTCCTTGCGATTGTTTATTATTTTCAACAACAACCAAACCGAAATGCACTACATTTAAGGCGTTCTATCTTGATATCAGACATGCGCATGTATGAGCGCAGTATTCTAACAAGCCTGCAATCTTCCGTTGAGTTTCACTTAAGTCAGGCGGTAGGCCAATTGCCTTGAAAACAATGCTTCTTTATCATTCTCCCAAGCGCTGGCAACAAGCAATTTTTTTATTGAGCCTTAGAAATGTGGAGGAAAGAACACTAACCTCTGGCAATTTTTCGCCGGGATTTCTAAAATCCATGGCTAATGTCTTAAAATAAAGTTAATAATTTGAATTTAGTTTTTCATATAGAAATTTCAAAAAATATCAATAAAAGTCCAATTCAAAAAATTTTGTTGTTTTTCCCTTTCATTAGATTTCACTACATTTGAAACATATTTCAAAAGCGTGACGTCACAGCAAGAAGTTTCAGTTTTTCTTGTTGTCTTTAATGCGTGATATGTTACTTGGTTCATGTGTTTGTACTATGTTTGAATTAAATTTTATATTGAAAACTATGGAAACAACTAAAAACTTAAGACTTTAAAATGCATACGACACTCCTGTGAAATGCCTAAGTGTTGTAAAATTTAATAAAATTGTTAATATATTGCAAATAATTATTTCGAGTGCTTATAAATCGAATTCTTATTTACAGATTTTGCATCCACACATTAAAACATGGGGCTCTCTATTACGCCTTTACGGCAATAATTCAATTAAAACATTCAAAGAGAAGAAGTTGGAGGAACAAGAAATCACAGTTCTACAAAGTAAAGCTGCTATAAACCAGCCGAATTATGCTATTCTAGATAAGCTAAAAGCAGAAATGCTAAAATTGGCAGAAAAGAATAAATCGGTCAAGTCAATGGGTACATTTGTACCACCTAACGATGTTGATTTACCATCAACTTCAGGTTCAAATCTCAATAACGTGGTGCTGTAAGCGCGCTTCATAACACACAAGCATGATATATGTGTATATTTTATTAAATTTACATTGTATACTTATGTATGTATAAGTATGTTTCGACTGATTCAAAATATGTACATAAATCATGACAGAGCAATTGGGTAATTCAAATAACAGACATTTATTCGAGCAACTAAAAGCACAAATTAACATTACAACAGCTTGAACAGAGTTAAAGGTGTGTTCGGCAAGAAATGCCAGCACACAAATTATAATTCGTGCTGGAAGAAATTTTCCCAGCACGAATTCGCAACTTAATCCGTCAAAATGAAATGTCAACATTGCGCTCTCTCTTTACAAAGGACACGCGTTTTTTGTCTTACTGAATACTGTTCAAAAAAAATTGTTACGAGTTTGAACAGGTTTGTTTTTTCTTGCCGAACACAATAATTATGCTAAGAAAAATAACACTTTAGTAACAGTACAGTAGTAGCTTTAAAATAGCGCGACCAAATGTAATGCCATATGACTTTAGGGCCGTTTGCGCCACCTTCAGTTGGGGGCGTTTTCGCCATCTCCAGTTATGTCAGATTTTACCTGGAGGAAAGCAATTTATCAGATAGCTTATTTTGACGTTGTCGTTTTCACCAGCGCTGGTTGACCAACCCCCCGGTTATATTGATAATTGTAAATATTATGTAGAACACGAAAACTACACAAACCGCTGACTTTTGTTTACACCTTTTCTTTGCACTTAACCACTTAACTAAGACGCGAAGCTTTAGTTTGCATGGAGAAAACGAAAATTTAGATAACTTATAGAAGATAAGCGACTAACTGAAGATGGTGGAAACGGCCCTTAGTCACTCAGGGCTGTCATGGAATCCAAGTTGGTTTTGCATTTTGTCGGAATTACAAACCAATATTGATTTAAATTGATATCATAAAACCGTATTGGTTTTGCTCTCTTCGAATGTAAATAAAAGCGATGTTCGAATCAGCTGTTTTGCAGTGTTATCGGTGCACCGGCAATTTTGATGTTCATTTTTTTGGCAAAATTTTATAAAATAATTGTTTTGTGCATCTAAACAGAATTAAACAAATTTATTGACATCAAAATGGCACCAGCAGCTGTAGCATTTATGTTATTGGAAGAAGAAAGTTGCGAGAAGGTAAAAAGGAAAATTTTGAAAGATCGCAGCAATCCATTTGAGTTGCCAGAGACAGCGTAATTAAAAATATTTCGTAATTTGGGTTTCTAAATATTTATCATCAATGATATTTATAGTGTATTTGCAGTTACATTGCATACTGTCGCATAAAAATAGAGGCTTTCCGAATGGTATTAGACACCATTGAAGGACGCTTAACTCGCTCGAAAGTTCTGCCAGTGCTGGAACTAGCAGCTACGTTACGATTTTTAGCTGAAGGATCCTATCAAAGATCAGTTGGCAAGGATTCTAGCATGAGTGTAGGTAGAAGCACGGTGTCAACGATTTTAGATGATGTGCTTCTTGAAGCCCTTGACAATATCAAAATACTGTGCTGCATTGAATTGTTATGCTTTCCCCTATTAAAAATGAAAATATATGTAAATTTACATTTATTTTTATAAAATAAAACTTTATTTACTTACATTTTCAGAAAATATTCAACTGCAAGAGAAAAACTACTATGAAAAAATGAAATCCAACAGCATTTAACTGATTGGATTGTTTCCGATAACAAAATCAATATTATCGGATTCTGTGACACCTAAAACCGACACTAATTCCCATTAGAACATTAAACCGATAACATTGGATTTCATGACACCAAAGTGTTTTTTTTGCCGTTTTTAAATCCGATTCCGACAACAATTGGATTCCATGACAGCCCTGACTTATTTATAAGTTATCACTTAATGAAGCCGCTGTTTTGCTGGTTTTCGTGTATTCACAATGGATTTTTGCGATTTGTTCTACAAAATGTATTCACAGCAATGGATTGAACTTTGCATTTGGCATCCTGTGCTTGCGAAAACCCAAATGTCAAATGAAGCTATTTGAATTATTCATACCCTTCAGTTAAATTCTAACTTAACTAACACGAGACAGCGACAACGGCCCTTATTAGTTAACAGATCTTATTAGCTTTAAATACTAAAATGTGCTTTTGTTATTTAACTAAAAGAAAAACGTAAAACAAAAGATTTTTAGAACAACAATTATGTTCAACGCAAGCTTCCTCGAATGCTATCTTATTATGGCATTTGATTGCGAGTAAGGAATTCGTCATACTGCTTTATATGAAAAATGAATTCCCTACTCGTGAACTGATAGCACATTGATATGCCATGTTGCCTTCTCTTTTTATTCTATCTCCTTTGTGGTGAAATTATGTTTAACGAGCCGGACCCGTGCGCATCTTGCGCAGCCAATATAAAAGTCTCTTATCAAATATCAACAGAAATCAGCTGTTCTATCAATCAATTAAAACTTACAGCTTCCTCTGCCATCTGTCGTATGGGAGCAACTGCCGGTAATGCAGTGCCAATATTCACAATAGTGCCATAGTACAAATAGATTTCTTTGAGTGTTCACAATCGTTTATTTTTAACAAATTATTTTAATAAAATATAGCTAAACAAAAGCACTACGACCAAAATTGCACAAAGCTCGCTAATAGCCCGAATCTCTATCTTTACAACCAAAATTTTATTTATAGATTTGGATTCTAAATAAGAGCGAAAAAGGGACCCGTACATAAAAACAGCGATTAGAAATAATATATATGATTATTACTGTGGATTTTATTTAAGTACAATTTTAATACCGCCTTAGACCTAAAAGTATCTAAATCAAAAGTTTCGATTTTTAAAATTATGCATACTGTCGGCATATTTAATAACTCAATATCGAACGATTCGTTAATCTATTTTGATGAGAAATTTAAATTTAATTAACTCGTATGGGAGAAGTACTCAGTTTTTAAGTCAAGGTGTGGTATTAATATGCATGATACACATATATACAATATATGTATATTACACAGACGTACATCTCCAGGGATAACACACTTAAAACACTATGAAAAATGCACGTTTTTAATGGTTTATATAGCGTTACCTAAATTCACACAGAAAATCCTGGGTTCACACCACGGGCAAAGCAACATCAAAATTTTAGAAACAAGTTTTTTCAATTAGAAGAAAATTTTTCTAATAAGGTCGCCCCTCGGCAGTGATTTGGAAAGCACTCCGATTGTATTTCTGTCATGAAAAGCTTCTCAGTGAAAACTCATCTGCCTTGGAGATGGTGCTCGTATGCTGACTCCGAACATGTAGGTCTCGTCTCGCCAATTTGTAGGGAAAATTAAAATGAGCACGACGCAAATTGGAAGAGAAGCTCGGCCTTAAATCTCTTGAGAGGCAATCGCGCCTTACATTTACTTTTTTGTAAATTCACAAGGCCCTAACCATTTTCTTCGAAACTCCGTTCTTTACAAATATATCTGTAATTAAATTTTTAAATTTGTTAGGCCGGAAATACAGAGCCTTTTCCCCATTGTGAATTCATACAAGTGGCGGATGTTTGATAAAAACTTTCACAATAGTAAACAGCCTCGATCACCTGTCCAATCGCTGTTCGATTACTTAAATCATTTGCTCAATAGTGTTTTTCAAACATTTTTGTAGACGACTGGTATATTGTTTTATTTACATATTTTAATATGTTTGCATAACTGGCTGCTCAAATTTAATCAATTAACTTGATTTTAAAAGTGACTATTAATATGTAGTCTGATTTTCTGTATACACATTTAAAAGAAAAGCTGATTAGAAACACAAATGAGCAATTCATGGCACTTCAATTTAATAACCGCGAGCAAAAAACAAATCCTTCTTCCATTCTCTGGCCATTCGCCACAGCCGTTTTACCTGTCAGCTATTATTTGACAGGTAGGTATGGCAATGGAGGAATAGAAAGATTTTTCACTTGTATGTATTCACAATTCTTTTCCCAGTGCTTCGATTTTTTGCTTTGACAGACAAAAATTTGATGGCCCTCATAATTCGGTTATGAATTTTAAAGTAGTAGGGAGGTGCAATTTTTGATACTATTTCGTTACTTTTTTACTACCCTAGTAATTTAATGTGCGGAAAAAAGCCAAACTCGATATATCTCCAAACTGGAAACGGGGACATGAATGAAAAGAGAAGAAAAAGCAAACGAAATGGAAGACAAAGTAGGAAAAGTTGGAGGAAAGTCGGAAAAGTAAAGATACCGAAAAGAACGTGAAGAATGAGAATAAATGTAAGAATAAGGGTTAATGTTTCAGACAAAGTAGTAAACTGAGGTTAACAGGAAAATTAAGAATAAGGATAGGATTAAGATTAATAGTGAGAGTTAGACTTGAATAAGAAGAATTGCAGGAAGAGGAAGAGGAAAAGCGGAAAGATTTACGGAAGAATGAGAGGGATATGGGGATTAAATGAGCCGATTAAGGTAAACTAGAAAATGCGGAAGGGAGAAGAAATAGGAGAGGAAGAGAGTTAGACAGGGGAGAAGCAGGTGGATAAATAAAGAAAATCAAAACAACGTTTGTCGGGTTTGATCATAGGGCTAGGATTATTTTTTTATGTTTTAAACGTTTCCAGGGCTAGTCACAACTGTTTAAAATTAAGATCTGGAAATCCACTGCCTTTTTTTGCCATCAGGCAAATCTATATGCTTTGAGTTTTTGAATCATCGTTGCTGAATAACCTCTACCACGATATAATTTTACACCAGCTACCTCTTTTCGCTCAGATACTCATCCGAAACATCATGATATTGTTCCAAGTCGTCAATGATCTCATTGACGTAAGCAGTATGTGTCCATATTCCTTAGTTGTGGATAATGTAATACTCCGATGATCCAGTCATTCAGTTACGTTGACTAAAACTTTTCCATTTCCTCTCGCACGAAGGAAATCCAGACTTACAGCGTTATTTTCCTGCACGTTTCTTCATATTTGAGAAAGGCATTAATGTATTATTTTTTTTATTATACTGAAAAAATGAATGCTGCAGATAAGTCAAGAAGCAACACTTAAATTTATGAGGGCGAGTATTTTCAAATGCGACTCCATTTTGTAATATTGACTTCACCTGTCTGATTCATTGAATCATGGGCCGCACTAATATCTTGCTACACAAACTTTGTAGAGTGCAAAGCGAAGCGAAAAGTTTAGATTTTGTGAACTTATGGAATTTAGAGTCTTTGTGAACTAAGGTAACGATCTATGTTTGTTTACATATCTTATATGAGGAGCTCCAAATCAAAACGCAATAATTACAATCGAACATTTTCGAGAAAATCGTGAAAACGCAATAAAAAAATGTAAAGTCAATTATTCCTTTTATTTTTATGAATAGTCTGGAAGATACTGTGAATTAGAATATGGCAATATCAAAATAAAAAAGAAAAAATTATGTGCACTTATCGCGTTTTGATATGGAAGTCATATTGCTTTGTACAATGTATTTTTTTCGTAAATATTTTAAAACAATTTAAATTTTAATTTAAATAATATTAACACAATACGAATGTACTTAATGTGCTAATAAAATTGTTTATACAGATATTTATCGAATCATACTTACCCAGCAATTTAAACACGGCCTTCTACCAGATCGGAAATCCTGGGTTTTGCACTTTTTTTTTTTTCTATAGAAATGTTATCATTACATCATACTTGGCATAGTAAAGCAAATAGTATTTTCTTATTTGAAAAATACATTATATATATATATACATTATGTAAATTCTATTTTTTATGACAACGTATCAGTGGGCCAAGTTATCCATTGTGGACAAAGCAACGGTACGGTTCCAAAATGTTGAGCACCTCACTGAAACAAGATTGGCTAATACCCACTTCATGGTCCTTTCCAACGCATTTTCCCTATGCGAAAAAACGAAGACATGTACTCAATTTTACAATTGGTGGAACTCCAAATTTTTGCTTCAATGGTGGCAAGGAGTTGGTAAGAATAACTAGCAAATATTAGAATGCTGACTTGTTTAGCCTATAATATTGGCGAAAGCTAATTGAAAAAAATGAACTTGTTATTCAAAAGTGCTGAAAATAGTAATTTTTAGCTTACAGTGAATCATTTAGCTCCAAAGGGTTAGAACTGTCCCTTAATTGCCTCCGAATCGCACATCACATTTATATTCTCCTCGCGCTCAATCAATACCAACCTAAGTGCAATACTAAACATTATTTTATACATTTTTTATTTCTATTTTTGTTTTATTTTAAGGAAATATATATATGCATATATGCTTGGATACAAAATTTACACAATTGTAAGTAAAATATTTGTTCACTGCCAATTCACAATAGAGCATCAGCTGTTTCGAAGTGAACTTTTGTTCGCCCGAAATTGCCGATATGCGGAAAAAATTCACCCGAACAAAATAAGTGAAGGCGAACACTTTTCCGCGTGAACTTCGCGATAAGGGTGAATATGACCACATTGAGCCTTCTGGCCATACCGCCTGTAGCAAGGCGAATTCATTACAGGTAGTGTTATCGCATCAGCTGGTTGCTTCTTCTTGATAATTTTCCATACAACACCTTGTACTGCAAAATGTCAGTTAATCGAAATCAAGGAAAATTTTCTTTTGCCTTGACATTCTTCTGTACGGCGAATTGATTGAATTCGCTTTGCCACCACTTGTATAGATTCGCCTTGGCCTGTATGGTTCTTATTTTTATTTAACTTTGTGTTTAAGTTACTTTGAACTTTGTAATTTTAATATGTTCTATCAATATTTTAATTTTCAATATTGATTTTTTAATTTTCAAAAATTTTCTTTGGAGTTAAGTGAAATTAAGAAAGAAATTAGTCAGAATTATTCAAGATCACGTTCAACAAGTAGAATTAGTATTAGAAGTCCTGTTAGATATCGTTCGAAATCTCGTGATAATCCCAAATGGTTATGTAGATATCATTACAAGTTCGGAAATAAAACTAGGAAATGTGAAGAACCGTGTGGGTTTGTGAAAAAATATTAATCCAACAAACTAAAATGTTCCGTTGTTGCAGCGACAAATAACGGAATCTCAGAAATATCAACTCTTCGCTTATTTATATTTGACAAAGAAAATAAAATAATTAAAAATAAATTTAAGTTAAACGGTTTTATTGAAAACAATACTTACATGAAGTAATAGTAACACTAAAAGCTAGAAAATAATAAGGTAGATCCGAGGTACTAGTCATAACACTCCTCATCAATCAAGGGCGTTGATCAGACAATTAAATAAAAGCGTTGGACGCCTGAAATTTCTAAAAATGTGATTAGGGTTCACTTGGTCTTACTTATGACTATCAATAGAAATTTGACGCGTCCAACGCTTTTATTTAATTGTCTGATCAACAACCTAGATTGATGAGGAGTGTGATTACTAGTACCTAGGACCTACGTAATTACTTTCTAGCTTTTAGTATTCTTATTATTACTTCATGTAAGTATTGTTTTCAATAAAACCGTTTAACTTACAATTTTTTTTTTAATTTTTTTATTTTCAAGTTTTTAGTCTTTATTTAATTGCCTATTATTTCTCATTCTATTTAGTTTATTTAGTGACTCATTACTGCAAGGACTTTCCTGAAAATTTGTTACAATCTAATTCCTCAACACTTTACTCGACTCTGCGTCACGTATGCTTGTCCCTCCTCCAACTCCAAGATACTTTGATGTCATTTCTACCGGACTGTATGTAATATTTGTTCCAAATATGAGCCAAATCGGACATCATAGGTTGCTTTCTATTCATGTATGTATTATATGTTCCAAATATGAGCCAAATCGAACCACAAATACAATTTTTGTGAATATCTCGATCCTTGCGCCACCTAGCGGCGATTTTTTTCATAAGTCGCTTTCTATTCTTGTATGCATTATGTGTTCCAAATCGGGCACAACTACGATTTTTGTGAATATCTCGATCCTTGCGCCACCTAGCGGCGATTTTTTTCATAGGTCGTTTTCTATTATTGTATGTATTATGTGTTCCAAATATGAGCCAAATCGGACCACAAATAAGATTTGTGTGAATATCTCGATCCTTGCGCCATCTAGCGGCGATTTTTTTCATATGTCGCTTTCTATTCTTGTATGTATTATGTGTTCCAAATATGAGCCTAATCGGACCACAAATACGATTTTTGTGAATATCTCGAGCCTTGCGCCACCTAGCGGCCATTTTTTTCTTATTGTTGCATTGTCATCGGGTTCTGAACTATATTCCAAGTTTCAAGCTTGTAGCTTATCGGGAAGTTACTTAAATTTCAATTACAAAATTCGTGCCAGCCATTCAACCATCCAGCCTGTTAAGTCAACCTAAATAAAACCGTTTAACAAATTAAAGTTTTCGATTGATAGTGGGGCATAAATTTCAGTGCTTCCAGTTTCAAAATTCTCGTGTACAAAAAAATCATCAGATATTAACTTAACGGCAGCTAAAGGTTCAACGATTTTTACATACGAAAAAAACCTTGTAAATGTTAATTTAGGTTTAAGGCGAGAATTTCCTTTTGTGTTTTTGATCGCTGATATAGCAAAACGATTATAGGTGCAGATTTTTTATGCAAATATGGAATTCTCATTGATATTAAAAACAAATGTTTAGTAGATCCATTAACAAATTTATCAGTTAGCACAATTTCGTACTATTGTAATGACTCTCTTCCACAAATTTTTTCGGTGGAAGATCAATATACAAAATTGTTGAAAGAATTTCCTTCCCTTGTAGCAGAGCCAAATTATTGGAAACCAGTTAAACATCACGGCGGCCACCGTGGTGTGATGGTAGCGTGCTCCGCCTATCACACCGTATGCCCTGGGTTCAACTCCCGGGCAAAGCAACATCAAAATTTTAGAAATAAGGTTTTTCAATTAGAAGAAAATTTTTCTAAGTGGGGTCGCCCCTCGGCAGTGTTTGGCAAGCGCTCCGGGTGTATTTCTGCCATGAAAAGCTCTCAGTGAAAACTCATCTGCCTTGCAGATGCCGTTCGGAGTCGGCATAAAACATGTAGGTCCCCTCCGGCCAATTTGTAGGGAAAATCAAGAGGAGCACGACGCAAATTGGAAGAGAAGCTCGGCCTTAGATCTCTTCGGAGGTTATCGCGCCTTACATTTATTTTTTATTTAGTTAAACATCACAGTTCATAGACTTGTTACAGAAGGCAATCTTCCTTTCTCAAAGCCCAGACGTTTAAGACCCAATCAAATTTAAGGTAGCTAAAACTGAATTTGAGTTTCTTATAAAAACTGGAATTTGTAGACCATCAAACTCCTCTGTAGCAATGCTTTATTTCTTTTTTATTAATATTAATATTCACATAGAAAATATTACATATACATATCTACATGATGTAAAATTGAATCATAATGAAAATTTTTGAAAAATAAACAATCAATATTGAAAATTAAAATACTGATAGAACATATTAAAATTACAAAGTTCAAAGTAACTTAAACACAAAGTTAAATAAAAATAATAAGAACCCTACACCGCCCCCAACCCCTAGTTTCATGAGGAGCTGGATCCGCCAAAGCCTCGCCTCGGGTAGGTAAGGTTGGTTGACAGTTGAGTTGCTGTAGCTGTAAAGCTTTGTATTTGCGCCTATCAACTCCTTGAATCCCGCTGAGCAGAATTCACATGTATTTGTGCTTGCATATCATTTAAGACATTGCTACTCGAGACAATGCATTGGAATTGGGGGGTGCGGGATGGGGCGGGATGGTCTAGAAGGTTCAGTGTGGTCATATTAAATCGTTCCCAAGATGGTCGGGCTAGTACCTTAATGGTGCTTGTAACCGGAACGTTCCGGATATATGTATGTACGTATATCCGGCAAAGGACCATCAACATCGATAACACTCCCAGAAACATTTATCGCTACAACAACAACAGCAACAAAAATGCATTGGAGTGAGTTTTAAAGTTAATCATGTCGTAGAGGGGGCGGTAAAAGCTGCCAGGTTAGGTCGAACTGGCCTCACATAGACTGAATGAGTCCGTAGTGTTACCAGAAGTTTATTTAACGACCAAACTGAAATATCCTATGAAAAACCAGGTAGTATGTTATAAAATAGATCCGTCCTCTTGGCAAATACTAGAAGCTTTCTAGGACATATGCCACTTGCTGCTTCTAGATCTGACAGCTGTATCACTCCTAATAACTGGAGTGCTAGCATGGCAAGTGTAGGGCACGAGCACAAAACGTGCTCGATTGTTTCCAACCCGCACTTCCTACATCTGCTGTCACTGGCCAAGCCTAATTTAAAGGAATGTGGCGCCATAAGGTAGTGTCCAGTCAGAATACACGTCATGAGTCAACGGTCCTCTCTTTTTGATGATAGAAGCAACTTTGTTAGTCTAAGGTTGTAAGACCTACACATAATCTTCGACACTTTACAGCTCCGCGCTTGGACACACGCCTTTCCCGCTTGATCGATTATGTGCACCTCCCGCCTTCTCTTAATCTCGCCCAATCTAATTGGGACGTCTACGGAGCAAGCTTCAAGGTATGCGTCCTTTTAAGCTAGTTCATCAGGGATTGCTTACACTGTAACACACTTGGAACACACTTGGTGCCTCCCATAAATCCAGAAAGCAAAAATTCAGAAACACATTTTTTCAGAAAGCATTTGTGAGAACCCTTTTTTCAGAAAGACAAAATTTAGAGGTCAAAACTCAGAAGTCAAATTTCAGAAGTCTAATTTCAGAAGGCAAAGTTCAGAAGTCTAAATTCATAAAGTAATCAGACGACAGAAAAACCAATTGTTATAAACCATGAGCACTTGGGAATGTCAAACAAAGTAATTGACAATAAACAAAAATCCAGCATTATCAGTGATTTGCACCAGATGGCGCAACACTGAATAAATATAGTTGGTAAAAAGGAATAGAAGTAGCAAATTTGCCAGTCAAACAAACCACCGCTGTATAGCTAAATGGTTAGCGCAGCATGCCTAAAGCGTACTGATGATGAAGGCTTAGCACCTTTCGAAATGGATCTATCTGCGCAGCTATGGCAGGTTGTCTGAAAAATTTTCTACTTACTATTCCAAAAACAAAATACAATTTTTCAAATTTAGAAAAATTAAAAAATAACAATAATTATCATTAGAAAAAAATTATTGTTCTGGCCTTGAGGTCGATTCGAACCTTGAATGATTTATCAATAGGCCGATAAAAACAAAAACAATTGTTAATAAACAATGAGCACTTGGGAATGTCAAACAAAGTAATTGACAATAAACAAAAATCCAGCATTATCAGTGATTGTCACCAGATGGCGCAACACTGAATAAATATAGTTGGTAAAAAGGAATAGAAGTAGCAAATTTGTCAGTCAAACAAACCACCGCTGTATAGCTAAATGGTTAGCGCAGCATGCCTAAAGCGTGCTGATGATGAAGGCTTAGCACCCTTCGAAATGGATCTATCTGCGCAGCTATGGCAGGTTGTCTGAAAAATTTTCTACTTACTATTCCAAAAACAAAATACAATTTTGCAAATTTAGAAAAATTAAAAAATAACAATAATTATCATTAGAAAAAAATGATTGTTCTGGCCTTGAGCTCGATTCGAACCTTGAATGATTTATCAATAGGCCGATAAAAACAAAAACAATTGTTAATTGAAAAAATTTTAAATTAGAATAGAAGAAATACAAAAATTTAGACAACTGCCAAAGCTCGTTGTATAGATCCATTTCGGGAACTGCCAAATTCCTTCATCGGCAACGTTTAGGCGCCGCTGCTATAAACATTCAGCCATCACGGTGCTTGTTTGTTTGTCTTCATTCTTTCTACTTCTACCAGAGATAATTTTATTTTTTATTTATTTATTTATTTATATATAGAAATGTTGCAGGGTCGAAAAATAGTGTGATGCAAGCTTCACAAAATTCTAGTAGGTCACATTCACCACTTACCACAGCAGAATTTATTAAACTACCACTGTCTGCATTTATTATTTAACAGTGAACAAGAATTTACATTTTTACTCTCTAAAACTACAATCAGTGTATTTTGTGTGCTTAAATTATGTTAAAGTTTTTGGTGTGGTGGAAGTGACCTACTAAAATTTTGTGAAGCTCCGCTCCTTTCCACTGAAGTTCGCGCATGCAACATCTCTATCTTAAAATTGTCTCTGGTTCTACCCTGTTCCTTGCCAATTGATATTCAAAGCACTGCGACAGCTGGATGTGAAAATTAGACTTG
The DNA here is from genome assembly GCF_040869045.1 of Eurosta solidaginis. Classification (NCBI taxonomy): domain Eukaryota; kingdom Metazoa; phylum Arthropoda; class Insecta; order Diptera; family Tephritidae; genus Eurosta; species Eurosta solidaginis. The sequence goes on along the minus strand of NC_090319.1, from coordinate 97,586,465 downwards.
TCTCATGGCAATGATGCCATAGTGTCATATTTATTGACACTTTTTCCCCGTGCTCTGGGATGTATTAACAATTTTTGTTTTTTCAATTAAGAAAAAAGGTATCATAACAATAATAAGGATAAAATAATTATTGTTAAGCCTTGAGCTCGATTCGAACCCTCGGGGGGGGGAACCAACACACTTAGATGTTGTGCTATGCGAGATTATTGCCTTAATTGCTGCTTGGCTGTAAATATAAAAGTTAACACGGCTGCAACTTAGGCTATTCTCTTGCAGTGTTTCTACTGCTTTGGTTACGGCTAATACTTCCGATTGGAAAACACTACAGTGATCTGGCAGCTTGTAGGATCTGTTTATTTCCGGATCAGCACAGTATACCGCAGATCCTACTGCTTCCACTACTTTGAAACCATATGTGTACATATGTATCGTCTCGTCCACCCTTGCACAAATCATCCACCTCTTCGAAGCGCAGATAGGGAATAAGGTAGTCTGTTCGTCCTGTAAATGATGACTCTATACTACTATGGCTGTATGGTCTGCGCTCAAGCTGCCCGAGACACTGAGCGTGGTTGCAGTTGTTAACGCTATGTTCTTTGCTACCACATTTACAGGTGGAATGTGCAGAATGGCATACTGTGCATCCGACGGGGCTGTTTTCAGTGCTCCCGTAATGCAGGGTCCTCCCGGGGTCATTTGGTGTTCACTTCGGGGTCATTCCAGGATAACTTTGGTGACTCTCTCGGGATCATTTGGTCATCACTTCGGAGTCGATAGGAGGTCATTTAGGGGGCTCTATTGGTCTCCTTCCGGTTTCATTTGCAAGTCATTTCGGAATGATTTCGTTATATATTTACGAATTAGTAAAGGACTTTTTTATATGGGAACCAGCATTGACGCAAACAACGTCAGCCTTGGAACTCAGCAAAAAATCACACTTGCCAATGAAGCCTACTTTGGACTTAGCAGGCAATTGAAAAATAGAGTGATGTCTCGGCAAATGAAAATCAAGCTCTTCAAGTCACTTGTCGCACCCGTCCTGTTTAAAGGTGCGGAAGCGATTTGAGTTCCTTTGGTATTTCAAGTCTTTAGCTGCCCGCGCAAACTTTTATCTTCCATACGAAATTTGTTACAGTAGTTCTTTCTTCAAAGTTGTTACCTGTATCTGAACTAAGATCTGAGTTTCCAGTATCTAGATTATAGTGAAGTGACTTCAAACCCGAATGTCAAATTCTATCCCTTTCGCCCTGGATCAACGGGATCTCATAGACCTTAGCTCCCAGCATACCAGGTGAAGGAAGTTGTAAAATCTACAACACAATTTCTAAATTTGGTAAGTAGATATGCACTCGAGTGTTACTTGGTTAGTAGAATCCGACCGATTTATCGGCTTCGATATCGGCTCCAAATATTTACTATTTTTCGGTTCAATCTTAAATCTGCAGCGGCATAGTAATCGGCCGATTCTTAGGTCATAGCCGATTAATCGGTCGGACTTTATGAATTAACTGTATTCATCAATACAAATATTTACTTTGTGATTTTCTTTTGGAATCGGCCCTAAGCCGCCTAACCGGTATAGGTATCTGCATCGGCTTCTCAAAAAAAAAAAAAAAACTGCATCGGTCGGACTTAATAGGAAAGTATGTTTATGGCTTCTATCATATAACTTATACATTTGTTTTTATATTCTTCATTTTAGTCGACACTTGTCGGTTCAACTCGAACTTATTCTTCTCATCGAAAGTCCTGACATAGGTAAAATCAAATATGAAAACTTTATAGAAAGTTTTTTTCTAATGGTGTGACCAATTGGCGCCGGTTGGAGGAGCGAAGGAGCGACTGGCGCGCCTTGTTGGACGGCCATAGCCGTTTAGACGGTTAAGCGCCAATTAAGAAAGTAAAGAACTCTGATAAAACCAGCTAGAGAGCTATGGTTCTAATAGACAGGTTTTGACACCTACCTGCGGTTATATGAAAACAAGTAAAGGTGTCTAAGTTCTGGTGTAACCGACATTATATACTCAGCGTGAGCATCAATTGCACATTTCATTTCAGATAAATTACTTTTCGACATAACACGTGCCACCGCCCGTTTAAAAAAAATGTCTCCCCATTTCCTCTTACAATACAACTTGATAAGTGAAATATCATTGATTTAAAACAATTTTTTGCTAAGTTATAACTTATTATTCTAGTCTACGACCCTTTTAAACTTGTTTTATATCTAAGTTGCCGTGGTCTTTAACCGATCCCGTCCATTTTTACTAGAAATATTTTCTACTATAGGCAAAATTTGTGTACCCAATTTTATTACGATCCGTTAATTTTTCTTCGAGTTATGGCTCCGGAAACATAGAAAATTGCTTAGTCATAAAAGGGGCGGTGCAACGCCTGTTTTTTAAATTTGAAGTTTTTCCTATTTATTGTTATAAATCCACTTTGGAAATGAAGTACCATTGATATAAAGCTCTTTTTTGCAAAGATATAGCTTATTTTATTCGTCCAAGACCCTTTTAAAAATCTTTTATATAAAAGTGGGCGTGGTCCTCAACCGATTTCGTTAATTTTTCTTCAAAGCATTCCTCATAGTAAAGGCAACCTCTCTGCCGAATTTTGTTAACGATTTTTGATTTATGATTAATAATATTTGTAAAATTGATTGTATCACAAGTGGGCGGTGCCACGCCCATTTTAAACAATTTTTTCAAATTTGTATCAAGAGTCTCAATATCAGTCCACGTGTTAATTTATTAAATAATCAGGTTTTTTGTGTTTTCCAAAATGTTATATATATAAAAAGTGGGCGTGGTTATCATCCGATTTCTGGGTCCAGATAAGCTCGTCTACAAAATTTGGTGAAGATATCTCAATATTTAGTCAAGTTATCGTGTTAACGGACAGACGGACGGACGGACGGACATGGCTCAATCAAATTTTTTTTCGACACTGATGATATATGGAAGTCTAAATATATCTCGATTCCTTTATACCTGTACAACCAACCGTTTTCCAATGAAAGTTAATATATTCTGTGAGCAAAGCACGCTGAGTATAAAAACCGAATATCTTAGTATATTTGCCTATTATAATAAGTTTTATAACTGTCACGGGTGGGACAAAAAATAGACGTTATCCATTAGTCAAGTTATGCATTATTAACACTTCGAATATAGTTGCTAGTTTTGTTTAAATGCTTTCTTTTAGATAAACCCACATTTGGAAAATCAAATATCGTAAAAGTAATTATGTATTGCTAAAATCTAAAATATAAGTGTCACGGGTGGGACAGCATTTGTGCGCGTGGGACATGTTCGAATTAAAAACATTTTATGAACTTGTTTATAGTAAATAAATTATAGCAAATGTTCAAAACATGGTTCACGGTTTTCATGAGTTACGGAAAGTTTTAAGAATATCTAATATTTAAGGATTTGACTCCGATTCAAGGACAATGAAAATACGTACTTCATACATGCCGCATTTTGACTGGAATTTCTGCTGGTCGTAATTAGTTAAGATCTGTATTAGGATGATAAGAAATAAATATGAGCAGGCCCGGCGAGAGGGGGGGGGGGATGGGGGGGGATTTCCCCTGGGCCCGAGGTTTATCAGGGGGCCCGCGATTTAGAGATACTAAGACATTTTTTTAATTCAGGAGAGTCTTTAGTTGTTCCATGTGCAAATTTTAAGCCGACTTTCAAAAGCAACGATTGTTTATAATGATTTTTTGCCTGGGCCTGAGGAGACAATAATACCAAAACAAAAATGTGTTTCTCAGGGGGCCCGCATTTTAGAGGTACTAAGATATTTGTTTTAATTCAGGAGAGTATTTAGTTGTTCCATGTGCAAATTTTAAGCCTAATTTGAAATGCAACGAATATTTATAATGATTTTTCGCTTGGGCCCGATGAGACAATAAAAACATCAAACAAAAATGTACATGAATCCGAAATCGTAAAATTTTCGTGGTGACACTGATGAAGATTCATCTTCAAAAAGTCTTCCAACAATACCACCAACTCTGTATCAAAGTTCAGATTATTTAAACGACTTCGACATCGGTACCGTGAATAATGAGTTTTTGCAATCTGAAGAAGTCAACGAAATAATTCGTCGAGGTCATCAAAAGTGTCCTGTTATTTTTCCACGTGATTGTCATGACGAGGCATTTCCTACCTCGTTAAACAGAATCTTGCCAAATGGAGAGAAAGTGGAGTGTGACTGGTTAGTTTGGAGTGCCAGTAGCAATGCTTTTTATTGCCTACCATGTCGTCTATTAAGCACCAATACTTTAAATCGACCTAAAATTTGTTCTGCGGATATTCGAAGTTCCGGGTATGGAAGAAGCTGTACGATAAACTGCCATCACACGAAAATACTCAAGATCACATTAAATGTTATATTCAATGGCGATCTTTACAAAATCTAATTCAAAAGGAGGCTACAATTGATACACTTATCTATGAAGAACTAATTACTGAAACTCAAAAGTGGAAAGAAATTTTATATAGAATTTTGGACATTATTTTATTTTTGGGTGAAAGAGCCTACCTTTCAAAGGCGAAAGTATATATATTGGTGAACGAAACGATGGAAATTTTTTGGGCATCTAAGATCTCACATATATATATATGGCTTATAAGCCATTCTGATCCGATATTTAGAGATTATTTGGAGAATTTTAGGATTTTACAACAGCAGCACAAACGTTTACAAGTTCACTATCTTTCCCCAGACATTCAGAACGAATTTATAGAAATTTGTGCAAAGCACGTGAGGGAAAATATATTAGATCAAGGCAAGAAAGCCAAGTATTTTGCTATTATCGTTGATGCTATGCCTGATGCTAGTAACGTTGACTACGTTCATTTTGCGCTAACCCCTTTTCAATTCGAAAGCAAAAAATTTTACAATTCAAGAACGGTTTTTGGCTTTCGTGAATTGTAACCAAAAAACTGGTCACGAAATTGCTGATCTAATTTGCCATACTTGATTCAAGATTGTCGTGCACAAGAGTACGATAACGGCGCCAATATGAAAGGAGCTTACAAAGGGTACGCCTCATTCTCGACAAAAACTCGAATGCTGATTACTCGCCTTGTGCAACCCACAGTCTCAATTTATGTGGTGTTGATGCTGCAGACTGTTGTACGGCTGCAATTACTTTCTTCGGGGTTGTACAAAAATGTTTTACTATTTTCAGCAGCACTCCACAACGATGGGACATCCTCAAATAAAATTTACCGAGCTCTCTTCATAGTCTTTCAGACAAAAGCCAAATTTTACTGCAAAAGCATTCGGAGATGCTGTCCTCAATTTGGTTCAAACTACTGACTAACAATGAAAGCAACGTGGTCCTCCAAGCTAGAGACGCCACATAGATGTTGAGGTCCGACATCTAGATGCCTTATTAGCTTCTTTGAAGTTGATCAGGAACCAATGGGAAACAATTTTAAACGAATGCAAACAGTTGCTATTTAATTCAACATCTCGCCAAAGTTTCCGGACATTCGAAAGAGAAAACCCAAAAAACGTTCTGAAGATAATTTAAATGATATGATTACGGATGATTCAGAGTCTGATTTTAAAAACAATACATTCACACAATACATCTGTTGGTCTTAACATGGTTCACTTTAATGCACGCAGCTTAAGCTCTGATAAAATGGATTATGTTAGATACATTTTTGAGGAATCGTTGGTTGATGTTGTTTGTGTAAGTGAAACATGGTTTAGTGAAAATACCTCTGATCTGCATTCTTGTATTAGTAGCTATAACGTCATTCGGAATGACAGGAAAGGTAGGAAAGGGGGTGGTGTGGCGATCTATTGTAAGAAAAATCTTAGCATTAAGCCTCTTAGTATGTCTGTTGACTCAGATATTGAGTTTATCATTTCTGAGGTCTCCGATGGTGTAAAAAAAGCTTTAGTTTCTTGTGTTTATAACCCGCCTAAATGTTTCACGTTAGATTGTTTTTTTACTGCCCTGTCCGTGTATATAATTGATTATGAATGTTACGTCATTAGCGGTGATTTCAATGTTAATTTACTTGTAAATGACTCGTATAGTAAAAAACTGTGTGATCAAGTTTCAACTGGTTTAGTCATAGTTTAGTCATAGTAAATGACACAATGCCTACGAGGTACGCTAACAACTCCAATCCCAGCTTATTAGACTATTTTATGATATCTGACTTGACATATATTCTTAAATTTGACCAGCTTTGTTTTGTATCAGACCATGACCTAATTTTTTGTACTTTTAACGTTGGGTTTAATCGTCCTGAGCCATATGTTTATGTATATCGTGATTTCCGTTCTGTGGATACCAAAGTGTTGCTCAGCGATTGTTCCTGTATTCCTTGGTACGATTGTTGGTATTTAGATACGGTAGATAAGAAACTTGAACATCTTAACCAAAACATAAATGTCATATTTGATCGTCATGTCCCTACACGTACTGTCCATGTTTTAAATAAATCTTGGCCTTGGTTTAGTAGAAGAGTTATTTGTGCAATAAAAAAGCGCAATAAGCTGCACGCCAAATGGAGAAGGTCCCGAAATGATGCTTCATGGGCTTTGTACAAAGCTGCTCGCAACGAAGCGACTGCCGTAATTAGGCAGTCCAAAAAGAATTTCTTTCATAGCAAATTGGATCCTTCTCTGCCATCAAAAGCGCTTTGGCGTAACCTTAAAACCCTAAAGGTCCATGGGAGAAATAAGGTGGAATGCAGTATTGACCCTGACATACTAAATAATTTTTTCATCGGTTCCAGCAACAACTCCAGCTCTGTCTCTCCTGAGAGGATGCCTGAACTTGTCAATACTTTTATTAATACGTTTGAGTTTAAGTGTGTTAGTGAGTGTGACGTAATAAAGTCTATCTTGTCTATAAAATCGTGTGCCGTGGGTAATGATGGGGTTTCGTTAAAATTCGTAAAAATTGTTCTTCCTTTTATTGTAAATCCTCTGACCCACATTATTAACCACTGTTTTACCAGTGGTTGTTTTCCTTCTGCTTGGAAGAAAGCAATAGTTGTGCCTGTGCCTAAGAAACCGCTTGCTGCGGATCCTTCGGACTTCCGACCGATTAGTATCGTACCATCGTTCTCAAAAGTGTGTGAATCTTTAATGGCTGAACAAATATCTAATTTTGTTAGAGAAAACAACTTGCTCTCACCTCTACAGTCTGGCTTTAAGCCTAAACACAGTTGTGCCACTGCTATGGTAAAAATCATGGATGACATCAGAGGGCCATTTGATAATGGCGACCTAATCATTCTTTGCATGTTGGATTTCTCTAAGGCATTCGATTCGGTCAGCCACGAGCTATTGTGCTGGAAACTCCGTCACTTCTTTGCCTTTTCTGATAGTTCCATTAAAGTCATGGCTAGTTACCTCCAAGGTAGGGAACAAAAGGTCAGAGGAGAGAAAGCTTCGTCAGAATTCAAATCCATTAAAGCAGGTGTTCCTCAGGGATCAATTCTTGGTCCTCTATTATTTAGTATGTTTGTCAATGATGTGTTTTCCGTGTGTAAGTATGTTAACGTCCACGCATATGCTGATGATATTCAGTTGTACCTTTCTAATCGTGTTGGCCTCGTTGAAGACTTATGCTTCAAAGTAAACTGTGATCTGTCTGCTGTTTTCTGTTGGGCTAAAAACAATGCTTTATGTCTTAACGCTGCAAAATCGTACGTTATGCCGATATCCAAAAATGAAATCGACCCTGAAAGTATTCCATCTTTAAAGATTGGCTCGCAGGCACTTAGTACCACTGACAAAGTTAAAAATTTAGGCTTTGTATTAAATAACAAATTAACTTCTTTCGACCACGTTAATAAAGTAGTCCGCAATGTTTATGTTATACTGCGGACCTTACGCATATCGGCACCGTTCACACCACAGGAAACTCGTCGCAAGCTTGCAATGCAGCTAATTGTACCCCAATTCACATACTTTGAACTTGTGTATACTAAACTTGACTCGGAGTCAGCCAACAAGATCAATGTAACCTTCAATAATGTTACCAGGTACGTGTATGGGTTAGGTCGATACGATCACATATCACCCTGGAGGGATAAAATTCTGGGATGCAACATCCTTAATTACTTGGCTGCCAGAAACTGCATGTTCATGTTTAAACTATTAGAATGTAAGCTCCCCAGTTATCTTTATGACAAACTGCATTTTACCAGGTCTCAAAGAAACCGTAAATTGGTGGTTCCGATGTTCAAATACTTAGCGTCTAGCAGATTGTTTTTTATTAGCGCTGTTAGACTTTGGAACGCTATTCCCGAATCAATTAAAGTAGGGCTGAATAATAGAAACTTCAAAAGCATTATATTGAAATACTTCGCAGAAGTTGATATTTCCTCTATATTTTGACTAAAATACTATTTCTAAAATAATCTTTATGTCATCTAATTTCCTTGCTTCTCCTTTCATTGTTTTCTGTACCTCTGCTATTCATGTGTCTCGATTAATTTGTAATAGTTATAAGATTAATTTAAGTAAGTGCATATATTAAACGCATACTTTTATGTCAGTAGGTAAATTTTAGTTTTCTTTTTTTATATTGTGAACTTCCCATTTACATAAAATGTATTAGCATAAGTTTTTAATGTCAGTTGATGTACATATAAAAGACTTAAGTTCTTGGTTGTACAAATTTGTTAAATAAATGAAATGAAATGAAAAATGAAATGAAATTCCTGGTGATCGTTGATTCAATCACTGGCATTACTGAACGATTTGCAGCTATGAGAAATTTGAGCGAGACGTTTTCCTTTTTGTGGCAATTTGAAGACATGGATGAAACTACCGTTCGGGCGAGCGCAGTAAAACTTGTCGAAAAATACAAGTCGAACAAAGCTTAAAATACGAAATAATTCACTTGAAACACATTTACGAAGCAAATTTTGATAAAGGTCTGTCACCATTGGAATTGCTAAACGCCATCTATGTTCAAAATCTGTATACAATTTTCCCCAACATTTGTGTTGCTTTACTGTCACTGCAGCTAGTGCAGAACGTTCCTTCAGCGTCCTTTCAAGAATCAAAAACTTTCATAGATCGTGTTCATCCCAAGAGCGAGTTTCAGGACTTGCCTCGCGTTGTGTTGAATCAAAATGTTAATCAAATGTATTAGTATATTTTTATAGGGGGCCCGTAAATTGTTTAGTCCCGGGCCCGGATTTTCTCTCTACGGCCCTGAATATGAGAAATGCCTACTCACTTTCAACAACTGTTTCTGCGTTCCTATTATAGGTGGGCATACTTCATGGTTGAATAATTCCTTACTAATCTAAAACTGAATTGTTTGATATATTTAAAATGAATTTCTAGCACTGCATAACGAATATGAAATAAAAGAACGATATGCAAAATTTGTGATTTTTTGATTTTTTGTCGCGTCTGGGACAAAGAATAGAATGTAGGACTTTTATAATTTGGTATTTAAAACAGCTTCATTAAGTGTTAAGTCACAGCTTATGACTGATTTAAGAAAATTTACAGTCATAACACCTTAGCCATAACCGTAATTTTACTGAACTACATATAGTATATGGCATCGGTTATTGATGCTTTAACCTAAAACATATTATAATTTCATAAAAAAGAAGAAAATGCAAAAAAACTTGTAACAAATTGTACAATTAATAAGTCAAAAAATAAAATATCCAAAAAGTTAATACTCGTATATTCACTAAATCAAATATTCATAGATTAGGGATATCGCGAAAAACTGACAAGTAAGGGAAGCTAAGCTCGGGTGTAACCGAGCATTACATACTCAGCTGAGAGATTTGGAGACAAAATAAGGGAAAATAACCATGTAGGAAAATGAACCTAGGGTAAGCCTGGAATGTGTTTGTATAACATGGGTATCCAATGGAAGGTATTAAAGAGTATTTTAAAAGGGAGTGGACCTTATTTCTATAGGTGGACGCCTTTTCGAGATATCGCCATAAAGGTGGACCACGGGTGACTCTATAATGTGTTTGTATGGTATGGGTATCAAATGAAAGGTGTTAAGGAGTATTTTAAAAGCTAGTAGCCCTAAGTTGTATATGTGAAGGCGTTTTCGAGATATCGACCAAAATGTGGACCAGGGTGACCCCGAACATCATCTGTCGGGTGCCGCTAATTTATTTATATATGTAATACCACGAACAGTATTCCTGCCATTATTCCACGGGCTTCTGATTTCGCCCTGCAGAACTTTTTCATTTTCTTCTACTTAATATGATAGGTGTCGCACCCATTTTACAAAGTTTTTTCTGAAGTTATATTTTGCGTCAAAAAGCCAATCCAATCACCGTTTTTCATCCCTTTTTTCGTATTTGTTATAGAATTATGGCATTTTTTCATTTTTCGAAATTTTCGATATCGAAAAAGTGGGCGTGGTCATAGTCGGATTTCGCCCATTTTTATTACCAAGATAAAGTGAGTTCAGATAAGTACGTGAACTAAGTTTAGTAAAGACACATTTTGAGATTTTCTTATCGCACTTTTTCGATTTTTCGAAATTTTCGATATCGAAAAAGTGGGCGTGGTTATACTCCGATTTCGTTCATTTTAAATAGCGATCTCAGATGAGTGCCCAGGAACCTACATACCAAATTTCATTGAAATTTAAAAGCTGGTAGTGAAAATATTTTCAGCTTCAGCTTAGTGCAAAAGCAGTTTTCTTTACTTATTTGAGTGGAGGCATACCGTTCCAATAACGGTATTTTTTGTTTTTCACCCAACTGAGTGGTAGTGAAAAAATAAAATGACTGCAACACAGCACTATCACTATAGTGATAAAAAAAGGTTAGGTTATGTTAGACTGGCCACCGGTGCGAGCACCAGTGCACTTAGGCCCAAAAGGTCCCATTGTGATACCACGTGGATCTCTCCCCTACTCAAACCAACAGGTCGATTCAGCAAAGGTCAGGAATTTCTTAGGTTCCAACTTAGCCAGATCACAAAGATCGACAAAGAAGGGATATCCCACAGATTTCTTCCCCTTGCGCCAAAGCGCAGGACAGTCGCACAGAAAATGCTTGACTGTTTCTATCTCTTCTTCGTCTTAGTAGCTCCTGCAGTAATCATTATAAGGAGCACCCAGCCGTTGTGCATGCTTCCCGATTGCTATGTGGCCGGTTATAAGTCAAACCACCAGAGATATGTCCCCCCTTCCCAGAAGAAGGAAACTTCTTCTACGTCTCGCGTCCCATTCAGGCCACACGAGCTTAGAGTGGTAGCATGATACGAGATTGCTCTATCTCACACCCGCTTCCCTAAGGAAAAATCCTTTCAAAGTGAGCTTACAGGTAGCGAGCGGCATGCTCAATCCCTTCCAAGACGACGTAAGCGGAGCGGATGTGCCCCCTCTTGCAAGTTCGTCAGCCATCTCATTGCCCGGTATTTCCGAGTGTCCAGGCACCCGTACCAGACTGAGGGAAGTTTGCTCAGCGATCTCGTTAAAATATTTGCGGCACTTCTCACATGTGACCAATCCAAGCGGTTTTAGTGCAGCCTGGCTGTCAGAGTAAATACAAATTTTATTATAGCCGTGAACAGCATTCCTCATGTGATCATCGGCCTCATTTATAGCAGCCACTTTCGCCTGAAAGACGCTGCAATGATCGGGTAGGCTAAAGAATAGATTCCACCCTAGTTGAGATGCAAAGATCCTGCTGGCCACCTTTTGGAGCCGTCAGTATATATCTGCAATAATCCCTATCCGGGATAACAACCTCGTACTTCATATCCAAAAATACAGTCTGAGCGCAATAGTCCGACAAAGGCGAATCCAGATTCTTAAGGATGGCTGCATGGCGAACCACATTGTCTCTCCAGCCGGATAACTCCCGCAGCCGTAGAGCAGTAAAGGCCACACATTGCTTAGCCATTAAATCTATTGGCAACACATTAAAAAAGAGTATCCAGCGCCTACGCAGGGGTGGTGCGTAGAGCGCCCGCCACGCAGACTAGAGCACTTCTTTGTACCTTCTGGAATACTCGTAGGTTCGATTTTGTATCTAAGCTCGTCCACCAAACTAAAGCCCCGTATAGAAGGATTGGTCTAACCACAGCAGTGTACAGCCACAGGGTAGTATCCGGCGATAGTTCCCATCTTCGTGCAACAGCTCCCCTACATCTGTACAGTGCCACCGTTGCTTTCCTCGCACGCACCTGAGCGTTTTCCTCCAGGATAGTTTCCTATCCAAAATTACTCCTAGGTATTTAGCAGAGCCCCTCAGCGTCAGGGTCGTACCCGCTAGAACCGGCAGCTGCAACACAGGAATCTTATCTTAATAGTGCGCACTGAAATTTTTCTATATATGTAGGTATTGTAATACAATCAAAATTTTCAACTATGCTTGAAAGTGCATTCAAAGAATTAAGTTTATAGTAGCTCGATTGAAAGCTTTTCCAACCTTTGTATCTTTACTGTCTCCAGTTTTATAAGACAACTTTTCCCCGCATCTACATACCTATAGGTTTACTTTCTCGTGGAAACTCCCTAATGTACTTAGATTTGATTAAGCTGGTCAACACTTTTTGAATATGTATGTAATAGAAATAGGCTGCAATGACCAAAATTTGGTTTAGTGCAAGTCAAAGGACTCCACTATTCAAGCCCTACGTTTCGCTAATCTTCTTAGCTTCTTCAGGGGCAGACTGCATTTATTAAATAATAGTATAATACACCACAAACAACAACGTTGAACATGAAACATGAAAATAGAAAATTATAGAACTTAAAATTGAAGAACTTTTTGTGTAAATATCACATTAAGATAAAAAACTTACAATTTATGTGTATAAATATGTAATTATAATTTACATAATGCACAGTTGTAATTAATAAATAAATTAAATGCAAGTCAAAATTTAAAATGTTTAGATACCCTTCTGTTTAGGTATACTTGTCAAATTGGACTTTGATCCATAAGTAGAAAAAACCAACAATTATAAACATAATAAATAAGCGGATGAAATGTCATAAGTGTCCTCTTTCCTGTTTACAGTTCGGCTTCTGTTTTGCATTATTCGCAAGCTTTCCAGTGTCAATCTGACTTTTCCTCTTTTTTCTTTGTCTAAGATTTTCGCATTGCTTATGTCAGCTATGTGGCCAGTGGCTGTTGTATGTTGCGATAGTGCTGTGCTGTTTTTGTTGTTTTTAATGTCTGCAGCATGTTCTTTTAATCTTACGCCTAGTGTACGTTTTGTTGTTCCTATGTATGTTTTATTGCATGTTTGGTTTTCTGTTCCCTTACATTCGATTTCGTAAACTACATTGTTTTGTTGTGACGTTGGAATCGGGGTTTTTGTTTTGGTGTAGATACTTGACAGGGTTATGTTAGATTTATATGCCAAACATACGTTGTTGTTGCTTTTGATTAAGCTTTTGTTAAAATTGTCTGTTAGCCTAGGTATGTATGTTACACTGTAAAATTGTTTAGGTCTGCCATCGGTATTTTCTGTAGTGTTGTTGATTTTTGTGTGTTAAATCTGTTCCATTTCCTGTTTTATTAGATTTTGTATGAGTGTGTGAGGGTAATTATTTTGTATTAATATATTAGTGATTTTTTTCAAATTTTTATCCCAGAATTTTTGGTGGCAAATTTTCAGCACTTTGTATATGAGGTTTTTTGCGGTATTCACTTTATATTTAGAGGGCTGGGCTGAAAGATAATTAATTAAACGCCCAGATGAAGTGGGTTTGGTATACCAATCTAGCACAAGTTTATTGTCCATTCTGAAGATACGTGTGTCTAGAAAGGGGATGCTGCCATTATTTTCAACTTCCACCGTGAAATTGAGTTTGTTGTGGTACTTGTTGAGGGTATGTAGGATTTGATCTAAGTCCCTTCTCTTCACGATAGCAAATATATCATCCACGTATTTGCATAAGAATTTTATATTTATATTTGACCTTTCTTTAAGTTCTGCCATAGCGTAATTTAATAGGTCATCCATCACCAAGTCGGCTATAGTAGGAGAGAGTGGGTTTCCCATCGGCATTCCATAGGTTTGAGCGTAAAGCTTATCGCCCCACAGAAAATAATTATTATCTTTTAAACAAAAGTTCAGTAATCCCAGAAATTGTTTTTTTGTGATGGAGTTTCTTCTGGAGATCTCATCCCATTTTTTCATTATTATCTTGATCGCGAGCATCGTAGGTATATTAGTGAACAATGATACTACATCAAACGACACCAGTATGTCGTCGTCGGAAAGATTTATATTGTTGATTTTTTCTTTGAGTTCAAAGGCATTTTTTATATTAAGTTCATCAGATATTAAATCTTTGAGGATATCTCCAACATATCTAGATAATCTGTAACATGGTACATTTATGGACGATACTATTGGACGGAATGGATGACCAGGTTTGTGTATTTTAGGCAAGCCATACATTCTGGGGGCATTAGCAGTTGAGCACATAAGCTGTTGTTTTTCTTTTAAGGTAATGGCTTTGTTTTTGTATAAGTCTTCTACTAATCTATTGTTTTTCCTTTGGAGTTCATTAGTAGGATCATTCCTAAGTGTTTTATATGTGTTTTTGTCGTCTATTATTTTACTCATTTTTTCGGTATATTCTTCTTTGTATAGTACCACGGTTTTGTTTCCTTTGTCGGCATCAGTTATAATAATATTTTTGTGTGCATCCAAAAATAATTTGGTTTTTTTAAATGTTTCCAAAATAAACTTTTCTTTGGAGTTATGCTTATTACCTCGTTTGAATTGTAGTATTCTATTACTTAGCTTGTTTCTAATTACGTCTTTCGTTTTATCATCGTCAAAGGTCTGTATTATTTGTTCCATTTCCGCTATGACATGTATTGGTGTAAAATTTCTTTTAGTCGTTGGGATAGTGAACTTCCTACCCAGAGAGAGTAGCCACTTGACTTCCTCTGGAAAAACAATGTCCGTTTTGTTTACGAACCAATCGTTGTTCATATGGATTCCCATGTTGGAAATTTGTTCATGATTAAGTTTTTTTAATTTTTTATTGTGTGTTTCTTTTATCTCCTTAGTTATTCTTTTGTACAGTAACTCTTGTTTATCTACAAACGCGCGGTAATCTCCATCATTCATGTATCGTTTTATCTGTTGATCGGAGTTGTATATGTTATTCCTAATGGCTTTTATGTTTATGTTTGTTTGCGTTATTTCTACGTTTACTACTTTTTTGAGAAACTGATGTTTGGATCTTTCGAGCTGTTGCTTAACCCTCTCAGATGTAGTTTTAATAGTAAGTCCTTTAGTGATAGTAGTGAGATGATTCGGGATTAAATCGTATTTCTTGCATTCAAGCAAGAATTTCAATTGGTTTAATTGCTTGGCAAGTTTTTGTTTTTGCTTACTATAGTGTTTTAGTGTTATGCAAACATGCTCTCCATATTTGTATTTTATATGATTATAATAGTGCTTCATTATGAAATTGGTGCACGTTGTTGTTGTTTCTAGTGTGATTACAAAATATTTTATATGCTTTGTTGTATCGGCAGGCCTTCCGAAAATTCTTAGATTTGATTAAGCTGGTCAACACTTTTTGAATATGTATGTAATGTACTTAGTAAGTATCGAAAGTTCTTTTGAAAGTATCAAATATACTTTCGATAATACCAAATGTACTGGAGAATTATATAAATTGTATTTGCCTTTTTTAATAAATAATTTAAATATTGATTAGATGAACTTAGTATTTTCTAAAGTGCACTTGACTTATCTAAAGTTCATTTCACCCTAATTCCTTCTAAAGTCCATACAATACATTATAAAATTAAACTGACGTTTTTTGAAATATAACTGAAGTCTTCAAAAATCAAAATGATATTTTCGATGGTACTGTTGAAACATGATTCAATCATGCTGCTGAAAGAAGTCTAGTTAATATTTGCCCGAGATAATTGAATATATATTAACCAAAATTCTCCGTTTAATGAGACTAATCGGTAATTATCCTGTTTGTATTCAAACATTGCTCTTAAATTGAAATGTTACTCTTAAACCACTATAAAATCGCCTCTACACATAAAAATTGGGACAGATTTATAAGTCAGTAATCACATTCCACATAAATCGCGGGTTCTACTAAATCTACCGGAAACAAATTTAAGAGAAGGCAATTGCGTTACACAAGCTACAAGTGCTTGCAAGAGAGTAGTTTGCCGGCGGCGACAATTCGACAAATACAAGAGAGTGGAAATTAAGGCGAATCCATACTGAATTCGCCTTTGGTAGAAATAAATCAAGCGAGCTCAATTCGCTTTTTCTTACTCCTCTTCGCTAATTCATTCTGCATTTCGATACTTTGTTGGCATATACCGATATTTTTCACGCCATAGTCTAGTGAATTTTAAGAATTCTCGATAAGCGATTTGAGTCACTGAATTTTCGACTAAATAAACTCAAATGTTCCTTAAAGCCCCGCTACATAAGCAGTTTTTCATATAAAGATAAATAAATGTTAGGCGCGATAACCTCCGAAGAGATTTTAGGCCGAGCTTCTCTTCCAATTTGCGTCGTGTTCCTTTTTCATTTTTCCTACAAATTGGCGGGACGGGACCTACTTGTTTTATGCCGACTCCGAACAGCATCTGCGAGGCAGATGAGTTTTCACTGAGAGCTTTTGATGGCAGAAATACACTCGGGGTGCTTGCCAAACACTGCCGAGGGGCGACCCCGCTTAGGAAAATTTTCTTCTAATTGAAAAACCTTATTTCTAAAATTTCGATGTTGCTTTGCCCTGGGTGTGAACCCAGAGCACTCGGTGTGATAGGCGGAGCACTCTACCATCACACCACGGTGGCCGCCTATGCAATCTTATTCATGATTAGATTGCACATATTTTCACCAAAAACGGCAGATCGAGCAACACTGGCGCCAAAAAAGAAGCCAACTTGTTGCAAGTAAAGCATAAGAATTAGAAATCCACATTTGCTCTGTTTAAGGGTGCTTTCACACTTTGCAAGTGAAAATTTTTTCCCCACTCGTTGGTACTTTTCTAAAATTTTTCACAGTTAAAACTGCAATTTAACAAATGAATAGGAGACAAAATAGCAAGTATTTTTCTCGTTTAGTGAGAAATTTTTAACAGTGTTTCGCGATATTTTGTATGTAATGTGCAAGGCGAAAAAAATTTCAATTGCTAAGTATGAAGTTTCTTCATATTTACAACTGCAGAATCTTACATGATTGTGGCGATGTTAAGGGCCGTTTAAACTTGACGTATCCATATCCATATATAACAGCTGATCCAACCAACCTAATGGAAATCAATGTAATTGGTCAATGGGGCCATACCATAATGCCCTAGCCATAACCATAACCCTAGCCCACCAAGTGGTTTTTGGTTTTTCGCCATATCCATAACCCAAAAATATTTGATTTGGAGAATTTATTAACTTATTGTAGATTTTATTTCTTGTTTTGGATACGTTTTGACTAAGAGACTTATTTTTTGTGGTATATCTTTGTAATTTTTTGCGATTTCTTCATTTTTATGAAAATTTCACGATTTTTAGGTTAAGGCACCAATAACTGATGCCAATTGATATGGATAAGTGAAAATATGGTTATGACTATGGCGTTATGACTATGTGAACTTTGCCAGACCCTTTACAGGCGTGCATAAGATTGTGTTGAATGCATCTATATAAAAAAGTTGATTTTGACTAAGAGGAAAGCAGTTCCATTGCTTTTGAAATTTCCGGTTCCATACAAGAAAACTTGAACGCGACAACAGATTAATTTATTGCCGATTTCAAGGCAAAGATACCGACGAAGCAGAGTAACGAGCACGGAGTTGCCCATAGCCGTTTTCCTTCCTTCTCGCGCTCTCGCCTACCAATCGGATGTAACTAGGTCTAATATACCAATTGGCGTCGGTTATTGGTGCCTTATCCTGATATATGTGACAAATTCATAACAAAAAAAAAGAAAATGTAAAAACCTAATACCAGATTGCACAATTAATATCACTGAGCCATAACGTATTCAAAACAATAAATGAAATATCCATAATGTTAATAAATTCACCAACTCAAATATTTATATATTATGCATACGTTTTGTAACTTATTAATTTTGCAATTTTTCACTAGTTTTTTGCATTTTCTTCTTTTTTATGAAATTATAAAATTTTTCAAGTTAAGGCACCAAAAACCGATGCCGATAGATATGCTTAAGTAAGATTACGGTTATGACAAAGCATTATGACTAAAGGGCCGTTTAAATTTGACGTATCCATATCCATATAAAACCCCTAATCCAACCAACCTCATGGAAATCAATGTAATCGATTAATGGTGCCATACCACAACGCTAAAGCCAAAACCGTATCATAGCCAACCAATTGGTTTTTGGTTTTTCGCCATATCCATAACCTAAAAATATTTGAGTTGGAGAATTTATTAGCTTTCGTAGATTTTTTTTACGTTTACGTTTTAACTAAGAGACTTATTTTTTGTGGTATATGTTTGTAATTTTTTGCGTTTTTTTAATTTTTATGAAATTTTCACGATTTTTAGGTAAGGGCACCAATAACTGATGCCAATTTGATACAGATAAGTGAAAATATGTTTATGACTATGGCGTTATGACTATGTCAACTTTAATTCGGGCTTATGTAAAATTTGCCAGGCTCTTTATTCTTACTCGATATTATATAACGATATTTTAAATTTGGATCGCATCGATTAATTTGGTTCGATAAAATATTCCTACCTCCGAGTAGAAATTTTTTCATTTTTTACAGCGAACAACAATAACTTGAATCGTACAGTTGATTGTTAAGAATTTTGCGATAAGTCGGACACGAAAAAACTTAATCCATTTGTTATACAAGCTCAATAAATATATACATCATTTAAATGTGAAATTGAAAAATAAAATAATTAAACTTTGAATACAAAAACATCTACTTTGGTTAATAACTGCGGCGAAAAGTGAAATAGCGGCGAAACAAAGTGAACAACGAAGAAATGAATTGAATAACCAACGAGTCGGTCGATGTCATCAGTGCGGCGGATAGTCAAACAACAACAAGCATCATCAACGACAGCTACAAATCATTGATGCATATTTAATGTTAATACATTGAAGTTTTGATGGAAAATATATCATAAATTTGCAAATTAATCGTATTTTGCATTTTGATTGGAATTGCAATTTAATTACGTGAAATTTTGAGCCCAAGATAGAAGGCAGGAAATATCTACCAAAGCTGAAACGTCAAATATCTAATTGTATGATTGTATGTATGGATTTAATTATGTACAGACGTGCATACAACATTTTTAAGTGCACGACTTGATTTGCGATTTGCGAAGGCGACAAAAATTTGCCGAAGAAAAGCGATTTCAAGTATTGAAACTTAAAAAAGAAAAAATAATGCAAACATTTTTAATTCACACGAACAGTGAAATGACATTGTAGACTGCGTTGAAAGAAGTGGATTTGTAGATTAGGAGATTTTTGTATTCAATGCAGATGTAACTTATTAATTGTATGGGAAAATTCTTGCGCCAACAATATTCCAATTGTAGTTGAAATCATATTGAGATTTTGTAGAATTTGTGCATTCATATATGTACGTATGAAAGCTATTGGCTCATCAGAGAAATCGATATAACTCAATAGACCTGCTGGTCACCACTGCTGTGGCGGCCATTTCAACTGTCCAGGCAGGCCGGCCTTCCAGCTACAAAACGCCACACAACAATTTTAGAGTAGGTAGTCAATGGTTATAAATGCCACAGCAGAGTTTAAAGAGAAAAAGGGAAGTATAACAGAAGCTGTAGGAGAAGCAGCATCAATACCACGTTAACATTAGTGCAACCAAATAACAAGTAAGTAATGTTGAGATTACTACTTATTATCTAATGGGAAATTTTCATTGAATTTTGCTTTAATATGTTGCTTACGTATATATACCTACCAAGTATACATATATATACTTACCTACTAGAAAAAAGTATGTACATACATGGATTTGTTGTTAATATTTTAACCATCACTATTCTGATAATTTCCTATGCATGAAGATCTAGAAATGTGGTGGAGCAAATAAATAATGGATTTCCCGATCCGTCTATGGAGCATTCGTAACTTTTATGTATATAACTACCAATTAGCGTGGCCAGATGAGTCCAGTTCAGTTTTGAGGGCATCGGTTTACTTAATAATATTTTGCTATAGTTGTAAATTCATTGCAAGGTTTTATATATATGTGTATAACTTGTTGCGACTACTCAAATTCCACGAGTTAACGGGAAGAGCAGGCGCAGTAGTTGTAAATTATGCGAAAAG
Source organism: Eurosta solidaginis (assembly GCF_040869045.1). Lineage (NCBI taxonomy): Eukaryota > Metazoa > Arthropoda > Insecta > Diptera > Tephritidae > Eurosta > Eurosta solidaginis. Next base: position 97,566,146 of record NC_090319.1, on the reverse strand, counting down.
ATAGTTGACATGTTCTTTGTTAAGATCTAAGGTTTTATCCAATCAGTTGTATGTGCACATCACGCAAGTTTACAAAAACAAGTCGCATATACTTCGTTATCTCGGCACAAATTGAACCTAAACAAGACTTCGAAGCATCGTTTGCCTTAAGATATCTCAAAATATATCTTCACAAAAAATTTATTTTGGTTCCAAATACAACGGTGTTATGACCCGTTTTTGTTGTTGTAGCGATTAAGACACCCGAAGGTTTGGGAGTATTGATGATGTTTATTGTCCTTTGCCGGGATATAAATTCGGTGTGTTCTGGTAACAAGCACCATTAAGGTACGAGCCTGGCCATCTCGGGAAAGTTGAGTCAGTTTTAAAATGCCTTATAGGCATTCATTAAATGTGAAATATAATAAATTTGCTAGTAAGGTGTACTAGTACTATTGTTAATTTAGATAAGAATATGATAAAGCAATTCTAAGAAAGGTATAGATCACATTGTTATCATGGCAGCTATGCTTGTGTTTAAACGTAATTACATTCGTTGCAACAGCTTTGCACTGCCGGAGACTTTCAAAATTACTATGGCAGCTACACAAATGGCAAAAGTAGGTGGTGCCAGACCCGGATAAACGGTTCACTAAAACCTGTAACAACCTGCAAGCTAGATTTAAACTTCATATCTCTTTCAGTTTAGCTAGCGGCCAACGTGGTGTTGTAGTGCTCCGCCTGCCACATCAAAGGTCCTTGGTTCAAGTCCCGGGCAAAGCAACATAAAAAAATTTAGAAACAAGTTTTCCAACAGTAAAACAAGTTTTTCCAAGAGAGAGTCGCCCCTCAGCAGTGGCTTGGAAAACGCTCCGAGCATTTTTCTGCCACGAAATATTTTTCTTTTTTTTTTTTATTTATTTATCTACCGGACATAGTCCTCACAGATATCTAACAACTTAGTAAAAATTAATGAAATAGAAAAATATATGGTAACAAATTAAAATTACAATGACATAATAACAAACATTTTTATAAATACATAATTCGCTACGGTTTACATATGTTTGTACAAACATTTATATATTTATAGGAATACCGGAACATATTAATTGAAAAGATAGTAATCAACATCAGCTTTAAAATGTTCTTTACATGAGTTAAAATCGGTATGATTACAAACAGAGTTACATAAGGAAATCATTCTGTGAATAGGTTCATTATTTGCAAAATTCGTTCTACGCGTTTGAACGCAGAAATGTATTTGTCCCTTAGACACCTCTCAAGTGCATAGAAAAGGAGAAGAGAAAGTAGTTCCGGAGAATCGATTTTGTTGTTGTTGTTGTAGCGATAAGACTTGGGGAGTGTTATCGATGTGATGGTCCTTTGCCGGATACAGGTCCGGTACTCTCCGGTAACACAGCGCCATTAAGGTGCTAGCCCGACCATCTCGGGAACGATTTATATGGCCACATTAAACCTTCAGGCCATCCCTCCCCACACCAAGCTCCGCCCCCATATCTCACAGAGCATTTTAATGTTATCTTTATTAAGCATAGCTATTCCTTGTTCTACATTTGATAAAATTTCCATATATATACATATGAAAGGAGTCGCGTTTATTCATTCTATTCAACTGAAAATCAAGTGGTTGTGAATCGCAACGAATTGAAAGGGTTGCCAACGCAATGTTAGCTTCTCTATCCGGCGACCGCAAGTTCCACATGAAAAAGAGGTTGGACGGCCTAGAAGGTTTAACATGGTCATATGAAATCGGACAAGTACCTTAATGGTAATATTTTCCAGAACGTACCGGATCAATATCCGGGAAAGGGCTATCAACATCAATAACACTCCCCGAAATCCTCTGGAAGATCCTGATCGCTACAAGAAGAAGTTTATGTATGTGCTCCAGCTGCAGTTTTTGCAGCAGTGTTACATTTTATGACAATATCACTCGTTGAATGAAAGTTTGAAAATTTGAAAATTTATTGATGCTATTGTTGTTGTAGCGAAAGGTTATTCCCCGAAGGCTTTGGGGAGTGTTATCGATGTGATGGTCCTTTGCCGGATACAGATCCGGTACACTCCGGTACCACAGCACCATTAAGGTGCTAGCCCGACCATCTCGGGAACGATTTATGTGGCCACATTAAACCTTCAGGCCATTCCCCTCCCCTCCCCCAAGTTCCATGAGGAGCTTAGGGTCGCCAGAGCCTCGTCTGTTAGTGAAACAGGATTCGCCGCGGATAGGTGAGGTTGACAATTGGGTTTGGAGAAGCTATATATTGCGCTGGCAACCTGAAGGGTTGCGCTAGACAGCCCCTTGAATCTGGTATTTTAGTCGCCTCTTACGACAGGCATACCTACCACGGGTATATTCTGATCCCCTAACCCGCTGATCATCACTACCCATGATTCAATTACTAGAGGGTTGTTCTCCAATGATGACAGAGCTTTGACACTCCGAAATTTAAAATCTGGACGGGTTGCTCTTATGAAGTGGGGAAAACGGGGAATAATTCAATCCCCTTCAGCGAAAATTGTCGTTGTTGTGACAAACCCTGAATTGGGAAATTTTTAATTAATATTTTGAGATAGGACGATTTCTAACAGGCAGCCGACATGGGCTGGTACTGTACTCAGCAGCCCCAATGGACTGACAAAACCAAAATAAAAGAAAATGGCTTATTGTCTTAAAACTTTATATTCTGGCCTTGACTTTGACAGAAGAGTTAAGCTTTTGTGCGGTTCTGCTCTTCCGTTAAATATTCATGGAATTTAGAATATTCGGAACACTTTCCCATGATAATATATATATGTATATACATAATATTCCAAAAATAAACCGAATCTACAAATTCTTAAATGAAGATAAATCTCCAGTATTTACTAATGACATTTTTACGTGAATCGATCTACTAGTCGAGTTTTTGACATTGAACGATGAATTTTGAGAGCGCGGTGTCCACTTCACAAGAAAACATTCAATAATTTTTTTAATTTTCCTCGTGGAAGTCAAACTTGAGTTTATTTGAAAATGTGTATTTGCCTATTTTATTATTCTGTTTCTTTATGAAGTTGTATAAATCAAAGCCTGGGGGTATGACCCCTTGAAGAAATGCTCAAAAAATGTTCAAGAAATCCTTGTACGTTTCAATTGATGTATGGATACCGCATCCTGAACCAACATTTGTAAAGAATGTGAATAATAATTAGGGCGGCCGCCGTGGTGTGATGGTAGCGTGCTCCGCCTACCACATCGAAGGCCCTGGGTTCACACCCCGGGCAAAGCAACATCAAATAGCTTAAGTAAAAGCAACTTTAAGAATGTTATATATTCGTTCTTTCGTCAATGAATGTCTTGATTTGAAACTGAGTTTACCTACATATCTTCTAGTCAATTATTATTATTATTATCTTAAGTATTCTGGTACCCAACTAGCAATTCTGTTTCCGAAAATGGCTTACTGTATATTTAGATATAACCGATTTTAATACTAAGTTCGTTTTTATTTTCCTAATTGTTTTTTGTAAGCGTTCGTAAGCGTTGGGAGCGAATATTTGCTAACGTTAAACTTTTCTTTTTTTTTTCCTTTATGAATTGTAGTGAGCATATTCTGTTATGAATCTGTTTTGGTTTCCATCATATATTATTTTATATACCTTAAATATGTTAGGTTAATGTGTTAAATTTAAAACTTGAATGTTTTATTATTATCCTGTCATTTAATGTCTGTTGTACTATAAAAGATCATACATGATCTTATTGTACTAATATATATTTCTTTTAATAAATGAAATGAAATGAAAAGTTTAGAAACAAGCTTTTTCAATTAGAAGAAAAATTTTCTAAGCGGGGTCGCCCCTCGGCAGTGTTCGAAAAGCACTCCGAGTGTATTTCTGCCATGAAATGCTCTCAGTGAAAACTCATATGCCTTGCAGATGCCGTTCGGACTCGGCATAGAACAAGTAGGTCCCGTCCCGCCAATTTGTAAGAAAAATTAAAAAGGAGCACGACGCAAATTGGAAGAGAAGTTCGGCCTAAAATCTCTTCGGAGGTGATCGCGCCTTACATTTTTTTTTTAATTCAAATAAAAAAAACTTAATTTTTGGCTTACAAGGGCAAAATAGGGTAGTTAAATTTTTACTTTTTTTATACTCAGCGTGCTTTGCACACATAGTATATTAACTTTGATTGGATAACGGTTGGTTGTACAGGTATAAAGGAAACGAGATAGATATAGACTTTCATATATCAAAATCATCAGTATCGAAAAAAATTTGATTGAGCCATGTCCGTCCGTCCTTCCGTGTGTCCGTTAACACGATAACTTGAGTAAATATTGAGATATCTTCACCAAATTTGGTACACGAGCTTATCTGAGCCCAGAATAGATTGGTATTGAAAATGAGTGAAATCGGATGATAACCACGCCCACTTTTTATATATATAACATTTTGGAAAACAAAAAAAAAAGATTATTAAGTAAATAATACAACTAGAATGTTGAAATTTGACGTGTGGACTGATATTGAGACTCTTGATAAAAATTTGAAAAAAATTCTTTAAAATGGGCGTAGCACCGCCAACTTGTGATAAGATCAATTTTACAAATGTTATTAATCATAAATCAAAAATCGTTAAACCTATCGTAACAAAATTCCGCAGAGAGGTTGCCTTTACTGTAAGGAACGCTTTAAAGAAAAATTAAAGAATTCGGTTAAGGACCACGCCCACTTTTATATAAAAGATTTTTAAAAGGGTCGTGGACGAATAAAATAAGCTATATCTTTGCAAAAATAGCTTTATATCAATGGTATTTCATTTCCCAAGTGGATTTATAACAATAAATAGGAAAAACTTCAAATTTAAAAAAATAGGCGTGCAGCGCCCCTTTTATGAGTAAGCAATTTTCTATGTTTCAGGAGGCATAACTCGAAGAAAAATCAACGGATCGTAATAAAATGGGTACACAAATTTTCCCTATAGCAGAAAATATTTCTAGTAAAAATGGACGGGATCGGTTAAAAACGACGGCAACTTAGATATAAATCAGGTTAAAAGGTTTAAAAGAGTCGTAGACTAGAATAATAAGCTATAACTTGGCAAAAAATAGTTTTGAATCTATGATATCTCACTTATCAAGTTTTATTCTAGGAGGAAATGGGGAGACATTTTTTTTAAACGGGCGGTGCCACGTGTTATGTAGAAAAGTAATTTATCTGAAATGAAATGTGCAATTGAATCTCACGCTGAGTATATAATGTTCGGTTACATCCGAACTTAGACACCTTTACTTGTTTAAGTTCGAGCCACATCAAAATCTTAAAAAAAAGTTTTTTTTTTATTTGTTGTTGTGTTAGCGATAAAGACACTCCCCCAATGCTTTGGGGAGTGTTATCGATGTTGATGGTCCCTTGCCGGATATACATAGATCCGATACGTTCCTAGCCGGACCATCTCGGGAACGATTTATATGACCACATTAAACCTTCTTGGTCATCCCGTCCTCCCACCCCCTAGATCCGGCGTTCGGGGTCGCCTGAGCCTCGGCTGTTAATGAAACAGGATTCGCCACGGGTAAGTGAGGCTGACAATTGGGTTGGAGAAGCTATATATTGAGCTGGCAGCCCCTGAGAGGGTTGCGCTACGCACCCCTTGAATCAATTTGGTATTTTAGTCGCCTCTTACGACAGGCATACCTACCGCGGGTCTATTCTAAGCCCCTGTAGGGTTATTTACTTGTAATAAATATACTTTATTAAATTTAAAATTTATTATTAGATTGTTTTTTGCTAACTATCAAAAAACCAAAATATTTTCATTCAACAAAAATTCTTTTAAAACAATAAAGTTAAACTATATTATACAAAATTAAATAGAAATTTTTTAATTTCTATCCATTATTATGCACCTACTTTGAATTTATCTACTTTAAATTTATATACTTTAAATTTATATACTTTAAATTTATAAAATTATTTTTATCATGTACACTTTCATTCATGGACATTTTTGTATTCAAAATCATGGCTCAATTATATGGTTGACTCATCTCATCAGCTGATTTTATTTATTTCATTGCATGGTCAATGGGATTGTCAAAAGGAGATGGCAAACTCAAAATGAAACCAACACATTGGCAACATTTTCTTACAACATACAAAAACTGCTAAGTTTTATATTTCCATTCCATACCATTCGCACCAACACCAACACGCAGATTTTGACAATCTGAACTAACATATTTTGTTTTTGTACAGATGAGCCAACCATATAGTTGAACCATGTTCAACCAAAATATAAATGTTTATCGAATTTGTAATTCATTGATATCAGAAGTAATATTAATTAAATTTTGTTAAATAACTGTAGTTAAGTTAGGTTGAACTGGCCGGTCCATGAGGACCTCATATAGACTGATTGAGGCCGTAGTGTTACCAGAAGTTTGTTTTAACGACCAAACTGAAAAACCCTATCAAAAACCAGGACCTATGTTATAAAATAACTCCGTCCTCTTGGCAAATACTATAAGCTTCCTAGGACTTAAGCCACTTCCTGCTTCTAGATCTGACAGCTGTATCGCTCCTAATAGCTGGAGTCTTAGCCTGGCAAGTGCAGGGCACGAGCACAGAACGTGCTCGATCGTTTCCTCCTCCAACCCGCACTTCCTACATCCTACATCCACTCCATACCTCAACAGTAGCTGTAGTTAATTCCGTCAAATTTTTAATACATTGGTCTAAAACGTTATTGTTAATGTTAGCTATTGTAAAATATTTTGAAGATTGTGGTTTGTTAATCAAATCGAACAATTTGTCTGCTAAAATAATTATTTCGTCTTTGTTTTGATTATTACTAGAGGTTAAATGAATTTGTATTTCTTGAGGTAATTTTCGAATCCAAAGACCCCAAATCCCGATGGGAGTTTTTTTTTTCAATTAAAATGTCTAAGCTGGTCGCCCCGCGGCAGTGGATTGTCGATTACTCCGAGTGTATTTCTGTCATGAAATACTTCTCAGCGAAAGTCCATCTGTCTGCAGATTCCATCCGAAGTCGACATTAAACATTATCAAGCCTTTTTAGCATTTAGCTAATAATGTTGTGCACTTTATGTAAGGGCATATGTGTAAAAGTCGGTGGCGTGATAAAGAGGGCGGGATGTTGGCCGACCAACGAAGAAACGACTTTCTGCACGATAAACGGGGACGCCCCACACGTATGGTAGGAAGCTGTCATATTTCGCCAGATATTTCCATTATGAGCGCAGGACTTGTTAACTGGGTCAACTGGCAGCCGAAGGTAACATAGGCATCCGGCCACCTACCCATACTGCTTTCTCTCGAGCGAATTTATCACTACGGAAAACGCACTTTCATCAACTTCAAAAAAGGAAAGTGGTAAGATAAAACTTATACAGACAATCGCATTGCTGTCCTCCCTATTCCGACTGATGACCGTCAAGGGGAGCGTGCATTCCGCAAGGTCATCGAATCCGCGTCGGCTAGTTATATTCCCACCGGAAGAATCGCGGAAATTCGGCCACATTTTCCAACGGAGGTCCCAGCTCTAGCGAGAGAACGTGACCTTATAAGACAGCACGATCCAGGCGAACCCCAATTAAGGGACATAAACCAATGCATCAGATTGCTTGTGTATGAAATATAAATAAATAATTGTAACCTCTCTGCCGGTGTAGGTAAGCTATGGTCCCCGTAAAGTCCCTGTCGAAACCGGCCAAGCACAACGACAAAATATCCATCACCTTCCGCGATAAAGTGTTGTCGGATGCGAAAAAATGCGCGAGCGCTTTCTGCTGACACTATGTAATGCATTCTACGTATGGCAAAGCCAGAGGGCGGGCCAACAGGCGCGCACACAAACATAAACACAGCGCGTCCCGAATTACCATCACCGCCAACCGCGTTGAAGATGCCATCGTTCATGCCCAAACCATCTAAAGCAGTAGGCCAGACGGCATATCCATGCCGATGCTTAAAAAACTTTGCGAAGAAGGATTTAACTATCTAGCACCTGTCCACCTTCGTCATCCCCGCAAAATGGAGAATGGTCAGAGTGGTTCCGCTATTAAAGCCTGGGAATTCAGCTAACGTAGAAGAATTCTATCGTTCGATATCTCTCCTATCGCCAGTAGCCAAGAATACCAAGTAGAAGACATTCTGCTTCCCTACTTCACTGCAAACTTGCGTCTTGCCAATCATCAGAACGGCTTTCGAAAACTACATAACACTACCACCACGCTGAATGCCATTAACACGCAGATAAATTGCGGGTTTAATCAAAAACCCCACAACAGAACAGTACTCGTTGCGCTAGACCTATCAAAAGCTTTTGATACAGTCAACCGTGGCACGTTACTGCAAAACCTCCTACCTTCCTCGCAAGTCTCCAAAGATGAACCGCAAATTATCTGTCTGGTCGGCAAACATCGGTGCAGTTCAGGAACGCAACATCTAAGCCCATAATAATTAAACAAGGAGTACAACAGGGTGGTGTCCTATCCCCAATTTTGTTTAGCTTCTATATATCGAAGCTTCCTTGGCCACCATAAGGAGTCACCATTGCATACTACGCCGATGACTGCACAATAATGGCCACAGCTTCAAGCCCAAACATCGGTGACCTTTGTAATAAAATAAACAGCTATCTCCCTGATCTCTCCAGTTTCCCTCTCTTTACAACTTCCGCAACATCGACGATAAGGCACTACTAACCTTTGCTAAAAGCACCATTAAGGTACTAGCCCGGAACGTACCGAATCTATATATATCCGGAAAAGGAACATCAACATCGATAACACTGCCCAAAACCTTCTGGGAGTTTCTTTATCGTTAGAAAAACAATAACAACATCAAGATACAAGCCCGATCATCTCGGGAACGAGTTGATATGGCCGCATTGAGCCTTCTTACGACAACAATACCCTGCCTATAAGGCAATGCCCAGTTAGTGCCACTTTCTTACTTACTTAATTGGTGCTAGTTAGTGCCTCTACAAGTGTGGAAATTGGACAGGTTTCCTCCCGGTGTTTGTGGTCATATTTCGTCGGCTTGACGGTAAATGTGCTCATTTAGCATTAGCTTGGATGTGGCAAGGGGCATACCTGAGCGATCTTATTCATGAAGAATCTACCTGGTCGTACCTACCTAGCGAGTTCGTCTGAAATGCGGTTTCTCTGAATGTCCCTGTGTCCCAATTGAGTCATCTCTTAAAGAGATCGGTGACAGTTTAGTCTTAGTTCCGAATTAAACGAGTAGGAGCCAAGAGACTTGGCGACAGCCTGGGTGTAGCTAAAAATAAAGATTTCTTTACCGATAGTGTTTGTCCCTATCCTAACTGCGCCTTCCATGATATCTGAAACTTCTGCCTGGAAGGCGCTACAGCGATCGGGTAGTCTAAAGGAGAGTTGGAGATCTAGGTCCCGTGAGCATACTCCACCTCCAACTCTGCCGTTCAGCTCAGAGCCGTCCGTGTGTACGGAAATGCTGCCGTCAACAGCAAGGCAACTATCCGACTCCGCGGCAACTATCCGACCATCCCTACCGCCAAGGCCATCCCTCCCTTCCATGAGGAGCTTGGGGTGCCAGAGCCTCGCCTGTTAATGAAACATAATTCGCGGCAGGTAGGTGAGGTTGAAAATTGGGTTAGAGAAGCTATATATTGCCCTGGAAACCCCCTGAGAGGGTTGCGCTACACAACCCCTTTGAATGCCCAACTGTTGTGGTCGCACAGTGATCCGTGCTAGGAGAAAGAAAACTGTATTTGTTTAGGATACTAGAGTGTCCTGTGGCTGTGGCTGACGTTGCCGCTGCTCGATAACCAGCTAAATCCAATGGTAGGATGTCAGAGCACCACATATGCTGATCATGCTAGATCTGTGGACTTTACCCAACATGTTTAGGTTTTACGCCTTTCTCTAGGCTGGCCACCATACGACTATCCCATACAAAAGTATGGGTCGGATAATCGTGGTATAATTCCATCTACATACATTGGGGGTGAGACCCTAATTTTGCCAATGGCTCTTAGAGCTAAAATCGGTAAAAATGCCAGTTTATGTTTTTCATGTTCTCGAAACTCCTTTGAAACGTGCATACTTAAATTATTAATCGCTGAAAGCTGGGTGTAAAAACAAGTCAATCACCATATTGTAGGACACATACATATACACAAGTAAAAATTTATGCACTGTTGTTGAGTGTCTACTTGTCTGGCTGCTTGGTGTAGTCGTGCGTCTGTATATTTATTCCTGATGAACGAAGATAGCCGACAAAGCTAAAAACGATGATTGTGACTAAACGAAAACAGGAAAAAAAAAAATTCAACAGCAACTAAATATTTGTAAGTTGGTTATTCGTTGAGTTTGCCAATTGCTCATTGCTGCGCTTGCTTTCATTTTCTTAATTGTCACTTTGCTGGCGATTGTGTGTGATTTGCTTATTATTTTACTTTTTTACACATTTAATTAGATTGCATTACTGTATTTGGAACAATTTTATCAACCTACATATATATATTTATTTATTTTCTTTTCTCTGTTTTCTAGGTTTTGATTCATTTAGCATTGACTCTGCCGACTTCATCAAAATTGGAATGATATCAATACCGACATTGTAATGGAGAAAAACGCATTTAGTGCTGCTGAGGATAGCATTGATTCCATTCCGGGCCCAGCATTTGAGCCTATTTCGACAACTCCCACTAAACCATTAAAGTCAGCTACTAAAATCTCTGATAATGTTGTAGTTGTAAATAATGAGCCAGAATCAATTGACGGAGTTGTTGCGGAAATGGAGGGAAGTGAGGAATGTAGTGATATTGACGGGGCTGAAGATGAATTGGATGTAGACGATGACCAAGACGACGATGCGGAAGAAGATGAACAAGCACAGGCTGATGGTGATGATGGAAGCTTTATAATGGAAGATGATTGCAGTGAGCGTAATGATGTTAAAAAAAATGAGCAGTGTAGTATAAATCAAGAAAGCTTGAGTTATGTATTGCAGGCTGAACCATCAGTTGATACAGTTCCTTCTTCGATTGCTGCCCTCGAACAAGTGAGTTGCGATGCTACAACCACCAATGCTGGAACAACCAAAACTTCGGTCAGTTCGACAATAAAAACGACATTAGAAAACGCAAGTGAGAATAGTAAGAAACCGATTTTGATCAGTGAGGAACCACCAACGCCAAGTGTTGATAGTGTTTGCCATATACCGGTTCAAATAGTCTCTGCAGTACATGTGAAACCGAAAATGTTACCAGTGAAAACAAAGAATAATAAACTAATTATGGTGCAGATGACAAATGAAAATCAGCATCATCAACTACCAGTGGTTAATAATCAAACCACAAAAAATCTGAATTCATCTACTGTTGAACGAAACTTGAATGATTCTACAAAAGTAGCTGTCAACCAAGTCGTTGTATCGGATACTGAAAAAGAGCTTATAACAAAAGAAGAAAAGACACAGAACTCTGCACAGCAAGAAGATCAGCAACAAGAGCAATCACAACCACAACAACAGCAACAACAAGCCCAATCACAACAAAACTCGCGACTTTTTGCTGCACGTAGTAGCACACCACTCTCCCGGGAATTTCTCGCTCTCCAACGTTCCGTCAACGAATCGAAAGTATTGAGTGAATTTGTTACGGACACAGTACGTAAGCGTCAAAAAGGTACACCAAAAGATGCTAACGAGCAATCACCATCACATCATCAGCAACAACAACAACAACAAACACATCAACAACAACCTTCCTTTCATCACCACCACCACCACCATCATCACAATTCCCATTCCGAAAAACAACGCAAATCTAGTAAGTTTGCACCACTTAAAGGCGATGGGGGTGGTAGCAGCTCAACAGCAAGCTCAATAGCACGTCGTTCACGTAGCAAGAGTGTAAATCGTAAAAGCATCGATACATTAGAATCAACTCCCTCGACGTGCGGAAAACTAAAACGTTGGCCATCCGATGAAAAAATGTCAAAACGTACAAACATGCGTTCACAAAATTCAGAATTTGTACAAAAACAAATAGAGTTTTTGAATCGTGTCAAGCACGATGAAGGTGATGTATCATCGGAAGCAGATGATGGTGAGCGTAGTTATCTTAATGGTGGCGAAGATGATGAATCAACTTTGGCTGGCGAACATAATTTGTTAAATGAAAGTAACGCATCGGCTACTGCCGGGCTGATGGCTGGGGGTTGTGGTAGTACAAGTTCTCTATTAGATGCACCATTGGAACGGGAGACAGTTGGCAGTAACAACGGTGGTATACCCTTGAATATGGATAGTGTTGAAGCACGTCTCATGGCTTATTGGGCACCACCGCCAAAGGTAAACTATTTATTTTTTACTATGAATTACAATATAAGTGCGAACAACTAAATTATTTATTAAAGCACGGTTGGGATAGTTTTTGCTGGAAATGTCGCGAATGCGCTGATTTATTTGCGTGCTCAAAGTGTTTGCGTAGCTTTCATTGCACGTGCATTAAGATTACAGCATCTACAAAACTGGATGATACATGGATATGCCCAGAGTGCGTGAATGTGGATAACGTATTGAATGGTCACAGACGGTAATTAAAAAATTTTTTGTGTATGTTTGTTTAATGGTGTGTTCAGTTTATACTTATATTTAAGAATTCATGAGCTTAACACCGGCTTATAATAATTGAATTTCAATTATTATGTTTTCTAAGAGAATATGCCAGTAAATGTTTCTTTCTTTTCAGTTTCTCTTAGAAAACATAATAATTGAAATTCAGTTATTATAAGCCTGTGTTAAGCTCATGAATTCTTAAATATAAGTAAAAATTTTTTTACTTCTAGTTATAAGTATGTAGTATTTATTTGTAGAATAGAAAAAAATAGTATGTATCTAACGTCCTCAGAAAAAATCTAAGCAAATCTTAAGCAATTTTCATGAGTAAAGAACTCTTAAGTTCGGGTATCAGGGTATCAGCTGTTTGCTTAAACAATATCACGAATGAGACCATTTTATTGGGAGTAACAAAACCAACGTAAGCATTTTTTTCAGGCACATGGATTTTAATTTGCAAATCGTCTCCTGCTCAAAATCGTATTTCAATATTTTGCAAGCTGACCTAAACATAGACACGCCGTTGCTCAGAACACGTATGAATAAAATTTGTGGAAAGTTGTGATATACATACAATAAGTAAATGTGTATTAACTTTTCTCGCTGAATCTTTCTTTCCAGTAAGATTACAATTTCGAAAATTCGAAAGATCTGGTTGAATTTATGTCCAAATTTATTGGTCGTTGTTCCTTGATATTGAGGATGCATTTGACAACACATCTCACGAAAGCGTACACATACCACTGCAGAGAAGAGGAATTCAGATGCCTATCCAGAGATGGATTGACAATCTACTCCACACAAGAATCGCTGAAGTCCATGTAGGCAACAGCACAGTTAAGGTTAATACCACGAGCGGGTGCCCCCAAGGAGGTGTCCTGTCACCTCTTCTGTGGAGCCTAGTAGTAGATGAACTCCTGCAAAAGCTATCAAACAGTGGCATAAGATGCCAAGGATATGCTGACGACATCGTCTAATTGCAAGAGGTTAATTTGAGAGTACGCTCTGTGACATAATACAAAGAGCATTGAATATTACAAGGGGTGGTGCGCCAGTGTGTGGCTTAACATCAACCCATCTAAGACAACCATCATCCCCTTCACCAGAAGAAGGGTCCTACCAGCCCTGAAAGCAATAACAATAGAAGGCGTGGCACTAGAATATGAAACCGCTGTGAAATACTTGGGGGTCACTTTTGACATCAAGCTCCTATGGAAACAACACTTCGACTCCATGAGAGCTAGGGCCACGAGGTCCATCAAGGTATGCAAACGTCTAGAAGGCAAATCATGGGGCTGTAGCCCACATGTGCTAAGATCGATACATACCATGATAGTAAAACCTATGATAACATATGGCTCGATAGCCTGGGCATCGAGTCGAGGCAAGCACTGTCAAAACTTCAGTGTCTGGCATGCGTATGCATCACGGGGGCTATGCGCACATGCCCTACAACAGCGCTGGAGGCTATCCTCGATCTAACCCCGCTGCATATATCGATAGAGCAGTCAGCCAAGTGAACCCTCTTGAATATCGTCAAGGAGGGCTCAGGCAAAGGTAAAGTCATATCGTCCCGGAACATGGAAGAATTGAGAGAAGATCCCAATCTCTCAACTCCCGAGGGATGATATTCTCAGGCCATACTCAGTGACAGTCAGGCCGGCCTCAAGGCGATCTCGGCGTCTAAAATAAAATCAGCACTGGTCGGAGTGCGTTGAAAAGCTAAATCAACTAGGAGCACACAACGAACTACTGTTGACCTGGGTTCCTGGCCACAAGGGAGCTGAGGGTAATGAGCAGGCGGACAGCCTAGCCAGAGAGGCAGCAACGACACGACCTATGAGTCCTGAACCGTTCCTGCCAATAGGCCCGCAGGAAATTAGAGGGCATCTATTAGTAGAAGAAAGGGAAAAGAGGGACGACCACTGGCGCAATATGGCAGGCCTGAGACAATCTAAGTTACTGTTAGGGGGTTACAACACAACTCGATATAGGGCATTAATAGGCCTCTCGAAAGATAACCTAAGAATCCTAACAGCTATTCTTACAGGACACTGTAGACTGAACAGTCATATGCAAAAGCTAGGTATATTATCGAACAACACATGTCGGTTGAAGGCGGACCATGTACTCCTGGAGTGTGACGCAATCTCAAGGCGTAGGGCTAAGTTTATGGGCTCACCATGGCCAGACCATTCTCACATCAAATCCCTCAAGCCAGGTGAACTGCTAGGGTTCATCAGAGACGTCGGCTTGGATGAGGTGCTGTGAAGCAGCTGATGGCACAATAGACCAATGGTCGCAGTGCGATCCTCAATTAATTATCTATCTATCTATCTGCGCATGTGTATTTTGGTTTAAGAAATTTAACAGTTTAATTACTGTGGCGAATTTGTTTGAAATTGAGAAATCAAATACAAACAATGTACCTTTTGTTTCATGTCATAAACATAGGAAGGCTGCGCGATAATACAACTCCGTTGTAGTTGCCTTCTTTCATTCAGCAAAGCATTCTTCTGGCGACCTTTCCGAGTTCAACTCTTCTTTCACCAAACGCCGAAGTCTATTTAAGCATTATTATTGTTGTTGTTGTAGCAGTGCTTCGCCCCATCCAATAGGTGTGACCGATCACAAATTGTCATCAATATCCTCTAACGGGATATGGACCATAATGAGAGGGATGTTAGAGGCGTTGGTTCCTCCTTCTTTACCTCTTTTAAAAAAAACCTTGGGCAATTTCTGGATGGTCTTGCATCTAAGAGCTCCTTTTGTATTTGTATTTGTATTTATTAGGCAATTCATCCCAGCACAACAATTTGACAAAAATTATTTTACAGTGCTAGTCGGTAAAAGGCATAAAATAGGAACAATCTAATCTTGAAACTTAAAGCTAATGACTATGGCTAAGAAAAGGTTACAACAAATAATATATTTAATAAATAGTAAATAGATAAATAAAGGAATGATAGAGTACATTTGCTTAGAAGGAATCAGTATTTTAATTGTCTAGGTTATTATAGAAACTTGTTAATTCTTTATTGAAGAGCAGAGCATTGCTTATAAGCCTAAGTCTAGAAGGGAGCGAGTTTCAAAGACGTATGGAATTAATGAAGAACTGGCGATCAGATATTAGCATACGATGTCTGAAGTGGGTAAGGAGAACAGATCTAGACGACTGGAGAAAATTTAGCCTCCGATACCGATAGTCAGGTTCCTTCATATATATTAATTTATGTAGCGTAGTGAGCGTTTTAAGTTTAATAAGGTTATCGAAAGAAATGTTTAGCAACCTGTAAGCATGTTGAGAGACGTGGTCAAGTCTTTTCAACCCATAGACGTATCTAGCAATGTTGTTATACACAACATTAAGTTTCCTATTACATACATAGTCACAATTGGAGTAAACCTCACAACCATAAAGGAGCGTAGGTATTAAGTAACGGAGTAAAATATTGTGTAAGCCAGAGTGTACGAAGCATCCCATACACTTTTCCCACTGTGCGGAAGATGTGATCTTTCCATGTCAGGGTTTTGTTAAAAACTATACCTAGATTTTTTGCCGTGTCAACGTATTCTATAATAGTTTTGTCTAAAATTAAATTTTCCATTCCACTTTTATCTAGTGACCTTCTATGAATGACTATACATTTCGACTTCTTAGGGTTAAGACATAAGCCGTTCATAGAAGCCCACGTACCAATTTGACACAAATCGTAATTTAAGTTATTAATACATGAACTGGTACGATCACTAGGACAGCACATATGCAATTGTACGTCGTCAGCATAAATGTGAATATTACAATACTTGAGAACACCAGGCAAATCGTTTATATACAAAACAAATAACAGGGGACCAAGGATTGAGCCTTGTGGGACTCCTCTTAAAACACTGACGAAGTCAGACTTTCTGCTACCAACACTTTCTGCCTGAGTTCGGTCGGCCAAATACGATCTGATTAGGGCTGTTGCACAGTTGGAGAAATTAAATAGGTTGTCCAGCTTCTTGCAGAGAACGGTGTGGTCAACCGAGTCAAACGCTTTTGAATGGTCGAGAAGAGTCAGGAAAGCAGTAAAATTTTTGTCAACTTGTTCTCGAATATCCTCTATCACCGATAGGAGCGCCGTTTTACAGCTACGATTTGACCTGAATCCAGACTGGGAATCTGTGAGAAGGTTATTATTCTGCACATAAGTATTTATCTGGCAGTGCAAAATTCGTTCGACGACCTTGGAAAGGAAAGGCAGAATAGCTATAGGCCTATACTACTTGTTTTGCTTGGGGATTGGGATTACCTTAGCAACTTTCCAATATTTGGGAAATACACAGGACGTCAGCACAGAGTTAACCAAGTAGGTTAAGTGAGGAAGGATTTTAGGAAGAATTATTTTAAAAATTTCGGACATATACCATCGAACCCCATAGCATTAGACTTTACTGAAAGAATGGCTTGAACGACATCACAATCATCGACACTAGCAAACTCAAGAGGACCAAAATCAACATTAGCGCGAATACAATAATTATCAGCACATATATTGTCAGTTGAGATTGGCAGATTTACAAAATTTATATTTATCTCATTAATGTCTACATCAGGGAGGACAGAAATATCACATTTGGATTTTCCGATACCAATATGTTTAATCGACTTCCAGGTTTCCTTCGAACTCAAAGCAGCACTAAACTTGTTATTATAAAATTTCTGCTTAGCTGACCTAATGGCTTTGTTTGCAGCGATCCTAGCTATTTTGAAGCAGTTGTGAGCCTCCAGGGTTTTGTATCTTTTCCATCGTGAGTAAGCAAGGTTACGCTGGTGAATTAAGTGTTTTAGATTGGCACTAAACCAAGGGGTATTATTGTGTGTAGCAGCTTTGAGTTTCACTGGCACATAGTTGTCGAAAAGCCTAATAATATGGTTCTGTAGGAATGATGCCTGATCATCGACCGATGTCAGTGTACGAATCAAGCTCCACTCAACCGACTCCACCGCTGCATTAAGGGAACTGTAATCTATGCTTCTAAAATCACGATATGTAAAGGAACATTGTATGTGTGACGTTTGAAAGTTGTAACTAAGAAATATCAGATCGTGTTTTGAAAAGCAAGATGCCGACAATTGATCGTAGTGGAGCAATTTCAGGGGATCATTCACAAAAAATAAATCCAGCAAAGAAGAATTTGAGTCAGTAAAGTGTGTAGGTGAAGTTAAATTGGTGGGAAAAAGTCCAAGAGACTCCATACTTAGCTTTAGAGTTGAGTCGACGAGAAGGTTGGAGTTGAAATCCCCAGCGATGATTATATTATCATAGCTTATAAGTAGAGTCAATAAAGCCAGAGAAGTCAACTCCACGATTAGGTCTGTATGCACAGCCGATAAGAAGCCTTTCATTATTTACAGAGAACACGTCTACGAACACATATTCGACAAAATCACTTGAACTAGCACTGCAGCAAAGTTTACAGGATAAACTACTTTTAACATATATAGCAACACCACCACCATGACCACGTCTATCAGCCCTGAAAAGTTGATATCCATTTAGTTGCACCAAATCATTTTTGTGACATGAAGAAAACCAGGTTTCGGAAATACATATAACATCTATATCAGATGAATCTCAATTCATCCAGCTTTTTATATAGGCTTATTTAAATACTTTTTGACTTAAAATAAAGGGTTTTTTTAATTTTACACTTATGTATTTAAGCACTTTGTAAAACTTATATTTTTTTCTTTAAAGAAACAATTTACTTAAACTATTTTGCTGCGTTCGATTCAATATAACTCGTGAAAAAGAAGTTTAAAAATGTCTGCGAAATCTCCCGTTCAATCACATTTATAATGCCAACTTTTCTCCCTCAATCGGGTTTCCCTTTTTTGACTTGGTTCAGAAAGAGAGAAAAGGTGAAGTGCGCGGATTCTCAAGGGTTTTTTTTATTCAGAATAAGGGATTTGGAGATGGAAAAAAATGCACAAAAAATTTTGTTTACCATCGGCCTGAATATAAAATAAATATGTTCTTTATTCTATTTAGTTTTTAATTTGTCAGTCTCGCTCGAATTTTATAACTTTTAATAATAACTCTCTATAATTAACAGTTCTCGTCGCGGTGAGATGTCATTGGATTTATTGAGTCAGCTGCTTTCGTTTGCGCTTAAGCGCATGAAAATGGTCAAAGGGGTAAGTAAATTTCAATTCTTTAAAAAGTCCCAAACCATCCCATTGTCCATTACGAGCTTTTTACAATTTAACCCGCTTGTCTCGATGCATCGAAATGTGGGGCATGCTCCCTATGTTCTATTTAGAAGCTAAATTGGAGTTCGGTAATAGGATCTTTTGTTCCGTGCCTGCAGTGAATTTTTAAGAACCATTTCCTGAATGCGTTTAATTAAGTTCTCGAGTATAAACTTAGTATAATTCTTATGTGTTTCTGTCTAAAATAGATTGCTGATAAGAGAATCTGTCGTGAGACGGCATTCTCTACAGTAAGTTTTAAATGGGTAACTTTAATTTTTTTTTCGCTGGAATCCTTGCCCTTGGGTTTGGAGAAGCTCATAAAACTATATTATATTAGCTTAACAACCCCTTGTAGGCAAGGCGACTGAGTATTCGAGTTTCGTTGTAAGATGTATCATACTTGGAAGCCTTCGTAGTTGTTGTTTTATTAACGTTAAGACACTCCCCGAAGGTTTTGGGGAGTGTTATCGGTGTTGATGGTCCTTTGCCGGATATAGATATGGTGTGTTCCGGTCATAAGCACCCAACTATCTCGGGAATGATTATATGGCCACATTAAACCTTCTAGGCCATACCGTTCCCCACTCCCTAGTTCCATGAGGAACTTGGGGTCGCCAAAGCCTCGCTTGCTAAATATGTCTATGATGCATTCTATTTGTAACAGGTTTCCCTCACGTAGGTGAGATTGACAATTGGGTTGTGGAACCTTTGATGTTATAAAGGTTTATGTTGTGCTTATCAACCCCTTGACTCCCTGGAAACCTTCGTCTTCTCTTTCTGTTTAGAGTCTTTAGTCATTTTTGTAACTACTCACAGCTCCTCTTGAATAATATATAACAATTTCAAAATCTCATATATTTGTTTATTCAGTTATTTAATCATTTTTGAAAAATGCTTTTGTAAGTAAAATGATGAAAAATAGTGTATCATAT
This sequence comes from Eurosta solidaginis, assembly GCF_040869045.1. Lineage (NCBI taxonomy): Eukaryota > Metazoa > Arthropoda > Insecta > Diptera > Tephritidae > Eurosta > Eurosta solidaginis. The sequence goes on along the minus strand of NC_090319.1, from coordinate 97,546,352 downwards.
TTTTCGAAATCAACCCAATTTGCTATATACATACATATGTATTCAATGTACTCGTTAACATGTGTACACACATACATATATGTATGTCTAAGCATATAAAGCACATTTTTGATCTGGCTCATACTCGTATACATATATCGCCACTGAGCCTGATACAGAGTACCAACAAAAAAATCATGTGTTCCTATTGTTGCCCGTTCGTCGTACACTTGTATTGGCATTCAGATGTATGTATGTTTTCTTCTCTTTTGCCCACATCACATGGTACGTTGTCGCTTTGCTATCACGTTTGCTACTTTTGTATGCTCCCTATCAACACAATCGCCATCGTATATTTCACGAACTTGAATATGTAACTTTATTGGTTTTGTTTTTCAAAGAGCAGAAGGAACTACAAAAAATTGTACAGAATTGTTGCTGTTTTTAGGTTCAATATGGCCTGTAGTTGATAATGTTTACCGCGTATATATATATATATACATATATGCACGTACATACAAAATAATTTGTATATGCAAACTAGACTAATAAGTACATGTGATGCATACTTAAATAAACATATTAAGGTATTTAATATTTATTTATATATACATGTACAGTGACGTACAAAAGTCTACATACACCCCCTACTTTCGTTGTTTAGAAAAGACAGAAAATGTGTACTTGCAATTTCGTTTTAACCCATTTTTGACTAGAGTGTACATTGGGTCGGGCCATTTTGTATGGACGACAGTTAACCGATATAGCGCCATCAATTTTTCGATAGGATTTGGGATCAGCAAAGGAAAGTTCCACACACAAACAGCGGTTGTAACCTCTCTGTTGGTGTAGGTAAACTTTGGTCCACCGTAAAGTCCCTATCGAATCCGTTTAAGCACAATGACAAAATTTCCATCGCCTTTGGCGATAAAGTGCTGTCGGATGCGAAAAAATGCGCGAGCGCTTTCTGCCGACAATATATAATGCATCCTACGGTCGACAAAGATAGACGGAGGGCCAACAGACACGCACATAAGCATAAATTCAGCGCGTCTCCTATTACCATCACCGCCAAAGAGGTTGAGGATGCCATCGGTAATGCTAAACCATCCAAAGCAGTGCGCCCAGACGGCATAGCCATGCCGATGCTTAAAAGCCTAGGGAAAGAGGGTTTCAAATATTTAGCGCATGTCTTCAACCTGTCTCCTTCCACCTTTGTCATTCCCGAAAAATGGAAAATGGCCAAGGTGGTCCCGCTACTAAAGCCTGGGAAACCAGCTAACATAGGAGAGTCATATCGCCCGATATCTCTCCTATCGCCAGTAGCAAAGACGCTTTACCCCAGCGGGTTAGGGGATCACAATATACCCGCGGTAGGTATGCCTGTCGTAAGAGGCGACTAAAATACCAGATTCAAGGGGCTGTGTAGCGCAACCTTTCAGGTTGCCAGCGCAATATATAGCTTCTCCAAACCCAATTGTCAACCTCACCTATCCGCGGCGAATCCTGTTTCACTAACAGACGAGGCTCTGGCGACCCCAAGCTCCTCATGGAACTTGGGGGTAGGGAGGGAGGGAATGGCCTGAAGGTTTAATGTGGCCACATAAATCGTTCCCGAGATGGTCGGGCTAGCACCTTAATGGTGCTATGGTACCGGATTTGTATCCGGCAAAAGACCATCACATCGATAACACTCCCCAAAGCCTTCGGGGAGAAACCTTTTCGCTACAACAACAACAACGCTTGAAGCCATTTTGCTCCACTACTTCAATGCACATTTGCAGCTAGCCTGTCATCAGCATGGCTTTAGAAAACTCGATAGCACCACCACCGCGCTAAATGCCATTGGCACCCAGATAAATTGTGGTTTAAATCAGAAGCCCCACCATGGAACAGTACCCGTAGCGCTTGACCTATCAAAAGCTTTTGATACGGTCAACCATGGCACGTTACTGCAGACCTGGAAGGGTCTACCCTTCCCCCATGTCTTAAAAGGTGGACCGCAAATTATCTGGGTGGTCGGTAGGCATCGGTGCAATTCAGAAACATCAAAGCCAAGAGGAATTAAACAAGGGGTGCCACAGGGTGGTATCCTATCCCCACTTTTGTTTAATTTCTACATATCAAAACTACCTTCGCCACCTGAAGGGGTTACTATCGTTTCTTACGCCGATGACTGCACAATAATGGCCACGGGTCCGGCCCCACAGATCGATGAGCTTTGCAACAGAATAAACGGCTACCTCCCTGATCTCTCCAGTTTTTTCGCCTCGCGAAACCTGGCATTATCATCGACTAAATCATCCGCGACCTTATTTACAACTTGGACGTCCATTTTGAACATCCACGTCGATGGCACTACGCTACCGACTGTCCTACACTCCAAAATATTGGGTGTGACGTTTGATCAGGATCTACATTTTGGTGAGCATGCAGCCGCAATTGTACCGAAAATCCAGAGCCGTAATAAAATCCTCAAATCTCTTGCTGGCAGTACTTGGGGAAAAGATAAAGAAACGCTCATTACTACTTGCAAAGCAATTGGCCAGCCGATTGCATGCTACGCGTTCCCTACATGGCCGCCAAGCCTTAAAAAAACTCACTGGAAGAAGCTACAGGCCTGCCAAAATAATGCTCTCAGAATCGCAACGGGCTGTCTTCTTATGTCCCCAGAGCACCATCTACATAATGGGACGCGAATACTCCCCATCAGGGAGAGAAATGAGATGCTAACCAAACAGTTCCTGTTGAATACCCAGAAACCTGGGCATCCCAACAGGTATCTGATTGATGAGCCAACACCGCCTAGGGGCTTAAGGAGTCGTCTCCGTAAGCATTATGAGCAAATATGGCACCTGAGAACTCATCCGTATGAAGCCAAAAAACACAAGCAGGTCCTCAGTGAACTCCACAAACAGGCGTCGAACCTTTATGCCGGGAATTTCCCGGTGAATCCACTACTCAAAGAACAGTACCCAAAACATGCGGAAGAGGAACGCACACTCCCCAGGGAAACACGAGTCACTCTAGCTCAACTTCGATCTGGATACTGTAACAGGTTAAACTCTTACATATCCAGAATCAACCTCGACATATAAAATGTATGCCCCGCTTGTAATGTGTCCCCACATGACATAATGTGGAACCAACGCCTCTAACACCCCTCTCATTATGGTCCACCCCTGTTGAAACAGCAAGTTTCCTTGGACTCCCGTTAGAGGATATTGATGACAATTTGTGATCGGCCGCACCTATTGGATGCGGCGAAGCACTGCTACAACAACAACACACAAACACTCCCCAAAACCAAAAAAAAAAAATTTTTTTCAAAAAACTGTTGTAAAAACGTTGGCGATAACAGTTTCTTGAAAAAAAAAAATATTTTTTTTTGGGTTTTGGGGAGCGTTTTGGTCGAAAAATTTACCGTTTCGCAATTTTGTTTTCGTAGGCTCGAAAATTATTATTTTTTGGGTATGCGTGGTGGAACTTTTTTTCCTGAGCCCAAATCCTATCGAAAAATCGATGGCGCGATATCGGTTAATAAATCGGCCCAGTCTAGTGTACATACAGCACCAGGTACCTAGCTTGCATTCCTATATGCTGTGTTGTACTAATCCTAAAGTAAGTTATTTTTTTTAACTCAGAGTTAATTTGAAAAATTTGTCACAAATGTATGAGTCAACCCCCTCATGTCAGGCTAACTCTGAGCTAAAAAGATAACTTTCCGTTCTTGGGCCTTAAACATCAACAATGCCTCCCCGAAGTGTTATCGATGTTGATTGTTCTTTGACGGATCCAGTTCGCAATACAGAATGAAGCCCTTAAGCACGCTATCTGTCGAGCAGTAGAAGTGTTATTTTGAAAGTAGTCTAATAGACCATTTTGCATTATCGAATATTGGAGTTATTTATTCAACAGTTTAGTGATTCGAACGTTAGCAGAAGGTTGCAAATAAGCGGAATGTTATAAAATTAATAAATAAAAAAAAAAACTATTGAACAGGATTAGCTTGGTGTCATTGGGCCACTTGAGGGCAGTGCGCTGCCACAACGTCCAATTATTATTATTATACATATTTAATGGAAACATCATTATTGTGGGTGTAATAGTTAAGCACGGCCTTACTTATGGAAGCCAACACCAAAGATACCCAAATGATGAATCTCTGTTATTAAATCCAGTAAATCCATCGAAATCCCCCTTATAGTTTATGTGAAAAAAAGTACTAACGGTAGCATATTTCACTCCTGAAAAATGCAAAAAACAACACTTGCGGGGACAACATTGGTGAACATTTTTCAGATAGCCGAATGACAGAACAAAGAAGAATTTAGAGCAAGAAAATTGACGGCTTACTTCACCTGGTTATTCCACCATGCTCACTTTTTTCGGCAGCTCTATTTGCCAGTACTAACTTGTTCTACAAAAGTAATAAATTTTGATTGCTTCATTTTTCGTACAAGTTTCCTCAAAAAATAAGTTTTCTGCTAAATTTTATCTATAACCTTTATGTCTAAAAAATTCTGGTAGCGACTTCTATAGTTATTATGTTTCTAAACGTATAGTAAAATCTACTAGGATCGTAGTAGAATTCAAAGGCAGTTATGTATGATAGACAACCCTTTAAATTATGCATGCCGAACTTGTCCGAATAAGGGAAACATCAACGGGATGAGAACACCCCCCTGAATATTCATTTCATCATGAACGTTTAGTTTTTATTTTTCCAACAATAATTATCTGTCAACGTTTATTTTTTACGTTGCTTGATAATTCTTATTTCAGAGCTGTTGTTGTTGTTTGTGTTAATGCTGGTTCCCAAATATACGAAGTCTTTTACTATTTCGAAATTATGGCTGTCAACAGTAGCGTGGTTGCTAAGGCGCAAATGTGCTGACTCTTTGTACTTCGTTTTGTCCTCACTCACCCCATTCAAACCCATCTTTACCTCTTCTTTTCCAGTTTGGAGTATGCAGAACTTACGACGCGGGTGTTCAGGCCGATGATATCAATGTCATAAGCATACCCCAGTAATTCTTCCAAAGCGGTTAAATTCTGTGGCTAGTATACCTTTCTCTAGCATTAAATTAAAGAAATTCTCGTTTAGTTTCAAACGGCTCGGAGAGGTCCTTCCCAATTCTGACTAGTGTTGCTCAACTTAATTTTGCACAGCCGCATAAGTTTTGCGGGGAAACCAAATAGACATAGCGGCATAAAGGCAGCTCCTTTTCGTGCTGTCGAAGATGGCTTTAAAATCGACGAAGAGGTGACGTGTGTCAATTCCCTTTTCGCGATTTTTTTTGCAAGATTTGGCGCATTGTGAAAATCTGGTCGATGGTAGATTTACTAGGTTTGAAGCCGCACTGATAAGGTCTAATCCGCCGATTCACGGTTGGCTGCAATCTTTCGCACCTTATATGCGATATTAAAAAGGTTGATTCCGCGATATTTGCTGCAGTTTGTAGAATCCCCCTTATTGTGGACTGGGCGAAGAACACTTAAATTCCAATCGTCGGGTATGCACTCGCCCGACCATATTTTGCAAAGAAGTTGATGCATGCACCTTACCAACTCCTCGCCGCCGTATTTGAATAGCTCCGCAGGCAATCCATCAGCGTCCGCGGCCTTTGTGGTTATTGCTACTCTGACGTCGTCATAATGGGGACATTAACTCCATCATCATCGATTGTGGGATCGGGTTCATCAACCCATTTAGGAGAGCAGAGAAGTGTTCCCTCCATAATTTAAGTACTCTCTGGACATCGGTTACAAGGTCGCCGTTTTCGTTCTTACAGGAGTTTGCCCCGGACCTAAAGCCTTCCGTCTTCCACCGAAATTTTTGGTAAAATTTGCATGCGTTATTCCTGGTGGCAGGAAGCTCAAGCTCCTCGCGCCCACGCCTTTCTGCATCTGCTTTTTTCTTCCTGAAAAGGCTTCTTGCTTCCCTTTTCAACTCCCGGTAGAATGCACACACTCTTCTTGTTGTGCTCGCTTTTAACCTAGCGCTGTTATCCGGCGAAGAATCACTCTTGTCGATAAATGCTACATTGTGGTAGGTAGAAAATTGAAAAGTAAAGTCCTCTCTCGGCAAACATAAATCAACAGATGAAGCGCATCTGGGAGTGTTCGTCGACGGCAAGTACCGAAGAAGATTAAATGATGAGCTGTACGAGCTTTTTACGCAGACATCAACATAGTCCAGCGAATTAAAACGCAGCGGCTGCGCTGGTTAGGCCATGTTATGCGAATCAAAGATGACGCTCCGGACAAGAAAGTGTTTCTATCGGAACCCGCATATGGAAGCAGAGGGAGAGGGCGGCCCCCAATCCGCTGGAAGGACCAAATGGAAAACGATGTAAATTCCTTTGGTGTGACCAATTGGCGCCAGTTAGCAGAGGAGAGAGGCGACTGCCGCGCCTTGTTGCAGTGAAGACTTTCACAGAAGTGTATCAACGTCACCTATCCAGCAAAACCTTCGGACTCTCATTTTCTGTGTTTTGCCTGGTAGCTAGCGCTGTAACCTAATTAAATCTTATAATTTATTATAAATTTAATTAAACAAATAATTAAGTAGTGTCATATAGGAAAAGCATCGTTTTTGATAAATTTTTGAAATCGGGCAACGTTTTCAAATCGAAAATTTGAAATAATAATTAAATTGTGTCTCTGGAATACATATTGTAACGAATTTACTGCAAATCCTCTTATTTGCAACTTTCTGCTAAGTTCGAATCACTAAACTGTTGAATAAATAACTCCACTATTCAATAATGCAAAATGGCCTTTATTAAAGTACTTCACAATAACACTTAAGGCCGTGACACAATGACATTTTTCATAAAGATGCGCTTAACACAAGCTTATGCATTCCAATAACATCGCACCAATCAACCAAGATGTTGCGTTTGTAAATATGAAAGAACTTCAGACGTGGCAATTGAAGTTTATTACGCCTTGCCCATTCACATACAAAATTTCGCGAAGCACTGGTATAAACATTATCCCCTTACAACAAAGATACTTGCTAACATATTTTGTGTTGTATTGTTTTGATATAATACAGTTTTTACCTGCGAAAAATGTTAGAAAATTTACCAACCAGAGGGAAAAATAATTTCGCTTGCAAAGTGTGACAACACCCTTAACCAAAACAAATGTCACATTCTTCTTCTTATGCTTTGCTTGTAACAAAATTTGGGAGATGGCTACTTTTCAATATCAGATGGCGCCAGTGTCGCTCATTCTACCGTTCTCCATAAAAATGCGTGCAATCTACTCATAATGCATAAGCTTGTGTTAAACTCATCTATATGAAAAAGTGCTTATGTGTCGGGTCTTTTATATTTCGCTTACTGATAACTTGCTTACCTCAAACTGATTGATAGCTTAAATGAAACTAACTCTCGCGCCTCTACTGTCGCGCCTTTTATACTTTTTGATTTCTCGTTGCATACTTCTAGGCTTTTCCATTCCAGAACTTCCTAGTTAGTTATCAGCTACAAAATCACCAGCCACAACTACGTTTATGGCTTCTCATATGCGCGTGAGTAATACTTGCACAAATTATTGCCCTCTCTTGTGAGCACCTCAGATAAGATATATGCATGTGTTTGTGCGTTGCTTCTCCGCTGCGTGTACGTACATATGTGTAGATATAATTATTGATTCGTTTATGTAGATACATAAGGATTGATTTATGGATGTGCATGATATCACTGTTTAGCATCGGCTTAGAGATGACAGTATCCCTTAGTGTTGCTAATATTCGTAACAATATGTACATATATATCATAATAGCCGTGTTTTTTACCATGTATATACATCTACATTTGCGGGTTAAAAAATGCATATCATCACTTAGATAACGCTTCGGAGACCCATCTAGGGGCATTTAATGAAAATTCGCGGCAGTGGTTAAATAACCCGCTACAAAATGGGTTGTGCTTATTAGCGGATACACGCACTTCTGATGGTGATTGGCCCAGTTTTTCAGTAGTTGGTTAAGCTAAGCTTAAACTAAGTTTGCTTAAACTGTATTCAAATTTAAACTCCATTTAAATTACTGACCAGTTTTTCAGTCACAGTTTAAGGCCGCCTTTGGGGTGGTCTTTTTTCTATTATCTAGATAGCTTTGGCAGTTGTCTAAATTTTTTCTTAATGATAATAAAATTATTGTTAGGCCTTGAGCTCGATTCGAACCCGCGATCTTACAAATCAGTAGGCCGATATAACAACAAAAATTGATAATTATTTAAATATATTTAAATCAGATAGTTCTCGAGCTGATATTCAACTTCATTCTCCAATCATAATCCAACTTTTGAAAAATTTTGTGAAATTAAAAGTTTTCGATTTGATCTCCAACGTCATTATTTTCCAATTATTATCGTAATTTCGAGTATGATGGTAGCGTGCTGCGCCTACCACACCAGAGATTCTGGGTTCACGCCCCGGGAAAACCAACATCAAGATTTTAGAAACAATGTTTTTCAATTAGTAGAACATTTTTCTAAGTGGGTCACCCCTCGGCAGTGTTTGACAAGCACTCCGAGTGTATTTCTGCCAGAAAAGCTCTCAGGGAAAACTCATATGCCTTGCAGATGCCGTTCGGAGTCGGCATAAAACAAGTGGGTCCCGTCCCGCCAATTTGTAGGAAAAATTAAAAGGAGCACGACGCAAATTGGAAGAGAAGCTCGGCCTAAAATCTCTTCGGATGTTGTCGCGTTGTTGTTGTTGTAGCGATAAAGTTGCTACCGGAAGGCTTTGGGGAGTGTTATCGATGTGATGGTCCTTTGCCGGATACAAATCCGGTACGCTCCGGTACCATAGCACCATTAAGGTGCTAGCCCGACCATCTCGAGAACGATTTATGTGGCCACATTAAACCTTCAGGCCATTCCCTCCCTCCCTACCCCAAGTTCCATGAGGAGCTTGGGGTCGCCAGAGCCTCGTCTGTTAGTGAAACAGGATTCGCCACGGATAGGTGAGGTTGACAATTGGGTTTGGAGAAGCTATATATTGCGTTGGCAACCTGAAGGGTTGCGCTACACAGCCCCTTGAATCTGGTATTTTAGTCGCCTCTTACGACAGGCATACCTACCGCGGGTATATTCTGATCCCCTAACCCGCTGTTGTCGCGTCACATTTATTTATTTTTTAAATTATATATAATTCATTTTATTTTCGTGAAAATACTGTAGTATGGAATCTTACATTTGAGTCCAGTTAGAGAACCGCAAGTTGTTAATTACATTTTTTGCTTTATAAAAAATTCCCTCTTTTGGTACGCTATGATTCTCGAGTTGAGCCACTGTTTCGGAACAACCTTTGACATTTTAGAAGTATGCCTAGTTATCAACATGAGCTCTAATGGTATTCAAGCCCAAATGTTTGTTGGGTATATTCGACGCCATTTCGAACGAACACAAATAACTGATAGGTTAACTAGAGTTTAACCCTGCCAGATCGGCCGCTTAAGCTCAGCTTAAACTTCAGTTAAAGTAGACTGAAAAACTGCAGATAAGTTTAAGCGTAGTTTAACTGACAAACTGAGTTGAACTTGTACTGAAGAACCGGGCCATAGTGTCTAGCCTATAGCTCAATCGGTAGCGATGAATCATGGACATACACACTTTTCGTTCATAGAAGTGGAGAAGAGTGTAGAGATAAAATGGAGAGACCCGGTGCAGTTGCAACTGAGTATAATGCAGCACTAATATTCTGCGAAACAATTTTATAAATTTAGTTAGGGTTATGCACTTGTCAGTAATATAAAGTCCATATAAAGTTTAAGCTAATATTTCAAAAAATTTAAATTTTGGATTTACATCAATTTACAATACAACGTGATATATGTATGTACATACGTAGATATGCAACAAATATTTGCACATTTGGCTTGAGGTGCAATTGGTTTATTCCTACGTTTACTAGATTTTCGTGCACTCGTTAGTTTATGGTAAACTCGTTTTGTCATGTTAAATCATTTACTCTATTTGTATTTTTATGTTTCATATATATATGTATGCCTATAAGTTCTTTGTAATTTTATACTATTTCTCTTAGGTTGCGCACTCGGTAATCTCTTTTAGTTTTTACCTCAGTATTGTCTTTATTGTATGCGGCGAATTTGGTGGCTAAGAGCGCAAGTAACATGTTTTTTTGTTGGTTTTTTATTCTTTGTTTTTTCTTCAATATTATTGACATTTGTATTTTGCTACTTTCGGTTTGATTTTTTAAAACAAAACTGCACATTTGGGCTATGTAGACATATTTGTACATATATATGTATATAAAATCGCAGGTAATCGGATACAGCTGCATACCAATGATATATGTATGTATGGCTTGTGTTCGGTGGCCGTCGTCGTGGTGTGGTGGCATCGTGCTCCGCCTACCACAATGAAGGTCCTGGGTTCAAATCCCGGGCAAACCACTTCAAAACTCAAACAAAAAATTTTTTTTTCAATTAGAAAATGTTTTTCCAAGCGGGGTCGCGTTTAGTCTATTTGAGACATGAAAAACTTCTCAGTGAAAATTCTTCTGACTTGCTACTGCCGTTCGGAGTAGGCAAACCATATGTATTGTGACGAATATTAGTATCACTAAGTGATACATCACTAGACGGTTATTAAATAAAGGCACAACAACAATAAAGTAAGCTGCCACTCTAGCTACACAAACACATTAATCATCATTTACCCACATGCATACAAGGCAACGGAGAGAAAACTCACACACAGTTGCAGTCATCGGGCGAAGTAGTACTCACATATGCACACGCATATGGCTATGCCAGAGACTATAAACTACAAATATACATGTACGTAGATGGCTGGTAACCAAGCAAGAAGTTCACGAAATTACTAGACCTTAGTAGAAATAAGGGAGTGAAGCAACGGAGAGTATAGAAGCAGAACAAGCTGAATAGTCAGTAATCAGTTGCTTTAAGCACGCTATCAGTTGCGAAGTGAAGTTTAATTGTGAAGTATAATTGTACTACTCCCAACGTAGTCTAATAAAGATCATTTTGCAATACAGAATATTGGAGCGATGTATTCAACAGTTTAGCGATTCGAACGTTAGCAGAAGGTTGCAAATAAGCAGAATTCTCCGAAATTCGTTACAGTATGTATGTAGGTCCAGGCTTCACCAATTTGATGGAAAAAGAAAAAAGGAGCACGATGCAATATGGAGTTTTTGAATTTTGAAACTTGGCCTAAAACTACTCGGGTATACATATGTAAATCGCTCCAACTATTTTTCTTTATGTATGTACAGTTGCGGTCAAAATTAAGTTAAGTTTTTTTATCACAACAGTTTTTCAATTTTTCTGGTTTATCGGCATATTGATAAAGGATTCCAGGTTCGAATTCAAGCTCAAGGCATGGTACAATACTTTTTAATTTAATAATTGTTTTTAATTTTTCTATAGTTGAAAAATTATCTTTTTTAATTTGGAATAGAAGATAGACAATTTTTCAGACACCTGCCAACAGTTTTCCGGTATCCGCTGTAAAATGCATTAGACTAATAAGAGTGCGCTTACACAGCCACCGATTTTGATCGCCCGATGCCGGTCGTAATCGTCCGATAAAAATAAACACATGTATTTAGACGAGCGTGAGTACATTTCAATCGATCACCGAATTGTTGTCAGCCGTTGTCCTTTTTAACTGCCGATAAATTCGCGCGTGTTGAATTTTATCGTCCGATAAATTGTGTGCATTTACTGTGAAAAATTTATTATTTGTGCGAAGGAGTGAAAAATTAATTAATTGGGTACAAAACAGGCGCCCTTTATGGGATAAGCACATAAAAGCATAAAAGCAAGCGTATTTTTGCGAAAAAGTAAAATGTACGAAAAAAAGCTGCCGGCCGATAATCGGTTGCAATTATAACATCAGCCCGGTCGATTTCCTCAGCTGATTGCAATTTTTCGGTTTATCGGTGGCTGTGTAAGCGTACCCTAAGAAGTAGAGATATACGCCGCCGATTTTCATCGTTTTTCGCACGCCGCCGCCGAATGTCAAAACTATCGGCGCGTAGCAATATTTCCTACTCATTTAACCCTTTCACCCCTGAGTTTTTTTTCGAAATCGGGCGGTGTTTTCATCACTACGACAGCTAATCCTGTAATATGACTAAAATATAAGATGTTTGGCATACCTGAATCCATACCGTTATCCTGGGATATATAATCCCAATAACATTTATTAACATTTATAGGTGGGACGAATAAGTCCCAATAATACCAAAAGGGCCAAAAATTTGTACACATCTAAAGGTATAAACAAATATTGGGATATTATTATCCCAAACAAATGCATTATTGGGATTATATGTCCCAATGCAGTTATAAATATAAAAAACTTACTTTTTTCATTATAATTTCTTTCCAATTTCGAAGGAATAATATTTATTCATACCTAAACTTTACAACAAGCGGTATATTACGAATAAAAACGGTACCAGATAGACGTTTCACACTGAAATACAACGCGTTACTGATGAAATTTCCCGACATGTCTGCAAAATATTGCGTAACGGGAAATTTGATGTCAATAATGACGGAATGCGGTTACTGATCATCAAAGAAGGCTACAAGGTTTTTTGGGCTTATTTCAATGCGTAATTGGATAAAAATTAAAAGTTATACACATATTTGAAGTTTGCTGGGACGTATTGTCCCAGTAGGGGCGAAAGGGTTAAGACTGTATAGGCCGTCTATTGTTTATGTCGAAATGCCAAGTCCTTTGGTAGGTTTAGTTGACATGGAGCGATCCATATCTAAAATACGAAATACGCATTTGGAAGAATTTTGCATTTGCATGTATGCATCCCTGCAAAAAATTGTGTAACTCCTTCCCAAAAAAGGGTACCACAGATTAATCTCTTTTCGGATACTATTGTTCTACAGTTACTCCAACCAGGGCTGCCAGCCCTCAGGTTTTCGCCTGGAGACTCAATGGGGTTTAAATACCCTTTTGAAATGATTGTCATCTCATACTTAAGTTGAAGATATAAGTGCGTACGAGAAGCGTTTGAAAAATCTCTTGGCATTTTATTGAAACCTTTGTTGTTTATTTGCGAAACTATAAAATAGCGTCGGAAATGTTCACTTCGATTTTCACACTTGATTATTACCAAAATTCACATCTCCCGGTTTGACATTTCTTGAAGTTGGCGGCCCTTTTCCCAATTATTCTCTTGGAGCGAATTACATTGATTATAGCCTATTAACCAAGTTTATATATCATCTACACGTTACGGCTTCTTTTACAAATGTGAATATGTAGGCATGTATATTTACCAGGTGAGGCTTTGGCCTTCCTATGAAGGCTCTAAAGGGCTAAAGCAAAAGCTTTCCCAAGACAGTCGAACAAATGAACTAACTTTACGTAGTGGACAGTCTAACTAGTCGGAAAACTGAAGCTACTCGGTCACCCATAATGAACTCTTATAGCATAAAGGCGGTAAAAACAGTTTGGACGAGCTTATATCCATTACAAAATATTAGAAGAACGAACTGGGGCTACTATAAGAAGATAATAGGTAAAAAGCTATCTGAAGAGGTGCGAGCCCCAGAAAGCGAGGAGGAGCTAGACGTGTTTGTAAATAATTTCAGTCAAAAATGTAGGAATGCTTTAGATAGGGTTTGCCCGACTAAAAAGGTTTTGGTAACTCACAAACCACCATGGTGGTCGTCCGATCTTGATAAGCTTAGGAAGTCATGTAGGGCGGCCTTTAATAAAGCAAAGCATGATGGACATGAATCCTCATGGGCTGCTTATAAAGTGAAAATAAATATATATAAAAAAGCAATCCGAAATGGAAAGCGATCCTCCTGGAGGGATTTCTGCGGCAGGATTGAATCCACATCCGCGGCCTCTCGATTAAGGAAGGTGCTATCGAAATCTCCAACTTAGCTAAGTCACGTCCAAAAGCCGGATGGGCACTGGACGGACTCCAGCGCTGAAACCATAAACTTGCTAATGGATACGCACTTCCCAGCAAGTGCGGGCGTGTCTTCAAGTATTGTCAGCGGAGGGTCACCTAATGATCAGTTGATAAGCGAAATCACAGATGATAAAAGGATAGATTGGGCTTTACAGACCTTCAAGCCCTATAGATCGCCGGGTCCGGATGGAATTTTTCCGGCTCAGCTACAGTATACTGCCGAACTTATAAGGCCCTGGATTAAAGGGGTGTTTATAGGTTGTCTTAGGCTCAATTACGTACCAGTATCGTGGAGGGAAGTCAAAGTGGTCTTTATCCCCATGGCAGGGAAACCCGCCCACTCTAAACCAAATGATTATAGGCCTATAAGCTTATCTTCTTTTCTGCTTAAAGCACTCGAAAGACTCCTAGAGGACTACATAAGGAGGAGGATTGAGCCGTCGCTTCTTTCGCAGGCTCAGCATGCCTATACTAAGGGCAGGTCAACTGACACGGCCTTGCACCCACTGGTATCCGTTATCGAAAGGTCACTAGACCTCAAGGAATACACATTGGCGGCATTTCTAGATATAGCGGGTGCCTTCAACAACGTTCTCCCGGAGGCCATCACTTCGGCGCTTACCGATCTGGGGGTGGACGCGTGCCTGGTGGAGTTTATATACAATCTGCTTACGCGTAGGCAGATTAAAACTGAGCTGGGTGGATGCGTTATCCGCAGACCGGTCGGCAGAGGCACTCCGCATGGAGCTGTTTCCTCTCCGTTACTTTGGGTGGTTATCGTCAACTAACTACTACGCCTCATGGAATCAGAAGGTCACCAAGTGATCGCGTATGCAGATGACATCTGCGTCAGCATGCGGGGGAAATTTCCGCAAACTCTTTGCAACCTAATGGAAGGGGCACTATCCAAAATTTCGCACTGGGCCACAGCCACAGGTTTGGAAGTCAACCCGGATAAAACCGAGCTTGTCCTCTTCACGAGGAGGTATAAAGTACCACATCTAACACCGCCAAGAATTGGGGGTACGTTTTTAGCGTTTAGCGATCAAGTAAAGTATTTGGGAGTCATTCTGGATAGGGAGCTATTATGGAGTGACCATATAGTGGAGCGATGCAAGAAGGCAGCAGCAGCGCTGTTCACCTGCAAGAGGGCAATTGGCACCCCCTGGGGATTCTCCCCTAAGGTGACCTACTGGATGTATACAGCCATTGTGCGCCCGATTCTTCTTTATGGTGCCTTTGTCTGGTGGCCTGCACTAGCTAAAACTACCTATCTTAAAACGCTTCAAAAGGTGCAACGGAGTTCGGGGCTCTGCATCACCGGGGCTCTCGGCTCCACTCCATCAGAAGCACTCCACACAATGCTATACCTTCCAAAGGAAAGGCGAAGGAAATAGCGGTCATCGCCGCTCTGCGCATAAGGGAAACAGGTCTCTGGTCAAATGGATCTAGTGGACACGCAACAATCCTGGGCATAAACGTCCCAGTCCCAATACCGGTGCGCACTGACTACTGCACGCCAAAGAACGTCTTCGTTAAAAACTATAGTATATATATACCATCGCGACAGGACTGGAATACCAGACAACATACGGTACCGGGTGCCATCAACATATTCACGGATGGTTCTAAGCTTGCAGGCCTCTTTTCGCCGGATCTGGGTCCAGAGGATTCTTTTCGCCTACCAGATCACTGTAGTGTTTACCAAGCTGAAATTCTGGCAATACACAGGGCTGTGAACCATCTCGGGTCTATACCTAATGATGGTAAACTGCTGTTTATTTTCTCAGACAGCCAGGCCGCATTAAAGGCCCTGGACTCATTCGTCGACAACGCATAGTCGTCACTGAATGCCGCAGATCTCTTAACGAGATGGCTTAGCACTTCAGTATCAGCCTTATATGGGTACCTGAGCACAGGGATATTGAAGGCAATTGCAGAGCAGACGAGCTGGCCAGAAGAAGCACCACCGACCATATCCTTCTGGGAAATAATTCGGTAGGTATACCCATGGCCACTTTCAGGCTTCGTGTGAACGCAAGCACTATAAGAATTGCAAATGGACTATGGTCAGCCATATCATCGTGTGAAACATCCAGGCAAAACTGGTCCTCATATGACAAGGGGCGCACAGAAGCGCTTCTGATTTTAAACAAATCAGCTCTATCGTCCCTGATAAGGGTTCTAACAGCGCATTGCTTAATAGGCACGCACGGTGCTAGAATGGGGGTAACGACCTTCGACTATTGTCGCAGCTGCAGATGTACAGAAGAGGAAGAGAGCGTCCAGCACCTTCTCTGTCACTGTCCAGCGCTAAGTAGGCGTAGGATGGCTATCCTTGGTAAACCTTTTCTACATGACCTCGCTGAGGTCTCTTGCTATGAAGCAAAATTTATAATTTCCACGAGGTGGTTAGACCCGCTTTAGGCAGGGTAGGGGTCCTCTTTGAGCCGGTATAGGGTATTACAATGGGCCCATTGGTGACCTAAGTAGTGAGCTGTTACCATAGTGTCCAGCTCAGACCTTGCAACCTAACCTAACCTAACCATATATCCATTAACATCTTTCAACTTAAAATTATTCGACTTTCATTTTAAAATATGTTTTTCATTTAACGATGACTGTTGAAATCAATGTTTCAAACACAAACGTCTGCAAGTTTTGGCTTATATTTAAAAATGTGTATACAAGGTCCTTGTCAAATTGAAATTGCGTGAATGCGCCGAGGATTATACGATTTTCAGCCATGAGTTACGCAATGGTATTCACTTAGACAGCTTATGATTTAGAGGGCGGCATCCTTGGCCAAATAGCTTCCCCATAACGTTTCAAGGTGTTTCCATGGTGATGCGCATAGTCTCTTGTGCGCTATGTAGGTCGACAGCATAGCGCGACTTAAACATCCGTTAGAAAGTCTTCGGAGCTACACCTGAAGTCGCAATCCTATAGGTTATGTGCTGACATAGGGGGCTAGGAGGCGCGGTAGTGACTGGTGGTCGGGATTGCCGCTGTTTGAACTTCGGAAATTGTAGCTCTAAAAACAGCCGAAAAACTGGTGGGGCTCTTTGGCGCGATCTACAATTAGCATTGATGCTAATCGTTAAGACTGTGCCACGAGAATCATGACGATTAATAGACCATTAATAGTGGCCGTATGTTGCCTTTTTACGTGAACAGCAAGGAGCCACAAACGATTTAAAGAAATCGCGTGGTAGACGTCGTCCAAAGAGATTTTAGACCGAGCTTCTCTTCCAATTTGATTCGTGCTCCTTTTTAATTTTTCTTACAAATTGGCGGGGACCTTCTTGTTTTATGCCGACTCCGAACAGCATCTGCAAGGCAGATGAGTTTTCACTGAGAGCTTTTCACTGCCGAGGGGCGACTGCTTGGAAAAATATTCTTCTAATTGAAAAAACTTGTTTCAACCATTTTTTATGTTTCTTTGGCCGGAGAGTTAACCCCGGATCATCGGTGTGGTAGGCAGAGCACGCTACCATCACACCACGGCGTAAGTGAATGTAATACAGTCCCTCCGCAAGGATCTACTCCTGAAATTTTTTGATCGATCCGCAAGAATTTGAACCGCATTATCTTGAAATGTCAGCCATTGGTCCTGGCAAAAACCCCGGATCACTCTAGAATATAGAACCGGTTGCCGTGGGAGGTCCAAAATGGCCAAAACGTCGATTTCTTTTAATACCTACATATAAACATAACCTTTCCTAAATATTTTTTTTTTTTTTTCAAATAAGAAAATCAAGTTGTTTAACGTGAGGGCGCCGCCACCGCCAATAAAGTGATCGGCGTAAACCTCTACTAAGAAGTCGGCTTCAAAACATGCAAACGCTCGTTAGGCTTAACCTGTTAGTTTTGTTGAATTTGCAGCGCGCCATTATAAAAAAATGTATTGCTGATGGCAAAACTGATTAATTACGCTTCATTACTACTATCAACCAGGCGTATTTCTGACAATGGTGTTGGTGGTACCACCTGGGAGATTTTTTTCAACTCCACCTCAGCTCGATATGCAAAGTAGGATATCAACTTGAGAAATGTGTTGAATATACATTTGAGAACTGTACATTTCTCAAAATCTGTCGAAATTAGGATAATAATTGGAAAATATTAATGACGTTGGAGATCAACTCAAAAACTTTTAATTTCAAAAAATTTTTCAAAAGTTGATAGTGATTAGAGAATGAAGTTGGATATCAGCTCGAGAACTATCTGGTTTAAAGATAATTAAATAAAGATGTTAGATATCACTTCCGGAACTAGATATATATTTCGCTGGAGAATTTTTTTTTCATGTTTGTTGGGTAAACAAAATCCAGCACGTCAACAGTATCTACAAATTATCTAGATAATAAAAAAACCAATGTTGCCGCACAAAAAAGCATACCTCAAAGGCTGCCTTAAACTGTGACTGAAAAACTGCTCAGTAGATTAACTGGAGTTTAAATTTGACTAGAGTTTAAGCAAACTTAGTTTAAGCTTAGCTTAACCAACTACTGAAAAACCGGGCCTAAGGAGAATAGGAGTTTAATTGGAGGGGAACTACCAAGTGAACGAGAGGTCGACTGCGTTCTTTTTGTTGTTACTACCAAAATGAGGGTTTTAGTACATTATACTCTATCTGTTAGGTTATAAATGCTTGAAGGCATATTTTGGCCAGGGCTAATTTTAATTCTTTTTTGCAGTACTCCATGTTCCTATACACCGAGGAGGATCTTATGCATTACTCCAAGTACATTGTAAATCCAGTTACATTCACAACATTACAGGATAAGATAGAGAAACGCGTTTTTCGGTGTCCCGAAGAATTTCTTAACGAAACGAAATGGATTTTGCATAACGCACTTATACTAAGCAGCGGCAGTAAGTAATCAATAGGAAAAAAACAGAACCGAATATCATTCCTAACTAAATGTCGCCTTTACCCTCCCAAATATAGCCTCCAGCAAAGAAGTGTTCACCGCCAAGGCCATACTCAAGGTATGCCGTCAGGAAACCAATGAAATCGACACTTGCGGTGAATGTTATTTAAATGCCAATACACGTACCGATTGGTTTGTAGATGTATGCTCCCAACCACATCTCTTACTTTGGGCAAAATTGAAAGGATTTCCCTATTGGCCAGCCAAAGCTATGGGACCGGGACAAGGACTGTCACATGTTAATGTACGCTTCTTTGGCGAACATGATCGGGCGTTTGTGCCAGTGAAAGATTGCTTCCTCTACTCTGAACAGGATCCAAATACACAAACCGGAAAGCGATCTGCACGCGAATTGGCCGATTGCATTAAAGAAGTGGAATTGCATATTGCAAAAATAAAATCAAAAGTCGGTACGTTCAAGTATGCCAAATTAAAAACACCATACGAACCAGCCGAAGAGTTACAACAATTGGAAATGATGATGCCAGGTGTAACAGAGTATATGAAGAAGCAACAGGCTTTGCTGCCAAAACCTCCGCTGCAGTATAAAATTGTAAAAACGGCAGACAATCATTTGTCGATTATTAAGAAAGCAAGCACTACAGAATCATCAGGAAATGACTCGGACAATTCTGGTAGTCCGAGTAAAAAATCGGGTGGTGGCGGCGGCACATGCGCAAACAGTGTTTCTGGCAGTGTTAATGAAATAAAGCCGTCATTGATTGCATCTAAATATGAGGTTGTTAATAAAGTTAGTTCCGACGAAAGTAATACATCAAAAGTGACTGCAGTGATATTAAAACGAAAATCGAGTAGCGAACGAAAAAAAGAGGCTGGTGGCGAAGATCTAGAGTTACCATTGCCGAAAATGATTAAATTTGATGAAGAGGAAGGAGCTACCAGAAAGAAAGTAAACGTGAACAATGCAAGTGGCAGCGCAAATACGATTGCGACCGGCAAGCGGAAGCTTGGCACAGATACTGGCAGCCCAAATACAAGCATTGGTAGTGTTGGTAGTGGCTGCAGTGCTACGACTAAAAATGCTGACACTGAGCGTCATCGTTCGAAGCATGCGAAACATGAGAAACACGAGACCCCGCCTCGTGTACCATTGATTAAACTTAAGACGAAAGCAAATGAATTGGTCTCTGACGTTGAGTCGAAAGGAACAGCTCCCCCTGCAGCAACATCTGATTCTAACAATAGTACTGTTAGCTCAGCGAAGTTGGATGCAACAACGAGGGAAGGGAAAACACCGACAATGATAACGGCAACGAATGTAGCAAAGGAAGAATTTATATCGGCAACAGTACAAACGTCACCAGCAACGCCTCAAACGAAGAATGCTCAAGCGATGATGCAAATATTAGTGAAAAATAAGCATGGTGTGACAATTAAGAAAATATCAAAAGATGGAGGCAAGAAGTCGCATGGTGAACCGGCTAAACCAATGATATCAGCAATGGCGACTGCAAATACAAATAACGCTCAGGCGCAGTTACCAGCCGAAGAAAACAATCCAGGAGTAGATCCGGCAAATGGTAAACAACAACAAAATAACAACAACAACACAAGTAGTGGCAACAAACAGAAAGCCAATAGCAGTGCTACTAGTTGCCCGCTTAAAAAGGAGAATGATAGTGCAACTGCGGGAAAATCTGCAGCTACCACACATATACTCAAAGATTTGGTGCCATTTGTGGAAATAAAAAAAGAAGTTGCTTCGGATGATGAAACGGATATACAAATGCCTGCGAAATCGGGCAAGCAGACGCGTACAAGCGCGGACATTAAAATAAAAGCAACAACTGCCGCTCCACCTGCCACAGTAGCTGTGCCGGCACCGAAACCGGCTATGCCGGCCCCCCTGCTACCTAATCCAGCATCATCAACTTTGCAACCGAACTTATCATTAGTGAAGAAGGAAGTTATGTCCGATGAAGAGGAATTGGCGACAAACGCTGCCGTAGGAGCAACCGGTTCATCATCTGCTTCTACTACGCAAATGTCCCTTAGTGTGTCAGCGCAACCTGGCGATAAGGCATGCGAAACACAAACAACAAATGCAGCGATTCCACCTACTTTGACGGATGCAGTACGTGTGGGTGATACTATGATCCAACGTGTTAATGTAAAAAACACGCGTAGCATGCAGCCAACTTTAATTGCATTGAAATCACAGGCGCAGGTAGCACAAGAAGCGGCTGCTGCAATGGATGCAGCGACAGCAGCTGTTGCAGCAGCTATGAATACAAGCCCGCCTGTCAGACGACCGATTGCGCGTGGTGTCCCCTATGGTCCGTTGCCAGCATCGGCGGTGGCACATACACCGGCACAAAAAAGTACAGTTACATTTAATAATACAACAAATCGTACGCTAGTGCAGCAACAACAGCCGCAACAACAACAAACAGCACCGCCACAAGTGATAGCACAACCGGTGCACGCACCCTTAACATCCTCATTGCAAGTTTCGCAGCAGCGCGCACGAAAATCGTTTACGAATCGTGTAACACCCGATATTAGCCCGGCGAGCAAAATAATTTCTGTGGCTGCACAGCCATCACCAACAGGTTTGCCGACACCTTCGACATCACCTTGTATGCCGAACAACGATATGAAACGAACATTGCTAAAGAATAGTATGGTATCCATACCAAGGCAAGCGTGGTCGCCGCATGAATCATCACAACGTAATGCCAACGTGAGCAGCAACAGCAACAATACCGCCAGCCACAGCACGCATTCAATTCCAGTGCCACCATTAACTGCTGTCTCCAAGATGCCCACAGTTGTGGCTTCCTTGAGTGGTGACAACAATATTACAGGAAATTCGACTACTAACCATAATGCAAATTTGTCATGCAATTCCTCCACCTCCTTTGGCAATGTTACTATCAATAGTACACCAATAGCCACTCCAATCGTCAGCTGCAATGGGACTTTGGGTTCAAATGGTCCAACACTATTAACACCGCTCACCATGTCAGCACCACCACCATTGGCTGGTCTCTCACAACCATCTATCAATATATTAGCGCCCACATCTGTCGTTTCTATGGCAGCTGGCTTACCAATATTGGGCACCAACAGTAACATAAGTAGTAGCAGTAGTAACATTAGCGGCTCCATATCCATATCATCAGCAATTGAGTTATCTGCACAGACAGTTATTGCCAGCACGAGCAGCATAAGCGGAATGGCAAGTACCTCGTATACTGATTTTGTGACACCCACAATGGCGGCAATGGTTACTGATGCGATTTGTCGTGGCCCACCAAAAATGATAAAACGTCCCAATGGTCCTTTGCAATCGGAAGGCGCAACAATGTTTCCCTCGCAAGCGGGGCCGGTCTGTCAAACGTTGGTAGATAATGCGCACAAGGTGAGTGGGATTCAGTTAATTTTTAGATTTTATAAGCAAAATCAGGGTAGAATTTGAGTCTCATCCTAAATATTATTATACTGTTATCATTACCTATAAACCGCGGCCGCCGTGGTGTGGTGGTCACGTGGACCGCCTAAACAATGGAGGTTGAGTAAATTAATTCTTGTTGTTATATAGTCCTATTGATCGCGGGTTCGAATCGAGCTACAAGGCCTAACAATAATTATTTTATCACTATTGTTATGATAAATTATTTTTGCAAATAAAAAATTTTTTAATTAGAATAGAAGAAAGAAAAAATTTAGACAACTGCCAAAGCTCGTTGTATAGATCCATTTCGGGAACTGCTAAATTCCTTCATCGGCAACGTTTAGGCGCCGCTGTTTTAAGCATTCAGCTATCAAAGCGTCTCGATTCGAGCCCGCAATCTTGTAAATTAATTCCTTGATTTTTTACTTTTACAATCTTACTCTGAGTAACAGATGAAACAACTTTGATTTAGTACTTTCTGCATTATAAAATGTATCTATTTCTTTGCTAGCTAACGGATTTTTTCATATCAGTCATGGAGGACACAATGGTTGAGATGTCTGTTGGAGAAGAACCCGTCTTGCAAGCAAAAATTACGCTGCTGAAAATGGAGTTAGAACGCACCAAACAGACATATGAACAAGAGATTTCAGAACTTAAACGTACTTCAGATTTGATGATTTGTGAAATGCGTAAAAGTATGGAAAATGAGAAAACACGCATTGCCAACGAGATACGCAAGCAATGTGAACAAGAGCGTTTACGTTCCATTGAGGAGACTAAAAAGAAGCAATGGTGTTCGAATTGTGGACGTGAAGCACAATTTTATTGTTGTTGGAATACATCATATTGTGATTATCCATGCCAGCAAATGCATTGGTCACGTCATTCAGGAACATGCGCACAAACACGCCCTACAACTGTTAGTGCCGCAGATAGTTTAGCAAAACCACCAGCCAGCACTATGACAACAACTGTATCGACACTTGGCCATCAACAACAACAGGTGCAACAACAAACTATTGCTGTGGGTAAGGTTTCAAGTAGTGGCATATTGACTGTAACGCCATCAACAACTTCAATGGCTATGGCACACCAGCAAACGATAACGCATTACAATAAAAGTGCAATGATCAACAACAAAAAAGATAAACATACATCGTCTAAAATAGTTCATCAGCTATCTATTGCAAATTCTATTGCTGCTAGCAATACATTGGCCACAATAGCCACTTCAAATGCTTCTGGTGTGTCTGTGGCGGCAAGCGCAGCAAATGAATTACTTAAATTACCTTCGAATACATATTTACGTACAGTGCCACAATGTGGTAATAATAACAATAATAACAGTAGTGCTGGTGGTGCTAATATACGCGGCTCAACTTATGCAGTGCAACGTGTCAATATACCGGTAAGTAATGGAAATTTGTGTTTACTACGATTACTCGAAGAGCCAGCAGATGTTATGTTCAGAGAACAACAAAAATCGAACACTACAACGTTCGATTACATTCGTTAACATGATCGTGTTCAATGATCCAACTTGCTTAAACGAACATAATCGACATTGATTTAAAATCAACCAACTTATTGCATGCGTGAATATAATCAATTCAGGCGTTTGCTCGTTTGCCTCAACAGCGATTACATTCATCGGAATGGAAAGGCAAATATGAAAACTCCGTGCGTCTGAATATTTGCATGATTCTTCTGCCTTTACGTCACGGCGACAAGCTACATATAAACATTGCTTTCGATTCTGTTTCTTTGCCGAACTAAACGATACTAATTCTCGTGCTTTGATTATATTCTCCGCTTGACTTCGTTTGATCAATACAATCGTACGCAAAACCTGTTCGGTCATTCGATCGCAATCATGCTAACGGAGTCTAGTAAAGACAGATGCTGAGTTTATTCAATTATGAGTTTATTCGCATGATTGAATGTGAATGCAAGTTTTAGTGTTTGATTATATCAAGAAAATTGTGATTTTTGCAGTTCTCTGGTTATTTGTCCTAAATTTCTGCAGCAATCCTTCCATATCACATTTAAGTCAAATTCTACGAAACTGGTTAAACCTTCTTTTGAAATTATTATTTTTTGTTTGTTTTAAATTTCCCAATAACCTTCGTTTGATAGCAATATTTTTGAAATAGAATTAAGGGCTAGGCGGTCCACACGCCATAGATTTTCTTTGATATGCCCAGAAAAAAAATAAGTCAAAAGGCCCTTAAGGTTACCGGTCTTTCAACGAAGGCTTTTATAATAACGGTATGAGTCTGGGAGAGAATTTACTCCCTGAACTGCATATTTACAAACCAGCTGTAGTAATTTTATCAGGGCTTTCCTTGCAAAGCAACCACACGGCCAAGTAAACCACAGTTGAGATAGAGAGTTATGAGTGAACTAGAGATTCAACAATAGGCCGGGTCGATTCTAGGGATCAAAATAAGAAACTTTGCCGAAGGAACCATACCTCTAAAACGAATTCTGATGTCCCCCAATTTGGGTCGAACTTTTGGGTAGGGGCAAATTTTGAAAAATCCCACTTTGACCCATTTAGAGTGCTCCAATGTTGTTGTTGTTGTTGTAGCAATGCTCGCCCCACCTAATAGCCGCGACCGATCACAAATTGTCATCAATATCCTCTAACGGGAGTCCAAGGAAACTTGCCGTTTCAACAGGGGTGGACCATAAGGAAAGGGGTGTTAGAGGCGTTGGTTCCACATTACAATTAAAGAGATGGTTGGTGTCATGTGGGGACACATTGCAAGCGGGGCATACATTTTGTATGTCGGGGTTGATTCTGGATAGGTAAGAGTTTAACCTGTTACAGTATCCAGAACGAAGTTGAGCAAGAGTGACACGCGTTTCCCTGGGGAGTATGCGTTCCTCTTCCGCGAGTTCTGGATATTTTTCTTCAAGTACTGGATTCACCGGGCAATTCCCGACATAAAGGTCCGACGCCTGTCTATGGAGTTCACCAAGGACCTGCTTGTGTTTTTTCGCTTCATACGGCTGGGTTCTCAGGTGCCGTATTTCCTCAAAATGCTTACGGAGATGACTCCTTAGGCCCCTAGGCGGTGCTGGTTCGTCAATCAGATGTCTGTTGGGATGCCCAGGTTTCTGGGTATTCAACAGAAACTGCTTGGTCAGCATCTCATTTCTCTCCCTGATGGGGAGTATTCTCGCCTCATTATGCAGATGGTGTTCTGGGGACATAAGAAGACAGCCCGTGGCGATTCTGAGAGCAGTATTTTGGCAGGCCTGTAGTTTCTTCCAGTGGGTAGTTTTTAGGCTTGGCGACCATATGGGTGACGCGTAGCACGTAATCGGCTGGCTAATTGCTTTGTATGTGGTCATGAGCGTTTCTTTATCTTTTCCCCAGGTACTGCCAGCAAGGGATTTGAGGATTTTATTACGGCTCTGAATTCTCGGAACAATTGCGGTTGCGTGCGCACCAAAATGTAGATCCTGATCAAACGTCACACCCAAGATTTTGGGGTGTAGGACAGTCGGTAGCGTAGTGCCATCGACGTGGATGTTCAATATGGTCGACATTTGGGGCGTCCATGTTGTAAATAAGGTCGCGGAAGATTTAGTCGGTGACAATGCCAGGTTTCGCGAGGCGAAAAAACTGGAGAGATCAGGGAGATAGCCGTTTATTTTATTGCTAAGCTCATCGATCTCTGGGCCTGGGCCTGTGGCCATTATTGTGCAGTCATCGGCGTAGGAAACGATTGTGACTCCTTCCGGTGGTGAAGGTAGCTTAGATATGTAGAAATTAAACAAAAGTGGGGATAGGACACCACCCTGTGGCACCCCCTGTTTAATTCTCCTTGGTTTTGATGTTTCGTTTCTGAATTGCACCGATGCCTGCCGACCACCCAGATAATTTGCGGTCCACCTTTTAAGACATGGGGGAAGGGTAGACCCTTCCTGTTCTTGCAGTAACGAGCCATGGTTGACCGTATCAAAGGCTTTTGATAGGTCTAGCGCTACGAGTACTGTTCTATGGTGGGGGTATTGATTCAAATCGCAATTTATCTGGGTGCTAATGACATCTAGCGCGGAGGTAGTGCTATGGAGTTTTCTGAAGCCATGCTGATGAGGGGCTAGCTGCAAATGTGCTTGGAAATAAGGGAGCAAAATGGCTTCAAGCGTCTTTGCCACTGGCGATAGGAGAGATATCGGACGATATGACTCACCTATGT
This sequence comes from Eurosta solidaginis, assembly GCF_040869045.1. Taxonomy (NCBI): domain Eukaryota; kingdom Metazoa; phylum Arthropoda; class Insecta; order Diptera; family Tephritidae; genus Eurosta; species Eurosta solidaginis. Next base: position 97,519,845 of record NC_090319.1, on the reverse strand, counting down.
TAGCTGGTCTCCCAGGCTTTAGTAGCGGGACCACTTTGGCCATTTTCCATTTCTCGGGTATGACAAAGGTGGAAAGAGACAGGTTGAAGACATGCGCTAAATATTTGAAACCCTCTTTCCCTAGGTTTTTAAGCATCGGCATGGCTATGCCGTCTGGGCCCACTGCTTTGGATGGTTTAGCGCGACCACTGGCGTCCTCAACCTCTCTAGCGGTGATGGTGACTGGTGACGCGCTGAATTTGTGTTTATGTGCGTGTCTGTTGGCTCTCCGTCTATCTTTGTCAACCGTAGGATGCATTATATATTGTCGGCAGAAAGCGCTCGCGCATTTTTTCGCATCCGACAGCACCTTATCGCCAAAGGCGATGGAAACTTTGTCTTTGTGCTTAGTCGGATTCGATAGGGACTTTACGGTGGACCAAAGTTTACCTACACCGGTAGAGAGGTTACAACCTCTTAGGTGCTCTTCCCATTTCGCCCGCTTGTGTTCGTCCACAAGCAATCTGATGCGTTGGTTTATATCCCTTATTTGGGGGTCGCCTGGATCAAGCTGTCTTATAAGGTCGCATTCCCTCGCTAAGCTCGCGGCCTCCGCCGGGAAGTGGGCCGGATTTCGGGAATTCTCCCGGCGGGAATGAAATGTGCCGAGGCGGATTCAATGACCTTACGGAAGGCACGCTCCCCTTGGCGGGCATCAGTCGGGATAGGGAGGGCAGCAAAGCTGCTGTCTGTTGCAGATTTATATTCTTCCCACTTTCCTTTTTTGAAGTTTATGAAAGTGCGTTTTTCGGTGACGATGAAGTCGGCGGTACGCTCGAACGAAATAAGTATGGGCAGGTGGTCGGATGCCAATGTTGCCATCGGCTGCCAGTTGACGCAGTTTACGAGTTCTGCGCTCACGATTGAGATATCTGGCGAGCTATGACAGCTTCCTACCATACGTGTGGGGGCGTCTCCGTTTATTGTGCAGAACGTCGTTTCTTCTATTTGATCCGCCAACATCTCACCCCTACTGTCCGCCCGCAAGTTTGAATGCCATAGGTCGTGATGGGCATTGAAATCGCCTAAGATAATGCGATTGTTGCCAGTGAGTAAGGCCTCGATATTAGGGCGGTATCCACTGGGGAAACAGGTGACAGGAGGGATGTAGATGTTGATGATTTCTAGATTTGCATCGCCTGACCGAACAGATAGGCCTTGACGTTCTAAGACATTGTCCCTGCGGTCGATGCCAGGATCAAATATATAATATTGCACAGAGTGGTGTATAATAAACGCAAGGCCGCCTCCATTTCCGCTCTCGCGGTCTTTCCTGTGGACATTATACCCAGAGCAGGTCTGCAATGCAGATCTTGCTGTGATTTTAGTCTCTTGAATCGCAGCAATGCGGATGTTGTGCCGCTTCATGAAATCGACTATCTCCGTAATCTTCCCAGTTAGTCCATTACAGTTTAACTGCAGAATTCTGAAGTGCATGAGGGGTGACGCCGCCACTCTAGGGAACATGGCGCGATGAAACCCGTCGAGGGGTTGCCGTCGCGGAGACCAGAACATCTAGGAAAGTGGCACCACCCAAGGCAGGAGCTGCATTGAGCGGATGTCGCAAACCTATATATTCTGTGCTGGCAGACCGTGCAAACGGAGGTAGGGATTAAGAGTCTGTTTCCCTGACCTGCATGATTGCTGCCAGAAAAGAGGGGGGAGAATAAGACGGGGGCAGGGGCTAATGCTCAGCATTGCTACCAGCTTTACTACGAAGGTAGTAGTTATGAGTGGTTACAGCTGTTTGAGTTGTTGGCGCCGTGGGGCGCGAGCAGCAGCGGGTACTTGTTGTGGCTTGCTGAGCAGCGAGGCTGCTAGAAGGTAGTGGGGGGGGGGGGGGGGGGGGGCGCTTAGGCGTAGACTACGGGACGCCCTTGGGCGTGAGCAGCAAGGAGCCACAAAAGATTTATAAAAGTTACGTGGACGTCGGGTTTTGCGATCAAGCCCAGAACAACCTGTCCGATGCAACCATCCCTTGCACGAGACACACTGAACAGAATATGACCGTCCTAAAAAGATTCTTTTCTGGCAAATGCAGCAAAACCATTTCTAGGGACCGGGGTCAGGAGACGGACCCGGATTGGGTTCGATACCTTCCCGGAGGAAGAGAATATGTATGCAGTCCTGCTGCAAGGAGCTGCTGGGAGGGTAACAATTTGTGGGAAGGACGAAACAAATTAAATGGGGTCACACTGAAATGACAGTCCTTGGTCGGGAAAAATCCCGAGTCGCTCCGGTACATAGAACCGACTGCCTTGGGAAGCGGTGCTCCAATCGAGTCCAAATGTATGACCGACCCCACTATCTTTGGACGCCCGACCCACCGATGCCAGTGGCACACCCCCTGGAACCCCCCTGGGGGTTCACCATACAAACATTTCAAAAAATCGCCGGTTTTGCACTTTACATGAAAAAATCAGCTAAATGGCTATGTTTTTTCTTTATTTTCATTTATTTATTTATAATAATATTTATTATTTATTTATTATAATATCTATTTTTTCTCTTAAGAAATTTATTTAGTCAGAACATATGTAAATGAAAAAATTAATTTAAGTGACATAATTAATTTGTTTATTGGCCGTTAATGAATAAATATATATATTATTCTGTTTTATGAGCTCTAGGCCTGTTTGCATCACAGCGGAAGATTCCTGATGATGATCTCAGATTGAGATCGAAATATCGAAATTAAATACATATAAGCAACAAACGGAGTTGTTTTATTTAAAACAGGCCTAGAGCTCATAAAACAGAATAATATATATATTAATTTAAGTGAGTTATAGAAAAGAAACCAAAAAAAATTATTGTTTGAAGACTTTTACTTTCAAGTCCGGGCAATTTCGCACGGCTCTCTAATGTCGTCGCCATAACAGCCTCTACATTTTCCGGTATAACCCGTTTGGAAACGCTAGCTAGCAATTGAACATGTCGTTCCGTTCCTTGTATGTGTGATGGAATTTTTGGATCATTAAACGGTGGATCATCTTGATTTAAATATTCTTTCAATGTATCGTACGGAATGCTTCGCGTGAATGGTGGTTCAAATACGATATTTATATCATTCAAATTGATCATTTCCGTATAACTTGTGCAATTAAAGTTTATATCTGGTTTTTTATAAACTCTAAGTTCCATTGGCTCGTCAACATCGGTTCGATAGCGTAGAATTTTCTTGATGGCACAGTCGCGCTTTTCTTTGCTATCATCAAACAACATTGATAACAAGATATTTCCGAATACGCATAATATGAATTATCTTTAATTACTTGATTGACAATTTTGCTTAAACGAGGTTCTAGAAATCGTGACCAACCAATGAACTTGAAAAATAATGCACTGCCGTACACGACAGAGCTGTAATACTTGATATTGAAGTACATTGGCACATAACATTTAATTATAAATTCAACCAGAATTCTTAAATTTGCATCTGGATTTTCCGTTGTCACATATAATCGCAATAATCTAGCGGCCTTGGTGAGCCTCCGAGAATGTACAATTTTCCCTGGTTTGATGTTAGCCAGATCCACCGGAACCACGCCGCTAGAAATTGCATGGGCCATGTCGTATAAGTACTTCGAATCGGTGGAAAATTCAATTTTTTCTGGAGCAGGGGGCACATTTTGCAACTCAATGAACAAGTAAAGGTGTCTAAGTTCGGGTGTATCCGAACATTATATACTCAGCGTGAGCTTCAATTGTACATTTCATTTCAGATAAATTACTTTTCTACATAACACGTGGTACCGTCCGTTAAAAAAAATGTCTCCCCATTTTCTCTTACAATACAACTTGATAAGTGAAATATCATTGATTCAAAACAATTTTTTGCTAAGTTATAACTTATTATTCTAGTCTACGACCCTTTTAAACTTGTTTTATATCTACGTTGCCGTGGTCTTTAACCGATCCCGTCCTTTTTTACTAGAAATATTTTCTGCTATAATTTTTCTTCGAGTTATGGCTCCCGAAACATAGAAAATTGCTTAGTTATAAAAGGGCGGTGCCACAATCATTTTCAAAAATTTTAGTGTTTTCCAATTTAATGTTATAATTCAATTTAGAAAGTAAAATTCTATTGACACAGAGCTCTTTGTCGCTAAGATATAGCTTATTATTTTCGTCTACGACCCTTTTAAAAATCTGTTATATAAAAGTGGGCGTGGTCTTTAACCGATCTCGTCCATTTTTTCCAGAAATATTTTCTACTATACGGAAAATTTGTGTACCCAATTTTATTACGATCCGTTAATTTTTCTTCGTGTTATGGCTCCCGAAACAGAAAATTGCTTAGTCATAAAAGGGGTGGTGCCACGACCATTTTTTTTTAAATTGAAGTTTTTCCTATTTATTGTTATAAATCCACTTGGGAAATGAAATACCATTCATATAAAGCTCTTTTTTTCAAAGATATAACTTATTTTATTCGTCCACGACCCTTTTAAAAATCTTTTATATATAAGTGGGCGTGGTCCTTAACCGATGTTAATTTTTCTTCAAAGCATTACTTATAGTAAAGGCAACCTCTCTGCCGAATTGTGTTACGATAGGTTTAACGATTTTTGATTTATGATTAATAATATTTGTAAAATTGATTTCATCACAAGTGGGCGGTGCCACTCCCATTTAAGCATTTTTTTTTTAATTTTTATCAAGAGTTAATATCAGTCCACATGTCAAATTTCAACATTCTTGGTGTATTATTTAATAAATAATCAGGTTTTTTGTTTTCCAAAATGTTGTATATTTAAAATGTGGGCGTGGTTATCATCCGTTTCGCTCATTTTCAATACCAATCTATTCTGGGTCCAGATAAGTTCGTGTACCGAATTTGGTGAAGATATCTCAATATTTACTCAAGTTATCGTGTTAACGCACAGACGGATGAACGGACAAACGGACGGACATGGCTCAATCAAATTATTTTCGATACTGATGATTTTGATATATGGAAGCCTATAATCTATCTCGATTCCTTTATACCTGTACAACCAACCGTTATGCAATCAAAGTTAATATACTCTGTGTGCAATAGAATAGAAGCAGAAATTTGGACATAGAACATATATAGGAGAGAGAAATAGTAAAAAAAAGATAGCAAGCCGGAAAGTATGTAGAGAAAGAGAGAGATGAGAACCGATGAGTACTGCTACAAGAAGAAAAAGGAGAAATAATGAGAAAAAAGGTATGGAGGGAAAGAAAGACACAGAGAGATGGGAAAAGGAAGAAATAGCAGAGGGGTTGAAGTTTGAGAAGGAGAGAGGGGGAGAGGGCAGATAGAAAAGAGTATAACTTTGAAAGAGGGCGAGAGTATGTAAGATTTAAAAATTCGGGGAGAGGAGTGGGTAGGGATAGAGAATAGAAAAAAACTGAGAGTTCAGGAAAAATGGAGAAGAGAGAAATAGAGAGACAATGGGATGGAGTTATTCCGGAAGGTTATGCAAACCTATGAGGAAATAGGAGATGTAGTGAGGGACGTACAGAAGTTAAGAGTAAGTGCATGATAGGGGATGTAGAGACATAAAAGGGACGGTAGAGTGGGAATAACTAAGGTGGAAATGAGGGGAACGAGAAAGTAGAATAGACAGACAGGTAAATGTTTGGACAGAACAGGTTATTCTTGTTGTTGCAGTACTTTAACATGCTAAGCTGGTGGCTGTTCATGAACGGATTAAACGGAATATACTAAAATACCGACCATTGGTCGGATAAAAGCCGAATAATACTGGCTGTCGTGGGGCAAGCTCTAACGAGTCTGCTAAAATACATTCTTTCTAAAATCATATTTATATATATATATATTTGTTTAAAACCTATTTTTCTTATTTCTAATGGCGCACAGTTACCCATCACAGCACTGGTGCAACGCGGCAGTAGTTGGGAATTGACAAGTGCTGCACCAAACAACAATACGGGTATTACAAACATGGCTACATTAACTGCACCAGGATCAAATGTAAGCCCGGCATTATCGCAGCTAACATCTCAGCAACAACATCAACAGCGAATGATAAGTGGCAGTGGTGGAACATCAAATATGTCAATGTCCAGGGGAAATTCGAGAAATCGTTCAGCTGCTATGCAACAAACAATGCATGGCACCGCCACAAGTGGTGGATCATCCACAGCTGCAACGTCTTGTGGTGTTATCCGGCCGACAAAAATGTGATTATGCGCTGAAATCGAGTCTAATGTAAATATCGGTAGTCGTACTACACAAAATGTATTAAATACGAGCAGCAGCAGATCGAACAGCAGCTACAGTAACGGAGCAGGACGATTAATGGCATTAAGAGTCAAAAATGCAATGATAGCACAGGCAGTAGCAATGGCAGCAGCATCCGGCTCAGCAGGGGGAGAAGGATGAGGAGGAGCTGCTGTATCAGCTGCAGGAGCAATGGAAAAAATTGTTTATCAACCCATCTTGATCGGGCAATTGCGGCCGCATGTCGATTTCTCTCATGAGTAGGTCACTACAAAGCTGGATGAGAGTTGAATGGAAGGCAAAAGTCGTACTGTATTAATTTCAGAGTATTACACTTTGAAGTGTGATCAGTTTAGCTGTATTATTTTACCTTCATATCAACACTAAAACAACGAAGTGCTGTGCACTCTGACTATGTAAATATTTACCGACATAATTTATTTATTTAATACCGCATTTTGATTTAATTTTAATGTTAGATAATACTACTTATTTTAGATTATAAGTATTTGTAAATAAGTGGTCATATTTTCGTAATTAAAGTATATTGAATTTTAAAAAGTTATAATTGTATGTTGAAACATACAGAGACATACATACATACTAGCAAACTTACATACATTTATGGCTAAAATTATACAATAAAATTTGTCATACTCATATTCATATTCATCGAGAAGTACTACAGAAGCAAAGCTTGCATGTGCATATTCATATACATATATATATCATATGTACATAAACACGAATACACTGCAACGTATTGACATACATATATATACAAAATATAAATATATATACACTACATAACAATGAAACTAAAAAAGAATATTTATAGTGTTTATTTTGTTTAATTATTTTAAAAGTATGGCTAAACTTGAAACGAAATATGTATTTATAATTAACCTTAAATAGTATCAAATATAAATATCACACACCACATACATACATATGTATTTATGTATGCATGTATCGACGGCTGAGCAAAGATCGCTCGATCAGGGAAGGGACTGTAACTTAGAATGTAACTCAATAAGTTCTCAGCTGTCATTGAGCGTCTTTTGAAACAAATAAGAGGTAGGGTCTTCTGGAACCGGATGTTTGTATTGTGCGTTTACTTTTCCAAACTTCCATCTGAGTTGGATCCATCGATCTTTCGCTTGACCGTCGATATGTTATTTATATTTTTTATAAAACGATTTGCGATAGAAAATATGCATGGGTTACTATAGACTTTATATATTTATTTGGCGCATGCAGATTTTTACTATGAATTTTATTTTGAAAAAGACTGCAGTTTTACGCATTCACAAAATCGTTTCATGTATTTAAGATTTTTTAACTTTAATGTTTATATAATGTTTTTGAAAATGCTAGTCCTTTAACTTTGAATTCTTCATGAATCACACTTGTAACACGGCTTAGGGCAGTAATAAATAAATAAATACTGTGTGTGCAGTATTATTATGTAAAATCTGTAGTTTCACATGCATATGCATTTTTGGCTGAGGAGCTACACAAAATAGAAGTACATGAAAAAATACATACATATCGTCGGCTTAGAGTGCGAACCTGCTAAGTACCCTTTTTCCAAAAATTTCTTATTTATGCAGTTTTGCAGAGCAGGAGCTAATGCATCGTAATAGCAAATATTGGCCAAACACAAAGTAAATCAACTTTTTGATGAGTTCATTGTATATGCTTTCAATGAAAGGTTTAAATAGTTTTCTGCCTGATATGTAAATTAGCAGTTTTGCACTCCAAGCCGAAGATATTTAATAAACACAAACACACCGATGTATTTTTTCTATATAAAAAGTAAATGTAATTAATACATATAACATATTTTTATTATTATTATGACTACTAAGTGCTACATAGTTTAAACATCAATAATATGAGTATAAGATATTACAAAAACTCGTTTTCCGCGTGTAAAAAAAAAAATAAAAGGTTAATTTACAAATAAAAAGTTCACAAAATAATCAAGTAATGAAGTTAAAATCTGTGGATTTAAATGATTGCTACTATAAAATAAAAGATGAAGCATTAAATGAAAATATAAACGTTATTTAACTTATTTTTTAGTTAAAAAAAACTTAATCTTTATGTGAAGTTTATGAACATGAATTACTTTCTAAACTATTTCCAATTATATTTTATTAAGAGTCAGTTGAAATTTAGAAAAAAATAAAATTTTAAAAAATGTTAAAAAAATAAAATTTTTATCTTCTGAGAAAACCAATTGACCATTTCTAAAATCGCTTCCGAAAAAACACGCGTAAATCTGATTATTTATAAATCCAACGACTTTTTTTTAGAACCCAAGTTAACGATTCGCAAATCCAGCTAACACTTTCTAACATCCCATTGACTATTCTAAAGCCCGACATACTCTTTCTAAAATAAAACTGGAACATTTTTAGATTCAATTCAGCATTTAGATGCTTAAATTTTGAATTTCCCTACACATAAATACAATTTGATTACTCTTTCTGACTAAATAATGAGTTATCATACAATTGAACAAAATAAATAATCAAATATGCATACCTTTGATGATCAAAATCTGAAAAGCATTTTTCGATCACTTTTTGGAATCATTTTTGAAGTCCTTTGATGATTAAATTTTAATATTTTATAAAAACCAACAAAAAGAATAATCAAATATGCTTACCTTTGATGATCAAAAACTGAGTATAGTTTTTCAATCACATTTTGGAATCATATTTGAATCAAATGTGTTTACTTTAGGTGATCAAAAATTCATAATCATTTTTAATTCAGTTTTCTGAATCTTTTCTGACCAAATTTGTTGACAGAATAATGAATTTTATACTAGCTAAAATTTTACTTTTCATTAAAAATCTTATTTTTTTCACATACACACATTTTTTCAATCACGAAGTTCAGAAAAAATATGTACATACATATATAAAAATTTTATTATTAAGAAATTCTAAGACACAATATAATGCAAATGCTGCTCGACCGAAGATTTCCCCAAATATTTCTCATCCTCCCGCTTCCCAGAAAATACATAAGTTGGACAATACAAAGGACATCCCGTACCGTATCTTATTTTAAGATATTGACGATCACAGCTGATATTGGATGTTGTAGTCGCAGGATAATATCAGTCAAGTTTGTTTGCGAGTGACCTGTGGTGCAAATAGCTCACTTCCGCTCACTTCATAAATTATTCAAAAATCTCAACCAAAACGATTGAGATATGTTCACGAATATGATCAGACTGACTGTGAAAAGCAGTCAAATATTACTCTAAAACAATTAAAGCTGAATTTTACAATGATATCAAATATGAATAAAAAGCGTTTCGAAATAGGAATCATAAATGATTATTCAAGAATAATCACATTTAAGGTACATTTTTCTCCCGACGATACATTAATTTTCGCACAGAAAATGCTTTTAAATTTGAACGCTTTTAATCATCTTGGGGTGTGGTATTTAAATATTTTTTGATCAAAATTTTCAAAAAATGCTGGCTGGGTTAATATACAAATAAAAATATTAAAGGTGTTAGATATTCACTCAAAATTTAATGGTATTGAAAAAAAGTTGTACACTATCACCAAAACATTCATTGCTAGTGGCTAAATTTCGACAATCACTGAAAAATCTGTATTCTTAAACATTTTTTACCATCGCTAAATTTGCGTTGTGGCTTCGATTTACGTTTGGGTTGCGGCTACCGAGAAATCATTAGGAGCTATACCAAAAATAATGCTCGTCCGCCCCTGTGCAGCCGTCAACAATTTATTTGCACGTACCTTTTTGCAACAAATTTCGTGTAAATTAACATATTGTATTGAAAGTTGAAAGAAGACTTTTATTGTTATAAGAAAGGTTCTCAATGAAAATGAACAATCTGTCGATCTATCATCACGCCCTATTTTTTATATTGTTACGAATATTAGAAACACTAAGGGGTACTGTCATCTCTAAGCGATGCTAAGCAGCGCCTTGCATGCACATCCATAAATCAATCATTATGTATCTACATAAACGAATCAATCATTATGTCTACACATATGTACGTACACGCAGCGGAGAAGCAACGCACAAACACATGCAGATATCTTATCTGAGATATGCAATTATAATTGTGGAAGTGTCGCTCACAAACACACGCGCATATGAGAGCTATACACGTACATCTGTAGTTATAATTATAACAGATAACCAACTAGTAGATTCTAGAACAGAAGCGCCTAGAAGATGCAACGAGGAAATCAAAGAGTAGTAGCGACAGTAGAGGCGCTGCAATCAGTTTTGATTAAGCACGCTATCTGTCGAGCAATAGTAGAGTTATTTATTGTGAAGTACTTTGATAAAGGCCATTTTGCATTATTAAATATTGGAGTTATTTATTCAACAGTTTAGTGATTCGAACTTGGCAGAAGGTTGCAAATAAGAGGATTTGCAGTAAATTCGTTACAATTGGTGTCAGAAGAGGAATTGTTGAATAAATTCCGAAGATTGGGAATACAATTTGGACATGGCAAAATTGAGTGAATTGACGATCCAGCAACTTAAGGAGGAGTTGGAAGTCCGTGGATTGGCTACTTTTGGCGATAAATCCCAGCTACAAAAACGACTAAGTGTACCTATGATATTTGAAGGAATCATCAATGCTGAGGAGTATGTCTTTCATTATGATAGCGACAAAACAACAACAAAAATGGAAGAAAAAAATGAAACACCGCAGACAGTGATGAGCACAATATCTGTACAAACATCGACAATGGCATCTCAGCTGGAGTCACAGGAGGCACGCATTTCAGAAATGGCGTCGCAAATGTCATCTCAATTGGAAGAACAGAAGACATACATATATGTCATCTCAACTGGAAGCGCAAGAGGCACGTATATCTGGAATGTAGACAAAAATTTCGGAACAGGTATCATCGCAGCTCTTTGGGAAACTGGAAGAGCAGGATGCAAAAATTTTACAACTCGAGGACATAATTGATGCCGAGATAGAAGCGTTGAAATGTCTTATGCAACAGTTACAACTAAATCGCCCAGCTGTTCCAGCGAGCAATCCGAAGGTAAAAACTCCATCTTTTGACGGCTCTGTTCCTTTCGAGGTATTCAAGCTTCAATTTGAGAAGACGTCACCAGTGAACAACTGGAATGCTGAAGATAAAGTTGCTGCTCTATTCGTAGCATTGAAAGGCCAGCAGCCGAAATCCTACAGACGATTCCCGAAGGAGAGCGGAACAACTATGAAGCATTGATGGTCGCTGTCGAGAGACGTTATGGAAGCGAGCATAGAAAACAGATATACCAAATTGAGTTGCAAAACCGTTACCAAAAAGCAAATGAGACATTACAGGAGTTTGCTTCGGATATTGAAAGATTGGCTCATCTTGCAAATGCGGACGCACCCGTGGAATACACTGAAAGGGTAAAGATTCAGAGTTTTATTAACGGCATACGGGACGTCGAAACGAAGCGAGCCACATACGCGAACCCAAAGCCAACATTTGCTGAAACGGTATCCCATGCACTGACTCAGGAAACAGCGTCACTTTTGAGTAAGCCCGCATACAAAGCTCATCGCGTGGAAGTGGAAAGGCCAGATTGGGTAGACACAATTTTGGAAGCACTGAAGGGATTACAACAAAACAATGCCGGAGTTATGAAGTGTTTCAAGTGCGGTAACCCAAGTCACATTGCACGTCATTGCAGCACCGGTCACGGTAGTTCCAACTTGGCTGGTCGTAAACGCAAAGCTGGAGGAGATAAGCAAGAGCGAGTCAAATGTAAAGATCGAAAACTTGCCCCAGCTTTCGAATCTTTAATCCGATCCGATTTGGTCAACAGGAGAGTAAAGCCATTACCTGGAGCAAGATTGCGTACGATTACTGGTGAGTATAACCAAGTCCAGGGAGAAGTGGTATGTGAAGTCTTAATTGGGGAGGTCATGGTTCTACACAAATTCGTTGCGGCAGAGATCGTTGATGAAGTCATATTGGGAGTGGATTTCTTAGTTGACTATGACATCAGGATCGATATGCAGAGAAGGATTATGCAGTATAAGAACCAGTAGTTATAATTATAACAGATAACCAACTAGTAGATTCTAGAACAGAAGCGCCTAGGAGATGCAACGAGGAAATCAAAGAGTATAAAAGGCAGCGACAGTAGAGGTGCTACAATCAGTTTTGATTAAGCAAGCTATCTGTCGAGCAATAGTAGATTTATTTATTGTGAAGTACTTTAATAAAAGCCATTTTGCATTATTAAATATTGGATTTATTTATTCAACAGTTTAGTGATTCGAACTTAGCAGAAGGTTGCAAATAAGAGGATTTGCAGTAAATTCGTTACAATATATAGAAGATTCCAGAAAAAACTCAATCGGCAATATTTTACAGTATCTAAAAACGGTGTATACTGGAATGTTCTACCGTCATCCCTTGCCAAGTTTGGTTAAGACACAAATTGGTTTCGGCATTGTGCCTCTTTAGTGTCATCTTTCGTTATATAAAAAATCTTATATTTGGCATGTAGTGTGCTGGCTGATTGAGAATGACCATATCATCGTCTACTTATTGAGGTTTTTAGAAATTAGTAGCGCAGTTCATATCCGGGTTAGTACTTGACCAAAAAAAGTTTCAAAATCGGATGAGTGGAATGTTACCCTATCTCGGCTGCCGCTCCGGAAACGCCCTGTCTAAGGAGGCTCTTGAAAAACGTCCTATATTTGAATTTGTTTGAAGAAGGTCTAGTTCAAAATTTCTTTCAAAAATAGCTTCTCCGAATTTCAATATATTTTGAGCTGAGATAAGGTGTTTTTGAAACAGGTTTTCATGGGTACGGGAATATTTACATGGCGGTAAATTGGTTAACAACGATACTGACGAACCCCTTTGAACTCTGCTACTCCCAAACAAGACCATGCAATCTAGGCATTTAAGTGAAACGCAGTGCTAGGGCAACTTAGGTCAATGACGAGAAAGATCTTTAACAAAGTTAAAAATAACCGACTCGAAGGGGATTGGGTTGCTTACAGATGAAATCATAAACGCAATACTGTGAAAACCTAGATACAATAAATGGCACATCAAAAACTCGGAAACTACTATCTGCATCAAACGGTGTTCCAATTGGCATAAAGAAGAATTATGACCAGACAGAAAACTCCTAAGGCCTTCTTTTTCTTCTTGTAGCGATAAGGACACTCCAGGAAGGTTTTGGAGAACTTTATGTATGTTGATAGTCCCTTACTATGAAGATACTAACCCGGCCCTCTTGAAAACGATTTGATTCAACAACGTCGAAACTTCTAGATCATTCAACCTCCTCTTTCGTTGAGGAAATTGTGTTCCCCAGAGCCTCGGCTGCTAGATAAACAGGATTTGCCACGTGTGAGGTCACAATTAGATTGTAGAAGCTTTCAATTGCAAGGGGTTGCCCCTTGAAAGGGTTAGCCTACGCCTACACAACCCCTGTAATGCCAAGTTCTATTTTGTACGTCACATCACCAGAAAAGGGGTTTTTCCTAAACCCGACGTCACAACTACGTCATTCGAGACTTACAAAACGAAGGGTTCAGATGGGGTGATACCATACCGGCCATGTTGTAAGCAGCTGTCCACAAGTTGATACTATTTCAAGTTGGCATTTTTTCAAAATGCTACTAGAAACAGGACAACTAAACCTAAAGCTTCTCTTCATTCATCCTGAAATATAGATACTCGATAGTTTTGCACATAAGGGACAATGCTTATTTTCGATGGATGAATGCATCTCAGCACCCATACCGGAAATGCAAATTGGCCAAAAACCTCTCGCCATAGAGAAATCTATGAATTATAATGAGTTCACCCTGGAAAGTCCTCTACATTAAGGGTGGCTCCGATAACCTTAACAACTTCCCTGTCCCCATACAAAGCGCTTTGAGAATGCCCCACGCCCATTAATTTTTTGTATTACTTAATTGAATAATATGAATATATGTATATTATAAAATAATCTAATCTAATATCTAATTATCTAATCTAATATATATTATAAATGGGAAAGTTTGGATGTTAAGATGTTTGGATGTTTGGATGTTTAGATGTTTGGATGTTTGGATGTTTGGATGTTTGGATGTTTGGATGTTTGTCCAGACGTTTGTCTTTGTGACTCAATAACGCAAGAACGGCTGGACCGATTTGGATGAAATTTTGCACACATATAGCCAATAGTCTAGAAGGATCTACTAGCTATATATTTTTCAAAAGGGGCGTGGTCCCCGCCCCCTAGGAACAGTTATAATTTCATTATTATATTTTTTCGTCTTTGCGACTGAATCACGCCAGAATGGCTACACGGATTTTGATGAAATTTGGGACACAGACAGTAGTCTACTAGCGAAATTTTTTTCGAACATGGAAAGAGGGGTGGGGGTCCCACGACCTCTTCGGGCAATTACTTTTTAATAATTTTTACACATTATAACTTTACGTATACTGGCCTTCACCAATATCACAGACTCAAGGGGTCAAATAAGTCGAGGGCTTACAAAGTAAGCAGTGACACCTCCGCCCGCCCCCTTTATCTCCCCCTCTGGTGTAAAATCCATAAATTGTTATAACTCAATCTAAATTTTCTCCTAAATCAATAGTTTTTGGTATCTGGTACATACAGAACGAGATCTAGACAATTTTGGAGGAACGATCAGTGGTCCTCTCCTCTACTCCCGCCATCCGCCCTCCATCAATTGTTTTTATTAGCACGCTTTTATTAGCTTTACCTGTATGTTTCTATCTAACTTTTTATTCGCTCCAATGCGCCTGCTGCCTTATTAACATGGTTTTATAATTAGCTTCACCTTATTTGTAATCCCGTAAGGGTCATATCGAGACCCTTCCGGGATCATTTCTGGATGATTTTCGGGATCGGTCCGGGATTACGCCGGGGTAATTTCGGGACTTTTTCGGGACTATTTCGGGATAATTTTGGGACCCTTCCGGGATCATTTCTGTATAGCTTACGGGATCCGTCCGGGATCCCGTCGGGGTTATTTTGGAACATTTTCGGGGGACCCTTCCGGCATCATTTCTGGATGGTTTTCGGGATCCGTGCGGGATCTCGTCGGGGTCATATGGGGACTTTTTCGGGATCATTTGGGGGCTCTTCCGGCATCATTTCTGGATGGTTTTCGGGATCCGTCTGGGATCTCGTCGGGGTCATTTGGGGACTTTTTCGGGATCATTTTGGGGCTCATCCGGCATCATTTCTGGATGGTTTTCGGGATCCGTCCGGGATCCCGTCGGGGTCATTTCGGTACTTTTTCGCGACTAATACGGGATCATTTGGGAACCCTTTCGGCATCATTTCTGGATGGTTTTCGGGATCCGTCCGGGATCCCGTCGGGGTCATTTCGGAACTTTTTCGCGACTAATACGGGATCATTTGGGAACCCTTTCGGCATCATTTCTGGATGGTTTTCGGGATCCGTCCGGGATCCCATCAGGGTAATTTCGGGACTATTAGGGGATCATTTGGGAACCTTTCCGGCATCATTTCTGGATAATTTTCGGGATCCGTCCGGGATGCCGACGAGGTCATTTCGGGACTATTTCGGGATCATTTGGGATACCTACCGGCGTCATTTCTGGATGGTTTTTGGGATTCGTCCGGGATCCCGTCGTGGTCCTTTCGGGACTTTTTTTCGACTAATACGGGATCATTTGCGGACCCTTTCGGCATCATTTCTGGATAGTTGTCGGGATCCCGTCACGGTCATTTCGGGACTATTAGGTGATCATTTGAGGACCTTTCCGGCATCATTTCTGTATTGTTTTCGGAATCCTTTCGGGATCCCGTCAGGGTCATTTTGGGACTTTTTTGGGGCTAATACGGGATCATTTGGGGATCCTCTAGGGGTCGTTTCGTGACTTTCTGTTTTATTTCGGGATCATTTGGGGACCCTTCCGGCATAATTTCTTGATGGTTTGCCGGATCCATCAGGGTCATTTCGGGACCATTTTGGGATCATTTGGGGACCCTTCCGAGATCATTTCTGGATCCGTCCGGGATGCCGTAGGAGCCATTTCGGGATTTTTTGTTACTTTTCCGGGATAGTTTTTGGACCCTTCCGGGATCATTTCTGGATCTGTGCGGGATCCCATCTGGGTCATTTCCGGACTATTTCGGGATCATTTTGGGATCCTTCCGGAATCATTTCTGTATGGTTTTCGCGATCCGTCGTTGATTCCCTCGGAGCCATTTCGGAACCTTTTCTGGAGTATGTCGGGGTCATTTGGGGACTTTTTCGGGATAATTTGGGGCTCTTCCGGCATCATTTCTGGATGGTTTTCGGGAACCGTGCGGGATCTCGTCGGGGTCATTTGGGGATTTTTTCGGGATCATTTGGGGGCTCTTCCGGCATCATTTCTGGATGGTTTTCGGGATCCGTCCGGGATATCGTCGGGATCATTTGGGGATTTTTCGGGATCATTTGGGGGCTCTTCCGGCATCATTTCTGGATGGTTTTCGGGATCCGTCCGGGATCCCATCAGGGTAATTTCGGGACTATTAGGGGATCATTTGTGGACCTTTCCGGCATCATTTCTGGATAATTTTCGGTATCCGTCCGGGATGCCGACGAGGTCATTTCGGGATTATTTCGGGATCATTTGGGATACCTACCGGCATCATTTCTGGATGGTTTTTGGGATTCGTCCGGGATCTCGTCGGGGTCATTTCGGGACTTTTTCTCGACTAATACGGGATCATTTGCGGACCCTTTCGGCATAATTTCTGGATAGTTGTCGGGATCCGTTCGGGATCCCGTCACGGTCATTTCGGAACTATTAGGGGATCATTTGAGGACCTTTCCGGCATCATTTCTGGATAGTTTTTGGAATCCTTTCGGGATCCCGTCAGGGTCATTTCGGGGCTTTTTCGGGATCATTTAAGGATGGCTTTCAGGATTCGTCCGGGAACCCGTCAGGGTGATTTCTGAACTTTTCCGAGACTATTTCGGGATCATTTTGGGACCTTCCCAAGATCATTTCTGGATGGATTTCGGGATTTGTCCGGGATGCCCTCAGGGTCATTTTGGGACTATTAGGTGAGCATTTGAGGACCGTTCCGGCATCACTTCTGGATGGTTTTCGGTATCCGTTCAGATTCCCGTCGGAATAATTGCGGGACTTTTTCGGGATCATTGGGGTCCCTTCCAAAATCATTTCTGGATGGTTTTTGGGATTCGTCCGGCATCCCGTCGGGGTCATTTCGGGACTTTTTCTCGACTAATACGGGATCATTTGCGGGCCCTTTCGGTATCATTTCTGGATAGTTGTCGGGATCCGTTCGGGATCCCGTCAGGGTCTTTTCGGAACTATTGGGAGATCATTTGAGGACCTTTCCGGCATCATTTCTGGTTAGTTTTCGGGATCCTTTCCGGGTCCCATCAGGGTCATTTCGGGACTTTTTCGGCATCATTTAAGATTGGTTTTCAGGATTCGTCCGGTATCCGTCAGGGTAATTTCTGGACTTTTCCCAGACTATTTCGGGATAATTTTGGGACCCTCCCAAGATCATTTCTGGATGGATTTCGGGATCTGTCCGGGATGCCGTCAGGGTCATTTTGGGACTATTAGGTGATCATTTGAGGACCTTTTCGGCATCACTTCTGGATGGTTTTCGGTATCCGCTCAGGATCCCGTCGGAATTACTGCGGGACTTTTTCGGGATCATTTGGGGTCCCTCCCAAGATCATTTCTGGATGGATTTCGGGATCTGTCCGGGATCCCGTCAGGGTCATTTAGGGGTGCGTTCGAGATCCCGTCAGGGTCATTTCGGGACTATTAGGTGATCATTTGAGGACCTTTCCGGCGTCACTTCTGGAAGATTTTCGGTATCCGTTCGGGATCCCGTCGGAATCAATGCGGGACTTTTACGGAATCATTTGGGATTCCTTCCGGCATCATTTCTGGATGGTTTTCGGGATTTGTCCGGGATCCCGTCGGGGTTATTTCGGGAACTTTTCGGGGCTAATACGGGATCATTTGGGGATCCTCTAGGGGTCGTTTCGTGACTTTTTCTGTATTATTTGGGGATCATTTTGGGACCCTTTCGGCATAATTTCTTGATGGTTTGCCGGATCCATCAGGGTCATTTCGGGACCATTTTGGGATCATTTGGGGACCCTTCCGAGATCATTTCTGGATCCGTCCGGGATGCCGTAGGAGCCATTTCGGGATTTTTTGTTACTTTTCCGGGATAGTTTTTGCACCCTTCCGGGATCATTTCTGGATCTGTGCGGGACCCCATCTGGGTCAATTCCGGACTATTTCGGGATCATTTTGGAATCCTGGAATCATTTCTGTATGGTTTTCGCGATCCATCGTGGATCCCCTCGGAGCCATTTCGGAACTTTTTCTGGAGTTAGTCGGGATAATTTAGGGACCCTTCCTGGATATTTTCTGCATGGTTTCTGAGATCCGTCCGGGAGCCCGTCAGGGTAATTTCGGAACTTTTTCGGGACTATTTCGGGATCAATTTGGTACCCTTCAGGCATCATTTCTGTGTGGTTATCTGGATAACTCTAGAGTCGTGTCGTTGTCGTTTCGGGTTTTTTTGGGACTACTTCGGGAACTTTTGGAAACACTTCCGTGGCGTTTCTGGATGGTTTTCGGGATCCGTCCGCGATAGCGTCGGGGTCATTTCGTGGCTTTTTCTGGATAATTTCGTTATCATTTTGGGATCCTATCAGGTTATCAGCTCATAAAGTTCTTTTTTTTACTCAATTACAAAAATAAAATGCATTAGACAGAAAAAAAATTTTAAACAGATAACTTTATAAGCAGGCTAACGTGAATAGCCCACATATTTCATTTTCTCCTTGCGGACGGGGCCGCGGGTAAAGGCTAGTATATTATAAATGGCAAAGTTTGGATGTGAAGATGTTTGGATGTTTAGATGTTTGGATGTTTGGATGTTTGGATGTTTTTCCAGACGTTTGTCTTTGTGACTCAATCACGCAAGAACGGCTGGACCGTTTTGGATGAAATTTTGCACACATATAGCCAATAGTCTAGAAGGATCTATTAGCTATATATTTTTCAAAAGGGGCGTGGTCTCCGCCCCCTAGGAACAGTTATAATTTAATTATTATATTTTTTCGTCTTTGCGACTGAATCACTCCAGAATGGCTACACGGATTTTGATGAAATTTGGGACACAGGCAGTAGTCTACTAGCGAAATTTTTTTTGAACATGGAAAGAGGGGTAGGGGTCCCACGACCCCTTCGAGAAATTATTTTTCAATAATTTTTACACATAACTTTACGTATACTGGCCTTCACCAATATCACAGACTCAAGGGGTCAAATAAGTCGAGGGCTTACAAAGTAAGCAGTGACACCCTCCGCCCGCCCCCCTTTATCTCCCCCTCTGGTGTAAAATCTATAAATTGTTATAACTCAATATAAATTTTCTCCTAAATCAATAGTTTTTGGTATCTGGTACATACAGAACGAGATTTAGACAATCTTGGAGGAACGATCAGTGGTCCTCTCCTCTACTCCCGCCATCCGCCCTCCATCAATTGTTTTTATTAGCACGCTTTTATTAGCTTTACCTGTATGTTTCTATGTAACTTTTTATTCGCTCCAATGCGCCTGCTGCCTTATTAACATGGTTTTATAATTAGCTTCACCTTATTTGTAATCCCGTAAGGGTCATATCGAGACCCTTCCGGGATCATTTCTGGATGGTTTTCGGGATCGGTCCGGGATTACGCCGGGGTAATTTCGGGACTTTTTCGGGACTATTTCGGGATCATTTTGGGACCCTTCCGGGATCATTTCTGTATAGTTCTCGGGATCCGTCCGGGATCCCGTCGGGGTTATTTTGGGACATTTTCGGGACTATTCCGGAATCATTTCGGGACTATTTCGCGATCATTTGGGAACCCTTCCGGCATCATTTCTGGATGGTTTTCGGGATCCGTCCGGGATCTCGTCGGGGTCATTTGGGGACTTTTTCGGGATCATTTGGGGGCTCTTCCGGTATCATTTCTGGATGGTTTTCGGGATCCGTCCGGGATCTCGTCGGGGTCATTTGGGGACTTTTTCGGGATCATTTTGGGGCACTTCCGGCATCATTTCTGAATGGTTTTCGGGATACGTCCGGGATCCCGTTGGAGTCATTTCGGGACTTTTACGCGACTAATAAGGGATCATTTGGGAACCCTTTCGGCATCATTTCTGGATGGTTTTCGGGATCCGTCCGGGATCCCATCAGGGTAATTTCGGGACTATTAGGGGATCATTTGGGAACCTTTCCGGCATCATTTCTGGATAATTTTCGGGATCCATCCGGGATGCCGACGAGGTCATTTCGGGACTATTTCGGGATAATTTGGGATACCTACCGGCATCATTTCTGGATGGGTTTTGGGATTCGTCCGGGATCCCGTCGTGGTCATTTCGGCACTTTTTCTCGACTAATACAGGATCATTTGCGGACCCTTTCGGAATGGATAGTTGTCGGGATCCCGTCACGGTCATTTCGGGACTATTAGGAGATCATTTGAGGACCTTTCCGGCATCATTTCTGTATTGTTTTCGGAATCCTTTCGGGATCCCGTCAGGGTCATTTTGGGACTTTTTCGGATCATTTAAGGATGGCTTTCAGGATTCGTCCGGGAACCCGTCAGGGTAATTTCTGGACTTTTCCGAGACTATTTCGGGATCATTTTGGGACCTTCCCAAGATCATTTCTGGATGGATTTCGGGATCGGTCCGGGATGCCGTCAGGGTCATTTTGGGACTATTAGGTGATCATTTGAGGATCGTTCCGGCATCACTTCTGGTTGGTTTTCGGTGTCCGTTCAGGATCCCGTCGGAATAATTGCGGGACTTTTTCGGGATCATTTGGGGTCCCTTCCGGCATCATTTATGGATGGTTTTTGGGATTCGTCCGGCATCCCGTCGGGGCCATTTTGGGACTTTTTCTCGACTAATACGGGATAATTTGCGGGCCCTTTCGGTATCATTTCTGGATAGTTGTCGGGATCCGTTCGGGATCCCGTCAGGGTCTTTTCGGAACTATTAGGAGATCTTTTGAGGACCTTTCCGGCATCATTTCTGGATAGTTTTCGGGATCCTTTCGGGGTCCTATCAGGGTCATTTCGGGACTTTTTCGGCAACATTTAAGATTGGTTTTCAGGATTCGCCCGGGATCCCGTCAGGGTAATTTCTGGACTTTTTCGAGACTATTTCGGGATCATTTTGGGACCAGCCCAAGATCATTTCTGGACGGATTTCGGGATCTGTCCGGGATGCCGTCAGAATCATTTTGGGACTATTAGGTGATCATTTGAGGACCTTTCCGGCATCACTTCTGCATGGTTTTCGGTATCCGTTCAGGATCCCGTCGGAATAATTGCGGGACTTTTTCGGGATCATTTGGGGTCCCTTCCGGCATCATTTCTGGATGGTTTTTGGGATTCGTCCGGCATCCCGTCGGGGTCATTTCGGGACTTTTTCTCGACTAATACCGGATCATTTGGGGACCTTTTCGGCATCATTTCTGTATGGTTTTCGGGATCCGTTCGGGATCCCGTCGGGGTCATTTCTGGACTTTTTCTCGACTAATACGGGATCATTTGGGGTAGCTTCCGGCATCATTGCTAGATGGTTTTCGGGATCCGTCCGGGATCCCGGCGGGGTCATTTCGAGACTTTTTCGGTATCATTTGGGGTCCCTTCCGGCATCATCTCTGAAAGGTTTTCGGGTTCCGTCCGGGATCCCGTCGGGGTATCTCGGGATCATTTGCGGTACCTTCCGCCATCGTTTCTAGATGGTCATCGGGATGCGTCCGGGATCCCGTCGGGGTCATTTCGGGACTTTTTCGGGACTCTTCCGGGATCATTACTGTATAGTTTCCGGGATCCATCCGTCCATCGGGACTTTTTCGGGATCATTTGGGATCCCTTCCGGCATCATTTCTGGATCGTTTTCGGGATCCGTCCGTGATCCCGTCGGGGTCATTTCGGGACTTTTTCGGGATCATTTGGGGTCCCTTCCGGCATCATTTCTAGATGGTTTTCGGGATCCGTCCGGGATCCCGGCGGGGTCATTTCGAGACTTTTTCGGTATCATTTGGGGTCCCTTCCGGCATCATCTCTGAAAGGTTTTCGGGTTCCGTCCGGGATCCCGTCGGGGTATCTCGGGATCATTTGCGGTACCTTCCGCCATCGTTTCTAGATGGTCATCGGGATGCGTCCGGGATCCCGTCGGGGTCATTTCGAGACTTTTTCGGGATCATTTGGGGTCCCTTCCGGTATCATTTCTGGATAGTTTTCGGGATCCGCCCGGGATCCCATCGGGGTCATATGGGGTACCTTCCGGCATCATTTCTAGGTGGTTGTAGGGATCGTCCGGGATCCCGTCGGAGTAATTTCGGGATCATTTGGGGTATCTTCCGCCATCATTTCTAGATTGTTTTAGGGATCCATTCGGGATCCCGTCGGGGCCATTTCAGGACTTTTTTGGGATCATTTGGTGTACCTTCCTGCATCATTTCTGGATGGCTTTCGGTATCCTTCCGGGATCCCGTCGGGGTCATTTCGGGACTTTTTCGGGATCATTTGGGGTCCCTTCCGACATCATTTCTGGATGGTTTTCGGGATACGTTCGGGATCCTGTCGGGGTCATTTCGGGACTTTTTCGGGACCATTTGGTGTCACTTCCGGCATCATTTCTGGATGGTTTTATGGCAGTCTACAATAGATCACATAATTGGTTTGGGAACAAATATAACTTAATAAGTGGGGTATGTGTGCTTTTCCGTATTTAAGCTGGTTTTGTGGCAGTATACAATAGATCACATAGTTTGCGAACAAATATAACTCAATAAGTGGGGTATGTGTGCTTTTCCGTATTTAATCTGGTTTTATGGCAGTATACAATAGATCACTTAATTAATTTGCGAACAAATATAACTCAATAAGTGGGGTATGTGTGCTTTTCCGTATTTTAGCTGGTTTTATGGCAGTATACAATAGATCACAAAATTAGTTTGCGAACAAATATAACTTAATAAGTGAGGTATGTATGCTTTTCTGTATTTAATCTGGTTTTATGGCAGTGTACAATAGATCACATACTTAGTTTGCGAACAAATATAACTCAATAAGTGGGGTATGTGTGCTTTTCCGTATTTAATCTGGTTTTATGACAGTATACAATAGATCACATAATTAGTTTGCGAACAAATATAACTCAATAAGTGGGGTATGTGTGCTTTTCCGTATTTAATCTGGTTTTATGGCAGTATACAATAGATCACTTAATTAGTTTGCGAACAAATATAACTCAATAAGTGGGGTATGTGTGCTTTTCCGTATTTTAGCTGGTTTTATGGCAGTATACAATAGATCACAAAATTAGTTTGCGAACAAATATAACTTAATAAGTGAGTTATGTATGCTTTTCTGTATTTAATCTGGTTTTATGGCAGTGTACAATAGATCACATACTTAGTTTGCGAACAAATATAACTCAATAAGTGGGGTATGTGTGCTTTTCCGTATTTAATCTGGTTTTATGACAGTATACAATAGATCACATAATTAGTTTGCGAACAAATAAAACTCAATAAGTGGGGTATGTGTGCTTTTCCGTATTTAATCTGGTTTTATGGCAGTATACAATAGATCACTTAATTAGTTTGCGAACAAATATAACTCAATAAGTGGGGTATGTGTGCTTTTCCGTATTTTAGCTGGTTTTATGGCAGTATACAATAGATCACAAAATTAGTTTGCAAACAAATATAACTTAATAAGTGAGTTATGTATGCTTTTCTGTATTTAATCTGGTTTTATGGCAGTGTACAATAGATCACATACTTAGTTTGCGAACAAATATAACTCAATAAGTGGGGTATGTGTGCTTTTCCGTATTTAAGTTGGTTTTATGGCCGTATACAATAGATCACATAATTAGTTTGGGAACAAATATAACTTAATAAGTGGGATATGTGTGCTTTTCCTTATTTAAGCTGGTTTTGTGGCAGTATACAATAGATCACATAATTAGTTTGCGAACAAATATAACTCAATAAGTTGGGTATGTGTGCTTTTCCGTATTTAAGTTGGTTTTATGGCAGTATACAATAGATCACATAATTAGTTTGCGAACAAATATAACTCAATAAGTGGGGTATGTGTGCTTTTCCGTATTTAATCTGGTTTTATGGCAGTATACAATAGATCACATAATTGGTTTGGGAGCAAATATAACTCAATAAGTGGGGTATGTGTGCTTTTCCGTATTTAAGTTGGTTTTATGACAGTATACAATAGATCACATAATTAGTTTGGGAACAAATATAACTTAATAATTTAACTTAAAAACAAAATGTATTTTTTTAATTCGAGGAAAGTGTATTGCACTATTCACGTAAGCGTGCCTTTCAGGTTTTCAGCTCATTTAGTTATTTTTTTAACTTGATAAGCAGGATAACGTAAATAACCCATATATTTAATTTTCTCCTTGCGGACGGGGCCGCGGGTAAAGGCTAGTCTAATATCTAATCTAATATATATTATAAATGGGAAAGTTTGGATGTTAAGATGTTTGGATGTTTGGATGTTTGGATGTTTAGATGTTTGGATGTTTGGATGTTTGGATGTTTGGATGTTTGGATGTTTGGATGTTTGTCCAGACGTTTGTCTTTGTGACTCAATAACGCAAGAACGGCTGGACCGATTTGGATGAAATTTTGCACACATATAGCCAATAGTCTAGAAGGATCTACTAGTTATTTATTTTTCAAAAGGGGCGTGGTCCCCGCCCCCTAGGAACAGTTATAATTTAATTATTATATTTTTTCGTCTTTGCGACTGAATCACGCCAGAATGGCTACACGGATTTTGATGAAATTTGGGACACAGACAGTAGTCTACTAGCGAAATTTTTTTCGAACATGGAAAGAGGGGTGGGGGTCCCACGACCCTTCGAGAAATTATTTTTCATAATTTTTACACATTATAACTTTACGTATACTGGCCTTCACCAATATCACAGACTCAAGGGGTCAAATAAGTCGAGGGCTTACAAAGTAAGCAGTGACACCCTCCGCCCGCCCCTTTTATCTCCCCCTCTGGTGTAAAATCCATAAATTGTTATAACTCAATCTAAATTTTCTCCTAAATCAATAGTTTTTGGTATCTGGTACATACAGAACGAGATCTAGACAATTTTGGAGGAACGATCAGTGGTCCTCTCCTCTACTCCCGCCATCCGCCCTCCATCAATTGTTTTTATTAGCACGCTTTTATTAGCTTTACCTGTATGTTTCTATCTAACTTTTTATTCGCTCCAATGCGCCTGCTGCCTTATTAACATGGTTTTATAATTAGCTTCACCTTATTTGTAATCCCGTAAGGGTCATATCGAGACCCTTCCGGGATCATTTCTGGATGGTTTTCGGGATCGGTCCGGGATTACGCCGGGGTAATTTCGGGACTATTTCGGGATCATTTTGGGACCCTTCCGGGATCATTTCTGTATAGTTTACGGGATCCGTCCGGGATCCCGTCGGGGTTATTTTGGAACATTTTCGGGACTATTCCGGAATCATTTCGGGACTATTTCGCGATCATTCGGGGACCCTTCCGGCATCATTTCTGGATGGTTTTCGGGATCCGTGCGGGATCTCGTCGGGGTCATATGGGGACTTTTTCGGGATCATTTGAGGGCTCTTCCGGCATCATTTCTGAATGGTTTTCGGGATCCGTCCGGGATATCGTCGGGGTCATTTGGGTACTTTTTCGGGATCATTTGGGGGCTCTTCCGGCATCATTTCTGGATGGTTTTCGGGATCCGTCCGGGATCTCATCGGGGTCATTTGGGGACTTTTTCGGGATCATTTTGGGGCTCATCCGGCATCATTTCTGGATGGTTTTCGGGATCCGTCCGGGATCCCGTCGGGGTCATTTCGGGACTTTTTCGAGACTAATACGGGATCATTTGGGAACCCTTTCGGCATCATTTCTGGATGGTTTTCGGGATCCGTCCGGGATCCCATTAGGGTAATTTCGGGACTATTAGGGGATCATTTGGGGACCCTTCCGAGATCATTTCTGGATCCGTCCGGGATGCCGTAGGAGCCATTTCTGGATTTTTTGTTCCTTTTCCGGGATAGTTTTTGGACCCTTCCGGGATCATTTCTGGATCTGTGCGGGATCCCATCTGGGTCATTGCCGGACTATTTCGGGATCATTTTGGGATCCTTCCGGAATCATTTCTGTATGGTTTTCGCGATCCGTCGTTGATTCCCTCGGAGCCATTTCGGAACCTTTTCTGGAGTATGTCGGGGTCATTTGGGGACTTTTTCGGGATCATTTGGGGCTCTTCCGGCATCATTTCTGGATGGTTTTCGGGATCCGTGCGGGATCTCGTCGGGGTCATTTGGGGACTTTTTCGGGATCATTTGGGGGCTCTTCCGGCATCATTTCTGGATGGTTTTCGGGATCCGTCCGGGATATCGTCGGGGTCATTTGGGGACTTTTTCGGGATCATTTGGGGGCTCTTCCGGCATCATTTCTGGATGGTTTTCGGGATCCGTCCGGGATCCCATCAGGGTAATTTCGGGACTATTAGGGGATCATTTGTGGACCTTTCCGGCATCATTTCTGGATAATTTTCGGTATCCGTCCGGGATGCCGACGAGGTCATTTCGGGATTATTTCGGGATCATTTGGGATACCTACCGGCATCATTTCTGGATGGTTTTTGGGATTCGTCCGGGATCCCGTCGGGGTCATTTCGGGACTTTTTCTCGACTAATACGGGATCATTTGCGGACCCTTTCGGCATAATTTCTGGATAGTTGTCGGGATCCGTTCGGGATCCCGTCACGGTCATTTCGGAACTATTAGGGGATCATTTGAGGACCTTTCCGGCATCATTTCTGGATAGTTTTTGGAATCCTTTCGGGATCCCGTCAGGGTCATTTCGGGGCTTTTTCGGGATCATTTAAGGATGGCTTTCAGGATTCGTCCGGGAACCCGTCAGGGTAATTTCTGGACTTTTCCGAGACTATTTCGGGATCATTTTGGGACCTTCCCAAGATCATTTCTGGATGGATTTCGGGATTTGTCCGGGATGCCCTCAGGGTCATTTTGGGACTATTAGGTGAGCATTTGAGGACCGTTCCGGCATCACTTCTGGATGGTTTTCGGTATCCGTTCAGATTCCCGTCGGAATAATTGCGGGACTTTTTCGGGATCATTGGGGTCCCTTCCAAAATCATTTCTGGATGGTTTTTGGGATTCGTTCGGCATCCCGTCGGGGTCATTTCGGGACTTTTTCTCGACTAATACAGGATCATTTGCGGGCCCTTTCGGTATCATTTCTGGATAGTTGTCGGGATCCGTTCGGGATCCCGTCAGGGTCTTTTCGGAACTATTGGGAGATCATTTGAGGACCTTTCCGGCATCATTTCTGGTTAGTTTTCGGGATCCTTTCCGGGTCCCATCAGGGTCATTTCGGGACTTTTTCGGCATCATTTAAGATTGGTTTTCAGGATTCGTCCGGTATCCGTCAGGGTAATTTCTGGACTTTTCCCAGACTATTTCGGGATAATTTTGGGACCCTCCCAAGATCATTTCTGGATGGATTCGGGATCTGTCCGGGATGCCGTCAGGGTCATTTTGGGACTATTAGGTGATCATTTGAGGACCTTTTCGGCATCACTTCTGGATGGTTTTCGGTATCCGCTCAGGATCCCGTCGGAATTATGGCGGGACTTTTTCGGGATCATTTGGTGTCCCTTCCGGCATCATTTCTGGCTGGTTTTTGGGATTCGTCCGGCATCCCGTCGGGTTCATTTCGGGACTTTTTCTCGACTAATACGGGATCATTTGCGGGCCCTTTCGGCATCATTTCTAGATAGTTGTCGGGATCCGTTCGGGATCCCGTTAGGGTCTTTTCGGAACTATTAGGTGATCATTTGAGGACATTTCCGGCATCATTTCTGGATAGTTTTCGGGATCCTTTCGGGGTCCAGTCAGGGTCATTTCGGGACTTTTTCGGGATCATTTAGAGATGGCTTTCAGGATTTGTCCGGGAACCCGTCAGGGTAATTTCTGAACTTTTCCGAGACTATTTCGGGATAATTTTGGGACCTTCCCAAGATCATTTCTGGATGGATTTTGGGATCAGTCCGGGATGCCGTCAGGGTCATTTTGGTATTACGTGATCATTTGAGGACCTTTCCGGCATCACTTCTGGATGGTTATCGGTATCCTTTCGGCATAATTTCTTGATGGTTTGCCGGATCCATCAGGGTCATTTCGGGACCATTTTGGGATCATTTGGGGACCCTTCCGAGATCATTTCTGGATCCGTCCGGGATGCCGTAGGAGCCATTTCGGGATTTTTTGTTACTTTTCCGGGATAGTTTTTGCACCCTTCCGGGATCATTTCTGGATCTGTGCGGGATCCCATCTGGGTCAATTCCGGACTATTTCGGGATCATTTTGGAATCCTTCCGGAATCATTTCTGTATGGTTTTCGCGATCCATCGTGGATCCCCTCGGAGCCATTTCGGAACTTTTTCTGGAGTTAGTCGGGATAATTTAGGGATCCTTCCTGGATATTTTCTGGATGGTTTCTGAGATCCGTCCGGGAGCCCGTCAGGGTAATTTCGGAACTTTTTCGGGACTATTTCGGGATCAATTTGGTACCCTTCAGGCATCATTTCTGTGTGGTTATCTGGATAAGTCTAGAATCGTGTCGTTGTCATTTCGGGTTTTTTTGGGACTACTTCGGGAACTTTTGGAAACACTTCCGGGGCGTTTGTGGATGGTTTTCGGGATCCGTCCGCGATAGCGTCGGGGTCATTTCGTGGCTTTTTCTGGATAATTTGGTTATCATTTTGGGATCCTATCAGGTTATCAGCTCATAAAGTTCTTTTTTTTACTCAATTACAAAAATAAAATGCATTAGACAGAGAAAAAAATTTTAACAGATAACTTTATAGGCAGGCTAACGTGAATAGCCCACATATTTCATTTTCTCCTTGCGGACGGGGCCGCGGGTAAAGGCTAGTATATATTATAAATGGGAAAGTTTGGATGTTAAGATGTTTGGATGTTTGGATGTTTAGATGTTTGGATGTTTGGATGTTTGGATGTTTGGATGTTTGTCCAGACGTTTGTCTTTGTGACTCAATAACGCAAGAACGGCTGGACCGATTTGGATGAAATTTTGCACACATATAGCCAATAGTCTAGAAGGATCTACTAGCTATATATTTTTCAAAAGGGGCGTGGTCCCCGCCCCCTAGGAACTGTTATAATTTAATTATTATATTTTTTCGTCTTTGCGACTGAATCACGCCAGAATGGCTACACGGATTTTGATGAAATTTGGGACACAGACAGTAGTCTACTAGCGAAATTTTTTTCGAACATGGAAAGAGGGGTGGGGGTCCCACGACCCTTCGAGAAATTATTTTTCATAATTTTTACACATTATAACTTTACGTATACTGGCCTTCACCAATATCACAGACTCAAGGGGTCAAATAAGTCGAGGGCTTACAAAGTAAGCAGTGACACCCTCCGCCCGCCCCCCTTTATCCCCCCTCTGGTGTAAAATCCATAAATTGTTATAACTCAATCTAAATTTTCTCCTAAATCAATAGTTTTTGGTATCTGGTACATACAGAACGAGATCTAGACAATTTTGGAGGAACGATCAGTGGTCCTCTCCTCTACTCCCGCCATCCGCCCTCCATCAATTGTTTTTATTAGCACGCTTTTATTAGCTTTACCTGTATGTTTCTATCTAACTTTTTATTCGCTCCAATGCGCCTGCTGCCTTATTAACATGGTTTTATAATTAGCTTCACCTTATTTGTAATCCCGTAAGGGTCATATCGAGACCCTTCCGGGATCATTTCTGGATGGTTTTCGGGATCGGTCCGGGATTACGCCGGGGTAATTTCGGGACTTTTTCGGACTATTTCGGGATCATTTTGGGACCCTTCCGGGATCATTTCTGTATAGTTTACGGGATCTGTCCGGGATCCCGTCGGGGTCATTTCGGGACTATTTCGCGATCATTTGGGGACCCTTCCGGCATCATTTCTGGATGGTTTTCGGGATCCGTGCGGGATCTCGTCGGGGTCATATGGGGACTTTTTCGGGATCATTTGAGGGCTCTTCCGGCATCATTTCTGGATGGTTTTCGGGATCCGTCCGGGATATCGTCGGGGTCATTTGGGTACTTTTTCGGGATCATTTGGGGGCTCTTCCGGCATCATTTCTGGATGGTTTTCGGGATCCGTCCGGGATCTCATCGGGGTCATTTGGGGACTTTTTCGGGATCATTTTGGGGCTCATCCGGCATCATTTCTGGATGGTTTTCGGGATCCGTCCGGGATCCCGTCGGGGTCATTTCGGGACTTTTTCGAGACTAATACGGGATCATTTGGGAACCCTTTCGGCATCATTTCTGGATGGTTTTCGGGATCCGTCCGGGATCCCATTAGGGTAATTTCGGGACTATTAGGGGATCATTTGGGGACCCTTCCGAGATCATTTCTGGATCCGTCCGGGATGCCGTAGGAGCCATTTCGGGATTTTTTGTTCCTTTTCCGGGATAGTTTTTGGACCCTTCCGGGATCATTTCTGGATCTGTGCGGGATCCCATCTGGGTCATTTCCGGACTATTTCGGGATCATTTTGGGATCCTTCCGGAATCATTTCTGTATGGTTTTCGCGATCCGTCGTTGATTCCCTCGGAGCCATTTCGGAACCTTTTCTGGAGTATGTCGGGGTCATTTGGGGACTTTTTCGGGATCATTTGGGGCTCTTCCGGCATCATTTCTGGATGGTTTTCGGGATCCGTGCGGGATCTCGTCGGGGTCATTTGGGGACTTTTTCGGGATCATTTGGGGGCTCTTCCGGCATCATTTCTGGATGGTTTTCGGGATCCGTCCGGGATATCGTCGGGGTCATTTGGGGACTTTTTCGGGATCATTTAAGGATGGCTTTCAGGATTCGTCCGGGAACCCGTCAGGGTAATTTCTGGACTTTTCCGAGACTATTTCGGGATCATTTTGGGACCTTCCCAAGATCATTTCTGGATGGATTTCGGGATTTGTCCGGGATGCCCTCAGGGTCATTTTGGGACTATTAGGTGAGCATTTGAGGACCGTTCCGGCATCACTTCTGGATGGTTTTCGGTATCCGTTCAGATTCCCGTCGGAATAATTGCGGGACTTTTTCGGGATCATTGGGGTCCCTTCCAAAATCATTTCTGGATGGTTTTTGGGATTCGTTCGGCATCCCGTCGGGGTCATTACGGGACTTTTTCTCGACTAATACAGGATCATTTGCGGGCCCTTTCGGTATCATTTCTGGATAGTTGTCGGGATCCGTTCGGGATCCCGTCAGGGTCTTTTCGGAACTATTGGGAGATCATTTGAGGACCTTTCCGGCATCATTTCTGGTTAGTTTTCGGGATCCTTTCCGGGTTCCATCAGGGTCATTTCGGGACTGTTTCGGCATCATTTAAGATTGGTTTTCAGGATTCGTCCGGTATCCGTCAGGGTAATTTCTGGACTTTTCCCAGACTATTTCGGGATAATTTTGGGACCCTCCCAAGATCATTTCTGGATGGATTTCGGGATCTGTCCGGGATGCCGTCAGGGTCATTTTGGGACTATTAGGTGATCATTTGAGGACCTTTTCGGCATCACTTCTGGATGGTTTTCGGTATCCGCTCAGGATCCCGTCGGAATTATGGCGGGACTTTTTCGGGATCATTTGGTGTCCCTTCCGGCATCATTTCTGGCTGGTTTTTGGGATTCGTCCGGCATCCCGTCGGGTTCATTTCGGGACTTTTTCTCGACTAATACGGGATCATTTGCGGGCCCTTTCGGCATCATTTCTAGATAGTTGTCGGGATCCGTTCGGGATCCCGTTAGGGTCTTTTCGGAACTATTAGGTGATCATTTGAGGACATTTCCGGCATCATTTCTGGATAGTTTTCGGGATCCTTTCGGGGTCCAGTCAGGGTCATTTCGGGACTTTTTCGGGATCATTTAGAGATGGCTTTCAGGATTTGTCCGGGAACCCGTCAGGGTAATTTCTGAACTTTTCCGAGACTATTTCGGGATAATTTTGGGACCTTCCCAAGATCATTTCTGGATGGATTTTGGGATCAGTCCGGGATGCCGTCAGGGTCATTTTGGTATTACGTGATCATTTGAGGACCTTTCCGGCATCACTTCTGGATGGTTATCGGTATCCGATCAGGATCCCCTCGGAATCATTGCGGGACTTTTTCGGGATCATTTGGGGTCCCTCCCAAGATCATTTCTGGATGGATTTCGTGATCTGTCCGGGATCCCGTCAGGGTCATTTAGGGGTGCGTTCGAGATCTCGTCAGGGTCATTTCGGGACTTCTTCGGGAATATATCGGGATCATTTCTGGATGGTTTATGGGATCCGTCCATGACCCCTTAAGGGTCATTTCGGGACTATTAGGTGATCATTTGAGGACCTTTCCGGCATCACTTCTGGATGATTTTCGGTATTCGTTCGGGATCCCGTCGGAATCAATGCGGGACTTTTACGGAATCATTTGGGATTCCTTCCGGCATCATTTCTGGATGGTTTTCGGGATTTGTCCGGGATCCCGTCGGGGTTATTTCGGGACCTTTTCGGGGCTAATACGGGATCATTTGGGGATCCTCTAGGGGTCGTTTCGTGACTTTTTCCGTATTATTTCGGGATCATTTTGGAACCCTTTCGGCATAATTTCTTGATGGTTTGCCGGATCCATCAGGGTCATTTCGGGACCATTTTGGGATCATTTGGGGACCCTTCCGAGATCATTTCTGGATCCGTCCGGGATGCCGTAGGAGCCATTTCGGGATTTTTTGTTACTTTTCCGGGATAGTTTTTGCACCCTTCCGGGATCATTTCTGGATCTGTGCGGGATCCCATCTGGGTCAATTCCGGACTATTTCGGGATCATTTTGGAATCCTTCCGGAATCATTTCTGTATGGTTTTCGCGATCCATCGTGGATCCCCTCGGAGCCATATCGGAACTTTTGCTGGAGTTAGTCGGGATAATTTAGGGATCCTTCCTGGATATTTTCTGGATGGTTTCTGAGATCCGTCCGGGAGCCCGTCAGGGTAATTTCGGAACTTTTTCGGGACTATTTCGGGATCAATTTGGTACCCTTCAGGCATCATTTCTGTGTGGTTATCTGGATAAGTCTAGAATCGTGTCGTTGTCATTTCGGGTTTTTTTGGGACTACTTCGGGAACTTTTGGAAACACTTCCGGGGCGTTTGTGGATGGTTTTCGGGATCCGTCCGCGATAG
Source organism: Eurosta solidaginis (assembly GCF_040869045.1). Taxonomy (NCBI): domain Eukaryota; kingdom Metazoa; phylum Arthropoda; class Insecta; order Diptera; family Tephritidae; genus Eurosta; species Eurosta solidaginis. The sequence continues at coordinate 97,486,198 of NC_090319.1, read as the reverse complement.
CGTCGGGGTCATTTCGTGGCTTTTTCTGGATAATTTGGTTATCATTTTGGGATCCTATCAGGTTATCAGCTCATAAAGTTCTTTTTTTTACTCAATTACAAAAATAAAATGCATTAGACAGAGAAAAAAATTTTAAACAGATAACTTTATAGGCAGGCTAACGTGAATAGCCCACATATTTCATTTTCTCCTTGCGGACGGGGCCGCGGGTAAAGGCTAGTATATATTATAAATGGGAAAGTTTGGATGTTAAGATGTTTGGATGTTTGGATGTTTAGATGTTTGGATGTTTGGATGTTTGGATGTTTGGATGTTTGTCTTTGTGACTCAATAACGCAAGAACGGCTGGACCGATTTGGATGAAATTTTGCACACATATAGCCAATAGTCTAGAAGGATCTACTAGCTATATATTTTTCAAAAGGGGCGTGGTCCCCGCCCCCTAGGAACTGTTATAATTTAATTATTATATTTTTTCGTCTTTGCGACTGAATCACGCCAGAATGGCTACACGGATTTTGATGAAATTTGGGACACAGACAGTAGTCTACTAGCGAAATTTTTTTCGAACATGGAAAGAGGGGTGGGGGTCCCACGACCCTTCGAGAAATTATTTTTCATAATTTTTACACATTATAACTTTACGTATACTGGCCTTCACCAATATCACAGACTCAAGGGGTCAAATAAGTCGAGGGCTTACAAAGTAAGCAGTGACACCCTCCGCCCGCCCCCCTTTATCTCCCCCTCTGGTGTAAAATCCATAAATTGTTATAACTCAATCTAAATTTTCTCCTAAATCAATAGTTTTTGGTATCTGGTACATACAGAACGAGATCTAGACAATTTTGGAGGAACGATCAGTGGTCCTCTCCTCTACTCCCGCCATCCGCCCTCCATCAATTGTTTTTATTAGCACGCTTTTATTAGCTTTACCTGTATGTTTCTATCTAACTTTTTATTCGCTCCAATGCGCCTGCTGCCTTATTAACATGGTTTTATAATTAGCTTCACCTTATTTGTAATCCCGTAAGGGTCATATCGAGACCCTTCCGGGATCATTTCTGGATGGTTTTCGGGATCGGTCCGGGATTACGCCGGGGTAATTTCGGGACTTTTACGGGACTATTTCGGGATCATTTTGGGACCCTTCCGGGATCATTTCTGTATAGTTTACGGGATCTGTCCGGGATCCCGTCGGGGTCATTTCGGGACTATTTCGCGATCATTTGGGGACCCTTCCGGCATCATTTCTGGATGGTTTTCGGGATCCGTGCGGGATCTCGTCGGGGTCATATGGGGACTTTTTCGGGATCATTTGAGGGCTCTTCCGGCATCATTTCTGGATGGTTTTCGGGATCCGTCCGCGATATCATCGGGGTCATTTGGGGACTTTTTCGGGATCATTTGGGGACTCTTCAGGCATCATTTCTGGATGGTTTTCGGGATCCGTCCGGGATCTCGTCGGGTCATTTGGGGACTTTTTCGGGATCATTTTGGGGCTCATCCGGCATCATTTCTGGATGGTTTTCGGGATCCGTCCGGGATCCCGTCGGGGTCATTTCGGGACTTTTTCACGACTAATACGGGATCATTTGGGAACCCTTTCGGCATCATTTCTGGATGGTTTTCGGTATCCGTCCGGGATCCCGTCGGGGTCATTTCGGGACTTTTTCGCGACTAATACGGGATCATTTGGGAACCCTTTCGGCATCATTTCTGGATGGTTTTCGGGATCCGTCCGGGATCCCATTAGGGTAATTTCGGGACTATTAGGGGATCATTTGGGAACCTTTCCGGCATCATTTCTGGATAATTTTCGGGATCCGTCCAGGATGCCGACGAGGTCATTTCGGGACTATTTCGGGATCATTTGGGATACCTACCGGCATCATTTCTGGATGGTTTTTGGGATTCGGTCGGGATCCCCTCGTGGTCCTTTCGGGACTTTTTTTCGACTAATACGGGATCATTTGCGGACCCTTTCGGCATCATTTCTGGATAGTTGTCGGGATCCCGTCACGGTCATTTCGGGACTATTAGGGGATCATTTGAGGACCTTTCCGGCATCATTTCTGTATTGTTTTCGGAATCCTTTCGGGATCCCGTCAGGGTCATTTTAGGACTTTTTTGGGGCTATTACGGGATCATTTGGGGATCCTCTAGGGGTCGTTTCGTGACTTTTTCTGTTTTATTTCGGGATCATTTGGGGACCCTTCCGGCATAATTTCTTGATGGTTTGCCGGATCCATCAGGGTCATTTCGGGACCATTTTGGGATCATTTGGGGACCCTTCCGAGATCATTTCTGGATCCGTCCGGGATGCCGTAGGGGCCATTTCGGGATTTTTTGTTACTTTTCCGGGATAGTTTTTGGACCCTTCCGGGATCATTTCTGGATCTGTGCGGGATCCCATCTGGGTAATTTCCGGACTATTTCGGGATCATTTTGGGATCCTTCCGGAATCATTTCTGTATGGTTTTCGCGATCCGTCGTTGATTCCCTCGGAGCCATTTCGGAACCTTTTCTGGAGTATGTCGGGGTCATTTGGGGACTTTTTCGGGATCATTTGGGGCTCTTCCGGCATCATTTCTGGATGGTTTTCGGGATCCGTGCGGGATCTCGTCGGGGTCATTTGGGGACTTTTTCGGGATCATTTGGGGGCTCTTCCGGCATCATTTCTGGATGGTTTTCGGGATCCGTCCGGGATATCGTCGGGGTCATTTGGGGACTTTTTCGGGATCATTTGGGGGCTCTTCCGGCATCATTTCTGGATGGTTTTCGGGATCCGTCCGGGATCCCATCAGGGTAATTTCGGGACTATTAGGGGATCATTTGTGGACCTTTCCGGCATCATTTCTGGATAATTTTCGGTATCCGTCCGGGATGCCGACGAGGTCATTTCGGTATTATTTCGGGATCATTTGGGATACCTACCGGCATCATTTGTGGATGGTTTTTGGGATTCGTCCGGGATCCCGTCGGGGTCATTTCGGGACTTTTTCTCGACTAATACGGGATCATTTGCGGACCCTTTCGGCATAATTTCTGGATAGTTGTCGGGATCCGTTCGGGATCCCGTCACGGTCATTTCGGAACTATTAGGAGATCATTTGAGGACCTTTCCAGCATCATTTCTGGATAGTTTTTGGAATCCTTTCGGGATCCCGTCAGGGTCATTTCGGGGCTTTTTCGGGATCATTTAAGGATGGCTTTCAGGATTCGTCCGGGAACCCGTCAGGGTAATTTCTGGACTTTTCCGAGACTATTTCGGGATCATTTTGGGACCTTCCCAAGATCATTTCTGGATGTATTTCGGGATTTGTCCGGGATGCCCTCAGGGTCATTTTGGGACTATTAGGTGAGCATTTGAGGACCGTTCCGGCAACACTTCTGGATGGTTTTCGGTATCCGTTCAGATTCCCGTCGGAATAATTGCGGGACTTTTTCGGGATCATTGGGGTCCCTTCCAAAATCATTTCTGGATGGTTTTTGGGATTCGCGCGGCATCCCGTCGGGGTCATTTCGGGACTTTTTCTCGACTAATACGGGATCATTTGCGGGCCCTTTCGGTATCATTTCTGGATAGTTGTCGGGATCCGTTCGGGATCCCGTTAGGGTCTTTTCGGAACTATTAGGTGATCATTTGAGGACATTTCCGGCATCATTTCTGGATAGTTTTCGGGATCCTTTCGGGGTCAAGTCAGGGTCATTTCGGGACTTTTTCGGGATCATTTAGAGATGGCTTTCAGGATTCGTCCGGGAACCCGTCAGGGTAATTTCTGAACTTTTCCGAGACTATTTCGGGATAATTTTGGGACCTTCCCAAGATCATTTCTGGATGGATTTTGGGATCAGTCCGGGATGCTGTCAGGGTCATTTTGGTATTAGGTGATCATTTGAGGACCTTTCCGGCATCACTTCTGGATGGTTATCGGTATCCGATCAGGATCCCCTCGGAATCATTGCGGGACTTTTTCGGGATCATTTGGGGTCCCTCCCAAGATCATTTCTGGATGGATTTCGGGATCTGTCCGGGATCCCGTCAGGGTCATTTAGGGGTGCGTTCGAGATCCCGTCAGGGTCATTTCGGACTTCTTCGGGAATATATCGGGATCATTTCTGGATGGTTTATGGGATCCGTCCATGACCCCTTAAGGGTAATTTCGGGACTATTAGGTGATCATTTGAGGACCTTTTCGGCATCACTTCTGGATGATTTTCGGTATTCGTTCGGGATCCCGTCGGAATCAATGCGGGACTTTTACGGAATCACTTGGGATTCCTTCCGGCATCATTTCTGGATGGTTTTCGGGATTTGTCCGGGATCCCGTCGGGGTTATTTCGGGACCTTTTCGGGGATAATACGGGATCATTTGGGGATCCTCTAGGGGTCGTTTCGTGACTTTTTCTGTATTATTTCGGGATCATTTTGGGACCCTTTCGGCATAATTTCTTGATGGTTTGCCGGATCCATCAGGGTCATTTCGGGACCATTTTGGGATCATTTTGGGACCCTTCCGAGATCATTTCTGGATCCGTCCGGGATGCCGTAGGAGCCATTTCGGGATTTTTTGTTACTTTTCCGGGATAGTTTTTGCACCCTTCCGGGATCATTTCTGGATCTGTGCGGGATCCAATCTGTGTCAATTCCGGACTATTTCGGGATCATTTTGGAATCCTTCCGGAATCATTTCTGTATGGTTTTCGCGATCCATCGTGGATCCTCTCGGAGCCATTTCGGAACTTTTTCTGGAGTTAGTCGGGATAATTTAGGGACCCTTCCTGGATATTTTCTGGATGGTTTCTGAGATTCGTCCGGGAGCCCGTCAGGGTAATTTCGGAACTTTTTCGGGACTATTTCGGGATCAATTTGGTACCCTACAGGCATCATTTCTGTGTGGTTATCTGGATAAGTCTAGAATCGTGTCGTTGTCATTTCGGGTTTTTTTGGGACTACTTCGGGAACTTTTGGAAACACTTCCGGGGCGTTTCTGGATGGTTTTCGGGATCCGTCCGCGATAGCGTCGGGGTCATTTCGTGGCTTTTTCTGGATAATTTCGTTATCATTTTGGGATCCTATCAGGTTATCAGCTCATAAAGTTCTTTTTTTTACTCAATTACAAAAATAAAATGCATTAGACAGAAAACAAATTTTAAACAGATAACTTTATAAGCAGGCTAACGTGAATAGCCCACATATTTCATTTTCTCCTTGCGGACGGGGCCGCGGGTAAAGGCTAGTCTAATATATATTATAAATGGCAAAGTTTGGATGTTTGGATGTTTAGATGTTTGGATGTTTGGATGTTTGGATGTTTGGATGTTTGGATGTTTGGATGTTTGGATGTTTGGATGTTTGTCCAGACGTTTGTCTTTGTGACTCAATCACGCAAGAACGGCTGGACGGATTTGTATGAAATTTGGCATGCATATAGCCAATAGTCTAGAAGGATCTACTAGCTATATATTTTTCTAAAGGGGCGTGGTCTCCGCCCCCTAGGAACAGTTATAATTTAATTATTATATTTTTTTGTCTTTGCGACTGAATCACGCCAGAACGGCTTCACGGATTTTGATGAAATTTGGGACAGAGATAATAGGCTACTGGCGAAATTTTTTTCGAACATGGAAAGGGGGGAAGGGGTCCCACGACCCCTTTGAATAATTACTTTTTAAACAATTTTCACACCTTATAACTTTACGTATACTGACCTTCACCAATATTACAAACTCAATGGGTGAAATAAGTCGAGGGCTTACAAAGTGAGCAGTGATACACCCCCCCCCCCCCCCCCCCCCCCCTTTCCCCTCTCGTGCAAAATCTATAAATTGTTATAACTCAATGTAAATTTTGTCCTAAAATCAATAATTTTTGGTATCTGGCTCATACAGATCGAGATCTAAACAATTTTGGAAAAACGATCAGTGGTACTCTCCTCCTCCCGCCATCCGCCCTCCTTCAATTGCTTTTATTAGCACGCTTTTATTAGCTTTACCTGTATGTTTCTTTGTAACTCTTCATTCGCTCCAACGCGCCTGTTGCCTTATTAACATGGTTTTATAATTATCTTCACCCTATTTGTAATCCCGTTTGGGTCATCTCGAGACCCTTCAGGGATCATTTCTGGATGGTTTTCGGGATCCGTCCGCGATCCCGCCGGGGTCATTTCTGGACTTTTTCGGGACTATTTCGGGATTATTTTGGGACCCTTCCGGGATCATTTGTGTATAGTTTTCGGGATCCGTCCGGGATTCCGTCGGGATTATTTTGGGACATTTTCGGGACTATTCCGGAATCATTTCGGGACTATTTCGCGATCATTTGGGGACCCTTCCGGCATCATTTCTGGATGGTTTTCGGGATCCGTCCGGGATCCCGTCGGGGTCATTTCGGAGCTTTTTCTCGACTAAGACGGGATCATTTGGGGAGCCTTTCGGCATCATTTCTGGAGGGTTTTCGGGATCCGTCCGGGTCCCGTCGGGGTCATTTCTGGACTTTTTCTCGACTGATACGGGATCATTTGAGGACCCTTTCGGCATCATTTCTGGATGGTTTTCGGGTTCCGTCCGGATCCCGTCAGGGTCATTTCGGGGCCCTTTCTCGACTAATACGTGATCATTTGGGGACCCTTTCGGCATCATTTCTAAATGGTTTTCGGGATCCGTCCGGGATCCCTTCAGGGTCATTTTGGGACTTTTTCTCGACTAATACGGGTTCCTTTGAGGTACCTTGCGGCATCATTTCTAGATGGTTTTCGGGATCCATCAGGGATCCCGTCGGGGTCATTTCTGGACTTTTTCTCGACTAATGCGGGATCATTTGGGGTAGCTTCCGGCATCATTGCTAGATGGTTTTAGGGATCCGTCCGGGATCCCGTCTTGGTCATTTCGGGACTTTTTCTCGACTTATACGGGATCATTTGGGGACCCTTTCGGCATCATTTCTCGATGGTTTTCGGGATCCGTCCGGAACCCGTCGGGGTCATTTCGGGACTTTTTCTCGACTAATACGGGATCATTTGGGGCCCCTTTCGGCATCATTTCTGGATGGTTTTCGGGATCCGTCCGGGATCCCGTCGGGGTCATTTCGGGACTATTTCGGGATCATTTGGGGTACCTTCCGGCATCATTTCTAGATGGTTTTCGGGATCCGTCCGGGATCCCGTCGGGGTCATTTCGGGAATTTTTCTCGACTAATACGGGATCGTTTGGGGACGCTTTCGGCATCATTTCTGGATGGTTTTCGGGATCCGTCCGGGATCCCGTCTTGGTCATTTCGGGACTTTTTCTCGACTTATACGGGATCATTTGGGGACCTTTTCGGCATCATTTCTGTATGGTTTTCGTGATCCGTTCGGGATCCCTTCAGGGTAATTTTGGGACTTTTTCTCGACTAATACGGGTTCATTTGAGGTACTTTCCGGCATCATTGCTAGATGGTTTTCGGGATCCGTCCAGGATCCAATCAGGGTCATTTCGGAACTATTTTGGGATCATTTGGGTTACCTTCCGGCACCATTTCTATATGATTTTGAGGATCCGTCCGGGATCCCGTCGGGGTTATTTCGGGACTTTTTCTCGACTAATACGGGATCATTTGGCGACCCTTTCGGCATCATATCTGGATGCTTTTCGGGATCCGTCCGGGAACCCGTTGGGGTCATTTCGGGACTTTTTCTCGACTAATACGGGATCATTTGGGGACGCTTTCGGCATCATTTCTGGATGGTTTTCGGGATCCGTCCGGGATCCCGTCTTGGTCATTTCGGGACTTTTTCTCGACTTATACGGGATCATTTGGGGACCCTTTCGGCATCATATCTGGATGCTTTTCGGGATCCGTCCGGGAACCAGTCGGGTTCATTTCGGGACTTTTTCTCGACTAATACGGGATCATTTGGGGACGCTTTCGGCATCATTTCTGTATGGTTTTCGGGATCCGTCCGGGATCCCGTCGGGGTCATTTCGGGACTATTTCGGGATCATTTGGGGTACCTTCCGGCATCATTTCTAGATGGTTTTCGGGATCCGTCCGGGATCCCGTCAGGTTCATTACGGAACTATTTCGGGATCCTTTGGGGTACCTTCCGGCATCATTTCTATATGGTTTTGAGGATCCGTCCGGGATTCCGTCGGGGTCATTTCGGGAATTTTTCTCGACGAATACGGGATCATTTGGGACGCTTTCGGCATCATTTCTGGATGGTTTTCGGGATCCGTCCGGTATCCCGTCGTGGTCATTTCGGGACTATTTCGGGATCATTTGGGGTACCTTCCGGCATCATTTCTGGATGGTTTTCGGTATCCGTCCGGGATCCCGTCGGTGTCATTTCGGGACTATTTGGGGATAACTTGGGAACCTTTCCGGCATCATTTCTGGATAGTTTCCGGGATCATTTCGGAACTATAAGGGGATCATTTCATTTTTCATCTTTCTTTAAGGGGATCATTTCACCTTCCAGCATCATTTCTGTATACTTTTGGGGATCCGTCCGGGATCCCGACGGGGTAATTTCTGGCCTATTTCGGGATCATTGTGGGGTACCAACCGGCATCATTTCTGGATGGTCCGGGATCCGTCCGGGATCCCATCGGGGGAATTTCGGGAATTTTTCGGGATCATTTGGGGTCCCTTCCGGCATCATTTCTGGATCGTTTTCGGGATCCGTCCGAGATCCCGTCGGGTTTATTTTTTTACTTTTTCGGGAAAATGTCAGGGAGTTTCGAGACTGTTCTTGGATCATTTGGGGATCCTTCAGGGATAATTTCTGGATGGTTTTCGGGATCCCGTCGGGGTAATTTCGGGACTTTTTCACGACTATTTCGGGGTCAGTTGCCCTTAAAGATCATTTCTGGGTGGTTTTCGGGATCCGTCCGGGATCCCGTCAGGGTTATTTCGCGCCTTTTCGGGACTATTTCGGGATCATCTTGGGACCCTTCCGGGATAATTTCTTTATGATTTTCGGGATCTGTTCGGGATCCCTTCGTAGTTTTTTCGCGACTTTATCTGGGATAAATTGCGGACCCTTTAGAGATCAATTCTGGATGGTTTTCGGTATCGGTCTGGGATCCCCTCAAGGTCATTTCGGGACTTTTTCGGGACTATTTCGGAATCATTTTGGGACCCCTCCGGCATAATTTCTGGGTGATTTTCGGGATCTGTCCGGGATCCCGACGGAGTTTTTTCGGGACTTTTTCCGGACTATTTCTGGATTATTTGGGGACGTTTCAGAGCTCAGTTCTGGATGATTTTCGGGATCTGTCCGGGATCCCGTCAGAGTTATTTCGGGGTAATTTTGGGACCCTTCTAGGATAATTTCTTCATGATTTTCGGGATGGGTCTGAGTTTTTCGTGACTTTCGGGACTATTTCGGGATCATTTGCGGAACCTTCAGAGATCAATTCTGGATGGTTTGTGGACTTTTCCGGGATCATTTGGGGATCCCTCCAGAGTCATTTCTGGATGGTTTTCGGGATCCCGTCAGGATCATTTCGGGCCTTTTTCGTGACTACTATTTCGGAATCATTTTGGGACTCCTCCGGGATAATTTCTGGCGATTTTCGGGATTTGTCCGGGATCCCGTCAGAGTTTTTTCGGGACTTTTTCGGACTATATCGGGATCATTTGCGGACCGTTCAGGAATCAAATCTGGATGGTTTTCGGGATCCGTCCGGGATCCCGTCAGGGTCATTTCGGGACTTTTCGTGACTACTTCGGGATTATTTTGGGACCCTTCCGGCATCATTTCTGGATAGTTTTCGAGATTTGTCCAGGATCCCGTCGGCATCATTTCGTGACTATTTGGTGTCATTTAGGGACACTTCCGGGATCATTTTAGGTCTCTTCGAAACCGGTAATTCAGCACACATGGCCGTGGATTTACGGTAAATTATTCGTAATTAAAATTCGGTATGTTTTATCTTTAATATATCACAGCTTTTTCGTTCTATTTTTAAATGAATCCTGTAACGAACTATTACAACTATAATTAAAATTTTTGTAATATTTTAACCAACTAAATACCCGAAAAAGCAACACTGCTTTCATTTAAAAACTTCTTTTTGGTTTTAGCTAATTGTAGTTTCACTCCTTTGTTCTATGAGTAGTAATTCTTTCACCCCTGTCATATCAATTAATTTAACTTAGAAACAAAATGTATTTTTTTTAATTCGAAAAAAGTGTATTGTACTATTCATGTAAGCGTGCCCATCAGCTCAGTTAGTTCTTTTTTTTACTGTATTAAAAATCAAAATACATTGACAGAAAAAATTTTTAAACAGACAACTTGATAAGCAGGCTAACGTGAATAGCACATATATTTTATTTTCTCCTTGCGGACGGGGCCGCGGGTAAAGGCTAGTATTTTTATAAATAGTTTGACATATATTTACCTTATTTTAGCTATTTTATTTTGTGAGTCAAATGTGACTCCTGAACGTAGCAAAAACAATTTTGTTTACCACGTTTAATGAGTCACATGTGAAAATATAGGACCATAAGAAATAATTTAAGTTTTTTAATCACAATAACGGTAAATTGATATATAAATGTCAAAAGCGTGTATTAGTGTGCTTTTTCGTGTTATTGAAGTTAGAAATATATACAAAAATCGAAGAAAATGAGAAAAAGGTATCAGAAAAAAAATTTCGAAATTTTCCTTCATTTTCCTAAAGTTTAGGTCTTTTGATATACGCTCACATAGAATTCACAAATATATAACGACACGTCCGTACCAAGAAAGTGTTTTTAAGTTGTATAAAAAAGTGAGTCATATGTGACTCATGAACTTATTTCAATTCGCTCTTGTAAGTCACATATGACTCATTGGACAGGGAAGTTGTTAAAACGTAGGCCGTTTGCAGGGCAGTTGTAGGTATTAGAACCCAAGGCTATAGTTGCATGCATTGGTTATATGCGAAGGAGTAGGGGCTTCAACGCAACTTAAGGCGCTGTGTCGGTATGTAGAATGATTACCCGGG